>NC_046285.1:4178474-5378474 GCF_004115265.2 Rhinolophus ferrumequinum | reverse complement strand
CATCTACTACCTGAGCCAGCACTTTTCCACGTGAGGTCGAGAGCCTGGACACTACTCTCTGGGACTCCTACCCTACAATCGAATAAATGGATTCATATGGCATGTAACCTTTGGAGACTGGCTTCTTTCACTCAACATAACGCCTTTGGGATTTATCAGTGCTGTTCCAATGTCAGTATACTTTTCAAAGTCTTTGTGTGGGCACAGAGTCCCAGAGAGTAGTCTGCAGTCTCTCTGCCTCACGTGGAAAGGTGCTGGCTCTGGTAGTGGATGGCCATCAGCTGTGACTCGTTGGTCATCAGCTGTAAACAGTTAGCCAATTGGCCACTGATATAACTGCTGTGGCTATGTTGGTTGGTTGGTTGGTTGGCAGGCAGAGAAGTGGACGGCGTATTGCCGATCATGTGGATCCTGCTTCTAGTGTCTCACCTGGCCGCCAGTGAGACTGGGGTGCAGGAAGACTCCTTGTTCGGGTACTGGAGGATCTTTGCTTCCTGTGTCTCCAACCCAGACGCCAGCGAGAATGTAGTGGTAGGACTTCCCTATCTATGGCTCCGTGGGTGTTCTATTTTGGTCTCACCATATCCTGCATTCTTATGTGGGGAACAGGAGCTGAGTCCCTGCATGACACTTTGCAATGTTACTCAGCTCTCTCCTGCATGTGTGCCACCCAGGGGGCCAGTCTGAGGCGGTTGCCTACCTCACACTTCTGTTCTCAGAGCTTTTGGTATTGTCGACATAAGAAACATCCAAACCTGTAGAGAAGTTCAATGAGTTTATTTGAGTCAAACTGATAATTGCCGGGAACCAAAATCGGAACAGATTGAGAAAATGCTCTGGAGAATGGCAGTTTTGCAGCTTATTTTATACATTAGAATTAAAGGAGGAGACATATGGAGAATTACATGACATCCACTGGTGATAGATTAAGGGGGCGAGAGAAAGCAAAGCAGGGAGATCTTTGGGACTGGATAAAAAGTAAAATGGAGAGACACATACTTCTTTTACATAAGTGGGTACAGGATGGTTAATAATTAACATTTACAGCACATAGAGGTGGTATAAGGGAAACACGAGAATAATGAAGGGTTCTGTGGTCTCATGCTCTGGTGGGGCAGGTTGCACCCCCAAGGGTCCAAAGAAAGGTATGACTCTGACAGTCCAAAGGCACGTTATCTTAGATGCAAAAAGATAACAGACAGGCTCACTTAAGGTAAATATTGACCTTCATCAAGGAAGCTACAGGGCAAGGATGTGATTACCAGCTATGGCCCGCTTTTAGTTACAAATTTTTATGTTCAGACCATCCTATGTAGTTAATTTCAATCTCTGAGTTTGTAGGGCCTGCTATATGGTCTCCCCTGAGCTTGTTAGATTTAGTATGTGGCCCCTTGTTTGTCCACAGTGTGCTGTTAGGCTCAGATCCACTGCTCAGCTCAGGGGTGAGCTAAACATAAAATGTTTTAAGGTCCCTTTCTTGAGCCCTGTCTCCTCCACACTCTCCCCCATGCTCTCTGGCTCCCAGGGTCGCTCCTTTCTGGTCCTCTGCTAGTCTTCTCACCCTGCATGCATGCCCTGAGCCTGCTTCAGCTCCCAGATGCAAGTGGCGGAAGGATAGAGAGAAAAAATGGAGACTTTCCTCCATGGTCTTTGGATCACACATTTTCTCTGGTCAGAGAGAAGGATTCCCCTCCCTTCAGTGCAGCCACGGGGTTGCAGCTTCAGGAGTGGGGCTTGCTGGAGGCACAGCTGAGTGAGAGAACAGTCCAGGGAATTTCTCCCACTGTCTCCTAGAGGCTCCACTTCCCAGTCCAAAGACAATACATACATGCACATACATACATACATACATACATACATACATGGGACTATCTCTTGGAGCTTTTTGTCCATTCCTGGTACACTGTTCCAGGATTCATGCAGACTCAAAGAAGAGTTGATATCTGGAAAAGGAAGAAATCAAGGCAAGTTTCCACTGATTGCCAGTGCTTTGTGTCCCCAAGCCACCTGCTACCCTTTGCTTAGAGCTCTGGTTATCGCTACTCCATGCGTCCTGTGAAGAGCCTTTGGTTGCTTTAAATGGAGATACAGAGTGCAGCTGCTCACTTCATCCTCCCTGGAACTGGAACCCTCACTTAAGTTTTATAGTTACTTCCTCTTCAGAGTGGGTAATTAATACTTGTTCTTTCAAATTCCTAACAAATAAAATGAAGCGGCATATTTGAGAGTGTTTTGTAAGCTGTAAAGTACCTTACGGTTGTGACAATGGTGCTATATTCACATTTGAATACTTACACATAACTTAAAAAACAATTTTTCCCATTTCAACTGTATCATTCTTGGTAATTCCCCAAATATACACTGCCATGTTAATAAGTATTCAAGTGTCTGAAAAGTTGAGAACTCTGTGTTAGACAAAGCTAAGCAGGTTTCCCTACGGCAGGACTTGTTGAAACCTCTACTAGGTTAGCATTTTAAACTCCCAAGAGATAACTGAACAAATTTAGGGACTTGTGTGTCAGCTGTTTTCTTTGCTATGGGTCTTTTAAACAAACAAACAAACACAGAGCTATATATTAATAAGCACACTCTAGAAAATGCTTTTCTGTGGTTTTAACATGAATAAGAGTTTTGTAAGCTGTGACAGAACATCTATTCCCCTTTTAGAGGCAGGACTATGGCCACACATATGTGAGACTGATGAAAGTAAAGAGAAAGTAAACATGTTTATGTTTAGAGCATACAAATAAAAGTAAACATGTTTATGTTTTTGTGTGAAACTGAGCATAACAAAATTGAGTGATAAACATATTCACCTAAGAGGTAAACAACTTGTTTTGCAAACCTCAATCCAACATGCATAATACATTTTATATGCTCTGTACACTAGTGTACTACCATGAAAACCCAGGCTGTGTACTTGTACTGTTTCTAACATTAGAGATTAAAGCCCAGGTCTTTAGAAAAGTGTTATATGAATCCTGATCTATTTACACCTCCTGCTTCTTTCGGTTAATAAATAATTTTGTATTTACAAACATAACCTAATAAGTTTAATGTATGTAACCTCATTTTTCTTGTTGCATTCCTAATTGTTTCCTATCTTTAATGGTCAGAATTGGACATAATTCAAAATCATTTCTCTCTTCCACTTTACATTTTTGTGTAAATAACTTTAAAGTTTATATAAACAAGAAGTGCCAGCAAAATTTGTATTTATTAAAAGAGAAAATGACAATATAACTTTAGGCAAAAAGGAATTTGACATCGTGAAGATCAACTATGGATGTTAACTTATAAATACCAGTTTACAACCTCAACCTCATTATAAAAAGAAATAATTTTAGAAAAGTGTCATTGAATTGCCAATCTATTGATCTGTACGTATACACGTACTTTAAAAGGTACTAGTAAGTAGAGGAATTTTCATTCACAAAAGTCCTGAACTTTGATCAAGAATCAATTTGTTTTTAAAAAAGGTAATCATTATGCATTGTATCACATTATAATCCAGTTTAATTATGGCCCTGTTCACTCCCACCTCTCCCTGGAGAAATTCGTCAGTCGCATGTGCTTGTAGTCTGCCACGCAGACAGCCCTAAGGTTTTCCATACATGCGTTCTAAGAGCATAGACTACCATTACTTGCAAGTTTACAAGCCTGGGTTAAATGAGAAATAGAGAGCAGTAATTCGAGTTTACCACAGTATCAGCAAAGTCACATTTGGGGTCACGTCTGGATATATCCAGCATCTGACCGACATCTGGCTTACATTACTGAGAAATCAACTGTACTCTCTAAAGAACAACATTTTATGGACAGTATCTCAAGGCACTTTGCAAACACTCCAGCTTATTTTTATTTAAACAATTTACATAGTTCATCTGTTTTTTTTTTTTTTTTTTTTAAGCAGGGGCCAACACTTTTCTGAAAGGCTGTGTTACAAAGCCTGATATACTCCATATGGTGCAGTGGACTTTCATTTCTAGATAGTAAGTTTTGGCGCCTTATTCGTTTCTTAACCAAGTATCAGGATGTCAAATTATGGGCAAATGTGAACTTTGCCTGCCTACAATGCATTCTAAATTCTCATCTCTTTCTCCTATTAAGGCTGGAAAGTGGAAATATTCAATTTCTCAGCCTTCCCTGAGTGGGACATCACATCAACACTAAACTACTGGCCCCTGGCTGAACAGTTTATATTTTGGCAAAAAATGAAATTTTAAAAAATTGTGGAGACGCCCTGGATTCCAGTAAAATTGTACTTCTATGTATTATGAAAGAAAATACGTGGGGTTTTAGACTCTCCGTATTTTTCCAATGTATTTTATTTTATTTTTTAAAATATTTTTAGTAAATATAGATGACATATGTACATTATATTAGTTTTAGGTGTACACCATAGTTATTCAATGTTTACATACCTAAAGAACTGATCACCATGATAAGTCCAGCAACCATCTTACACCATGCCACACTGTCACAATGTTATTGACTATATTCCCCATGCTGTATATTATATCCACATGACTTATTTGTTTTATACCTGGAGGTTTGAACTTCTTATTGCTCTTCACCTTTTCCCCCCTTTTAAAATTTTTCAATTACAGTTGACATTCATTATTTTATATTAATTTCAGATATACAGTATAATGGTTAGACATTTATATAAATTAAGATTAATCCGCCTGACTAGTGTAGTACCCACCTGGCACTATATATAGTTATTACCATATCATTGATTGTATTCCCTATGCTTTACATCCCTATGCTTATTTTGTAAGTACCAATTTGTACTTCTTACTCCCTTCACCTTTTTCATCCTGCCCCTCAACGTCATCCCATCTATCACCCCAACAAATCTAGTGCCCTTATGACACCATACATAGTTATTACAATATTATTGACTGTACTCCTTAGGCTATAACCTACATTCCCATAATTACTGTGTAACAACTAGTTGGTAGTTCTTAATCCCTCCCATTTTTCATTCACCCAACCCCACTCCCGTTTGGCAACCATCAAAATGTTCTCTGTATCTATGAGTTTGTTTCTGATTTGTTTGTTTGTTTATCTGTTCCTTAGATTCCACATATAAGCAAAATCACATTGCATCTGTCTTCACTCCACTCAGCACAATTCCCACCAAGTCCATCTTGGACTTGCCACAAGGCTGCCACAGACGACAAGAACCCATTCCCTTCCATGGCAGAGCAATATTTCATTGTACATATTATATATATGTAGCACCTCCTCTGTATTTATTCATCCATCGACGGACGCCCAAGCTGCCTACACATCTTGGTCAATGTAGACAATGCTGCAATGAACATACTCATACACATGTCCCCTTGAAGCAGTGTTTTGGGTGTCTTTGGATAAATATCCAGAAGAGGGATTACTGGGTCCTTCTTTGTCTTTTGTTACAGCTTTTGTTTTAAAGTCTATTTTGTCTGCTATAAGTATTGCTATTCTGTTTTTTTTTCCTTCCGTTTTCGGAAAATAGTTTTTTCCATCTCTTTCTGTCCGTGTGTGTCTTTTAATCTGAAGTGAGTCTCTTGTAGGCAGCATATGTAAGGGTCTTTTTTCTTATTCATTCAGCCCTACTATTCTTTTGAGTGGAACATTTAATCCATTTACATTGAAAGTAATAATTGACACATATGTAGCTATTGACATTTTATTATTTATAATTTTGTTTTTTCCCCCCATCTTAAAAAGTCCCTCTAACATTCCTCGTAATACTGGTTTGGCAGTGATGAATTCCTTTAGGTTTTTCTTGTCAGGTAACCTCTTTATCTGTCCATTTAATTTTAAATGATAGCTTTGCTATCATTTAAGAGTACCCTTGGTTTTAGGTCCTTGCTTTTCATCACTTTGAGTATTTTGTGCCAGTTTTTTCTGGCCTGCAAAGTTTCTGTTGAGAAATCAGCTGACAGTCTGATGGGAGATCCCTTAATATTTACTAGTTGTCTTTCTCTTGCAGCTTTTAGGATTCTCTCTTTTCTTTAGACTTTGCCATTCTAATTACAATGTGTTCTGGTGTGGACCTGTTTGGGTTCATTTTGTTTAGGACTCTGTGCTTCTTGGACATTTTGTATGTATATTTCCTTCACCAGGTTGGGAAGGTTTTCAGTCATTATTTCTTCAAAAGGTTCTCTATCTCTTGCTTTCTCTCTTCTCCTTCTAGTACCCCAATATGCGAATTTTGTTACACTTGATGTTGTCCTAGGGGTCTCTTAAATTATCCTCATTTTCTGGATTCTTTTTTCTTTTTGCTGTTCTAATTGGGAGTTTTCTGCTACTTTGTCTTCCAAATCTCTGATTCGATCCTCTGCTCCATCTAGTTGGCTGGTGATTCCTTTCAGTGCATTCTTCATTTCAGTTATCGTATTCTTCATTCTTGAGTGTTTTTTTTTTTTTTTTTTTTTTTATGGTTTCTATGTCCTTTTTTATGCCTGGTTTTTATGCATGGCATCTCCTTGTTGAAGTTCTCACTAAGTTCCTTGAACATCCTTATAACCATATTTTGAATTCTGTCTCTGGTAGGTTGCCTGCCTCCGTTTTGTTTAGTTCTTTTTCTGGAGTTTTCTCCTATTCTTTCATTTGGGATGTGTTTCTTTATTTCCTTATTTTGACTGCCTCTCTTCTTGTTTCCATCATTAGGTTAATCTGCTATGTCCCCTAGTCTTGTCCTGGTGGTCTTATGTAGTAGGTGCCCTGTGGAGCCCAGTGGCACAGTCTCCCTGGTCACCTGCCCCGGGTGCTCTAGGAGTGTCCCTTGTATGGGTTGTGAGCCCTCCTGTTATAGTTGAGCCTTGGTTGCTATTGGCACATCAGTAGGTGGGATCGACCCTCAGGCTGATAGACTGTGGGGTTTGGCCACAGCTTACAGGCTGCTGTGCAGGAGTCTTACCCCACTGAGTGGGAGTCACGTGAGTGGGTTCTGGGGCTGTTGAGACTGCCCTTTGAGTATGCCGCCTGTGGGACTATTTGGGTGGTGCTCTGCTCTGGTGAAGCCAACCTCCAAGTATACTGTTGCTGGGCTTCTTGCAAGGGCCTCTGGTGCAGGCGCAGGTCACCCACTGCCTGAAACTGGCCAGTGACCACATGGAAAGAGCTGCAAAGTGATCTGTGGTTGTTCACTGACTGTGCTAACCCTGGACACATGCGAGAGAGGCCATGCTATGAACCAAGTGTGTCTGCTCCAAAAATGCCAGGACATGCTGAGCCCTCTGCCACCTGCCAGCTCCCTTAAAGTTCAGCCACTGATAAAGCCTCATGGGGTATGCAAGTTGGGTGAGGCAGTGTCTCAGGGAGTCACTATAGTGGGAAGAGTGCTGTTCACCGAGTTAATGTAAATTCTTGTGAACCTGAAGCTACTCAGCAAAATTCTAAGAGAACACTTAGCAGTCGCTGCCCACTTGGACTCTGTCAGACTCTGATAGCTTTCCAAGAAATAGTGAAATAGTAGGGCTGGCTGCTCTTGGAGGAAGTGCCTCTGGCATTGGGGGAGTTGGGTGGGATGGGGGTCCAGTGAGTCAGTTGAGTGAAACTTTGGAGCTCACCAGACCCATCGGAGTCAGATTTGGCTTTAAGTGTAGGGGATGGGTTCAACACAGGAAAGATGGTGCCTGCCTGCCAGCTGCAAGGAAGAAGGACCCCACACAGGGAAAATGCCAACTCTTCTCCAGTCCTTGTTCCGAAGCCACACAACTCAGTCTGCCCCCATGTATGTCTTTGACACCCCTCTGCTGGATCCCAAGGTGAGTGCCTGGGAGTGAGTCTGTGAGTGGGCTCTTTAAGAGGATGTCTGTGTTTCCCCCAGCCTTCTCTCCCACCCAGACAGTTGAAATCCCCACTGTTTTCCATAGCCAGATGTTGTGGGGGCTCATCTTTCTAGCACCAGTATTTTGGGCTGGGGAGGCCAGTGAGGTGCTGGGGTCCCTTGCTTTTTTGGGGGGGAATCTTTGCTGCCAATATCCCTTCTGTTTCTCAACTGCCACAGGGAGGTTTGGGGTTAGCCAGTTCTGCATGTGGCTTTTTCTACAAGTCTCAATGTGGCTTTTTCTTTATGTTCTTAATTATAAAACTTCTGTTCAGCCAGACTTTAGATGGTTCTCCAGGTTGATTTTTCTATAATTTAGTTGTAATTTTAATTTGTTCATGGATGGAAGCAGGCACAGTGTTTATCTTCTCTGCCATCTTGGATCTCCCTCTAGACTCTCAGCATTAAAGTAAGCAAGAAAAGTTTGTATTTTCTTTGGATAGTCAATATAGCAATATAGATATAGCACTACAAATCCACTTTATATCTGTTTTTAAAATCTTATATAGTTTTAATTTGAAACTGTTGTTGAAAAGGTAATCATCTGTGATACGAGAAACAAACTGTTTCAGAAAGTGCCTGCATTGAAAGCAGCCTGTTAGCAGTTGCAGAGTGTGAAATTCACTCTTCAGGGCAGCACATGAAAAGTGCTATTGTACTCCAATGTTAGTTTATTTCAGAAGCCTCCTAAGAAATCAGAGGCTGTTGGAGACTATGCCCTTTTTGAAAACAGCAGCAAAGTCTCAAGGAAATCTCTAATTCGGTGCTATAGACTGTGTCCCTAAAATTCATATGTTGAAACCTAACCCCTAATGTGATGATGTTAAGAGCTGAGGCTTTTGGAGGATGATTAGGTCATGAAGATGGAGCCCTCATGGATGGGATTAGTACTCTTATAAGGGGCTAAAGAGACCATAGTTCCACTCTTCCACCATGTGAGGACACAAAAAAAATATGGCCATCTTATGAACCAGGGCGCAGGCTCTCACCAAACACTGAATCTGCTGGCACTCTCATCTTGGACTTCACAGCCTCCAGAACTCTAAGAAATAAATATTTGTTTTTTATAAGCCAGGTGGTCAATAATATTTTGTTATAACAGCCCAAATGATCTAAGCTAATGGGGGACCTTTACCTTAAGAGATTTTTACATAGAGGTCACTTAGTGATCCTATATGTCTTCTGTCAACTTCTGCCAATTGGCAAGGGAGGGATGGGGAGTTGAGGACTAGAAATACAGTCGACCATTAAACAACAAAAGTATTAGAAGCACCAACCACCACTCAGTTAAAAATCCTTGTATAACTTCTGTCTTCCCCCAAAACTTAACTACAGTCAGCCCTTTGCATCTGTAGATTCAAACAATACTCTTGATCACAGTTGGAAATCTGCAGTTGGGAATCTAAGTTTGGTTGGGAATCCGTGGTTGAGAATTCGAAAATACTGTTTTTGATTCACAATTGGTTGACTCTGTGGATATGAAACCCACAGATAGGAAGGGCCAACGGCATGTATTGAAAAAAATTGTTACCAAACAGAAAAAGTTCGTACATCTGTTGCTAGCAGAGCCAAACACTAATCACTGAGAACTGCAATGGAGAAAGTAAGAGCAACTTTATTTGCATAGCACTAAGTGAGGAGAATGGGAAAATTATTGTTCAGAAGCCTGAACTCCCTGGTACAGGGTTTGAGGTGGGTTTTTAAGGATTTAGGTGGAACAGGTATGCAGAAGCCTTGGCAGGGCAAGTTTTAATTGGAAGACCTTGGAGCTTGGACATTTATGGTTATGGGCATCAGCGCCTAGTCTTTCTGGAGAAAAGACTCTTATCTTCTGGAAAGGTTCTAGTTCTGGTTATGTCCCTATCCTTTGGTTCCATGTGTGTGGTGGGGGGAGGGCAAGACTTTGGTTCCAGGTGCAACTGGAAGTGAAAGTTCCCTCCTCTGTGTATACTTTGGCTGCAAGACTTGCAGTTTTAGTCTGTTGTCTGAAAAGTAATTCAGTACCTTGTTAAACAGGGTATGACCATTCTGAGCTAGTTGTGCTGTTAAAAAATCCACCTATAAATGGACCCATGCCATTCAAACCTGCATTGTTCAAGAGTCAACTCTACTAACGGAGGCAGAACTTCTGATGTTTAGCAAAAGTGTGTGTTCTCTCTTGCTCCTGGGGCCTCCTGTTGCTAGAGGAATTTTGCTTGGGTCTTTTGAAGCCATTTCTAGCTGCAGTAACCCCTGGACCTGTCAGAGTTTTGTTTTCTTACATAGCTAAGATGTACAAAGTATAATCTCACTAAAACAACATAATAGTTTCATCAAAATTCACTAAGATAAAAAAAATTCACTAAGAGGCTTATTAGTTAGAATAACTCGATAACTGAGGCAGTGATGATAAGTGAAAAAAGCAACTGCATGTACATGTTTATGTTTAATTTGGTGTGTGGTAGAGATCATGCATTTAGTTAATTTATGAGCAATTTTGGCAATAAAAAAGAATGATATTTAATTGAGGTATAACTAATATACAGTGAAATGTATAGCTTTTGTTAAAAAAGTTAGCCTCCATGGCTGAAAGTCTTTTGAAAAGAAAGGGTTTATTGGGCCATGAAGGACTGGGGTATGAAATCTAAACCACCAGCCTCAGCGCTACGTGGAAAAGGCAATATATCGGCCATCCTAGAGTTGATGGGCTTTTTTGTACATCAAGAAGGGGGAAAAAAGAGGTAAGTTGTTTTCTTTTCTTTTTTTTTTTAAGTTAAAGTTTATTGGGGTGACAATTGTTAGTAAAATTACACAGATTTCAGATGTACAATTCTGTATTACATCATCTATAAATCCCATTGTGTGTTCACCACCCAGAGTCAGTTCTCCTTCCATCACCATATATTTGATCCCCCTTACTCTCATCTCACACCCCCCACCCCCCTTACCCTCTGTTAACCACTAAACTGTGGTCTATGTCTGTGTCTATGTTAGACATAGTCTGTGTCTATGAGTTTTTGTTTCTCATTTGTTTGTCTTGTTCTTTTGTTGTTTTTGATTTATATACCACATATCAGTGAAATCATATGGTTCTCTGCTTTTTCTGACTTATTTTGCTTAGCATCATACTCTCAAGATCCATCCATGTTGTCACAAATGGTCCTAGTTCATCTTTTCTTACCGCCGAATAGTATTCCATTGTGTATATATACCACAACTTTATCCATTCATCATCTATCGAAGGACATTTTGGTTGTTTCCATGTCTTGGCCACCGTAAACAAAACTACAATGAACATTGGAGCACACATGTCTTTACGGATAAATGTTTTCAGATATTTTGGGTAGATACCCAGGAGAGGGATTGCTGGGTCATATGGTAATTCTATTTGTAATTGTTTGAGGAACCTCCACACTGCCTTCCATAGCGGCTACACCAGTCTGCATTCCCACCAACAGTGTATGAGGGTTCCTTTTTCTTCATAGCCTCTCCAACACTTGTTACTATTTGTCCTGCTGATGATAGCGATTCTAACTGGGGTGAGGTGATATCTCATTATTGTTTTTATTTGCATTTCTCTGATGATTAGTGATGTTGAGCATTTTTTCATGTCTATTTGCCATTTGTATGTCCTCTTTGGAGAAATGTCTCTTCAGGTCTTCTGCCCGCTTTTTCAATTGGGTTGTTTGCTTTTTTTTGTTGTTGAGTTGCATGAGTTCCTTGTATATTTTGGATATAAGCCCCTTATCGGAGGCACTGTTTGCAAAAATCTTCTCCCATTCAGTTGGTTGTCTCCTTATTTTTTCGATGGTTTCTTTTGCTTGCAGAAGCTTTTAAGTTTCACATAGTCCCATTCATTTATTTTAGCTTTTACTTCCCTTGCCTTTGGAGTCAGATTCATAAAATGCTCTTTGAACCTAAGGTCCATAAGTATAGTAACTATGTTTTCTTCTATGCAGTTTATTGTTTCAGGTCTTATGCTTAAGTCTTTAACCCATTTTGAATTGATTTTGGTACATGGTGACAGATAGCAGTCCAGTTTCATTATTTTACACGTGGCTTTCCAATTCTCCCAGCACCATTTATTGAAGAGGCTGTCTTTCCTCCATTGTATGTTTTTTGCTTCTTTGTCAAAATTTATCTGTCCATATATATGTGGTTTTATTTCTGGGTTCTCAATTCTATCCATTGGTCTACGTGTCTGTTTTTCTGCCAATACCATGCTGTTTGGATTACTGTTGTCCTGTCGTACAAGTTAAAGTCAGGGAGTGTGATACCTCCAGCATTGTTCTTTGTAAGTTGTTTTCTAATAATTTACATTAGCCATAGAAAAGGGGGGCAGGATAAGTGAAGTGGGGACATTTCTATGATAGGTGCAGTCTGTAAGGAAGAAATGTTTACTACCTTTGATTGGTTACACGCAAGAGTCCTGAAAGTCCATGCGTGTGCAGCGTGTGATGGCCTATCTAGCGATCTGCTAGATGTTGATCTCCTGGATGCTGATTTAAAGCTCCAACATACTTGTACATTCAGGAATGTGAGCAGTCTTTTATCAGCTGGCCTCCAGCTATTAACAGGCTAACTGTTCTCTTTCTGTCACTCTCCAGTGCTGTAATTTGATTTAGAACATCTCAGAATTTCTTTCTTGTCATTTTTAAATGTAAAATTTGTGCAGTTTGGATATTTGCATATTCCCACATAATCTGCACCTACCAATATATAAAACATTTTCATCACCTTAGAAACTCTTCCTAATCAATCACTGAATACTACTAACACTGAATACTATTCTATTGTATGAATACACCACAGTTTATGGAAATTTGATTACTTTCAGTGTTTGGCTACTATGAATTAGGCTGCTATAAATATTCTTGAGATACATATATACATTCAGGCAATTGAGATCTGAACTTTCCACCGTGCACTTACATTGGCGGCACTGTACAAATAGCTCAGTAAGGTTTCATAACTTGGTGTATCAGTGTCTCATAGCTGTGTTCATGTTGACGTGTGGCGGTATCTTGCTGAGTGGCGTCAATTATTGTTGTGTGTTTTTGTGTGCCGTCATGAGAATGTCTGAGCTTGAGTTAGAGTAATGAACAAACATTAAATTTCTTATTAAACTTGGCAAGAGTGAAAGTGAAGTCAGGGACATGTTAGTCCAAGTTTATGGGGATAATGCCATGAAGAAAATGGCAGTGTACAAAAGGAATAAACGTTTTTTCTGAGGGGAGAGAATGTGTCACTAATGAAGAGAGGTCAGGGAAGCCAGTAATGAGCAGACCTGATGAAAACATTACAAAAATTTGTTGAATTTGTGCGTCAAAATTGTTGGCTGACGTGAGAAGCATAGCAGACTAAGTAAACATCAATAGAAAAACAATTAGGAAAATCTTAACTGAAAATCTTGGCATGAGAATGGTGTGTGCAAAAATGGTCCCAAAGGAGCTTTTGCATCACGACAATGCAGCAGCTCCCACAGCAGTGTCTGTGAGGAGTTTTTAGCCAGTAAACAAATAACTGTATTGGAACATCCTCTCTACTCACCTGATCTGGCCCACAATGACTTCTTTCTTTACCTGAAGATAAAGGAAATATTGAAAGGAAGACATTTTGATGACATTCAGGACATCAAGGGTAATACGACGACAGTTCTGATGGCCATTCCAGGAAAAGAGTCCCAAAATTGTTTTGAAGGGTGGACTAGGCTCTGGTGTCGGTGCATAGCTTCCCAAGGGGAGTACTTCGAAGGTGACTGTAGTGATATTCATCAATGAGGTGTGTAGCACTTTTTCTAGGATGAGTTCGCAAACTTAATTTCATGCCTTGTATATATAATTTATTTTTCCTTGGGTTAATACCTAGGGATGAAATTTCTGAATCACAGAATAGGTATATATTCAATTTTATAAGAAATTGACAGACCAATTTTCAAATTAATTTAACCAGTGTATGAACATTCCAGTTGTTTCACATCCTTGTCAACATTTGGTAGTGTCAGTCTTTTTGATATTAGCCATTCTAATGGGTATATAATGATCTCTCTTTGTGACTTGAATTTGCACTCCCCCAGTGACTTAAAGGTATTGAACATCTTTTCATGTGTTCACTGGCCATTTAAATTTTTTCTTTGTGAAGTTCCTGTGTAAGTCTTCTGCCCAATTTTTATTTAGATCATTTTTCTTCCTATTATTGACCTGTTAGAGTTGCTTATATGTATACTAATATTTGCTCTCAGACCATGACTTTCTTATTCAATTTCTTAATCGTATCTTTTAGTTAGCAGGAATTTAAAATTTTGATGAAGTCCATTGCATTCATTTTTAATAGTTTAATATTTGGTAGTTAAAAGTAGTTTATTTTTAATAGTTTAGGCTAGTTAATGCTAGATCCTGTCTAGGAAATTTTTGCCTACCCCAAGTTTATGAAGATATTCTCTTATGCTTTCTTTTAGAAACTGTAATTTTAGTTTTTGCATTTATAACTATGATCCATCTCATTCTAACTTTTTTGTATGGTGTGAAGTATAAATTGAGGCTTACTTTATTCCCCAGGATAATATTGATTGCTTTCGTTTTCTTTTCCTTTTTTAAAAATTCTTATTGGGGAATAGTGTGTTTTTCCAGGACCCATCAGCTCCAAGTTAAGTCATTGTTTTCAGTCTAGTTGTGGAAGGCGCAGCTCACTGGCCCATGTGGGAATTGGACTGGTGACCTTGGGGTTATGAGCACCGCGCTCTAACCAACTGAGCCAACTGGCAGCCCCAGCTTATTTTCTTTTTTTAACTACTGGTTTTTTAGAAGGAGAACTCATGGATTGTTGGCAACCTTTGCCTAACACAGTGCTAATTAGATCACTTATAGAAGGTGGGGCCATAGGAGAGAACATAGCTATCCCTGAGGCACAGCAGCCACTCAGCACCATCCAGGCAGTGCACTGCCAGAAAGCAGGCCCAGTGCTGCTCAGTATTATAATTTGTTATTTTTAAAGAAGCAGAAATCCAAATATAGGTAAATTATTTTCATTATTTATTTGTTGATAATTAATTTTCCTTTCTCACTCTGTAGGCCAACATTGAATGAACTCAGTCTAGATTTGAGGGCAGTGTGCAAACTCCTACCTAAACTAGTGAGCTGGATTATACCCAGCTCACTCCTATCTTAGTGTCTTTGTGTGTATTTGTGTTCTGCTGCATGGAATCCTCTTCTTAAGAAATCCACATGACTTGCTGTCTCGTTTTCATGTTTCTGCCACCCATTGAATTATCAGAGAAACCTTCCCTGATTACCACAAGCTATAAATTTCTTTTCGCTCTAATCACATTTTATCCTGTTATCCTGCTTCATTTTTTTCCCATGGCTTTTATCACTCTTGGACTTGTATTTATCTGTTAATTTAATAGCCACCATTGAAACATAACCCATGAGAATGGGAACTTGTTTGTTTTGTTCAATGCCATACTTGAAACATCTAGCATAGCCCTTGGCATATAATGGACACTCAATGCATCTCTGTTGAATAAAGAAATACGTAAGTGCATTACAGTACTATGAATCCTAAGATAGGGGGAAGACTAGTACACTACTGAAGCTCATAGGAAATGCCAAGAGAAGCTTTCAGGGAAGTGATATCTGAGTTCTGAAGAATGATTCATTAGACAATTAAGGTCAGGAGGAGGGAGTGAATGAAGTGAAATGGAGAAAGAGTCCAACGGAAGCTGAAAGCTGGGTAAGGGCTGTCACGTCAGCCGTGTAAACCATGTAGGTCTTAGACTTTACCTTAAGGACAACGGGGAAGTATTGAAGTGGTTAGTAGGTGAGCATGGTCAACATTACAGTTTTTAAAGGTCAATTCGTTTTTAAAGAAATAAATTAGTTGCAGAGGGTTTTAAAAAATGGAGAAGCAGATCCCAGTTAAGAACAATCCAGGAAACATACGGTGCCCTTCAGTGAGAGTGAGAAGAAAATTTGCCAGATTATAGGCAAATGAGAATGCTGAATAAAACAGAAATGCATAATTGATTGGATACAAGGAGAAGAATGAGAGAGAAGAGCCAACAGAATGAGATTTCTACCTTAGTAAATTGGGTAGATGGCAGTTCTACTGGGATAAAAACATATTTGTGTTCAGGGGAAGATGATGAGCTCATTTGGATATGTTGACATTGAGGTGCCCTTAAGGCAGTTGGATGTCTGAGCCTAAGTTCAGGAGAGGAGCTTTGCCTAAAAAGAGATGGATGTGGGGATCTGCAGTATAAAGGTGGTATTTACCACCATGGAGTTAGGTGAAAACTCCCCTTCCTTAGGAAGATTGTTAGAGCACAAGGTAAATCGTGGATTCAGGGCTAATGACAGAAGCCAAGAATTCTGGAGAGTGTAGGGGGAACAAGTTTCTCACTGATGGAGCAACTGAGAGGAGGGCACCATGTTTGTAATGACCCTCGGAAGTTCTTTCCCTCCCACAGAGGCTGACCTCAGGACACTCACTAGGAAAGCAACGCAGAAGAAAAAGACTTCACTAGAGAACTGTGATAAAAGGTATTCAGAATCTTGAAATACATTCACATATCATTCCTTTTATAATAATGACATTTCTGGAAATGAATTTGATCATTAGAAAGTTGTGTCTTTACTAATTTTGGTAGAGAAAAACAATTCAAACCCAAATTACTTTGACCTTCATTTTCCTCTTTAATTTTCATAGTAAATACTATGCATATGCCTTCCCCTCCCCAAAATGCTTGTTTTGTCTACTAAAGCTATCATCAACAACAGACAACTCTGAAGATTGGGTTTAAAAAATAAAAAACATATGAACCACGTTTAATTAAAATTCTGTTTGTTGAAAGCACGTGAAAGAATTTTCTGTTTATGTATAGCTCCGTACTGCTTTTATCAAAATCTCCAAGTCTTTGAAGAAGATGCTGATGGAACTACTATATCAACTCCAAGAGGAAAACAGTGCTCTGGGCTTCCAGAGATCGCCGTCTTTTCCACTGTTATAAAATATCACCCTCCCAAGCTCTCTCATGCATTTAAATAGTAAACATCTTTGGCAGAAAAAGCAGACATAATAGAAATATTTAGAATTCACAGTAGTCAAGATTCTTAAAATAATCATGATTGTGTAAGTATCTCTAGAAATCCACCAATCCAAATACTATGTAGGAACCAATCTTAAAAAACAAAAACAAAGAAAAACCCAGACACATGTGGTGCTGGGTGATTGTAAGAGTGAAGCAGTGATATTGATGGGGCTAGAAGCTGTAGATGCTTATTTTGCATAATTACTTTTCAAATACTGTCTTAAAACTATTTTCCTGTGTATGATTGAAGGTGTATTGAAGGATCTCTTTGCTAAAAAATAACTTTGGAGCCGTATTTATAATTAAATAAAATAATGTGACTCCTTAATAGTATTAACTTCTGATTTATTCTGGGCATATGGCATCTTTTATCACCTTTATGTCCCCTTAACCTTTTATAATTTTCATTTTATGCTTCTGACAGCTCAGAACTTTGTTTCTTTCAGGGAATCTTTGACCCCAGTCACCTGTGCAAGTTAAGTCAGAGTACTTAAAAAAAACAAACAAAAAAACAAAACAAAACAAAACAAACCCTAAGATCTTTGTTAAATCCTTATTTCTCAAGAATCTTTTATATCAAGCTCAGCAACAATCTTGGAAATGTTTAATAGAAAGAAAAGACTTTGATGACAAAATACTAGGTCCGGCGTGGAGTGAAGATTTTAGCTGCAGTGACTCCAACTCTTAGAACCTCCATAAAACATCAGTATTTAGCCTTCTTTTCTATTTTGTTTCCCAGATTGAGAGAAGCTTTACTTGATAAACCAGAACAATGTTGTCTGTGGAGCTGGAGTTTCTCTGGAGACTTTTCAACCAAGCTGCTAAGGGGAGGGAAGCACACCAGCAAGGTCACTGCCAAAGTAACAACCCCTGTGTGATTTTGTAAAAATATCTGAATCTGCACAAGCCAGGGAAGCACTGAGCTGGAAACGAGGAAAAGAGCAGCTGTATTCATCATTGCCCAAACTTGGAAGCAACCAAGATGCCCTTCAGTAAAGTGATGGATAAATAAACTGGTCTATCCAGACAATGGGATATTATTCAGGGTTTAAAGAAATGAGCTATCAAGCCATGAAAAGAAATGGAGGAAACTTAATGCATATTACTCAGTGGGGGAAGCCAGCCTGAAAAGGTTGCATAGTATATGATTCCAAAAATATTGTATCCTGGAAAAGGCAAAACTATGGAGATAGTAAAAAGTTAAGTGGTTGCCAGGAGTTGGAGGTGGGAAGGATGAATAGGCAGAGCATAGAGGACTTTTAGGGCAGTGAAAATGCCCTGTCTGTCTATAATGATATGTCATTATATGAGTTCTGACAATCACATTTGTGAACTCATCCTAGAAAAAGTGCTACATACCTCATTGCTGAATATCACTATGGTCACCTTTGAAGTACTCCCTTTGGGAAGCTCTGCACCTATACCAAGTGCCTAGTCCCCCCTTCAAAGCAATTTTGGAACTCTTTTTTCTGGAAGGGCCATTAGAGCGCTTGCCATATTAACCTCGATGGCCTGAATGTCACCAAAATGTCTTCCTTTCAATATTTCCTTTATCTTCTAGTAAAGAAAGAAGTCACTGGGGGCCAGATCAGGTGAGTGGGGAGGATGTTTCAATATAGTTATTTGCCTACTGGCTAAAAACTCCCTCACAGACAGTGCCATGTGAGCTGTACATTGTCGTGATGCGAAAGCCATGAATTGTTGGCGAAAAGTTCAGGTTGTCTAATTTTTTCACGCAGCCTTTTCAGCACTTCCAAATAGTAAACTTGGTGAACTGTTTGTCCAGTTGGTACAAATTCATAACGAACAATCCCTCTCATATCAAAAAAGTTAGCAACATCGTTACAATAAGTTTGAGAACTTAATTGTCAGAGCTCGTACATTTGTCCAGCCCACAGAATGGACAACACCGAGAGTGAACCTTAATGTAAATTATGGACTCTGTAGGGTAATGATGTTAATGTAAGTTTTTCAGTTGTAATGAATGTACCACTGTGGTGGGGATGTTGATAGTGGGGGATGTTATGCATATGTAGGGACAGGAGTACGTGGGAATTCTCTCTGTGCTTTCCTCTTAGCTTCTGCTCAGTTTTGCCATGAATCTAAAAATGCTCTAAAATATAAAGTTTGTTAATTTGAAAAAAATGTTGGAGGGTTGGAATTAAAAAGCCATTTGACACATTGGAAATAACGTGCCCTTTGGAATCAGATAGTATTTGAATCCATGTATGCATGTGTGGGGGCAGGGGGTGTATGGGAAATCTCTGTTCCTTCTGTTCAATTTTGCAGTGAACCTAATATGGCTCTAAAAAAATAAAATCTAGTAAAGTTGCTGGCTACAAAATCAATGTACAAAAGTCCATTGCATTCCTATATACTAATAATGAAATCTCAGAAAAAGAAATAAAAAAAAAAACAATTCCTTTTGCAATTGCAGCAAAAGGAATAAAATACCTAGGAATAAACTTAACCAAGGATGTGAAAGACCTATATGCTGAAAAATATAAGACATTTTTAAAAGAAATTGAAGAAGACACAAAGAAATGGAAAGACATTCTGTGCTCATGGATTAGAAGAATCAACATAGTTAAAATGGCCATATTACCCAAAGCAACATACAGATTTAATGCAATCCCCATCAAAATCCCAATGGCATTTTTTAAAGAAATAGAACAAAAAATCATTAGATTTGTACAGAACCACAAAAGACCACAAATAGCCAAAGCAATCTTAAGAAAAAAGAACAATGCTGGAGGTATCATACTCCCTGATTTTTGCTTGTACTACAGGGCGACAGTAATCCAAACAGCATGGTATTGGCAGAAAAACAGACACATAGACCAATGGAATAGAATTGAGAACCCAGAAATAAAACCACATATATATGGACAGATAATTTTTGACAAAGAAGCAAAAAACATACAATGGAGAAAAGACAGCCTCTTCAATAAATTGTGCTGGGAGAACTGAAAAGCCACGTGCAAAATAATGAAACTGGACTGCTATCTGTCACCATGTACCAAAATCAATTCAAAATGGGTTAAAAACTTAAGCATAAGACCTGAAACAATAAACTGCATAGAAGAAAACATAGGTACTATACTTATGGACCTTGTGTTCAAAGAGCATTTTATGAATTTGTCTCCAAAGGCAATGGAAGTAAAAGCTAAAATAAATGAATGGGACTATATCAAACTTAAAAGCTTCTGCAAGCAAAAGAAACCATCGACAAAATAAAAAGGCAACCAACTGAATGGGAGAAGATTTTTGCAAACAGTGCCACCAATAAGGGGCTAATATCCAAAATATACAAGGCACTCATGAAACTCAACAACAAAAAACCAAACAACTCAATTGAAAAAGCGGGCAGAAGACCTGAAGAGACATTTCTCCAAAGAGGACATACAAATGGCAATAGACATGAAAAAATGCTCAACATCACTAATCATCAGAGAAATGCAAATAAAAACAATAATGAGATATCACCTCACCCCTGTTAGAATGGCTATCATCGGCAAGACAAATAGTAACAAGTGTTGGAGAGGCTGTGGAGAAAAAGGAACCCTCATACACTGTTGGTGGGAATGCAGACTGGTGCAGCCGCTATGGAAGCCAGTGTGGAGGTTCCTTAAAAAATTACAAATAGAATTACCATATGACCCAGCAATCCCTCTCCTGGGTATCTACCCAAAAAATCTGAAAACTTTTATACATAAAGACACGTGTGCTCCAATGTTCATTGCAGCTTTCTTTATGGTGGCCAAGACATGGAAACAACCAAAATGTCCTTTGATAAATGAATGGATAAAGAAGTTGTGGTATATATACACAATGGAATACTATTTGGTGGTAAGAAAAGATGAAATAGGACCATTTGTGACAACATGGATAGATCTTAAGATTATTATGCTAAGCGAAATAAGTCAGACAGAAAAAGCAGAGAACCATATGATTTCACTGAGATATGGTATATAAACCAAA
Organism: Rhinolophus ferrumequinum; assembly: GCF_004115265.2. Taxonomy (NCBI): domain Eukaryota; kingdom Metazoa; phylum Chordata; class Mammalia; order Chiroptera; family Rhinolophidae; genus Rhinolophus; species Rhinolophus ferrumequinum. The sequence continues at coordinate 5,357,598 of NC_046285.1, read as the reverse complement.
AACAACAAAAGAACAAGGCAAACAAAAGAGAAACAAAAACTCATAGACACAGACAATAGTTTAGTGGTTACCAGAGGGTAAGGGGGGAGGGAGGTGGTAGATGAGGGTAAAGGGGATCAAATATATCGTGATGGAAAGAGAACTGACTCTGGGAGGTGAACACACAATGGGATTTATAGATGATGTAATACAGAATTGACACCTGAAATCTATGTAACTTTACTAACCATTGTCACCCCAATAACGTTTAATTAAAAAAATAAATAAAGTAAAATCTGTGTTTTTTTTAAAAGTTTATTGGCGTGACAATTGTTAGTAAAGTTACATAGATTTCAGGTGTACAATTCTGTATGACATCATCTATGTATTACATTGTGTGCTCACCACCCAGAGTCAGTTCTCCTCCCATCATCATATGTTTGATCCCGTTTACCCTCTTCTATCATCCCCCTGCTGCCTTACCCTCTGGTAATAACTAAACTATTATCTGTGTCTGTGAGTTTTTGTTTCTTTGTTTGTTTGTATTGTAGTTTTGTTGTTTTCAGTTTTATTTATATCTCACATATCAGTAAAATCATATGGTTCTCAAAAAAAATTTTTTTTAATGTGAAAAATAAAAGACAAATTTCTACCAAAAAAATCTGTTAAAAATAAATAAATCAGTAAATAAATACAAAGAAAACTAGGCTATTTTATGTATAAATCTGTGTTTTTATGTATAAATCTATGTTTATGTATAAATTTTATATTAAATCTGTGAGAAATTAGAAGATGTGGCAACGCAGAGCCGGGTCCTCACATGGCCAAAAGATCTGGAACCAAGAGGCGCTTCCTGACTGTTTCCATGGGGCACGTGCTGTCCTGCCTGCCACAGGACCCACTGGGCCACCTTCACACACTCATGTCTCTGACCTCAGCAGCCCTTTGGTTTGTGACCTAAGGGGTTTAGGCTTGTGATCTCTCTGAAGCTTTCCTTTCATCTCAAAAAGTCTGTAATTCTTAATGGGCAAACCAACTATTATATCTTATTTACATTGCCATTTCAGCAGCCTGGTGACTAAGCTGGAAAATCTTAGTGTGAGATCAGCCTTAACTAACATAACCAGAAATTTTTTCTTTTCCAGATTTTCTTTGTAGGTGCCTGACTTTCAATACCATGTATCTTTCCACATCTTCCTTTGAAGGCACTGAGTTAATTTTTAACCATCATATCCTTATAACTAGATGTTACACTAAAAAAAAAAAAAAAAAAAAAAGCTCAAACAAGCAAACAAACAAAACTCCCTCTTGCCCTCCTTTAGAACTGATTCTTCTTTTTTAACTCAAATTATGCAACTTTAAAACCCACAATCTGTTAGCTTGAAAATTTAACCAATTCCAGCGCAGATAACTTGTAAACATGATCTGCTAATTCTTAGTGAAACAATAGAGATCAGTAGGCTTTTTCCTTATTCCCCATTTCCCATCTACTCCTCTACTGTGTCCTTGCTCAGTTTTCATCCCAATACATACTTCTCTCCTTCCTTTTCTTTCTCTTCTTTCCTCTTATCCCCACTAATGTCTCCCCTATCTCCACACCTCTTCTTCTTCCTAAGCCCTGTCTGCCTCTCCCTTCTCATTTCCCTAAGTGACAGGCAGAGAACAAGAAAACAAGGGGACAAGGCCTGTTTCCAAATAGTTTTGCATTAAGTTTAAAACCTCAGGAATATTTAACATTTTAGTTTAATTTAATTTAATTGTTTTTCCAAGGCAAAGCACCCTGCCACATTATGTATCTAATTGAAATGGAGTTGTAGGAAGTACTATTGAAGATGGGAAGTTTTCTGCTAACCTTTCTCAAATACACCTTATGGAAAGAATCTGTGTGGTCAAGACGTGAAGTTTGTCTCTGGAGGGCGGATTAATATTTAGGGCCATAAATCTTGTGGGAACTTTTTTGGAAAATGTCTTCTGGGGCTCAAATCCTCTAACTGGCTCTTCTTTGTTTCTGAATGGTGATAACTTTGAAGCATTGTAGAAATTGTCCATTTCCCCTTCTGAGATAAATGACTACTTTCAGTGTTCCTCTTTATTATTACACAGCACTTACCTTGTGATATCTGGCTGTCCTCAAATCTCCCTCCACTTTACCATTCAGTCCTTTGCTGATCTTTGAAATAGATGTGTCTTCTGCAAAGCTAGCAGGACCTGAATTTTACTATTATTTCAAATTTACTGCCTTATTTCCCTCCCTGGCAATGTGCTCTCTTCCTCAGTAAAATTGTTGATTACATCTGGTGAAGCCTTATTATTGTTCTGACATCAATAGTTGTTTTTAATAACAAATTTACATTAAAATTGATTAATTTTCTGGTAAGGTTTGGAGTTTCTTCATAAAAGCCAGCTCTTCCAAGAATTTATAAGACTGTTCTCTACTACTTATTTTCTTTTGAATAAACCCGATTCTCATTTTATTCTGTTATGTATGCTGTAACTGATTAACTTTCTACTGTGGAAAGTCAGTTCTGAAATTCACTAGTCTGACACTTACCAGGCCCTACTCTGCTCAAGTCCTCTAGCATTTCATTAGGGACACTCAGTTTAACAGGCTGTTCCAGAACACCTTCCAGACCAGCTCCATGAGTTTTCCAGCAGCTCGGGTAAATTGTTCCATGCCCAAAAGAATGGATCAACTAAATTAATCACTTTAACATCTGGCACTACTTAAAGGCAAAGAGGCCTATTGATTTGGGTGTCACGAACAAAGAAGGGAGTGTCATCAACTAGGATCTTATTGTCTTTATCCCAGCCTAGAGTAATTTTACAGTGAGGGCATTCTTCCCCTGCGGATAAGTGTGTTTTTTGCAGGTGCTGATAGCCGCTCCCCCTTTCATGGTTTAGGGACATGTGGTTACCTTTCCTGCCTCAAAGAGACAGCAGAGTAGATTTGGATCTCTGGGCAGCATCTAATCAGAGGCGATGTAATTCCATCTATAGCGACTCATGTCTGTGACCAGAACCAGGCCTTCCATGGTGCTGTCACATGACTTATCCATCAAAAAAAGACCGACTTTTCACAGGCCTCCCTCATTCAAGCAGAAGATGTGATTTTTCATTGCCTCATTTCTTGATAAGGTGCAAGTCCAATTATATTGGCTCATAACTTTATCTCATAGAGGGAGACATGTTTAATAAAGTTTACTAGGTCTCCTAACCAGTACAAAGATATCTGATTTTTTTAAGAGAGAAAAATATGCATGAATAATTTTAATAATTTAGAAAAGCAATATCATGGAGCAGTAAGAGCTCAGACTCTGTAACCAGACACATTTGATTTGAATATTGGCTTCATATTTGGTTTTAATATGGGTACACCTAGTTGTAACATGCGTAATCTTGAATAAGAAACCTATTCTTTGTAGGCCTCAGTTTCCCAAATTGTAAAATGTACATAATAGTGCATTCATATTTAATAGGTTTGCTACAGTGATAAATGTGTCAATTAATGTGAAGGACTTAAAACAGTTCCTTAGCATTACTTAAAACTTAACTCTCATTTCTCAAACCACTTTATAGTTTGGCTTACACTCCCCTTCTGTTTTCTTGGATAGAGTCCTTTCAGACGATGACTATTACCCACTAGTATTTTGAATGTATCTGTGGTGAGTGCTGCTGGTAACATGCTGATTCTCTTTTGCCTCAGAAGATTTGCCTGGCTCCTTCCCGTAGTTGGAGCATAATGAAATAATTGGAATATTTACCTTCCTCATCTTTGCTTGTAGCTATTGTTTGACTTACCTAAACATGCTGGATGTTGAAAAGCTATACATGACAAATAGTATCTTTGGGACCAAAATGATTAGAGCCTGTTAAGCCCCCCAAAAAGGCCTTGTAGAGTGAATGGCTGGAGCTTGTATCCTGACACACTAAGAACCCACAGAAAAAAGATACGATTTCCAGAAAAGACTTCTGAGGACACTTTGCCCTAGACGTGAAGGTCTTGGACTTATTTTCCCAGCTTCTCTTGCAAATGACTGCCCCTACTATTTTTGAATACAGACTTTTATGGTGATTAGAAGGGATAAAAGTGCAGGGAATTAAAATTACGTTCAGTTATGGATGTGGGTTTTTATAACAAAGCCTCAGTGAAAGTGTGTACTCTTGTGACTTGGGCTTGAGATGATGAATTTGCTGCTTATTCTCATTAAGTTTCTCAAAATTTCCCAAGTTGAATGCTCTCTCTGTTCTCTACTCTGAAAACCCCAGGGAAGCCATACCGCTGAGTGCAATAGCAGTGCCTGTAATAAGGTACTGTATTTAACAAAATGAACTTAAATGATACATGTAAAAATGCATGACAGCCTCTAAAGTCTAAGATGAAAATTATGGCTACTGCTAATTAATTAGCCAGTGTTTGTAAAGCTGCCACTCTGTTCTGATTTATGTGCTAAGTAAGGGATAGGAATGATGGTACTATTTTGCAGATGAGGAAACTGAGGCTCATAGAGGTTAAAATAACTTATCCTAAATTTACTTGTAATTATTTTGCAATGATTCATGCACTTTGTATGAAAATGACTGCTTTAGGGCCTGCTTTTCACCATTATCTGTACATCCATAAAACATTTGAATTCTGTAATTCAAAGTTAATATCAATTAATGCATTAATATTAATTGACTCAATCAATATCAAATCATTAATTGGTATTAATTGCATTTATTCATATTAATTCAATATTAATTTCAAAAAATGGCTTTTTATTTTTAAAAAAATCTTCTCAATCCGTCCCATTCTCTTTTTGCTTAATCCCATCCTGTGACTCACTGGTTGTTTCTATCCTGCCCAACTGCTTGACTTTTACTTACACAAGCTCATTCCAAAGGTCCTGGTGAATCCCTGGCAGAATCGGCCTTGTTTCTCTCAGGCAGAGTGTAAAACTGACAAGGACTGTATGTTTCTCGTAATTAAGGGGAAGTTTTCCTTATTTTTAAGCTCATCATATATCTTCCAGAAATCTACCAGGTTTTGTAAATTTTTAACTTAGATAGTACTTGGTGCCCAGTAAGCAAAATCACTTTGGAATGTCCCTCTAACGATTGTTCAGACTCAGCGAAATAACTGACTGACCTGCCCTGATGTTGCTCTGTTTTCTGTACCGATTGCCCACCCACACGACCACAGGATAGTCTGAAGGTGGGAACTCTTGTCAGGGAAGAATTGATCCATGGGGATAGGAGTTCAAATGTGATAGGGTCACGTTAGGGATGCGGAGGGTCGTCGTGTGTGCTGCTATCCGGAATTCTGAGAGCTGACTGCTTATTTTAAAACCTGGGCCCTAGGAGTGTAATTTTCCTATTTCTTTTTTTTAAAAATCTGAAATGCCATATTATGGCTTTTAGTCCATAGGAGGGCAATATTTAGCTGCAGGAAAATCCTTCCAGTTTTTTTTTTTTTTTTTTTTTTTTTTTGCAAAAGAACATACAGAACTGATTAATTCAAAAATTAATGAATTGAAACAAATTAACTAATTTAAATATACTACAAGATGACAGTGATTTAATAATATCCCCATGTCGAATACCAACTGGCTTCATGTTTGTCATAGTGGTAGTTAATTCGTAAGTTGATATAAATTATCCTTGTGGCTGAAAGCCAAACTATGCCTGTCCCTTTGGAGAAGGCTGTGCTCTTCTTTGTGTGGCTTTCTTTATTTTAAACGTTGGAATGCTTACATTCTTTTATATTTTTATGCATGGCTCTGCTTATAGAGATAAGAATTCTCACACTTCACACTTCTCATCTGCTGTGACATTTCTCTGGGTCAGAATTTGAGGTTGCCTTTAAATGCCATCCTAAGGCTCTCAGTGCAAAGAGGTAACCACATTTACTGTTTAAAGTGAGTTATAAAGAACAAAACAAAATAACATGTAAGCCAAATTTTAAGATATAAAATTTGGTCATGTATCAAGTCATTTTCATGAAAGGAGTCATGTACCAATATAGCGCACTGTCATTTCAAGCCGTATTGAAAGCAATTCTATTTTGAGTTTTTAAAGCAAGCATTGTAAATAGAATTTAAATACAATTATGTGTTTGTGTGGGAAAGCAACAAATTTTGCATTGCTGTGGAGCCTTATCTGACTCTGCTAGATTGGAAAAGCAATTTCCCTGCCTCTGAACCTCTGTATGTCCCATTTATCAGAGCGTAGTGATGCGGGTCTGCCTGCAGCTGCCCTGTGGCACGCTCTGGCTGCAGGAGCACGGTGCCTCTGTGGTTTAGTTCCTGAGTTGAGGGAAACAATAGAAGCAACAAACCGCTGGATCCCTAATAATAGCCATCATTTATTACATGCTTGCTACATGTTGAACACTGTTATTTAAATCCTGTTACCTTATTTAACCCTCACAGCAATGCTGTACGTTCTATTAGGAATGTTTATCAGATGAGGGAACTGAGCTGCAGAGTGAGTAAATAACTTGTTCAAGATCACAAAGCTTCTTGCTCCTCGTCACCACTTCCAGGTTAAAAGAAGAGGGGATCAGGGACTAGGAGAGGTGATGCCTATGGTGTTTCAGAGTAAAGGGGAAGGATGTGTGACTATTAGGAAATATTTTAAATATTCCCACGGTGTCTTTTGTTTCGTGTGGTGCTTCTGGATAGATGAGGGTGGATGGGAAGGGCAAGGATGCCAGTGAGGAACATGACACACACTTCACTCTTTCGATCTACGTGCATGGCTTAACATTTATGATGGCAGATTTTTGTTCTTTTTATATTGTAATAATATGACAAAAGGATTATAAGCTCCTGGAGGGTGGCAATTACATCTTTCAGTTCTCTGTATCTTCCATTACTCATAATTCAATAGCATAGATATGGTAGATTTGGGAAAATAAATAATTGATCCCCCTCCCCAATTATGCAGGGCTAAAAGGCAGCTATCATAATGTCAAATGCAGGAACTACTGACATGCAATCTTTAGCCATAGTTTTGATCTGAGTAATATCTTTGGGGGATTTATTCTTATTTATAACCAGGAAGAGTAGTTTGGGTCTGAACTACTATCTGGATGACTCACTTCAAACTTACCAGAGAAAGTGGATTTTAGATAACAGTCAGTAGATGTGTTTTCTTTTTTGTTATTTACTTTAAAAACGGACCTCTGACTTCCCACTCTGAACTTTAGAAATGATAACTTGAATCCCATACAATTTTCTAAATGGACCTGTTGACATATACATAGAGAGCTGTATTTGACTGTTTTTAATTTACAGTTCTGATCTAAAACAAAGTGGCACTATATAATTCCTATAAAACTCGAGTCAAACATTGAATCACCTTCGGTAGGTGATCTTATGAGATTTAGAGCTCTACATAAACCAGTATTTTTCAAGAAACAGACATCAAGGAGTGAATTGTTTAGCATAGCAAAGAAACCCTTCACAAGGGGGAGAGCATTGGTGCATCTTTGGGGGGTGTGTGCGTGTGTGTATGTGCGCGCATGAAAATGGAAAGGAAAATAAATGTAGAATAAAACACAAAGTAAGGGATATAGATTTTATTGAAAGAGGATAAGTAAAGAGAGAAAAAATTCTGGGACTAATCAGGGAAGGCAAAGGGAAGGAGGGCTGGATAGATTAAAGCAATTTGCACAGTAATCTCCCCATTTCCTGTTCATCCTTGGCCCGTTAATAAAGGTTCTAATGAAATATGTACAGCAGTAGGGCCCACAGATCATTTCAATGTTGGCCATTGTGTGACATCACACTGGAGCTGACGCTGTCATTGGGCTGACCCTGCATCACACTGGGATATGTTTGCATGTCTCATCCTGTCCCACCCAGCAACGGGCACCCAGACTTCCCTGGAAACCTCCCATCCTCAGGTTTCTCCCCAGGACTTAGAGAAACATGGAAAAAAGAACCAAAATTCAAAAAAAGGAAAAAGAGGGAGGTAGGAAGGGAACGTGGAGAGAGAGTGGGAGAGAAAGTAAAAGAAGGCCAAGGGAAAAGTAAAGGAAAGACAGTGAGAATATCATTTTCAGGTTTTAGATTGAAATTTGATTTTGGTTATATGGAAACAACTAGGGATTTAAAGATATGTATAAAATCCTAACCTCATAACATAAAATAATTTCCATTCCTGACCTCCACACTGTATATATGTTTACATAAATCAGTTAATAATAACCCAAGAGGAGTCCTTTCCATCATTCAACTTATTCCCAAAGGCATGGACTAAAGCTCATTCCTCTAAGTAGAAATCAGTAAATTTCTTTTAAAATTTGAATAAATCCAGGACCACTCAAAACTGAAAGAGTCAGCTTACCTGAAGAGGTGAGAGTAACAAACACTTTTATCTGTTCAAGCTTTACTAATTTTATTCTAATTTCTAAAAACTCAGGATTTCAGTGAATTTTCAAGCCTAGTTGAAACAACTCCCAGTGTCATTGTGAACACCAGAGAATTTCCCCAGAGTGAAGGCTCACATCTTGTCTTCACAAGGGAAGCCTTCCGTGATTGATACAGCTGCTCTCTGAGGTAGCTGGTCAGGAAAAATCTGTGGGAAGTTCTTCAGGTTGTGAAGACCTGAATCTTGGCTCAGCTATCTCACAAATAAAAGATAAGGACATTTTTAAGTGGCTACCATCTTTTTCACATTTAATTAAAATTTTTATTTTAGAACAGTTTTAGATTTCCTGAAAAGTTTCAAAGATAGGATACATATTTTCCATATACTCATATATACCACACTGCTTCCCCTTTTGTTAATATATTACCATTGCAGATTGGTCACAGGTAAGGAACCAATATTGATATATTATTGTTAACTAAACTCTATACTTTATTTGGATTTTATTAGTTTTCTTTTAATGTTCTTTCTTGGTTCCCAGAGTCCATCCAGAATACCTGCTTACATTTAGTCCTCAGGCCTCCATAGGCTCCTCTGGGCTGTGGCAGTTTCTCAAACTTTCCTTGTTTTTTTCATGACCTTGACAGTTTTGCAATGTGCTGCTTGGGTATTTTGTAGAATGTTCCTCAGTTTGGGTTGGTCTGATGTTTTTTTCAGGTTCAGTGGGTCATGGTTTTTTGGAAGGCTACATAGGTGACGTGCCATTCTCAGCACTGTATATCAAGGGTACATGTTATCAATGTGATGTTACCTTGATCAATTGGAAAAGAGAGTGTTTGCCAGGTTTCTCCACTGTAAAGTGACCTGTTTGCCGAACTCCCCATTTCATACTGTACTATTTGGAAACAAATCACTAAGCATAACCCACAATTAAAGGGTGAAGAGTTAAGTTAGCTTCACCTCCTTGAGGGGGGAATATCTACATCATTTATTTGAAATTCTATAAGAGAGACTTGTATCCCTGATTCATTCATTCATTCATTTCTCACTATGAGTTCATGGATATTTATTTTATAGTTTGAATTATAATGAAACAATATGTTATTTTTTGCTGCTCCAATTGTTCCAACTTTGGGCATTTGGAACTTTTTTAATTGGCTCTTATGACCTGTTAACATCTCACTGCCATTGTTTTGTCTTTTGTGTACTTCTTTACTTTCTGGCACTTTGAGATGCTGCAGGTTTATCTTACCACAGTCTTACAATCAGTCATTTCTTTAAGGAGAAATTGGAGAATGGTATTAGAAACCAAGATCTGGGCAAGGACGTCAAATCATTTTTTTAAAGTTACGTTTTACTTGTATTTGGCTGGTTATTTTCTATTGAACATTGTTGGAGAAATGTTTCCTCATTCCACCTCCAAAAGGAGCGTGAGACACACCTGCATATTGGGTATTTATGTCTGTGCTTCCTTTTTGTTTTTTTTACAATATGTCAGCTAGACATATTGGATATTTTCCGGTATCTTTGCTTCTGTTACCATCTTGAAAGTAGCTAGAAAGTAATGTTATTATCTCCTCTCTTGAGGACATTAAGAGTAAGTTCTGTGGATTCCAGGTTAATTTTATTGAAAATTGCTTCAGAACAAGTTAATTACTATCACTTTTTTTTTGTCAGTAAATAAACTCTAGCATTTGTCAGACACCATAGAACAGGGATTCCTTTTAGAAGCCAAATTATAAACTGTGTGACTAGTCTTATTAGGATACATTTTAACCCCTTATTTGGCAAGGAAAATGGTAGGTAGAAAATGTCATTGTATTGATATAGACAGTACCTGAGACAGAACAGTATCAATAAAAGTACATTGTAATAACTTAAAAAAAAAATCCTGTCTCATCCATGATCTTAATTTCTCATAACATAGATGTGCTGATGTTCATCTCATTTATATATTTGGATAAAGAATAATATTGGAATTACTATGAACAATTATGCAGGAGTTCTTTAAACTCCCACTCAACCCTAAATTTTGTAGCAAGCACTTCCCCCATCCCCACTCACAGCACCTACCAGTCAGGATAGGCCAACCCAGTGGTTCTCCAGGTGTGGTCCCTGGAGCAGCAGCAGCAGCAGCATCTGCGAACTGGTTAGAAATGCAGCCAATGTTTAAACAAAGCCTTCTGATATACATTGAAGTTTGGAAAACAATGGACTCCAGGTTATGCTGCAACTCCAAACTTAGGGCTTAAAATATTAAAGCTGACTCAAACTACACACTTCTGCTGTGGGGAAGAGGGAACTCTGATCTTTATTAATAGGCAGTCAGGCAAACATCTTTATTAATAGGAAGGTAGAGTCCTCTTTACATGTGTTTCAGCAGCAAGGATGTGAAACACACACTGACTCTTAAACCCTCTTCTGGGAAGTGACACTGCTTCTACCCCTTACAATTCTTTGGTCAAAGGAAGCTTCTTGGCTACACTTAATGTCAAAGGGAGTGAGGGAGCACTGTCTACCAGGCACCAAAAAGGCTGGAAAGATAGACTTATTTGGCAAATAGGAATACCTGCCACAATAGTTCTTATCATATTTTTTCCAATAGAAATATAATAGGATTTACATATACAATGTAAAAATATCTAGTATCTGCATTAGAAAAGCATGAAGAAGTAGGTTAAATTAATATTAATAATATATTTTATTTAACCCAAAGTGTCCAAAACATTATCATTTTGACATTTAATTAGTGTAAAATTATTAATGAGATATTTTACTTCTTTTTTTTTCATCCCAGGTCTCTGAAATCTGGTGTATATTTTTCACTGAGAGTGTATCCTCAGTTTGAACTAGAAACATTTCAAGTGCTCAGTAAAAATAAATGTGATGAGAGGTTGCCATTTTGAACGACATTTTGCACATGTAAAGACAGTGTCTATAACTTACTATGCATTCCACAAATATGTGTAATATGTTAAATGATTATAAACCATAAACATTTTAAAAAATAGTTTTACTTCCTTAGTATTTATACTATTAGTGCTTCAGTTTTGGGCTTTGTCTGATGAAATTCTTTCCTTGGTTGCATTTCTCCCATTTCTTTAGGCATATCCTAACTTTCAAGGATATCTGTGAAAAGGAGATTTCAAAAATTTCATCAGAAAAATCATTACAAGGGTCTAATTTTTCGTATCTTTATTTGCTGTAGGTATCTAGCTTTATATCCGTAACTACAATTTTTTTGCTCTGTTTCCTATATAGCATTTTTGTGTATTTAGGGACCACAGGACTTTTCAGATTATGCCAAAATTTAAGCTGAGTTTATAAAGTTTAAACATATGGCTTCCACCCAAATTGATGTTAAAATGTGAGTATTAAATGTAAAGGTAATATCCAGGAAACTGTTAAATGCTGCATTGTAGCTCTGAGGTCTGGATTCATATCTACAACTGCTCAGTAAAACTGTACGATATAAAATAGTTCTCTCTCACCATTATCCCTGCTCTTTATTTTGCATTTTCCAAAATGTGAACAATCTGACTATTCTTTGTATTTGTTTATTTGCAAGTTTGATGCAACAATTCAATAATGGACAAACGTATTAAATAAAATTCAAAGTTCTGAAATGCTATTGGTCACAAATAAGGAAAATACTTGCAAAAATAAAGTGTTTGTTTATTTTAGAAAGACCTGCTCATTCACCATGTTCAGCGTTGTCTCAAATACCAGACACATGGTCCAGTGACTTGATCACTAATAACTACTTATGCAGTAACAGCTCTTCTCCAGAAAGCTCCTGAAAGGCACACTTCCAAAAATCTTCATATTAAAAAGGGTTTAACTTAATGTAATGCTGTCTTTGTTTCTGAGTTGTGAAGAAGAAACAAAGGCTCAGTGGTTTGGTAACTAATGTCCTCTTATTGGTACATGCAAAATGTAAGAAGGAGTTTGTTTTGTTGTGGTTTTGACTTGATCTTACTAGTGGGCAGTCAAGAAAATGGAGATCATGCGCCTCTAGCTATAGGGTCAGTTTGCCGGGGCCCCACTTGTTGCTGCGGTGAAACCCATCCCCTCCTTGGCGCTCATCCCAGGCTTCCTACAGGCTCTTTGTGCCCCATGACAGGGAAGGCAGGGATGGGGAGTAAGCAGAAAGAGTCCTCAGTGTCACAGACTCCTCTCACAGTCTGCTGGGGTTCGAGGACACTGTTGTGTTTGCCCAACTTTTTCTCAGACACTTCCGCCCAACCTTTCTCATCGTTTTCTTTCCACTTGAACTCAGGCTTGTTTGTACCCTGAGGGCTCTCTCTCACAGGCTTGTCTGCCTACCTCTCTGTTTTCTGTCACACAGGCATTTCATTGAATAAAATCCTTACATATTAATTCAATCTTGGAATTGGCCCTTGGAGGACCGCAACTAATATAATGCTTTGGAATCACTTGGTTTTGGCTTTTGAGTGAAGGTATCTTCTTATCCGAGTGGGGTGTTGGAGCCTGAGTCGTGTCAAGAGGGTTCCCTGTGGGTGCTGGTGGACCTGGCCTGGAGCAGGGTGTTGGAGTTGGAGCAGCAAGGGGAAGAGCATTAGCACAGCCGGGCGGTGGTGGTTGCAGGGGCTCATGGTGAGGGGCAGGAATCCAAGTGAGAGAGGAGAGGCACTGGGGATGAAGGGCAGTGTTAATGATTGGGATGATTGGGTCAGTTGTTGTATACACAGGAATTGAACGAAAAGTAAATGAAGGACAATGACAGCCAGGTTTGTCATTGTCCAAGATGGGAGTTACAAATATGGGAAGGGAGAACATTGTATAAAACTTGTGATTTGGGGTTCCAGTGATATCAGTGAATATTGATGGATTTCAATGTAGAAATAAATATGGTTATAAATGTACATATATAACAATACATGTTCTCTAGCTCTGTCTGAGAATAACAACACCCCAACAATAATAATGAGAATACCTATCACCCAGGTGTTGTTTTCTATCGAACATTGTTCATTAAAGGAACTGAAACTCCCAGAGGAAATTAAAAGCTTCTTCTAAGACTGGATAGGGAACACACAAGATAAGGTAGGAACGTTATTTTGTGTCAGAAATTAAGGAAGTTTCAAAGAATGGTGGGGTCATGTCAAAATGACACAGGAGTCAGCTTCAAGAGGTTTCAATGGACCAAGTTAGGGACAAGATAAATAATAATGGATCATAATCAGTGGTATGAAATAAGAATCCATGGGTCCATAATAATATAAATAAATTCATTAATTAATAAGAAAGATTTTCCTTTATACAATGTTAACTAATAAAAGTAGAAGAAGTAATAGAAGCAGAAAAATCATGATTAAGCAGCAATCATAATAATAATTAATTCAGCCAAGAAATATCAGTGGATGCTAAAACTCTGGGTGAAAGTTTGAGAGGAACACAATATTTACATCTCAAAGTATTTGTTCACAAAATATTTATTAATTATAAAGGATAGAAGAAAACCATGCCGTGAAAAAGATTTTAAAAACTGACAGGATCCCCCTTAAGTGATCAAAGTTAACAACTCCAATAATGGGAAAGTTCAAAATCATGTACAATGTAATATGATGTAAATATAGAATCTCTTCTGTCAAATTCCTCTTGAAAATATCTAATCTGGCTCTCATAATGTGGCAACATCAGAAAACAAACAAACAAACAAACAAACAAACAAACAAACAAACAAACAAAAAACCCAAACTGAGGTATGTTTAAAAACATATAGAACTCACTAGATCCCATATATAATTTTCTTCAGATCCAAGAGCTTGGAAGAACATTGAAAAAGAATGTTGTCATAGGCATATACTCAAGCCTTGATTCTTTCTCCTCTTTGCTTTGGAGGAATGAGGAAGTGCATATGTCAGGTCAGATTCAGTGGATTGGAGCAGCCAAGTTTTCCCAAGGGTGGAGTCCACAGCTGAGAAGAGATTTTATTTGTTCTTTCCCTACTCAAGAAGTTAAAATCTGCAATTCTCCCACATATATAGAAAAGACTCCAACACCCATCTGACTAAAAATCTTCTAAGCTTAAATTTATAAGCTTAAAAATTATTTAGAATTGATTTATGCAACAGAAATGTATTTTTCATGACTTTCTCATTTGTTATTTTTTAATACAAAATGCATTAGGTAACAGATTTAAAGACAACCAGAAAAGACCGTCTTTAAAAACCTTACACATAAGCCTTTTTCTAATTCCCCCCTTACCCTGTACTTGTCTTTGGCATGTATTAAAAAAGGGTCAGGAAAAAAGAGGAGCAGACAAAGCAGAAAAAGCAAGAAAATAAGAAGAAGAATAGGAAGGGGAAAAGAAAGAGGCAGAACAAAGAGAAGAAAGAGGAGAATGAGGAGGAGGGAAAGAAGAGGATGAGGAGTAGGAAAACACATTTATTAGAGGTGCTCTATGTGCATGAAACTGACATTTACTAACTTTATATCATGTGCCAGGCACTGTTTTAGATGATTTTTTTATATTGTTGAGCGAGAAAAAAGGCTGAGACTAATTCGGTATCTTGCGTAAGAGCTAGTTAGATGATATGTCTGTCTTTCTCCAAAACTCAAGCTTTATTCTAAGGGATGCTGGTAAATAGTTAAATAGCTGTATAACTGGTGAGATAGAGGATGGAAATGCTCCACCAGATGTCAGCATCCAGGTGATTTAATGCCTTTCTTTCAATATAGTTTCCATATTTAAAAACTGAACAAACACCAAAGTCATCCAAATATATTCAGTTTTACAGACTTCAAAATATGGTCCATGAAAATTTTACTGTCTTGGAATATTATCAGAGTAATGTTGATTTTTTTCCTCATTTTCATTTTGTTATAGTGCAATTGTGTCCCAAAGTTCTTAGTCAAACATTACCTTAGAAATGTTAGTAAAACTGCATGTCCTGAAATGGCTAATGAATTGCTTTAGGTTTGTCAAATAAATTATTATTAAATCTTGTATGACTGTAATGTTCTCTGAATACATTTTAATTTTTAAAAAGTCAAGCTATTATTAACATAGAATAAAATACTCAAATATGAAGTGAATGGTTCAATTAGTTTTGACAAATGCATACACATTCACTAAAGACATGTCCATCAGTCGAAAAAGTTCCTTTGTGCTCTTTCCTGGCCAGTTTCTACCACCCCTGAAGCCAGAGCCATATACAGGTCTGATTTCTATCATCATTAGGTAGTTTCGCCTATTCTAGGACTGTATATACACGGAATCTACATGATGTTCTTTGTTTCTGGCTTCTTCCACTTAGCACAATGTTTTGATAGTCACCTATGTTGTTGGGTGTATCAGTGGTTTCTTCCTTTGTATTGTGAGTAGTATTCATTGTATGAACTACAATAGTTTCTTTATTCATTCTTCTGTTGATGGACATCTAGGCTGATTTGGGCTATTATGAGCAAATTTGATTGAACATTCTTGTAAAAGGGTTTTTGTGGACATGTTTTCAATTCTCTTGGATTGTGATCGCAGGGTCAACTGGTAGATGTGTAGTCAACTTTTTAATCAGTCGCCAAACAGCTGTCCAAAGTGGTTGTGCTATATCGCCAGTGACAGTACTGGATGATATTGTTATGGCCTGTACAATCTCTTGTGTAGATGTGAAAACAAAACAAAACAAAAATGTAAAAAGTAATGCCTTTATTCTTATTTTGAAAGTTGAATATTTGTTGACAAAACTGCAAGATAGGATGCCAAATGGCCTGAGGATGCATTTTGTGAGCCAATGTATATAGGAAGCATAGCTATAAATGAAGTGGAATTTCAAAGTGCAAATAAGGAATCTATACTGCAAGGCACTAACCATGTTTGACTCTTGGAAGCTCAGAGACAGAATCTGTAGCAGTGACAGCTCACATAGGAAGAATTTTCACTTACTCTCCAAAGGTCAGATGTGTTTGTTACACTGCTGAAAGAGAATAATCTGCATTCATCTTTTCAATAATTCCAATTTGCCCAAGTGATAGGAAAACTGCAGCTTATAGGACATACTATAGAATGGTAACATAATGTAAAAATACAGAGTACGTGCAGTTTTCATTATGGCTATATTTCCAAGAAATATTTTTCTTAGAAATATATATTTTATTTAAATATGTATATATAATTATGTATATGTATTTATATATACATATTTAAATATCTACAAAAAAGGTAAAGAACAAATATATATATATGAAAGAGGTAAAGAACAAAAACTGGAAGATCCCTCTTTACTTCCCATTCTTAAAATAAAAAGGCATCACTATAAATTTAGGGATATTTTTGAGACTTCTTTATGTTTTATATTTACTTTGTCTCAACAAATTTCTAAGGATTTAAATAATATAGAGTATGCTCTCTGACAAAAGTGAAAATAAGCTAGAAATTGAAAATATAAAAATAGAGAATCCTTAAACATTTGGATTAAGTAACTTCCAAATAACCCATGAATCAAAGAAGAAATCAGAATAGTAATTAGAAAATATTTCTGACTAAATGATAATGAAAGTACAATCATTTTAAGGGAATGCAGCTAAAGCAGTGCTTTGGAGAGAAATTAAAACTTCGATGCATATATTAGAATTTAAGAAAGATTGAAAATAAGTGATCTGCACTTTTATTTCAAGAAGCTATATAAACAATAAATTGAACCCAAAGAAATAAAATAATGAAAGAGAAAGCAAACATATAAAACAGAAAATTAACAAAGCTCAAAATGTGTTCTTTGAAAAGACTGAAAAACAACTGATAACACCCTAGCAAGTAATGGACAAGTAGAGGAAAAACACTAATTACTCGTCTGAGAAATAAAAAAGGCAATATCACTACATCATTATAGCTATTGAAAATAGAAGGACATATTATGCTGCTCATCACCACTAGTCTTTAAAGAAATGCAAATAAAAACCATAACGAAATGCCAGTTTATAACCACTAGAATGGCTATTAAAAAAAAAAAAAAGGAAAATAAGCTGTGCTGGGAAGAATGTGGAGAAATTGGAATCCTAAAACATTGCTGGTGGAGCTGCATTGGAAAACAGTTGGACAATTCCCCAAAGGTTAAACACAGAGTTACGATGTGACCTCGCAATTCCACTCTTAGGTATATACCAAAAAGAATTGAAATCATATAGTCACACAAAAAAACTGCTGCACAAGTGTTCATAGCAACAACATTCATAACAACCAAAAAGTGGAAACAACTCAAATGTCCATAAATTAATAAATGGATAAACAAAATGTGGTGTATCTATGTACTGGAATATCAGTGGACTGGAAAAAGGAATAAAATACTGGTACATGCTACAATGTAGATCAACCATAAAAACATGACACTAAGTGAAGGAAGCCAGACACAAGAGGTCACAAAGTGTATGATTTCATTTATATGAAATGTCCAGAATAGGCAAATCTACAGAGACAGAAGGTAGATTAATGGTTGCCATAGGCCAGGAGGAAGGGGAATGGGAAATGACTGCTAACAAGTATGGGGTTGTTTCTTCAAGCTGGTGAAAATGTTGTGGAACTAATATCGTGTTTCCCCGAAAATAAGACCTAGCTGGACAATCAGCTCTAATGCATCTTTTGGAGCAAAAACTAATATAAGACCCGGTCTTATGTTTATCATATCATATCATATCATATCATATCATATCATATCATATCATATCATATTATATTATAAGACCCGGTCTTATTTTTCTATAAGTAAAATATAGTAAAATTATTATAGTAAAATAATATAGTAAATATTCTTATAGTAAAATAAGACCGGGTCTTATATTAATTTTTGCTCCAAAAGACACGTTAGAGCTGATTGTCCTGCTAGGTCTTATTTTCAGGGAATCACGGGAACAGTGATGGTTGCACCAACTTGTGTATATAGTAAAAATGACTAAATTTTACAACTTAAAATGGTGAATTTATGGTATGTGAATTACATCTCAGTAACAAGAGAACATATTATGAATACCTTTATGCTAAGATGCTTGAAAACGTAAATGAAAGATAAATTCTTGAAAAACACAACTTGCATAAGGGTAAGTAGAAAATTCAAATAGCTTTATGTTTGTTAAAGAAATTGAGTTCACAATTAAATCCTTCCCAGATACACACCAAAATTTCTCAGACACACACAAAAACTTCAAACCTAGGTAGCTTCACTGTTGAATTCCTACAAATGTTTAAAGATGAAATAATCTATATAATATCAATCTTACTCAAACTATTTCATAAAATAGAGAAAGAAGGGAACAATTTTCAATTTGTATTATGAGATCAAGA
This sequence comes from Rhinolophus ferrumequinum, assembly GCF_004115265.2. Lineage (NCBI taxonomy): Eukaryota > Metazoa > Chordata > Mammalia > Chiroptera > Rhinolophidae > Rhinolophus > Rhinolophus ferrumequinum. The sequence continues at coordinate 5,338,967 of NC_046285.1, read as the reverse complement.
TAACCCTGATTCTAAAATGATACAATAACTTTGTAAGGAAAGAAAAAAAGGCCAAATTCTTTCATAAACACAGATGCACAAATCCTAAACAAGATAATACAAGTGAGGCCTATTACAGAAATGCAAAATTGGTTAAACATTGGAACATCAATCAATATATGTTATCACCCTTATCAAATAAATGAGAAAAAGCATGTTTACTTCATAGATGTAGACAAATCATTTGATAAAATCCAACATCCATTTAATATAAAAGTATTCAGGCAACCAGGAATAGAAGGGATCTTCCTTAATCTAATAAAGGTTATATGCACAATGACGACCTACAGCTATCATCCAACATAATGGTAAAAAACTGAACAGTTTCCTTCTGCAATTGGAAACAAGAGGGGTATTCCACTATTAGCTTTTCTATTCAATATTATGTTGAAGTTCCTAGCTAGTGCAATAAAGAAAAAAAAATAAATGAAAAATGTAACCTTGAAAGGAGAAAGTTGTCATTATTTGCAGATGTAATACTAATTTGTGCAAAAATCTACAAAGTGCTAGGAGAAATAATGGAGGATAGTAAGCTCACTGGAAAATATATAGAATACATTGTATGTTTATGAACTAATAACAATTAGGGAATTAAAACATCATTTATCAATTTATTATAAAACACTGTATTTATTGAATGAAAGACTGATTTTTGCTAAAATGTCATTTCTGCCCATACTTCATGCAATAGTAATCAAAAGTTCAGTTTTTTTTGTTTTGTTTTGTTTTGTTTTTTTTTGGATGTTGGCAAATTGGTTCCAAAACTTATAAAGAAATGCAAAAGTGGGGTTCCAGTCAAGATGGCAGAGTAGGTGAGCGCTATGCTTACCTCCTCCTGTAACCACATTAAAATTGCAACTAAATCACAGCCCAAGGGCTCTGTTTGCTTGTTGGTGCAAACCTTCAGTACTCGGCCAGGGACCTGACAACTCTGCCTTAGCCTTCACCTACTTCCTTCCCAGAGCCTCAAGTTCAGCCTGAAGTGACAGCCTTGGGACTTCTCAGGTCTTTCCTGAGCATGTACACCACCTTGGGCTTACATACAGCCTTCCACGTGTGCACCAATGTCTGTATTCCCAAGAATGTGTCACAGTTTTTCAAAGCTCTTGAACATCTTATTCTCCAGATTTTCCTTCTAAACTTCTGGCATAGCTTATATTTTGCCTCAACTTTATTTATTGCCTCAGTAAACCATAGAGTTAAATGATTGCCTCTCAGTTTTTTGGGCAAGCTCCCTTGGGGAAAAGACTTTTTAAACAATGTGAGCTCAGAGGCAGATCAAGTGAAGACAACATTGCAAGTGGAGTCTTCCAAGGAGCCACATTTCTCTGAGAAAAAGGTTCTGAAAGAGTTCTCTCTCCTCTGATGGCAGCCTGTCTGCTGCTTTTCACTGTGGCTGTGAGCTGTTGATTTTTCAGGCTACCATGGACCTGGAGAGTGGGGTGGGAACAGGGCAAGTTAAAATGCCACAACACTTGCTCTTTTTACTGATATCCAGCCATATTTCTTGAATAAATACTCCCCAGATTGCTGCAAGTCTTTGGTTGCTTTCCAGAGTTCTGACAAAATTTTACCAGGTCCACATTTCTTTTATGGCAGAGAGAATTTTCAGAGGTGTTACACAACAATTTTCACTGATTTCATCTCTCTGAAATAAATTTCATGATAGTATAAATTTTCACTGTTCCTAATATAGGAGTCAATATAGAAAAGTGAAAAGAGGAACCTGGGACTTCGTACTGTTAAAGCCATCCAATATTGGCCCTAGCAAATAGAACCTTAGTGACTTTTTCTTTTGTTTTGTTTTTAATTCTAGATCTCCTTCCATTCCCTAATGCCTACCCACTATGTATTTGGCAGTCTCTTCTCATCCTTGCCTAGCCTGGGACCCTTGCAGCTTGTGTCACTTCTGGACTGAGGTGTATCTACATGGACCAGGCATGGCCAACATGCAGAATGGTCCAGTAAGGAGCCTTGCTTACAAGTCATAGTCCTGGAATTTTAAAACAAACTTTACATGTGTTCCTTTCCGAATTTTGGCATCAAAAAGTAGGAACTTCTAGGCGTAGGAAATGCACTATATTATACATCGTGAGTATTAAATAGAGCCCTTATTTATCTTCTCCTACCCCTGTGTTGTATGTCAGCATGCTAATGTCTGGTAACTTATTTGAAATAGTTGTGTTTTTTTTCATTATAAAATTCAAAAACTTCACATGCATTTATAAAGTTAACAATTTACTTCATTTCTAGCACTTTGTCTAAGATAAGTGTTTATTTTGAGAGTGGGAGGCAGAAAATGAATTTATGACTTTGTGAGTTGTCTAAATATGCTATATTTCTGATATGCAAAAATATTATTAGAGAGTATTGTTTTCATATAACTTCAGGTGTGACAAAGATTTTAGAATAAGTAAAATAATATTCTGAACGATTTGTTTTGAAAAATTGTTATGTCACAATATTTAATAATTCACACTGCTAATTATATTTTAAGGACAAAATTTGAGCTTCCAAAAGTAGTCCTTGTCTTTTAGCAATGATTTGATTATTTTTCATACAGCTTTAATAAACTGAAATCATCCAATTTAATCTTGATTAATTTCAGCATTCCAACTATTGAAACTTTGAAACTTTTCTGGGGTCCTTGAAAAGAAACTCTGGAATTTCTATTTCCAGTGCACTTTAATTTCAGCTGCTGCCTGATTGAAGTACTTGTGAACTTCTCTAAAATTAAGGTTGAATTTTTCTAGCGGATTTTTGTAATGTCTGGATTCATTTTCCAGTATTATATCTGGTACATTATTGGAAAGATTGAACACAAGGTAACTTTTACAAATATTTCCCAGTTCTGAAAATCATATATAACTTCTACTATCATAGGGTAAGATTTCTTTAGTCACCTTAAGGTCAAGTCAGGATAGAAGTCAAGAAAAATAGAGGTTGCAAGATTTTATTGGCCTAGAAAGTGAAAATCTGAGGATAAACATGAAGTTTCTATCATCACATGCAAGGAAAATACCCAGTGCTCGCTTCGGCTTCTTTTCCAGACTTTCCCATCTGAACCACAGACTTTTTGGCCTCCTGGTTTATAGTTTAGTACTTCTAGCCAGAGAACAGTATATTTATTTTGAAAGGAGAAAATGTGCTTCACAATGTAGGAAAAAGAGAGCAAGTAAAATGGGCTGAGTTCTACTACCATTTTAGGTACTTTCATGTTTCTCATTCAAAATTGTCCATGTCTTAATCCATTCAGGCTGCTATAACACAATACCACAGACTGGTTAACTTATAAAAACAGAAATTTATTTCTCACAGTTCGGGAGGCTGAAAGTCCAAGGTCAGGGTGCTATCTTGTCTGGTGAGGGTCTCTTTCCTGGTTCATAGCAAGTGTCTTCTTGCTGTGTCCTCACATGGTGGAAGGGGCTAGGGGTCTCTTTAATAATAACACTAGTGCCATTCATGAGGCCTCTACCCTCATGAAGTAATACCCTCCCCAAAACCCTGCCTCCTAATTCCATCACTTTTGGTGGTTAGGATTTCAACATATGGATTTGGGGAAAGAGGGATACAAACATTCCTCCCATTGCAATTATCAACCTGTTGACTAGCAAATGTGGCTATTTTATGAAGAGCTTTCACTCAGAGGAGCTGTGTTATGTTGGGAAAATAAGAAGACATATTGGTCTCTGGATATCAGCTTAGACAGACTTTCTAATGAGTATCTACCTCACAAATGGCATTGAGTGTTTCAGAGTACAAGATCCTCCATAACTTTAACATAATTGCATAGCACTCTTATAAAATTTGTATTGATATTCATGTCATTTTGACTGAAAACTTCTATTCTTGAAGTGTGCTGGTAAATTAGCTTTCTGGGAGAAAAACAAACAAATCTGATTTGTAGCATTTGTCAATTCCCATGTTGTAAATATTTCTATTACAGCTACCAATTTCAAGCTACCAATGCAGAGCTTGAAAGAAGTACACAACAAGTTATCTGGAGCCAATGTGAGTGGGCTATAGAACACTGTTCTATTTATTCTTAGTATCTTTTTTTCCAAAGCTCAATATTATTACAATCTCTCTCTTTTGTGAATCTCTGAAACAACTTGGAACTGACCTGACTACCAGCTTGAGGCTAGATTGCATTGTTTTTTTACTCCCACTTCTGTGGAGGCCTGGGGAACTTTAGATGCACTCTGATTTCCAGGTAGTCATTAGCGAGCCCCAACTGATTGGCAGTCATGAGGAAAGGGAACCATGTGTGTCCACGTACACATCTTGTGTGTAAATGTTTTTAATTCTCACCTAATAAATCCTCCTTAATACAAATTAGTGAAATTTTAATCAACAAAAATAAAATGTATGTATCTTCAACGTGAAAGTCCCATTCTCTATTCTCTGTGGATTAGATGACCTAGAGTTATCAGATAATAGTGGTAAACACCCAACTGCAGTTTACACACCCTCGGGTTTATTCATCAGTAGTTTCTTGAATGTTTTAGTGTTCTTATCTACATGGGAAACCTGTTTCCAAATTGCTCACAGATTGTAAAAGCACTAATTGGTAATGCTTCTTTTTTGGTTCACTGACTCCCACATCCTCTGGCAACTGTTGGTATCAGTTACAGCATGAACCTACTAAAGGTACTGTTTTTAACAAATGTAATTTAAGCAGTGTTTTCTTAATTTGGGAGCCTATTTTAAGCTGTTACATCAGTGACTCCTGGTATTAACCCAGCCTAGATGAAGTTTTACAGCAATTACGGAATTTAAATTCTAGATTTAGCAAGTACATGACTAGATGGCCAGGTGAAAGTGAGGCTTGTTGAAACTGGAACTAAATAAAACATGTTTCAGAATTTATCAGTTTCTCTGTATTATAAATATACATAGATATGCATAAGTGGGTGTATGTCTGGAATATGAAATAAAATAATATCCAGGAGTCAGAAAATGCACTGGATGCAAAATTAGAAGTTACATTTCACTTTTGAATGTTTCCAGGAATATAAAGCAGTTACTTGCATGTAAATGGGTATAACCATGCGTGTGTGTGTGTGTGTGTGTGTGTGTGTGTGTGTTTCTGTTGGATTAAGAGGAATAGGGGTAGAAGCAACATAAAAAAAAATCAGAATAGGCCTACTGACTGTCATTTTGTAATTCTTTAGTACCTTTAGATTCTCCTACATTACTGGTTAGACATTGGTATGAGAATTGTCTCTTCAGAGTTTGTTAGGTACGTGGAGCTTGAAGAACCGGACAAGTTTCTGAAACTGGAGAATTAGAAAATACATTAGAAAGTACATTAGAAAATCGTATCTATAATACAGTAATATACATCCTGAAAGGATAAAGATATGGGAAGTCTTAGAAATTTTCTCAAACTAACCTCTATGGAAAATTAAGTAAATGTTTGCATTTTCAAAGAAATTCAGTGCACAAACACTGGAAATTCCACACACTGTGAAAGGTACAGTGCAGAACAGGTTAAGTGGTCATTTAGTCTTTTGAGTCTTTGGGTTTTTTCCCCTCAAATAATGCAATTCTGACTAGCTTTTAGCTTTTCTTTCAGTGTCCTTACAGTGGAAAGGAAATGTAAAATTTTATGTAATTGGTCATTTCTCATTTTACCCCAAATATTTTAACCTGAAAAAATCATACATACCAGTACATATTCCTTCTTCTGTTTTACTATGTGCCAAGCTGATTACACCAAATATATGTTCTCTATTTCCCTGCAGGTTCCACTGATTTTTCATGCTTGATCATGCTCTGGTTTGAAAAATGCAGAAGTAAATTTATTTGTGGAGCTCTTACACTTTGTTTTTATCTTCTTTTTTTCCCCCTTTGGTTTCTTTTTCTTTCTTTCGTTTTAAAGCTAGAAATCTATCTACTTAGTTTCGCAACAACTCTAGGAATATCAATGTAATAAAGTCAAGCTAATAGCCTATGGGAAGTATGGATTATAAAATAGAGAGGAAACACTAGTGAGCAGATTAACGTAGCCTCATTCATTAACCTGCTTTGGGGCTAAAAAACAACTTCTGTAACTATTAAGTTGGTGAAAAGTAATTGCGTTTTTTTTGCAATTATTTTTAACCTTTAAAACAGCAATTACTTTTGCACCAACCTGATATTTTTGAGTGGTATATAGCATGATCAGCAGAGGCCAGGGCACAAATGTTCTGACCAGAGGAATCCAGCTGACTTCAAAGATTACTCCTAAAAGGCAGAGACCCTTAACCGTGGGTGCACATTAAAGTCCCCTGGGATGCTTTTAAATTCCAGTTGACAGACTTCTGGCTTCTGCATTGGAATGCAGAGAGCTGGAAAGGGGTCACTTGAACACCCTGACAACAAAAAGGGATGAACATACTGCGAGTTGATGGCTTTTCTTGAATCAGTTAATTACCCTAACTGAAATACAAAATATGAGGGGCTGAAAGTCAGGGGAAAAGCTGACCAGGGAAGGGCAGCAGGGGAAATTTTGTGGATGATGAAAGTCATCTGTATCAATGACTCTGGAGGTGAAAATGTGACTCCATGCACTTGTGAAGAAGACCCATTGAATAACAGTGAGGTTTTCTCTCTGTAAATAAATAAATAAATAAATAATCCTGATTCCCAGAATAACTAAATCAGTGTCTCTAGGAATGGGATCTTGGCATCAAACAGGTGATTCCTAGATGGATCTAAAGTAGAGAACCTCTGCTAGTGATGCCACGGGTCTTGGTGGATTTATTCTAGTAGAAGCATGGGTTCCTAAACTTGACTGCCCATTGGAATCGCCTGTGATCTTTAAAAAATACTCATGTCTGTCTCTCATCCCCAGGCATTCTGATTTCATTTGTAAGTCGTGATACAGCTATCAGGAATTTTAAAAGCTGTCCTGGTGATTCTAATGTGCAGCAAGTTTGGGGAACCACTGGTCTAGAGCAGTGATTCCCGGACTCATCGGGAAAGCTTGCTAAAATGCAGATTACTGGGCCCCAGTCCCAGAGATTTTTGATTCAGTGGATCTGAGCTGGCGTCTGATAATTTGCATTTCTAACAAATTCTCAGACGATGCCAGTGCTACTGGCCCTTTGACAATGACTGATCTTGGAGCAGTGCTTCTCAATTTTACTGTGCATAAAGTCACTGAAGTCAAAATAAAGATTCTGATCAATCTGGAGCAAGACCCAAGACTCTGCATTTCTCACAAGCTCCTATGTAATGTTATTGAACTAAAGACCACACTTGGAAGAGCAAGGGTCTCTACAGTCTTGCATGGCTTGTGGAGCAGTAGCAGCAGCAGCATCTGCAGATTCTGTGTTCATTTAAAGTTTGGGAAGCACTACTTTAGGCTGGTTGGTGTAAAGCATTGAATTCTTGGCAACCTGACTTTCCTTCAGTCAGCGCACTAAGCTTTGATCTCTTTTTCTCTCAGAAGATAGATAGACTGGCTTACTATGTGCATGACAGTTGATTAATTCACAATAAAAAATGCAAGAGTACAGAGGCAGGTGAGTACATCAGGGCCAGCAACCTTCTTGGTAGAATGAAAAATCACAGAAAGCCAACCGATCGGAAGAAGGCTTAAGAAGTGAGTAAGGATGAAAAAAATTCAAGTGGTTTTATGGTGTGCCTCCCAGATTCTGATTGGGTATCTTGTCTCAGTCTAGTGCTTGCCTCTTGTGATCTTTAAAAAATAGACCAGTTAATTGCCTATAAATAGGGTCAACCTCTCACCCTAGTCCCATCAGTTGACAAGAAGGTGAAGTCACCTATTACAGAGCATGTTGGCAGTGTTTCTCCAAAGGCTGGTGTGGGTGTGGGTAGCTAAGCACCATAGGCCTCTCATTAGTATATATATATATTAAAAAAAAAACAGATGAAAAGAAATAATATTGCCGTTAAACGGCTTGTGATAAAGTTGTTTCTAGCAGAATAAAGCCAAAAGTAAATGAAAGAGTGCTTACTCTTAGCATTTAAAAAATGATTTTTAATTTATTATGACATAAGTAAAGAAAAGAAAAAATGACCTGCATATCTTTCTGTATGTGCATATCCTAGTGTATCTTTACTTTCTAGATGAAAAGAACAGAAAGAGGGCTCTGTTAGGTATAGAAACCAACATTCTTCGACCAGTTTAGAGCTTCTATAATTAAGCATTTACGAAGTAAGCAGAGCTTTCCCTCCTCTGTGATGTTTGGGATGTTGGTGATGTTTGGGGTCACGGTGACATGGTCTGAGGAAAATGTCTCAGTGACAGGGCCAAATTGTTTAGAAAAATTGTAGTTGGGATGACTTTAAGAACACTAGCAGGCATTAAGTTTAGGGAGATAAACAGTAATCTCGGTAACTGATCTGTAGAATTTACTTCTGCACATATACTTAATATATGCTAGAATCAATTTACGTTTTACTCTTATCCTATTCTTCTATCAAAATAAACACAACCATAAATTGTGACGCTTGATTATTATATAATACACATGCAAAATTCAAGGCATTGCTCTTTGAACAGCCTAATAAGGCATTTTTGGGGACAAAATACTAGTGTATCACAGAGCTCATTAAGTCTCGTTAAATCACAGTGTGGAAACAAGCTGGTAGCCTTCCCAAGTTACATATTGGCCACAAATTTGATAAAGATTTTCAGCCTGGTGGTGCCTCCCTCCTGTCCCTCACCTCCACTCTTGTTTAATTGGTCTGGGTAATGCCTGGACAATGTTGTTTTTATCCTGAAAATGTTTTCAAATGAGAAGGGAAAGAAACCTCCATAAATGTTGAAAGGACAGTGAATTATTTTATGTGTTTTAATATGCAAACGACTCCTGTGACCTCCTAGCAACTGTGATTCTGAAACAATTTAGAACTTTCATGTCCTCATCATTCTGTATTGGCATTTTTATAAATTGGCAAACACATCTATAGCAACTCCAAGAGGTTTCTAGGGTAGATCATGTTCATAGTAGCAATGAGATTTCCAGATTCTGGGTCCTAGAAAAGGCAGCTGGAGGGAACACGTGATGGAAATTAGATAAGATCGATTGTGCCAATCTATCACATTAGTCTCTCTTATAAGTTTAGAAGGTTTCTTTTGTTGCAAAGAATTAATAAAGTCTGATAGTTATTGAAATATGAATATTAATATAAGGGAAAGCTTAAGTCTTTGAAATGTTTCTTGACTAATTCTTTAGCTTAGGCAGAATTATGGAAATGGTTGGTTATAGATAGTTCTTGGTCCACTGAGGATAACATATTGTCTAACTGTGGCTACGTGGGTTAGGAGAAACCGTGTTAAGAGTTCAAAACCATATACAGTTCCTACTGTCAGGGAATTCTCCATAGGCACAAGGTGAAGTTTCAGGGCTCGATTCACTGTCATGACTAGCACTAAAGAAATGGCAGACTGGCAATTGTCAGTCAAGGCAGTTCCTTCTCTTTTGTTTCCTATGTTATGACAAAATTCTTTGTTTTTTATGCAGCAGTAAGAACTCTCTCTGTGAAGCCTGTAGAAGATGAATACATAACCAGCTGAACAGGAGCCAGCAGCTAACCACAAGCCATCTTCCAGTATCTTTCACACTAATGCAATTGCTGATGTTTCCCCGGAGCACATTTTGCAGATGCAAGATTATTTCATCGGAGTGATCGACAGTATCTGAGTAACAATAACCAGAGGAGAATAATCCTAACAATGCAACAGCAGCCTCCATCTGATTCGGTGTTCCTTCCCCAAAGCTTGGTACAAACTAGACAAAAACAGGTGTAGCTCCAATTTAATACATAACAGCTTGTGGACTAAGAATTCTCTTATTTTCCATTGCAAATACATAGTACGTTTTGTGGCTGTGTCTTTAATTTTACAACTCAAAGACTGTGGTTTCAGTGTCAGCAGCAGTAATAGAAATGTCTTGGGTAGATGAATATTTTTCCATAGAGAACAAAGAATTTAAAGGAAGGTGATGGAAAATGCAGTGGATTCTGTGTGCATGTATGTGTATAACTGTACATGTTCGTGTATAATATAATTCTTAGTCTCAGGCTCAGTACTGCTCTGTGAAAATCCTAGCAGGATGGAAACACATCTGAGGACTACAAAGTCACCTTGAAAACAAGGACATCAAACAACAGCTATCCTGTGCTCCTGGTGGCGGGGTGGAGAAAAGCATTACAGTGCAGTTGACAGGCCAAATCTATGGGCTACAGGAAAGCAATGCACGAAACACAAGGCTGTGACTATGTCAGGGATGAGGCTCAGTCGGAGGCTGTGAGTCAGGAATTTCCTGCAAGTAATAGCTGTGGCTTCAAATAAAAGAATGGAAATTTTCCCAAGGGCCCAGACCACTGTCACGGAGTAGTTTTTCTGTGCCACTTACACACAGAGATGCCAGTGGTGTCAATATTATCCAGCTTTGTGCAACATGAAGGTTGTAATATTTGGCAGGTCTTCCTTTTAGAACAGAACATAAATATATCCAACTTTTGCAAATTAAATGATTTACTCAGTGAACACGTTCTTAGACCCTCTCACAGCCTTGGAGTGGCCTGTAAAACTGAGGGGCTCTGCCGTGTAATTTCATCGGCTTGATGGTGATTCTACTTCTGGTACTTACCACCTTGGAAAGTCGATTTACTGCCTTACAGAAGCTTATGGGCAAAGAATTAAGCTTCATTTTAATAAAGTCCAAATATGATGAGATTTATTTTAAAATTATTTAAAATAAAAAAGTCATTAGTTCCCAGTAGCCTGATACTTGGGGGAAAGATAGGAGGTATGGGGAATTTTAGCATGAAATACACAGTTGTGACTTTGAAATGATAACAAACAAATTTAGCGGTGTTCATGTAGCTGTGTATAATCACCAGTAAAATTTACATAGTGCTACTGCAGGTAGAGTGCTGTGCTAAGTGTTTTGCATGTATATATTGATTCATTTTAACTCTGAACAAATTATTGGTTTGCCACATAGAACTCAGTAAGTTGTCCATGGTCAGATGGATACTAAGTGGCAGAACATGAGTTTGAACCTAAGTAGTTGGCTTCAGGCTCTGTGCGTTTAACTACTGTTCTCTATTCTGCCTTTCCCCGTGTGTGCTGTGTTGGTTTGGCGCAGTGGGAGGCCAGCGTTCTCCGTGTGCTCTGGTAGCCTGGCCAGTTCTTGCTGTATGATGATGGTCTGGTACAGACCAGAAGGCCAGTGCTCTCTCTGTGTGCAGTGATGCTTGGTTGCCAGCACTAGCCAAATATCAGACATTGGGGGTTGGTGCAGAAGCTTGTGAATTAGGCTAGCCCAAGAAGAGAAGCTATCTAATAGTACATGTGGGCCTTTATTTCCCCATTTATCAAACAAGCGTTTTGGAAGTACTCTTTTGAATATACTTTCCAGGTCTTGTGTTCTGACTAAATATATATATTCTATTTTTGCTTGTGATTGTGAAAGCCCAATTTGGCATAAATGACCATATTCTAAAGTATTTTAGGCAATGAGGCTTCCTAATACAGTGGGCTGTGTTATTTGACCGGATGTGTTCCTATCAACATTTATTAAGAGCATATTATTCCCATGTAACAATCTAAGTTTACTGAAACTACGAATTCGTTTAATTTTGCATTAATTTTTATGAGGTAAGTATTCACAACCCTATTTCATGATCAAGGAAACTGGGGTCTAGAGAAACTGCATAGCTTTCCCTACAATAGCCAGTTATAAATGCCAGAACCAGGATTCAAACCCGAGCTGTCTGGCTCTAGAAGGTGCTTTCCTAACATGTATGCTATAGTGCCAACGTGTTTATTCAAACAAGTGGTGTGATGACAGCGAAAAGGAAGTTGAAAATGGTTACTGATTCTGGAAAAGGAGACTTTCTGAATGCTGCTGAAAGCTGAGGGTGTTCAGTATTGCTATGAAGAGCAAAGCCACACAGGTGAATCCTCTTGGAGGGCTGCAGAAAACCAGTACGTGACATGTTCAGTGTAAAACTCCAGAAGAGGTGACTGAAAAGAGCCAGCAAAGGACTTATAGTAATAGCTAGTACTGATGATAATAATAAGTAATATACAGAGGGTGCCAAAAAAAGTATACACATTTTAAGAAAGGAAAACTGTACTACAATTGTAATACTTAACATATGAGGTCGGACAATTAAGTTCGAGAACTCATCCTAGAAAAAGTGCTACATACCTCATTGCTGAATACCACTATGGTCACCTTCAAAGTACTCCCCTTGGGAAACTATGCACCGATGCCAGTACTTAGGCCACCCTTCAAAGCAATTTTGGAACTCTTTTTCTGGAATGGCCATCAGAGCTGTCCTTGTATTACCCTTGATGTTCTGAATGTCATCCAAATGTCTTCCTTTCAATATTTCCTTTATCTTCAGGTAAAGAAAGAAGTCATTGGGGGCCAGATCAGGTGAGTAGGGAGGGTGTTCCAATAGTTATTTGTTTACTGGCTAAAAACTCCCTCACAGACAGTGCCGTGTGAGCTGGTGCATTGTCATGATACAAGAGCCATGAATTGTTGGTGAAAACTTCAGGTGGTCCAACTTTTTCATGCAGCCTTTTCAGCACTTCCAAATAATAAATTTGGTTAACTATTTGTCCGGTTGGTACAAATTCATAATGAACAATCCCTTTGATATCAAAAAAGTTTAGCAACATCATTGAAACAAGTTCATGAACTTAATTGTCAGGGTTTGTATACCTATAACAAAAGATGAATACAAGTCATGTTTAACTTCTGTAATTACAAGAGGTGCTCAAAGTGGTTACCATCAGCATCCAGACACTTCTGATTACAGCGAACTACTTATTGAGCAATGTTGACCAAAGTATCCACTTGTATACATATTTTTGGCAACCCCAGTATTTCTTTTGAACTTATATACCAAGTATGGTTATAAATGCTTTACATATATTAATTCAACTTCCTCCCAAACACACTATAAAGTAGATATTATTATATATTCTTATTTTGCCAATGAGGAAACTGATGCAAAGAGAAATTAAATAATTTAACCAAGGCGTACTGCTTAGCTAGAAGTTTTTAGTATTGAAAAAATATATTTATCATATACCAGTTGCTGTGGTAGGTGCTATAGATAAAGAAATGAAAGTAAAGACATAAAATTCTAGTCAGAAAAGATAGGCAAATGCATGATTGGAGTGTACCTAATACAAACCTACTTTTTTGATGCATGAACCAGATGAAGAAATGACAGCACAAGCAACAGAAGACAGGCAAGACAGAATTTATCTTTTAGGGGATCAGAAAGTGGCACAATTACGTGGAGTTGGCTGCCTAGAGTTGAAGCTAGAAATGAAAGTAGGGTGTAACTTATTAGGTTTAATTTCCTAATAATTAACTTTATTAGGAAAGGTTTTGAGCCAACCATAGTAACACAAAGGATTTTTAAGGGCTTCAAAGAGCAGCTCAAAGGGTTTAATCAGGGAAAAGGAATATTTAAGGTAAAAAATGATGATGCCTAAAGAAAAGATGAGTCATGAGGAAGAAGATGAGGGGAGAGGCAATCAAAACATAGTAGGAAGATTGTATTGAATGGACATCCTGATAAATTGAATGCAAAGGTAAAATGAGGGAAGGTACAAAAGATGAATTAAGTTCCTGATTGGATGGTGATGCTGTTGGCAGATGGGAGTGGGTGGCGCAAGCAGATGAGATGTCCAATGTGGATGGTTTGAGACCAGAGTTGTTTGGGGGACACTTAAATGGAAACATCTGGTAGACAGTAGGCTCTTGAGGTGTGAAGATCAAAATGACTGACCTAAGAGTCATTCTATAGGGGAATAGGAGAATTATCATATAATCTGCTTAGATTGAAAAGAGAACAAAGGATGGAACAAAGAAGGTCCCAGTGATTGAGAGTTAGCTGGGAGAAATAGCTGAAAGAAGGAAGGAGTGAGTAATAACCTCAAATATCAGAGAGAGGAGACAAATTTAAAGCATATCCACTGATTCAATAATTAATTTTATATGATGGCTGAAATGTGATTTATAGTAATTTTTAGGTAGCCATATAAACTACACAGATATTTGGAGAGAAATGAGTAAAAAGTTATAGGTGATGCACTAAACTAACCATATGATTTGGTGTGACAGTCCAGTATAACAAGTGTCCGTAATTCATAACCTCTGGTATATCTTCAAGGTAATATGATACAATTCTTGATATATTTAGATTGCAACGATAGGTAAATATGTAACAAACTACAAATTGGATGAAACTAGCTACGGTTGGTCCTCACAGGTTTTTACATTTAGTTACTAGGCAAACTAACCTTCCCAAATATTAAGTATGGATATGTGTGTTTTTAATAAGAACAATGTTTATGAACAGACACACTAAAACAATTTATCTGTGGTATAAAAGAAATATGGAATAATGCCTTTGGTTACTCTGCTTCAAGTGTGAATAGTTAAATATCTGTGGTTTGTGGAGACAGTTAAAATCATAATGCATCTGTTTTCTGCTGTTTCTGTTTATACTGATGATCTTCCAGTTTCTTGGGCAAGTATAAGGAGACATTAGTCTGAATATTTTGTCCTTCATAAAGCCATTCTGGTTATGTCTAAGCTCTAGTGTTTAATGGGAAATGGCAGGTTATTTCATTCAGTATTTTTCCAGTCATTACAGTAAAGCTGGCCTATTTAAAAATTTCCTGGTAAACCCTCCCCCCTTTACTAAACTGGATTGAATTTGTTTGTGGAAGCAATCATAATGTTAGAATTCAGCCCAAGCGTCATAAAAGGTTTTGGTTGAGTTTGGATAGGAAATCTATTAAGTTTAAAACATACTTGAAAATACTCCTGATTTTTTTTGAATGAACCTGCACAGTCTCCTCACATCCTCAAATCCTTATTCTCCTCAGCACAATACTTAAATACCTCTGGAACGAGGGAGCTGGCCTGCTCATAGAACAAAGCTGACTGAAAAGATATTGGGCTTGTTTCAAATCCAGGTAAATGGCACAGGATTATGATTTACGGTGTGTTTAGTGTGTAAACAATATCGTCAGGAAATGACCTGGTTTACAGACAGCACAGGTGGGCTAGAGATATTACTATAAATGTCATTATTTTACCCATAATGGAAGTTCTGGAGAGTTCAAGGCAAAAATAGCAAAAGGATATGAAAAATAACAGTAACAACTGTATTAGAATGGTAATTCTTCATGATTTTACTTTGATTGCTATACAAGAAGAAATTCAAAATCAAACAAAGACAGAGATGGATGTTACCTGGTTTTTGGCTGTTTCACATTCATTTGATCTTTTTAACAGCACCCTCACTTCCCCCTCGAGAGTCGACCCCGTTATTATCACTGTTTATTCGGACAAACCTAGGAGTTCCCTTTCACTCGCACAGCACAGGAAGGTGAAATTGGCTTCCTCTTGAAGATTTGAATCAAGATTCAAGAAACAAAGAGCCTAAAGTAGTTGGAGATCCATTTGTTTTAAGAGATCTGACTTACAGTTCATACAGAAGATCTTCCTTCTTTTTAGTCCCTAAAATGTCTTGGTTCTGGCTTTTCCTTCACCTTTATTCTTCAGATTCTCATCGATTATCTGAAAAATCAATAAACAACCAATAAATTTTTCTTTGCCTAATTGAACCAGAGTTGTTCTCTGTTGTGTCCCTAGATCGTTAACTGATCAAGAGGCTAGTTTGAAAATGGTTAGAAAACATGTTCCTTCTACTTCTAGTAACCCATATATAAATACTACACTATTATTAATTTCATAAATCAAATTAATTACTTCCTGGTGAATCTAAGCAGTGAAATATTCTGATTTCTTTCAAATCACCTATTAGGTGCAAGTTATTATTTTCCACTAAATGGAGTAAAATATATTTAATATTGTAAAATTTTTTAGTTCCTATTCAGTTCCGTCATCTTGATCTTGGGACGGTGGAGATGACATCCGTTCTTCCCATTTCTGGGGTGCAGGACTCTCGCCCACCTGAAGGCATTCCTATGTTGAGCCCGGGATTTGGCTAGAATCAGTCTCTGATATACTGTGGAGATGGTTCTTCTTATCTAGATAAATTATTTTATTAGATTTCACTAAATGTGGATCTTAAGGATTCTGGATAGCCCTACAGAGCTAGCACAGCCTGATTGTAAGGATGTGATACTGAGAGATTTGTTCTGAAAAGTCTGTGATTAACTTGAACATGGAATAAATCCTTAGCCAAACACTTGTGTATCTACCATATGGTGCTGAAAGAGATATAATAAACAAAACATTGCCCTCATCTTTTAGCAACTTTATCTAAATTTTAAACATGCAATTATAAAACATGAGAGTATTTGGAAACAACATAAGATAGTTTATGAATAAGTGTCTAAAGGAATATTGAAACTATTGGACAGTGGATGAAGTCCCATTAGATTTTTGTACAAAAACATTTATTACCCGATTAATTTGGATATGTCACAAAAGCTTTATTACTTTCATTTTAAAATGGAAAAAATATTTTCATGTATGAATGAGAAAATTTGTGGAAACAGAACTCTTTTGAGTTTTTTTTTTTTTTTTTTTCAGATTTATGGCATGTGACAATGGCGGAGAAAACACTTGTGGTTCATAGTCAGTAGCAGCAGGCCTGCTCAGAAAGTGGAAATTCTGATCTTATTAAACATAGCAGCTAACAATGATTAGGCATTCATATTTAACATTATTGCTCTCATATAGTATCTGAAAGAAAGCACAAATTGAATAAATATAATTTTTGAAGTTCTTTTTTATAGTGTTCATTCTTGAGAACAATCCTGTGAGGAGGGTTATAATTACACTCATTACATAGATGAGGAGTGAAAGGCCCAGGAAATTTAAGCGGGTTTAAAAGGTGGTTCAGTTATTACCTTAATAAGTACTAGGAGGATTCATACACAGGCTTTCCTGATCTTAGAATCTGCACCCTTTTTATAGTGCAATGACTTCAAATATGTAGGACCCAAACACTAACTTGAAGGGCGAGTGGAATTTAGGAAAATGAGAAAAGAAAACTCATAGAGGTCTAAACCTACATATGATTTTCCACTGGCTGGCCATTAGGGAGTGCTGTATAAATGTGTTATAAATTAAATTATAATAAAATATTAATTATAAAAAAAATAAATGCATAGTTCTACATCCAAATATGGCATGTATTGGGTTTGACTTCATAATGTCAGCTGAAAAAGAAGTCAAATGTACTTCAAAAGTGCGACTTAAAAATATTTTTTATCAGATGTTCTAGATAATACTAGGGTTCGTGAAGGTTTCCTGCTCCCCAGTTCTTTTGAGCACACATTCTCTTGAAATTTGGTAAAGCCATGTGATTTGCTTTGACAAATTAAATGTTAGAAAACTTCAGTGAAGAAGTGTTGAAATGCTATTATTTATTTCTCCATGCTGTCTTATCCTGCCACCATGATCTTGGAAGCATGAGCATATGTGGACTTACCACAAGCTTGAAAAGCTTCTACTGGTGAGTATCTGTTCAGAGGACAGATAACATGGAAAGTTGCTTGGACCTAAAGCAGACTTCATATGAGTGAGAAATAAGCTTTTATTTTGCTAAGCTACTGAGACTTTAGTATTATTACCCAACATGATCTACATTCTCCTGTATAATATACAATCAGAAATGGAGTTTTGAAAAATCCTTACAGAATGATTCCATGTTTCCCCGAAAATAAGACCTAGCTGGACAATGAGCTCTAATGCGTTGCGTCTTTTCGAGCAAAAATTAATATGACCTGGCATTATATATTATATTATATTATATTATACCCAGTCTTATTTACTTTAAAATAAAATAAGACTGGGTCTTATATTAATTTTTGCTCCAAAAGACACATTAGAGCTGATTGTCTGGCTAGGTCTTATTTTTGGGGAAACACGGCCTTACCTTGGCCTTACCTTTTTAAAACCACAAATACCACCCCACTTATTCACAGAGATACAAAAATGCACTTTGGATACCAGGCAACAGTGCTATATTTTCTTGGATTTTTTTATTGTAGTCAACACTGTATTTCCATGATGCTGCACTCTTTTTCTGATAAGCAACAATAAACGTGTATTTCTGATGAAGCAAGAGGCACTAGCTTTAAAATATTTTGCAATGAATTTTCTTGGTAGGTTAGCACAAAGACCTAATTTATTCTAAGGAGGTTTTTCTAAACCTTTGGGGGAGAGAGGTGAGTGATCTTTTCATTTGTATCCATAGTTTTGTAAACATTTAAAAATTAATAGATAAATAAGACTGCATAATTGGAAGACCACTGCTTGCCAAGTTTCCTCAATATTCTGGAAGCTTTGAAATAACCCCTGCTTCTGAACACAGTGAAGTTCTACCATTAAGATGAGGAGTTTCTCACCTTCAGAAAGTTCAATAAGGTAGAGGACGACATAATTCCCTGTATGAATCTGGAAATCAAGTTCTTGAAATTGTTGCAGTGATGGTGCTAACCTTTTTGATATCAAAGGGATTATTCATTATGAATTTGTACCAACTGGACAAACAGTTAACCAAATGTATTATTTGGAAGTGCTGAAAAGGCTGCATGAAAAAGTTGGACCACCTGAAGTTTACACCAACAATTCAAGGCTCTTGTATCACGACAATGCACTAGATCACATGGCCCTGTCTGTGCGGGAGTTTTTAGCCAGTAAACAAATAACTGTATTAGGACACCCTTCCTGCTCACCTGGTCTGGCCCCCAATGACTTCTTTCTTTACCCATAAAGATAAAGGAGATATTGAAAGGAAAATATTTTGATGACATTCAGGACATCAAGGGTAATACGACGACAGCTCTGATGGCCATTCCAGAAAAAGAGTTCCAAAATTGCTTTGAAGGGTGGCCTAAGTACTGGCATCGGTGCATAGTTTCCCAAGGGGAATACTTTGAAGGTGACCATAGTGGTATTCAGCAATGAGGTATGTAGCACCTTTTCTAGGATGAGTTCTCAAATTTCATTGTCAGACTTCGTATACAGTGGACATGTTTCTTTTTAAGAGAACCCGGATTATGTTCACTCAACATTGTGTTCAGTCCCTGGAAAATAATCATGTTTAGTCAAAACCAATCATGGCAATCCCATTTCCCTCTGTTGTACGTGATTTCCAACCTCCCTTTACAACTGTAGAACAAGTTCTAGCAAATTAGATGCAAATGAGGGAAATATTTGCTTTCTGATAAAAGACTCAGGATATCGAGGAGAGCTAGGTCATGTTGGCCCTTTGCAGCAGCCACTGTGACCTTATGGGAAGAAGCACTGCCAGGTCCAAAAGCCAGTGCAGTGACATAGTACAGCATAAGGATCCAGACTGAGATTTTGGGGAAAGCATTGGATTGCTGAATCAAATGGTAAAGTATACCTTCAGCCTTTTCGAGTGTGTAACAATTTACTGATTTTGTTGCTTAAACCAGCTAGATGAGTTTTCTGTCTTTTGCAGCCAAATATATCATATCTTCCAGAACTACACTCTGATCTTCTAGTCTCAAAGGAGGGCTGGTAAGACAGGAACAGATTAACCAAAGATACTTAATGGTTTTAGAAAAATTTCTTTCAAAATTGTCACAATTTTAAACTATGTATAATTATTACTATTTGAACATGGCTCAAATAACATGTATAATTCCGTGCCTTGTATCTGAGTATAACAAAAGATCTACACTTCATTTGTTTGGGCAGTTACATTTATCAGTGACAATACATAAAAATCTTAATACTTAGGATTTCTTGAAATTGTGTTGACTGGCAAATAGGTTTGTTTTTCTTTCATTTAGACTTTAGACACAATCCCTGGAAAACTTGTAAAATCCCTTTCTCGGTCTTACCATGGTGGAGTGAGGTGAGAAGGAGATGTTTTTAAGTATAATTTCATTATCTGTATGAGTCATGGAAAAGTTATATTGAGGGCTTTAAATGTTATGAAAAGATAAACTTTATGAAGCATACCTCATAAAAATGGATAAAATTTGTGATATCTAATAAGAAATGTACATAAACCTTAGGCTTTCTCTTTTTGCGTTTTCTTGAATATAAACCTGAGAAATTAAAGCTTGGAATTCATGAGCAAACATTCCTCTCCAGAATTACACTTTTCTTCTAAATTTATAAAAGCTATATCTCCAACATCTTTGAATATTTTCAGGCTGTTAATTTTATCTTAACTAATTATATTTTTGGCTATATTCTTAATACTCTGCAATCAGTTACTACACTTATTAATACATTAAAATATATCTCAATTGAGGAAAATAGTGATCATTCATCAGATATTTTGGAACGGAGCGTGAGAAGTGTCCCCGTTCCAAAGCATACCTTACACAATTCCCATGGCTTTCCCCCTTCATTCTGATTTAATAAATGACCAAAAGGCCATTTGATTGACTTTTAACTAAAAGTTTACTAGATTGAGCAACGTAAATGGGAGTACACAATGCCACCATCTACTGACTTCTATCAATGTAAAATTATTTTTGTAATCTTCAAAAGAGATTTTTATTTCTGACAATGAATTATCAATAAACATAGAAAAGTTCACTGATTAAAAGTTACAAATGTATTTTGCTGCTCCATTGCTTTTCCTGTGCGCCATTTGCTGCTTGAGGAAGCATAATAATTTCAAAACAACTATTGAATTTAAGAAACTTTGGGGGGAAATATCATTCTCCAACACAAAATTTTCCACTAAGTAAAGTTTAAGTAATAGAAGGTTACGTTTAAGCAAAGGGATGCTCATATATCTTATGCAAGAAAACTCAAGTACTGTACTCAAAAGTCAACTTGATTTTCTCACTAATTACCTTATTTACTCTTATTTATCATTCAAATAAGCGTGGTTGTCTGGTTTCTCTTAAATAATGGAAATCTGGAGGCTTTGATCTAAAATTTAGTTTGAAATGAATCTAGGGTATCAGTGGCCCTGGGTAGCTGGCAGAAACAAATGCCTCTATTTTTCAGAGGAAGAAACCAAAACACATTGAATTAATTAATATCACACATACAATTTGAAACTTGTATGAATCTAATAACATAACCTCAAAATATGATAGCAAAAATTGACAAAACTAGATGATTCACTTTCATGTTTGACAACTGTTATGTATTCTCACATTAATATATAAATTAAAATGATTACAAAACTATATATGATACAAAACTATATATGATACAAAACTATATATTATTCTATATAATATGTATTTATAAGCATATAATATAATAAATGTAAATTATATTATCAATAATGTAAGTCATTGAACAAGAACATTAACAAGCTTCACCTAATGTCAATATGTAAACAAATCAATATGTAAAACAGAAAAGATTTACAAAAATTGGTGTAGTTCTTAATGTAAGTCTCAATAAAGTCCAAAGAACAGGTATACAGTTTATCTGTAGGGATTATTGTTATTATTCAGAGGATTGATGAGAAGATTAAACAAAACACCCAATGCAGATGCAGAGTACATGCGTAATGTTAATTTTTTTGTCCTTCCGCTTTTGTTTCTACATTGGAAACATTCAAACTACACTTTGAGAAATTCTTTTTCCCCAGGTCTATGGAGGTATAATTGACATATAATATTGTGTAAGTTTAAGGTGTACATGTGTTGATTTGATTCCCTTACATATGGCACAATGATTACTGCCGTAGCATTAGTTAACACTTCCATCATGTCACAATGTCACATAACTATCATTTATTTTTGTATATGTGGTGAGAGCACTTAAGATCTGTTTTCTTAGCAACTTTCAAGTATATAATATGGTATTAATTATAATCAACATGCTGAACATTAGAGACCCAGAACTGATGTGTCTTATAACTGGAAGTTTGTACCCTTTCATCAACATCTCCCAGCCCCAAGTCTTTGATCACCCCCCACCCCAGACTCTGATAACCACTTCTTTACTCTTTGTTTCTACTAGTTCAGATTTTTGAGATTTCACATATAAGTGATATCATACAGGATTTGTCTTCCTCTGTCTAACATTTCTCACTTACCATAATGCCCTCAAGTTTCGTCCATGTTGTTGCTGGTGGCAGGATACCCTATTTTCTCATGGCTGAAAAAAAAAATCTATCTATATCTATATCATCTATATCTATATCTATCTACATATCTGTATCTATAGCTATATCTATATTACCTATATATCACATATTTTTCTTAGCTATTCCTCTGTTGACAGACACTTAGGTTGTTTCCATGTCTTGACTATTGTGAATAATGCAATAAATACTGGGGTGCATATATCTTTTTGAGATAATGATTTTGTTTCCTTTGAATAAATGCCCAGATATGAAATTGCTTGATCATATGGTAGTTCTATTTTTAATTTTTTGAGGAGCCTTCTTACTGTTTTCACTGGTGTCTGTACCAGTCTACACTCCCATTAACAGTGCACAGGGTCCCCTTTTTTTCACAGTCTCGCCAACACTTGTATCTCTTGTCTTCTTTATGGTAGTCATTGTAACAGGTGTGAAGTGATATCTCATGCACTTCCCGGATGACTAATGATGTCAAGCATCTTTTTATGTGCCTGTGTTATGCCTTCTTTGGAAAAATGTCTATTCAGGTCATTTGCCCATTATTAAATCAGACTTTTTCTATTGAGTTTTGTGAATTCTTTATATATTTTGGATATTAATCCTTAATCAGATATAGAGTTCTCCCACTCGATAAGTTGCCTTCATTTTTATTCTTTTGCATGCATGATAAATTCTTCCTTGCCTTCTTATCTGGAAATCACATTTTGTAGAATATTTAAAAATTAAAAACTAAAGGCACTTTAAAAATTGGAACAAATAATATAGACATCCTGATATGGTTATATGTGTATCAGTTGTTTCCTAGGCTAGACTATGAAAGCACAAGAATTTTTATGTCTGTATTGTCAGTGCTTGGAACAGTGCCCGGCATGCATACCTACCCCAAATCAATAGTGCATTTGTGTAACGAAAAAGAGTGCCTGACTCCCAATATATAGTTCTGCAACTCTTAGGTGTCCCTCTTCAGTCACATCTCTACCCCCTGACCCAATATTTTTTGGGAGTTCTTGGGCTGAAATATAAAATTCCTTTTCAATTCACTGATACATACTTTTCTCTTCCACTTCCTTTATTTCATATATTCCCACTAAAATTTGCAAACATATTTCTGTAGAATTCTTCCTGGGTTATGGGAATGATAATAGGCAAAATGGTAGGCTTTTATGCTCAAACTCACTTTGGGTCTGTATTCTTAGGTTTAAATTATCAAGGAAACTGAAAGAGACATCTTATTTATTTAGTTACCAAAGCAGTGTGACTGGGCAGCAAGCACCAAATATAACCAATCACATTTTCCATCTGGAAATCATTACTTCTTTTTATCTTATCTGGTTTGGCTATTAAGTCTTCAGAGGAATGAAGACTTCTGTAATCAAAGGAAAATGGAAGGAATGCTGAGGCATCACAGAAAATAAATAAGACCTTAGTCAAAGTTGAGAAGGAGGAAATAAGAGAAGTGCAAAACTATTGGCCTGGGGCCTACTAAAAGTTAAATTAAACTCATTATAAGTTGCCCTGCCTTGAGAAGAACACAAGTAAAAATGTGTACATGTAGTGAAGAGAAAAGATCATCTACTTAGACTTCAAATTTTGTTCCAGGCAGCACCAGTCTCACCTGGGAAGGTTGAACGCCACAAGTGTCATTTATTTGCACAGACAGCCGCTTTAGGAGCTAGGATCTGCAAAAGTTGATTACTAAGAGGATGTTGGAGAATGAGAACAGGGAGAGTATGTAATGGGTCCCAGGTGTCCCGCTGGGAGAAAGGCCAATATCTGAGATGTGGGAGGAGGTCCAGAAACTGGAGATGATGATGTATTAAAAAGGAAAATGTACGTTTCTTGCTAAGTCTGAGCTCTGTGTCGGTAGAAACCATCTCTGCTTCATTCACAGAATATTGCCTGAAACATTTTAGGCATTTAATAAATACTTACTCAAAGACGGAATGATTAGAAATTCCTGTTGGACATTTGGACCCTAAGGTATTAAAGGCTTTAACTAAAGTAAAATGATGATGATGGGTTTCAGATATCAACCAATTTTCTTATTAATATTCCTCCATATTAATGTTTTTCTACTATTGATTTCATACACGTTACTCTTTGGGCCTTTTATTTTTTCAAGAGGATATTAAATCATTTATTGATTACACATGATAATGGATGATACACAAGTTTCACTTCCATCTATAATTTTATCTGGTCATAAGTCAATTTAGGTATATTTCATAAGATGTACCAACAATTATTAATAACCAAATGAACTCCATGATTCTGCTTGGGTGACCCTTTTAATGGTGAACTCCAGGTCACAACACAGTATCAACTGAACTACACCAATGTTTCTGGAAACAACGGCTTCTGAGCCCAAGCAGGTTGTAAATAGATTTCAAATGGAAGCGGCATCACCCGGAAGGAATTCTAACTTCACACTCTTGGGGTAATTTACAAAGATGGCTTCAGAGTACACTAACTTTACACAGCACATTTAAAAAAAGACACCTTTATTCAGCATTATGATCAGACTATTACATTTAGCAATCAACAGCATGGGTGCAAAAAAAAATCTACATTAAAACTCTTTGTTGGAATGCTTTACACTTCCACAGAACAGAAACTGAAATGAACTGCTATACAATTAGTCACAAATACAGTCCTTGAGAGTTTTTTGCCCATACACACAAGTATTGTCTAAAACAAGACTTCTTTGTAGCAGCTAGGCCCTGCCACCACTGTGCTTGGCTGAGTTCACAAATCTTTGTAACCTGTATCTTCCCTGTCACTTCTCTGGCTCTCCTCTCCTGCTAGAAGCTTTGTTTCCTGACAGTAATTAAAACCTTCTGTCACTGCCATAGCTACTGCTGCTGGAACGACCATAGACATCTTGGTTTCATGGTTTGGTAAAAAATTGGCCTCCACTACCATAAGGGCCAGAGCTTCCACGTCCAAAGTTTCTCCTTTCATGGCTCCCAAATTTGAAGATCAATTGTTGTAACTGCCAAAATCGTTGTAGCTCCAAAATTGCTTCCATCGTTACCAAATCCATTATCGCCACCCCCACTGCCATCATATCTTCCTCCACCACGACTGCCTCCAAAGCCACCTCGACCACTAACGTTTCCTCCATGACCAACGTTGTCATTCCCACCAAAACTACCTCCTCGACCACCACCGAAGTTTTCAGAACCACTTTGACCGCTTTGGCTGGATGAAGCACAAGCCATATTTTGCTTAGACAGGGCTTTTCTTACGTCACAGTTGTGGCGATTCACAGCATGGTATTTCTGAATGACAATCTTGTCTACAGAATCATGGTCATCAGAGGTTACACAAGCAGGGCCTCTCTTCTTGCCACTGCCTCAGTCAATCATGATTTCCACCACTTCGATGTTTCTACACTGTTCAAAATCATCTCTTAGGTGATGTTCTTCAGTGTCTTCTTTAATACCAACAATAAAAATCTTTTTCACAGTTAAGTGACAAGGTCTTTGAGATTCTTCTCTTGAGACAGGCCTCTTGGGTTCCACAACTCTTCCATCCATGTGTGGCCTTGCATTCATGGTTGCACCCACCCCTTCCATGGTGGCATAGGTGTCAAACCCAAAGCCTGTGGAGTCTGTGGCATTTGGAACTCTCATCACCACAGTCTGTGAGGTGCCCCATTGCTCAAAATGGCTCCTCAGACTCTCATCAGTTGTTTCAAAGCTCAAACCTCCAATGAAGAGCTTCCACAGCTGTTCAGGCTCTTTGGGAGACTCTGTGTTAGACATGACGACTGCGGTTCAGGAGACTTGAACAATGCTTACTCAGCCGGTCCACCGACAGAAAGGTCTCTAGGTCTTTTAGAAGAAATCTTTTCTCAGTCATAGGCATATGTCTTTCCCCACCTCTTCTGGCTAGAGAAAATGAATGGGGAGATAGCTTTTCTCTGTATAATATGGAGGAAAGAAGAGTTAGTGTCCACATTCTAACCTGGGTCCATTTCTTTGGGAGTGAGTGCTCTGGGGGCTGCAGCTGCGTACAGCCCTCACCATTGACTCATGGGAGGAAAAGACAGTGGTGGGGGGAGTTGGAAAGAGGGATTGGTCAATTGAGGTTGAGTCTCATTGAGGCTGTTAGCACTTCTGAGGGAATTTCACATTCTCTCATTTCACATCTCAATACTGTGTTTTTATCTTGGTGCTCTGGTGATATCAAGGTATATTTTACTGTTTGTAGGAAGCATGAAGGATTTCAAAATTTGAATGCTACAGAGAAAGTCATAGCAACAACTGTTTTTTTTAATAAGCAAAGAAAGATAAAACCCTTCATGAAAAACTAAGGAAAAATATCCTTTCTAAATTATGGAAAAATGATCTGCATATATTCCTTCCCTAAGGAAATAAATAAGACGACTTCATTTCTATCCTACATTGCTTGTTCCAGAAAGGATTAAGACAGCTTTATAATGACTTTAAAAGGATTTTTTCCCCTACCATACCTTTTGATATTGCTTTTGGAAGCCATTTTTTGTCAATATTACCAATGCTCCTTCATTGCGGCTGATATCAGGTCTGCAGTGATACATAAACTAAAGGAGTGTCTAGAACAGAAACCTGAAATTCCAAGTTACTGAGTGAGTGGAGGTAAAATTAAGTTTGGGTCTAAACAATTGTGTTTTGAACATAAAATTAACATTTTCCATTATTTGGATAATACTATTAAGGTCCTTGTAAAGTATCTGGTAATTTATAACTGAGTTAAGGGAACTGAAAGTAATATAAAACAGATCCAACAAATTCTCTGAGTCATAGAGTTGAAATGGTACATACAAATAGAGTAAAATATTCATAAACGTTACATGTGTCTATGACCATAAAAAGTATTTTGTCTGGCATATCTACCAAAACCTATTTATTCTGATTCTTTTTTCTGTACTCAAAGAAACTGTACATGGGATGTGTGGTATAGGTTGTGCATTGATGGTGATGAAGTAAACACCAGATATTTATCTTAATTAAAATGATCTTAATTAAAATGTACACTCTGGAAATTACTGAAAGCAAAATTTTCAAGCTAACTGGGATTTAAATTGTATCATTTAGCTTGGAAACTTTATATTCTCCCCCCTACCCCCGTATAATATTTAAATTAAAAGATCATCTATTTTTTTATCTCTTTCAATAATTCAATATATTTAAAAAACACAAGTGATGGCACCATGGGAATTATTCAAAATCTTGCCATACAATAAGAGATATTTACATGAATATTTATAAAATATAAAAATGTCTATACTGAGAAAGCTATGGCCAATAAGAGCTAAAAAGTGAGATTACGTGACCTGCAAAAGATTAGTACATACTTTTATAAACTCTGAAGGATGGGTGGATGTTTACTAACGGATAACGGTTGAGTGACAGAGAAGAAAATGAGGAAGGAGAAAACGCTGGAAAGGACAAGTATCTTTAAAAAAAAAAAAAAAATTATTAGTTTCAGTGCACAAGACAATGCAATAGCCAGACATCTCACCCTCCCAAAGTGACAACCCCCTCTCCCAACCTACTGCCCCCCTGACATAGTACATATCTATTACAATTCCATTGACTCTATTCCCTATGCTGAACTTCATATCCTGTGATGATATATATATATATATATATATATATATATATATATATATATATATATATATTAAATTATAGTTGGCATACAATATTATGCAGCTTCAGCTTCAGGTGTACACCACAGTGGTCAGGCATCTATACCATCCTTGAAGTGGTCTCCCTAATAAGACATGTGCCCATCTGACACCCTACAAAATCTTTACAACATTATTAATTATATTCCTGAAATTGACTTTTATATCCCTGTGGCAATATTGAAGTTACCATTTCTAATCCCCTTCCTCTTCTCCCTCATCCCCACCTCCCTCCCAGCTAGCAACCGTCAGTTTTTTCCTCTATATTTCTGAGACTATTTCTGTTTACTTTGCTAATTTATTCAGTTCTTTAGATTCCACATATACGTGAGATCATATAGTATTTGTCTTTCTCTGACTGCCTTATTTAACTTAGCCTGATGTTCTCTAGGTCCGTCCATATCATTGCAAATGGTAAGATTTTGTTCTTTTTTTATAGACAAGTAATACTACATTGTACAAATGTAACACAGTTTCTTAATCCAGTCGTCTACTGATGGACATTTCAGTTGTTTCTATGTCTTGGATATTGTGAATAGCACTGCAATAAACATAGTGCATATAGTTTTTCAAATTATCATCTTGGATTTCTCTGAATAGATACCTAAAAGTGGAATTGCTGGGTCACAAAGTTGCCCACTTTCATCTCTTTTATTCAACATAGTTCTGGAAGTTCTAGCCATAACAATCAGACAAGAAAAAGAAATAAAAGACATCCAAATTGGAAAGGAGGAAGTAAAATTGTCACTATATACAGGTGACATGATACTATACATAGTGAACCCCAAAGACTCCACCAAAAAACTATCAGAACTGATAAATAAACTTAATAAAATAGCAGGATACAAAATTAATATTCAGAAATGAGTTGCATTTGTATATGCCAATAATAAACTATCAGAAGGAGAAATCAAGAAAATAATCCCATTTACAATTGCTTCAAAAACAATAAAATAATTAGGAATAAATTTAACCAAAGAAGTAAAAGACCTTACTCAGAAAATTATAAGACACTAAAGAGAGAAATCAAAGAAGATACAAATAAATGGAAACACATACCATGCTCATGGATAGGAAGAATTAATATAGTTAAAATGCCAATACTACCTAAGAAAATATATAGATTCAATGCAATTCCTATCAAAATACCAATGACGTTTTTCTCAAAAATAGAACATATAATCCTAAAATTTATATGGAACCATAAAAGACCCCGGAAAGCCACAGCAATCTTGAGAAATAAGAACAAAGTGGGAGGTATCATGATACCTGACATCAAATCATACTACAAAGGTATTGTAATCAAAACAGCATGGTACTGGCATAAAAAGACACATAGATCAATGGAACAGAATAGAGAGCCCAGAAATAAATCCATTCCTATATGGTGATTTAATCTATGACAATAGAAGGAAGAATTTACATTGGGGTAAAGACAGTCTATTTAATAAATGGTGCTGTGAAAACTGGACTGACACATGCAAAAAAATGAAACTGGACCACCTCTTTATGCCATATACAAGAACAAATTCAAAATGGGTTAAAGACGTAAATGTAAGACCTGAAACCATATAACTCCTAGAAGAAAATATAGGGAGTACATTTGCAGACATTACCTTGAGTAATATTTTTACTGATATATCCCCCTGGGCAAGGGAAGTAAGAGAAAAAAGAAACATATGGGGTTACCTCAAACTAAAAAGTTTTTTCACAGCAAAGGAAACCATCAATAAAACAAAAAAGGAATCCTACTGAATGAGAGAAGATATTTGTCCATGATACATCTGATAAGGGGTTAATATCCAAAATTTGTAAAACATTCATTTAACTCTATACCAAAGAGACAAACAACCCAATTAAAAAATGGGCAGAGGACATGAAGAAACATTTCTCTAAAGAGGACATATAGATGGCCAACAGGACAAGTATCTTTTAAAGGTGACAAATGGACATAATTTAGGGGAAGTCTTTAAAGTAAATTGGTAGGGGGAGAATTTTGAAAATGCACTAGGCTTTGTAAATTAGTTATAATTTGTATTTTAGAAATATAGCAAGTGATGGCAAAAGTTTACTCAATTAAAACAGTATTTGGGGAAGATGAATCCAACTCAGTAATCAGGATAGATCACACCAAGTTGAGAAGAGAAGCAGGAAGAATAATGAGGATATGGTGGCAGTGATGACAATGAAACTGAAAAGATCTGACAACCCACAGGAGTGGCAGTTAAATCAGAAAGTCAGACGGAGCAAAAAAGTGAAACGGGCATTGTGAATGGTGTCAAAAAAGTTGACAGCACTTGGTGACAAAATAGATATCTCTGAAGGAGCAGGTCCTCACAGACTTACCTTGTGTGTTTTACCTTGTTGCCTATTGTCTTCAAGGGCTTCCTATAAACAATGTAAAACACTGACTGGCATCTCTGATATCATAATGATTATGTAAAACTACAAGCTCAAAGTAACCATAACAAAAACGTCAACAGTAACAACCATCTTAACCTATCTTTTTTAAAACAAATTTCCTTTTGTTGAGAAAGTTTAATCATATTGTTTATAAGGAACAATTATGGAAAGAGTGTTTTTTGTTTTTTTTCATGTGAAAACAACCGGAAGTTTTTTAGAAATGAAGGATTTATGTAGACACATATCCATTATACCCAGAAAACATCTGTTTCATTTTAGAAAATTAAAGAGGGCAACATTGAAATCTCCAGTCTCTCATTTCCTGCGAAATCTGACAAAGGCTGACTTTTGATTGTCAAAATGAATTTCACAGAATGTCTATCTTGAATTTACAAAATTACATTTACTTAGAATACCAGGGAAGAGAAACAATGACACTGAACAAATGAGTTTGCAAAGACCTGGGTGAATTATAGCCACATTCCTATAGATTTCAGCTTTTAATAAAATTGTAGATGCTTCTCTATTTTAAACATACTGGAATATTTGTATGAATAGTTTATATTATTATTAATAAAATAAAATAAAAAATATGTCGGTCTATGCAGTTCAACTACCTCAATTCTTTTTTGACACGATAAGTTAATTGGGAACAATGCTATTATATTATCTATTATAACTCTATACCAACAGATTGTTAAATATGTAAATATTGTTTAGATAAAAATTGAGAGGAAAGGAGTGAAGTTAAGTAATACTAAATTTAAACAAAAAGAACCATAATTATTTTATTGAAATATATATTAGCCTCAGAAATAAAGCTAGCCATTTTATGTATCTTTGTCCTATAATTTTGTTAGCTTCTCATTCTTTCTATTGCCTGTAGCTTGATTTCCAACCCATGGAATCCTGAAGCCAAGAAGGGTAATAGTTTTATTATAAAGAGGTCACAAATCTGCAAACACATCGAGCATTGTCTGTATACTGTTGAAATAACATGCCTAATACATATTTGCAAGATTGTGTCACAAATATAGGCAAAGTAGGACATTCTACATAGTGGCTGAATTTAGAAGCTTAAACCTGAGCTTTCGGCCATTTTCTTGCCTCCTTTGAGTTCTGTTTGTCTTTCTTCATTAGCCTAGTTCTTTCTTATCACGGAAGCCTTTCTTCATATGGCTGTGAGGAGCTCCACTTACATTGTCCTTACAGCTTCTAATTCCAGAGGAAAACAGCACTTTTCCAATTGCTTCAGCAGTAATAATAATAAAAAGGAGGAGGAGAAGGAGGAAGAGGAGGAGGAGGAGGAGGAGGAGGAGGAGGAGGAGGAGGAGGAGGAGGAGGAGAAGGAGAAGGGAAAAAGAAGACTCAAGTAGGCTTCTCATTGTCTTACCTGCTTATTTCATGGAGTAATTATCAAGGTAGCTAGGACTGGGAGATGGGGCTTGGAAAAAGTCCTCCTCATTTTTCCAATGGAAAGGGGGGAGATGAATTCCCCAAAGGAGGAGATGCTGTGCAAGCAATACAGAGGGTGACAAAAAAAATGTATACATATTTTAAGAAAGGAAAAAAAAACCTGTATTAAAACTATGCTGATAGTAACCACTTTTAGCACCTCTTGAAATTGCAGAAGTCAAACATGACTTGCGTTCATCTTTTGTTATCGGTGCATATTGAGTATTACAATTTTAATACCGTTTTCCTTTCTTAAAATGTGTATACGTTTTTTGGCACCCTCTGTATATGCACATTGAGTTTACAATGATTCTGATGGAAAAGGGTTCCTAATTCATGAAAAATCTGGGAACAAATGTTTATAGGAAAAAGGCCAATCTTCTCACAGTAGTATGATAGCAATATGACCCCCATTAATGCTTCCATTCTCTTCACTGTTATTTCCTCCTTTTTCTGTTTCTTTTTACTCCTCACTGGTCTGATGACCCAGGCACACTGATGGTTTTTGCTGCTTTCTGGATTTATGCTCATTAACTCCATTTTCCTTTAACATCTGTCCTCTTTTATGTATGTTCAGTGCACCTTCACCATATTACTGAAACACAGTAGTCCTTCCTTATTTGTGGGTTTGCTTTCTGCAGTTTCATTTATCCATGTTCAACCAAGGTCTGATGATATTAAGTGGAAACATCCAGAAATAAACAATTCATAAGCTTTGTGTGCCATTCTGAGTAGTGTGATGAAATCTCAAGCTGGCCCCGTTCATCACCCCCTGAATGTGAATCATCCCTTAGTCCAATGTCTCCACACTGTACACACTCCCCAACTGTTCTCAGTTCTATCAGATCAACTGTTGTGGTATCAGTGCTTGTGTTCAAGTCACCCTTATTTTATTTAATAATGGCCCCGAAGGGCAAAAGTAGAGATGCCGACAATTCAGACATACCAAAGAGAAGCCATTAAGAGCCCCCTTTAAGTAAAAAGGTGAAAGTTGTCAACTTAATAAGGAAAGAAAATAATCATCCCCTGAAGTTGTTAAGACCGACAGTAAGAATGACTCTTCTATCCATGAAATTGTGAAGAAAGAAAAAGAAATTCATTTTAGTTTTGCTGTTGTACCTCAAGCTGCAAAAGTTATGGCCACAGTATGTGAGAAATGCTTAATTAAGATGGAAAAGGCATTACATTAGTGGGTGGCAGACATAAACAGAAAACATGTTCCCATTGAAAGCAAAGCGCTGTGCCAGCAAGCATTGAACCTATAGGAAGACGTCAGCAAGGGGTCCCCTGAAACAAGTGATGCCAAGCCATTGACTCAAGTGAGGGATGGTTACACAGATTCAGGAATAGGTTTGACATTTTATCGTCTCACAGCATCACAAGAAGAAGAAGGGGGCATACGGTTCAATAAGATATTTTGAGAGACAGACAGAGAAAAGAGAGAGAGAGAGAGAGAGAGAGAAACCACATCCACATAACTTTTATTCCAGTAGATCGCTATAATTGTTCTATTTTGTTATTAGTTATTGTTAATCTCTTACTGTGCCTAATTTACAAATTAAGCCTTATCAAAGATATGTTTGCACAGGAAAAACCATAGTGTATCTATATAGTTCAGTACTATCTGCAGTTGCAGGCATCCACTGGGGTCTTGGTGTGTACACCCCGTCAATAAAGGGGACTATGATTTTCTTTTACTTTCCCAAGTCAAATCCCACCTACTGTTCTGTAGAGGACCTTGTATGTGGTTATCCCAAGGAAAAGTGGGCAAATGAACAAAGCAGGCAGCTTGCTTTCACGGTGTGAGGGAGCTCAAAGTCCATTGCCTTTTAACTTGGGGGACAAAAAAATACCAATCTGATGTTTCTTTATTCCCATTTGTTTTGGAGCAAATCCTTGTCCTTACATCACTTAGATGTCACTTTGTGGGAGGCAGGATCTTGTAGCAGGTAAGAGCGTGGGCTGTGTTCCCACTCTAGTTCTGCCGCTCATAGCTGGCATTCCAGTGCGTTAGCCTCTTTAAGCCATGCTTTGTTTTCATCTACCTGAATAGGAGGTAAATCATATGACCATTTCCGGGAGTTATGGTGAGGAACAATGATCATTAGATCGAATTATTTCATCATGTTATTCAAATCTTCTATATCCTTACTAATTTTTTGCTTGTTAGCTTAATGAGCGAATGAGATAGGTGTGTTATAAACTCGTGCTCTTTCAGCTCTGTCAATTCTTGTTTCATAAGGGTTGATATTATTAGGTTCATACAAAGTTAACCATGTTATAGGTTTTATTTTCTTTTTTGTCTATCTGACTTTTATATTTTTCTTTGGTTTTCATTAGTTTTACTCTACAAAATACTCTTAAACTGCATTTATCATGCTTGTAGTTTGTAGTGTTTATTAAATCTTTGGCTTGACAATGATTTTGTCTATCTCATACCTTAAATTATCTCCTCAATTTTTGTTTATAATATTTGAAAAATTAAGAAAAACAACACACAGTAGAAATAAATGAATAGAATAAATATCCAGAATAAATATCCAGATAATGGAGTTATCAAAGATATTAAAATAACAATATTAATATTTGTCTAAAAATATGTGACAAGATTGGGAATTTGGAGAGAGGATTGGAAACTATTTTAAAATATTGGATTTTCAGCCCTGAAAAATACAATAACTGAAATTAAGGATGGATTAATAGCAGATTAGAAACATACATGATGAAATAATGAAAGATCAAAGAATAGCAAGTACAGAAGACAACTAAAGAACCCAGGAAAAAAGGAAACAGGGCTAACAAACATACTCATACATATATCTAGGTCACAGAGCTAGTGGACGAAGCTCACTTATTCGATTCTCTCCTTTCCCTGAAGGCAGCCAGGGTGTCCCAGATCTCATTAATGAAGTCACATGGCATTTTAATTGAAAGCTGTTTGCAGTCCTTCCCAGGATCAGTTTATTTCTTACTTTTTCTCCTTTTTTCTAGGGGTAGGCCTTTGGAGGCTTAGCCCCAAATCTGTGAGTTTTAACTGGCTTTCCCCCAATGAACCTGCCCTAAAAATCCAGTTCTCATTTTCCCAGCCTGTGAAATGTTGGAAGGTGTGTTCAGCTTCTCAGCCATCTCTGGTGGAACTGCCAGATGGCATTAGGGAGAAGTGGCCCAAAATCTGGGTTCGTTGCTCTCAGTTACTTTTTTCTCTTGATTTTAAATTGGTAATTCTTTCTCTTCTTACCTCTTTGATACTCAAACAGGTTTTTAACTTCTCTTTCATGTTTTCTATTCTCAGACAAATTATCTATCCAAAATTTCTAGCCCATTTTCTGAGAGTAGAATCATTTGTAATTATTTTCAATGTAGTTGGAATGAATTTTCCACAATGATCTTTAGAGGCATATAAGGGTAGGATGTAAGTTGCTGGCACATGAAGAGCCTCTATTAAAAATGGCAGCTTCTTCTCTTACTCTAGCATGGCATCCAAGGGGTATTTTTGTTTTTCTTCTAAATCTTATTTCTCTTTCCTTAGACCATGTTGCTTGCCTTTTCTTCTTTATAGTATTGCTGAAAGTAAAAATAAAATGTTAACTACATACATCCATTACTTAAGTAAGAGATGATTTAATGCTACTAACCCAATCTACTTTAAATTTTAGTAGAAATATAATTTGATTAAGGATAAGGTATCCTGTATATTTGATATCTGGACTAAAGTCAAGAGAACTACAACTAGAGCTCTAATACTTATAGGGCATAAGGATATTCTAGTTCTTTACCTCAGTGAATCCAATCCAGCTTGTTGTATGGGTCAGTTTTACAGGATGTGCAAAATAGTTTTGGAGCTCAAAGGTTTCCTGGCTACTCACTCACATCTTTATCTGTACTTCTGGCCAGACTGCACAATACAAAAAAAATTTTGGACTGGCTGTTGCCTTTGGGAAGAGGGGAGTGTCAAATGTGTGGGTTAGGTTTCTACTTTAATCCTAGAATTTATTTCCTGGATCAACTCAAATTTCTCAAGAAATGACTCACCTTTAGTGTCCACTGTTTCACAAGCCCAATATTTTTGGAAGGTTGGCTTTAACCATGAAAGCTGAGATGTGGAAAGGAGAACATCTTCGCTTTGAAGATGAATATATTACAAGACATGAGAAAGATGCTAAGAAACTCAAGATCTATCTGAGTTGGCATTTTATTTTTGCCTACATTTATATTTATGTCTGTGATATAACTATCTACAGAAGATATATTGTGTAATGGTTGAGAGTGTCAGCACTTTAGAATCAAAACAAAATTTTTCTGGATGCAATATTGTCAGAAAGTAAACTTTCTACCAGAGACTAAACTTAAATAAACACAAATTGTGTTTTTTTTAGTTACTCACAATGGATAAATAACATGTTTATGTACATTAATATAAAACTTATTACCAAAAGGGATGCTTTTCCCCCCAGTACATTCTATTTGTTTATCAGTTGTTCAAATCTTTGTGTGAAATGTCTAATTCCATCACTAATTTTTTCTCCCTATGAAAATTGTGATTACACATTTGGTTGTGATTAGTTGACTAAAGACTAATAGCAGTTACTTAGAATTTCTCTGGGACTCACTGGCTTTGGACAATCCCACGAATATCCACGCTTTGCTGCTGCTGTCCTCATCTACATCTTTGTAGGATCCTCACTCAAGACCCGACAAATTATTTCTGGGAGTCTATACCATGCCTGGAGTGTGTTCTGATAGGATCCTCTTCACACTTCTACTCCAGCTTCCTGTTCTGTCATCTAGAAACTATTATCCATCCATGTCAGTGGATAGTCTTTTCCCTCAAAAAATGATCCTTCCCTGTGTAGGTTTCAGGGTTTTTTCTGTTTTTAACTTTCACAGTACAAAAACTGTGAGGTCATATATAGAAGTGCATTCTTTTATATCACTTTGTTGAAGCCAAGTTACCTTCCTTGCTGCAACTGGAAAAAACACTCTACCTAATTCTGCAGTTGATTGGGCCCAAAGTAGCTTCACTTGCTCCTCAATCTGTCTCATCAAGTTCCCAATGGACACAGCTTTGTCAACTTCTTTTAAAAGACCGACATCTCCCTAGTGCTCAACAGTGAATCCATAGGACAGGGCTGGAAATTTCTTCTTTCATGATCTCGTTCCTCTCACCCTTGACTCATTGCCTCATTGGGTAGGTGCAAAACAAAAACAAAGGTAAATGTTAAAAACAAACAAAACCTCACAAAAACCTGACTCATGGCAAGGTACCTTTTCCCTATGCATATAAACCAAAGAAAGAGAAACCTGGAGTTGGGGAAGTATGTTAGTTCATCAGACAGAGGCAGCCAAATTTGAATTTAGATTCAAACACGTACAGAAACTTGACAACTTCTCTATAGGTTTACTTTATTTTCACGTGAGAATAAAAGTTATAATTTTATACTTTTATAGGTAATTCCTGTCTATTTGCTGGAAACGGAATGTTAGGTCAGGTATTTGGAGTGTGAACTGTGACTTCCTACGGAATAAGCGTACGGTTGAGAGTCAAGGCAGCAGGCATGACCCAGCTCAGTCACTAACTAGCTCTGTGAGCTGGTCAAATTATCTACTCTCTTCGAGCCTCAGTTTCTTCACATGAAAAATATGGGCGTTAGGCCGCATAGCTTCTATGCTTTGTTAGTGCTCTGACTTTCTATGATTCTAGACTGCTCATGTTAAGGAAACGAGGACAAAATTGTTGAGGGAATTTGAGGGGGAAGGAGAAAAAGAAAGCAAAATATGGTATTAATTTCTATCATGTTGGCCCGATGCTTAACTTTACATAAAGGTTTCTAATGATTCATTGAAGTTTAATCAATTATATAATTGGGGAACTATCTTAAAGAATCATTTTATTTCATTTTTTTGATATTAACATTTTAAAGGTATCCACTCAAAGGGGATTGTATAACCTCTTTGGATGGTCTTTCCATGATTTTAGTCATTCTACCTTATGTCTAAAACATTATAACTGTTCAAATCTTCTTTCCTTTCTTTTCTGTCATGAAAGAAAAGGAAATACATGAAGAGCTTCAAATAAGAAAGAGCATCCAAATATAATCAACAATGTTCTAACACAAATGGTCTGTTATGTAAGGTGCCAGATGAGCACTGGACTAATCAAGAGGATCACTTCATAGATTATGTAGATGTATGACCAATGCTCTGTACAACTGAAGCTGAAGTAGAATAATATTGCATGTCAATTATAATTGTATATATATGCATAGTCATGGGATGTGGAGTATAGCATAGGGAATATAGCCAATGGTATAGTATCAGCTGTATACAATGTCAGAGTGGTAGTAGATTGGGGGGTGGCTTATCATTTTGTAAGGGAGGTAAATGTTTAACTATTACACCTGAATAGTTTCAGGTGTAACTTTGTATATCTGAAACTAATAAAAAAAATTATCAGCAAAAAAAAAAAAAAAAAAAAAAAAAGAAAAGACAAAGAATGAGCATCCAAAAATGAGTGTTCTTTTTAACATAGGAATTTGAGAATGAATAAGATAATGTGCCATCTAATGTATGGCATCACTGAGGAATAAATTTAGAATTTTGTTGTGCTCTAAGCAGAGCTAAACTTATTTAAAGACACTTCTAGAGACCATTTCTGTTAATGTCCTTATATACTTTTACGAGGCCTGAGAAATTGGGTACCAGGGAAGGTCGCAAGAAACTTCACTTAGCAAATTATCTTTCCACTATGCTTAGTGGAAGGACAGGGTCCTGAAAAAGCCAAGGACCTTGCAACCTAGCTTACCCACCCCACGCAGAGGTTTTCCAAGTAAACCAACATGTTTGGTTTTTAAGCTTTTTAAACCAAGGTTTATAGTTTCCTCACTCCCTCTCTCCCTCTTTCCTCTCTCTTTTTTTTCCTTGTCTTAATTAAACCAGAGATTTAAGTCCTATAAATATTTTCGTCCAATTTTGACACTGGGCCAAATTATCTAGGGAATCAATGGTATTTATATTCTTGTCTTTCCATTAGTTTGTTTTTTCTTTTTAATCTCTGCTTTTAACTCATTAGGCTATTTCTTTGGGTAAATTGGGTTGTTCTGAACTACTGTGTTAGATTCATGTTAGACAAAACAGCCAGTTTATAGCAGCACAGTGGAAGATGCCTTGTTAAACTATTTTATATTAAATTCTTATATGAAACCTGTTTAGGTAGATGGTAGTACTTTTTTTTTTTCAAAGTTCTCTTGGAAATATACATCAATTTAAATTTAAATTGAAGTATTTAAAGTTTCCTTTTGAAGTTTATGTTACAATGAATACTATGTGCTTGGTTTCTAAATGGATAGCAGAAATATTTGATTTAAAATACCAGTATTACAGATTTAATCAGTTCCTCTGAAGCCATTTCATCCATTTTTCATGCTCTGAATCATACATTTCATGCTGTGTGCAAAAGAACTACATTGCCTCCCAAGCACTTAGATTTCTTCAAGATGTTTGTTTCTTTGGTCCTTTTTTTTTACTCTAATCACATTTGCTATGTTCAAAAACTATATTCTTAACAGTAAACTACATGTTTCCAACATAAATTTATGGCTGACCTCTTTCCATGGCTCATGGCTCATGACCTATCTTTAGCTGTAGTTTTGTGAGGTCACTTATTTTTCTTTCCAATGCTGTCTGTTAAACTAATTCCCTATCCCATGGTTTTCCTTCTCCACCCATCATTCTCTGTGAGGAAAGTGCCATACTGGGGAAGTGTTTTCCTTTTTCAGTGGTAAATCATTGGAGCAACACTCACTCTGTAACTTCGAATGTTCTCTTTCCATAGTTACAAACCTTGTTTTTTGACACAACGCTACATGTTTATTCTATTAGTGAGTTAACAAGACCTCTTTTTGTTCCAATAATCAGGGACTGTTTTTAAAACTGGCTTAACCCCAAAAGGGGATTTATTAGCTGACATAATTGAACATTTCAGCAGCAAAATTGTATTCAGGCACAGATACATGAAAGTACTAATAAAAAAATAATCTGTTACCTGCAGGTTATTTCTCCCCATCTGCTAGTTCTGCTCTTCTCTGTGTCATCTTCATTCTCAAGCCAGTTCTACTGGTGACTCCAAGCTCTCTTGGCTTGCTCACTGCCTAGAGCACCTGGCAGAATGAGACCTGTCTCTTGTCAACTGTTCCAACAAACTTTCTTGTACAGTCATACCACACAGACTTGCCTGCTCAAGAGTTCATCCCTGACCAAGGAGTTGTAATAAGTACATTAACTGGTTAGGCCTGGGACCAATGCCCATGACTGAGCCTGGAGGATAAGATGAATTCCATATTTTGTATGGACCCATGAACTAAGAATATGGAAAAGGAAGTTTTCCAAGGAAAATTCAGCTTCTGGTCTACAAAAAAGACAAGCAAGTGCTCATTGTGGACATTGTCCTACTAAAATTCTGCCAGTGTGCCCATTCCTTCAAGATATAATTTGACTTCTGTAATTGGGTATTCAAGTCCCTGATCATTTTTACTTTCTGAAATGTTGGTCCAATTTCTCTTATAAACAGACTCCTTATAAATTAGAAGAATTTTTTTCATTATATCTTTGCCCTCAGATTTTATTTGTTCCACTCTTGTAGAATTGTTATGAATCCTCCCATCCTACTTAAGTAGTCAATAACCTACTTAAGTCCCACCATTTCCAGAACATTCTCATTGGCCCTCCTAGTCCATGACCTTTTATCATGCCTTTGAACAACAAAATGGTTTTATTATTTACAATGTTTCCAAGCCTTTTAAAATTATTTGTTTGTGCACATCTAGACAGCTCACTAACTACCACTTGTCGGTTGTATTTTAGATATCACTTCTTTGAAAAAAAACCCACAAAGGCAAACAGGTGCAATAAATTCAATAATGGATTCAAAAGAGATTGAATATTATTACCTTTAAGAGGATCTATTTATATGCCTGAAAAGCATTTTGTACATATATGTGCAAAACTTTATTTTTTGGGGGCTGTACATGTAGGCTAAGGCATTTTCATCCAACGTGCCCCCCACTTATTGTTCCTTGGATTAAGGTGGGGTACTATTAGTCTATGCCAAATTTTACATCTCCCTTGATATATCTACCTACCATAATACCAACTATATATTTATATGTTGATATCCTGGAGCTCTGGATTAATGATGAACAATATTTTTGATTTTATTTTTTAACTTTATGGCTCTTTTGTATAATCGACTAAAAATACTGGTTGATTAACTAGAAATTTCCTTTCTGGTTTGATAGCTTTATTCATAAATGTCTTTTGCTATTCCTAACACCTTCTGAGTTTATGACTTCCAATTCATTATGGGTGATATAAATCAACCATTGATATTTTGAAGCTTGGAACTTGGGAGCAAATACAATGAGCTTATTGTAAGTAAATCTGCAGACATTTTATTTTGTAAAAGAGGTACTGTTATGGACTGAAATATATCGCCCCCAAATTCACATGTTGTTGCCCTAACCCCCAATGTGACTATATTTGGAGATAGGACCTTTAAAAAGATGACTAAGTGACATCTTAAGGGTGGGTCCCTAACTCAATAGGACTGGTGTCGTTTTAAAAAGAAAAGAAACACTGAGTGCATATGTACAGAGAGAAAAGGCCATGTGAGAATACAGTGAGAAAGTGGCCATTTGCAAGCCTGGGAGAAAGGCTCAAACCTACTACCGTGTTTCCCTGAAAATAAGACTGAGTCTTATACTAAGTTTTGTTCCAAAAGACGCATTAAGGGCTTATGTTCAGGGGATGTCCTCCTGAAAAATCATGCTAGGGCTTATTTCCCAGATAGGTCTTATTTTCGGGGAAACATGGTAACACTTTTATC
The DNA here is from genome assembly GCF_004115265.2 of Rhinolophus ferrumequinum. NCBI lineage: Eukaryota > Metazoa > Chordata > Mammalia > Chiroptera > Rhinolophidae > Rhinolophus > Rhinolophus ferrumequinum. Next base: position 5,297,433 of record NC_046285.1, on the reverse strand, counting down.
TTGGACTTCTAGTCTTCAAAACTGTGAGAAAATAAATTTCTGTTGTTTAAGCCACACAGTCTGTGGTATTTTGTTATGGCAACCTTAGCAGACTATTAGAGGTAGTATAATCAGCATTATAGCACAGCAGCTGTGTGACTTGATTTTCAAAATTTTATTAATTTAGGACTATTTTTCAACTTCAATAAGATTATTTGAGTTGAACCCAAAGGTATACTGGATTCCAAGTGTGGCTGCACTATTGTCATTTATCATGGAAACTGAGTTCCAAGGTAAAAGGTTAATAAACCACCATTTCCTATTTCCAAGCTTTGAACCTTGCAAAAGGTGATGAAGTACCTGTTAAAGCTAGTTTTGGCTTTCTAAAAACAAATTTGGAAACTATGAAACAGTGTGGTAGATATTGGTTGTAATAATACATTATCTCAGGTGGAATTGTGTTGGACAAATCTGCACACTGAAATGGTTATATTCACAATGAATGGTGATAAAACAATATTCTTCTTAGGGGCTTCGTAGAGCCTGTCTGCCTCTCACTCCATCTTTTCTCTGTCCCTTTGCGGTGTTATACTTTGAAGTTGTCAGAAGTCCTTTACTATTCATCAGTGTGCCTGTGTAATTACGTCTAGAGCAGAAAGATGCTTGTATCTACTCCGGGGACTTTCAGAAGCATTTATTTGTCATCAATAGGATCATAAATCTATTGTATGTGATTAAAATAAAGACACAAGTAGACAGATATATAGACTTGTGATTTGGCAATTCACAGCAATATCTAAGGATTCACCAATAACCTGCCAAAAGAACTATTCAATTTAGTCAGGTAATTTTAAAATTGACAGCTTAGTGAAAAATAACAACTGTGATATTTGGTGACATAAAGAACAAAGGAATATTTGTTTAGTTGAATGGTTGTTGTTTTTTTTCTTTTTCAATTTTCTTTTCATATTTTGGTCATTTTTTAAACTATTACACATATTTGTAATTGCCTGATGATAATTTGAGCTTAGATTTTGCAGACATGTTCAAGGAAGACTAAAGTTATGAAGATATATTAGCATTTTTACACACATTTAAAACATTTTGCAATAAAGAAAAGCAGCATTAACAGAAAAAAATACTGAACACTATTAATAAGAAGAACAGAGCAATATCTTCTAGGTACTGGATTATATTATTATATATGTATCACATTTATCATATTTTTAAATTAAAGTTTATTGGGGTGACAATTATTACTAAAGTTACATAGATTTCAGGTGTAAAATTCTGTAATACATCATCTAGATATCACATTGCGTGTTCACCACCCAGAGTCAATTCTCTTTCCGTCACTGTATATTGGATCCCATTTACCCTCATCTGCCATCCCCCTCTCACCTAACCCTCTGGTAACCACTAAACTATTGTCTGTGCCTATGAGTTTTTGTTTCTTCATTTGTTTGTCTTGTTCCTTTGTTGTTTTCAGTTTTATATACCACATATGAGTGAAGTCATATGGTTCTCAACTTTTTCTGTCTGACTTATTTGGCTCAGCATAATAATCTCAAGATCCATTCATGTCTCAAACAGTACTATTTCATCTTTTCTTATGGCAGAACAGTGTCCCATTGTGCATATATACCACACCTTCTTTATCTAATCATCTATCAAAGGACACTTTGGTGGTTTCCATGTCTTGGCCACTGTAAATAAAGCTGTAATGAACATTGGAGCACATATATCTTTAGGGATAAATGTTTTCAGATATTTGGGGTAGATACCCAGGAGAGAGATTTCTGAGTCATATGGTAATTCTACTCGTAATTTTTTGAGGAACCTCTACACTGCCTTCCATAGCGGCTGCATGAATCTGCATTTTCACAGTGTATGAGGGTTCCTTTTTCTCTACAGACTCTCCAAAACTTATTATTTGTCTGTTGGTGACAGCCATTCTAACTGGCATGAGATGATATATCATTGTAGTTTTTATTTGCATTTCTCTGATGATTAGTGATGTTGAACATTTTTTCAATGTCTATTGGCCATTTGTGTATCTTTGGAGAAATGTCTATTCAGGTCCGCTGCCCATTTTTTAATTAGATTGTTTGGTTTTTGTTGTTGTTGAGTTGTATGAGTTCCTTATATATTTTGGATATTAGCCACTTATCAGAGGCATTGTTTGCAAAAATCTTCTCCCATTTGGTCAGTTGCGTCTTTATTTTGTCAATGGTTTCTTTTGCTGTGCAGAAGTTTTTTAGTTTGATATAGTCCCATTCATTTATTTCAGCTTTTACTTCCCTTGCCTTTGAGGTCAAATACATAAAATTCTCTTTGAACCCAAGGTCCATAAGTTTACTACCTATGTTTTTTCTATGCAGTTTATTGTTTCAAGTCTTAGGTTTAGGTTTTTGATCCATTTTGAGTTAATTTTTGTACACGGTGACAGATAACAGTCGAGTTTCATTCTTTTGCACGTGGCTTTCCAATTCTCCCAGCACCATTTATTGAAGAGGTTGTCTTTTCTCCATTGCATGTTTTTATCTTCTTTGCCAAAATCATCTGTCCATATTTATGTGGGTTTATTTCTGGGTTCTCAATTCTATTCCATTGGTCTGTGTGTCCATATTTCTGCCAATATCATGCTGTTTTGATTATTATTGCCCTGTAGTACAAGCTGAAGTCAGGGGTTGTGGTACCTCCAAAATTATTTGTTTTTCTTGGGATTCCTTTTGCTATTCGGGGTCTTTTGTGGTTCCGTACAAATATGGTGATTTTTTTGTTCTATTTCTTTAAAAAATACCATTGGGATTTTGATGGGGATTGCATTAAATCTGTATATTTCTTTGGGTAATATGGCCATTTTATTTATGTTGATTCTTCCAATCCATGATCATGGAATGTCTTTCCATTTCTTTGTATCATCTTCAATTTCTTTTAAAAATGTCGTATAGTTTTCAGTATATAAGTCTTTCACACCTTAGTTGAGTTTATTCTTAGATATTTTATTCTTTTGTTGCAATTGCAAAAGGAATTGTATTTTTTTATTTCTTTTTCTGAGATTTCATTGTTAGTATATAGAAATGCAACGGATTTTTTGTACATTGATTTTTGCAGCTGGCAAATTTACTGTATTCGTTTATTGTTTCTAATAGCTTTTTGGTGGAGTCTTGCGGGATTTCTATATATAGCATAGTGTCATCTGCAAAAAGTGACAATTTAACTTCTTCATTCCTAATTTGATGCCTTTTATTGCTTTCTCTTGCCTGATTGCTCTAGCGAGGATTTCCAGTACTATGTTGAAAAGCACAGGTTATAGGGGACAGCCCTGTCGTGTTCCTGAACATAGAACAAAAGGCTTCAGTTTTTCACTGTTACTTATGATAGTAGCTGTCAGTTTGTCATATATGGCCTTTATTATGTTGAGGTATTTTTCTTCTATACCCATATTATCAAGTGTTCTAATCATAAATGGATGTTGTATCTTGTCAAATCCTTTTTCTGCATCTATTGATATAATCACATGATTTTTGTCCTGTATTTTTTATGTAATGTATCACATCGATTGATTTGCATATTTTGAACCATCCTTGTGACCCTGGGATGAATGCCACTTGGTCGTGATGTATAATCTTTTTAATGGATTGTTGCATTCAATTTGCTAGAATTCTGTTTAGGATTTTTGCATGTGTGTTCATCAGAGATATTGACCCAGAATTTTCTTTTTTTGTGTTGTCCTTACCAGGTTTTGGTATCAGGGTAATGTTGGCCTCATCAAATGAGTTAGGGAGTACTGTCTCTTCTTCAATTTTTTGGAAGAGTTTGAGTAGGACAAGTATTAGATCCTCTTTGAATGTTTGGTAGAATTCACTTGTGAAGCCATCTGGTCCTGGACTTTTGCTTTTAGAAAGGTTTCAGATGACTGATTCAATTTCCTTATTGGTGATCAGCCTATTTAGATGTTCCAATTCTTTGCGATTCAGCCTAGGAAGGCTATATGATTCTAACAACATGTCTGTTTCTTCTAGGTTATTGAATTTGGTAGCATATAGTCCTTTGTAGTATTCTTGGATGATCCTTTGTATTTCTGTGGTATCCGTGGTAACTTCCCTCCTTTCATTTCTGATTTTGTTTCTTTGTGTTTTTTCTCTTTTTATCTTAGTGAAGTGTAGCCAAGGGTTTGTCAGTATTATTAATCTTTTCAAAGAACAAGCTCTTCGTTGCATTAATTTTTTCTATTGTCTTTTTGTTCTCTATTTCATTCACCTCTGCTCTGATTTCTGTTACTTCCTTCCTTCTGCTGACCTTGGGTTTTATTTATTCTTCTTTTTCTAGTTCTTTAAGGTGTAATGTGAGGTTATTTATCTGGGATTTTTCTTGTTTCTTGAGATAGGCCTGTAATGATATGAATTTCCCACTTAAAACTGCTTTCACTGCATCCCCCAAATTTTGGTAGGATGTATTTTCATTGTCATTTGTTTCTATGTATCTTTAGATCTCTTATTTTTCTTTGACCCAATCACTCTTTAAAAATATGTTTTTTAATATCCACATATTTATGGGTTTTTTTTCTTTCTTTTTGCAGTTGATATCCAATTTCAAGACTTGTGATCAGAGAATATGCTTGGCATTTCAATCTTCTTAAATTTGCTGAAGCTTGTTTTGTATCCCAATATATGGTCTATTTTGAGAATGTTCCATGTACACTAGAAAAGAATGTATAGTCTGATGTTCTAGGATGAAGTGCTCTACAAATGTCAATTATGTCCATTTTATCTATAGTTACATTTACAACTGCTATTTCATTATTTTCTGTTTGGATGATAGATTCCATGATGTATTTAGGTCCCCTACTATAATTGTGTTTTGGTCAATTTCTCCCTTTAGTTCTGTTAATAGTTGCTTGGTATATTTTGGCGCTCCCTGATTGGGGGCATAAATATTGATGACTGTTATGTCTTTTTGTTGCATAGTCCCCTTTCTCATTATGAAATGTCCATCTTTGCCTCTTGTTACCTTTTTATCCTGAAGTCTGTTTCATCTGATATCATTATGGCGATACTTGATTTTCTCTGGATACCATTTGCTTGGATTATCAATTTCCACCCTTTCATTTTGAGTCTATATTTGTCCTTATAGCTGAAATGTGTCTCTTGGAGGCAGTCTATGGTTGGGTTTAGTTTTTTTGATCCAATCTGCTACTCTGTGCCTTTTTATTGGTGAGTTCATTCCATTTACATTTAGGATGATTATTGATATATGAGGATTTCCTATCATTCTATCTTTGGTTTTCTGATAGGCCTGTGTCTCCATTGTTTCTTTGCCTTTTTGTGGCTGTCTATTATTTCTGTGTGGGTATTATATGATTTCCCCCTCTGTTTCTTCTTTTATTATCTTACATATTTCAGTTATGGATTTTTTTGAGTGGTTACCATTAAGTTTATGTAAAGGAAAGTCATGTTCAGAGTATTCCATTTTTCTTCAGTATACTTACTTTCTCCATTCCCTTATGCTAGCTCAGACCTTTATTCTTTCCCCTTTTATGTTTTTGTTGTCACAAATTATCCCTATTTATGCTTGTCAAATAGCTTCCTTCAGTATTTCTTGTAGTATAGACTGTCTGTTATTAAATTCCCTCAGCTTCTGTATGTCTGGAAAGGCCTTTATTCCTCCTTCATATCTAAAGGATATCTTTGCTGGATATATTATTCTTGGCTCATGATTTCTCTTTCAATAGTTTGAATATTTGATTCCACTCCCTTCTGGCTTGTAGATTTTCTGCTGAAAAATTTGGTGATAACCTAATGGGCTTTCTTTTGTAGGTTACCGTCTTCTTTCCCTGGCTGCCTAGAGGATTCTTTCTTTGTCATTAATTTTTGACAGCTTCAACAAAATGTGCCGTGGAGAAGGCCTGTTGGGGTTGAGGTCATTAGGTGTTCTATTTGCTTGCTGGATTCGAGGATCCAGTTCTTTCCACAAGTTTGGGAAGTTCTCATCCAGTATTTGTTTGAATATACTCTCTGTTCCTTTCTCCTTTTCTTCTCCTTCTGGTATTCTCTTTTCTTCTCCTCCATTATTCTTATATTGCTCTTTCTGATGGAGTCAGTATGTTTTTGTAGAGTTACTTCATTTCTTTTAACTCTCAAGTCTCTTCTTCCATCTGCATCATTTCCAGATTTCTATCTTTGATGTCACCAATTCTTTCCTCCATCTGGTCAGCTCTATTACCTAAGCTGGCTATTTCATTCTTTATTTCTTTTATTGAGTTCTTAATCTCCAGAAATTCTATTTGTTTCTTTGTTTTTGTAATTTCAATCTCTTTGGTAAAATGTTCATTCTGTTCTTTGATTGTGTTTCTGAGTTCATTAAACTGCCTGTCTGTGTTTTCTTGTATCTCGTTGAATTTTTTCTGAACTGTAATCTTGAATTCTCTGTCATTTAAGTCACATGTTTCCATATCTTTAAGTTCATTTTCTGGAGACTTTTCATTTTCTTTCTGAGCTGTCTTGTTGCCTTGGTTATTCATTGCAATGAATGGATTATTATTTCTCTTCCTAGGCATCTACACAAGTGTGTTCTGCAACAGGGTGATAGAAAGAAATCTTTCTTTTGTTTTCCAGTAGCTGTTGGTAGAATGTTTTATTTTCTCTCTGACTTCAGCCTTTTATTCTCTCTCATGCTGTAGTGTTATATTTTCTCTGCACTGTTCCGGCTTCTCACATAATGGGGGGATTCCTTGGAAGGCAGGTTTTTCCTCTGTGAACAGTTCTCCTGGGTCACATGGCACCCTCTCCATGGGGGAATGTGGAGAGCTTCTGAAGTTTCAAAGCTCTTTTTGCACTAGTTTCTAGCCTATATGTTTCAGCAGCTCTGTTTACTCCTGCAGGGATCCACCCAGAAAGTGGGGACGGGGCAAGGTGGGTTGTGAGAGGTGGCCCAGAGCAATAATAGCGAACAGCAGCACAGCCAGTCTTGCACCCAAGGGTCTCTCCCTTTCGCTGGATCTAGTTGGGCTGCGAGTCCATGGCTGCTGGCCGCCTTTCTCAGAACTGCCAATATTCTGTCCTTTTAATCTGACACTGCTACTGTTCCGCTTCTAACATTGGGATGGTGGGAGTGGGGCAAGCTCTGGGAGGTTGGGAGGGGTCAGCTAGGCTCTGTGCCTAAGCCTTCTGTTCTCTGCTCAGCAGTGAGGGCTCAAACTGCTGTTTTCACCCTCCTTCCCTCAGTCTTTGCTCCAAGGTCTCTGACGTGAGTGTTGGGTTCAGCCGTGTTATATGCTGATCCCTCATGCGGGACTGTGGGCCATAAGCAGAGCACTAGAGTGTTTCCCTGAAAATAAGACCTAGCCAGACAATCAGCTCTAATGCGTCTTTTAGAGCAAAAATTAATATATGACCCAGTATTATATTATATTATTATATTATATTGACCCAGTCTTATAGTAAAATAAGACCCACTTTTATATTATATTATATTATATTATATTATATTATATTATATTATATTATATTATATTAGACCCAGTCTTATATTATAGTAAAATAAAACTGGGTCTTACGTTAATTTTTGCTCCAAAAGATTCAAAGATGCATTGTCCGGCTAGGTCTTATCTTCGGGGAAACACAATATCCACAGTTTCAGGCTTCCACTGGGGGTCTTGGAACATATCCAAACACTCACACACCTATATGAATCTTTCATAGTGGTGCATGCACTTGAACTTGCAGATAGTTTAGTGGTGAATATATTGCAGTTATATTTTTGCTAGTTTCATTTAATTATTTTTGGTAATATTTTAGGGTTCTTAAGATGGACTATTAACATTCCTATTCCTCCTTCTTTATTGTAATGAATTGAAAAAATGCCCCAAGAGGTTAAAAAAGGCAAATTGTTGTATTAGTTTTATTTCTGGAAAAGGTGGATTATAGAGTGTGATGGGTGACCCAAGGCTAAAACACGACCTCGTCTATTTTTTAAGACAAAAAGCCTGTAAAGTGGGGCTGGCCTGGCTCTTCAATGAGTGTCAAGCAGAGCAGGTGAGCCAGAGCTGATACCTGGATGGGCCTGCTAGAAAGAGGTGCATTTTGTCTGTCCAAGACCTGGGGATTATAACAGCAAGTTCCGCTCTGCTGCTTGGGTCCAGAAGGCCACAAGCAGAGAAAGGCTCAGTCAGCACCACTTCTGCAGAACTTATTACAAACAAGAGCCAATCATCATTCACTCCCTTGGGGAAGAGTGAGTAATCAAATAAAGAAAAAGCTCTTCCCCATAATGTGGAATCATTAGCAAAAGTTTCCTCTTATAGACCACAGTAGGAATATAGTAAGAAGATGGTTATGTCTTCTTAACCCAAAGTCACGTCAAATCTGAGCCCCAAATCCTACCCCTATTCTATTTTTGATGCAAATTACGCTCAGCCATTCTCTCCAAAACAGCTTACTAGAGACTGAATAGGTGACTCATGACTACATAAATACCACAAACATAGTACCAGAAACATAAAAATACACATAACCCTTCCCTTTATTAAATTTCTGTGTATAATTAAAGCTCACAAATAAAACACTTTGAATTATAGTCAAAATACTAAATATTTAAATCCTTTAAAATAGAAGAAAAAAAGAAAGATAAATCTATTACAGCCCTCCTGCCCTGATATTCTTGTATAATAAGATTACTGTTAACACATAAGTCTGAGATCTTGAAGCTATTTCTTTCTGTTTCTGTTCAGGGCAGACAAAAGAGTACAGCCCCACAGGAGAATCTCCTCTGCGGACATGAGTGACACTTTCAGGAAACGGTCAATTGGGACAAGTTTGCAAGTCAGAAAGTCGTATCACTCCTTCTATAGTCTGTTACTCCCTGGATGGCCCATGGTTGACAACTTGAAGCAAGCATCTGTGAACCATTTCTATGTACCAAGGAAGTCACTCCCTTTGCAATTTTCAGGAATTTCTATAACTCTTTTCCCCATTTAAGGGAGGAATTAATCCATATTAGAATCACCTCTGCAGTTTAGAAAATCTACATGTCTACATCACACTTCAAATTAATTGAATCAGAAACTTTAGGGATGGGACGTGGGCATCAGCATATTTTAAAGTACTCCAAGTTAAAATCCACTACACAAATGGGAGATGACAAATCCATAATAGAATCTCTGTTTCTAGAGAATCTCAGAATCTCTGTTTAATAGAATCTCAGAAAAGTGGCCAATGCTTTCATTCATTCTTGGCCAGTGTACAGTGGTTGCCCAGGTGCTTCAACAAGGAAATTGCAATCAGAATCAGATGACCTGAAGAACTGGACAGTTCCCAGGATGACGACAGGCACGGGTTTAGGAATCAGCCTCATATTGCAGATCATGCTTTACACAACTGATCATCTTAGTTTTAATGTCAAGTTATTCCTAAGACTGGTGCGCTGTGTGTCTTTGGAGCAAATTTCTCATTTGAACACCAGGATGCTTAAGAATCACTCTCCATGTGATTAATCATTACACTCTTGAACGGATCCTCAGTGCCACACCACTATCTGAGCTCATTGTGCCCCAAGAGTTTTCGTAATGGGCCTCTTTCATATTGTTCAGTGTTCTTGTGCCTTCGTGTTCTGGGCATCTTGATATTATCACTGCTAGAGCCTGGTAAGAAGGTAAATGTGTGTGGCCACCAATTATTTTCTGAAGTATGTAGGATGCACATCAATATTTCTGTTTAGGTTTCCTGCAGGTCAACATATACAGCATCATAGGCCATCTTTTTTCTGAAACTACTAAAGCTACACTATCATTTAAGGTCCAGTTTTTGTGTTTGGCAATCTAGTAAACGTTTATATAAACACATAGGTCTCCTTTCCCCCCTGTGAGTGGGACCAAACTTGTCCTCTGCGCAGACAGCAACAAGTGGATTTCTTCTTAAAGCCTCTATGTCAACAGAAGCTGATAGCTAATACCAGAGTTCATGGCATTCCATAAACATGTGGCATGATGATGCTAAAAAGGACTTTTATCACACCTGTACTAGCTCATTAAGGATCGGTTGTATTACACAACAGGTAAAATGTCTTCAGGATATCCGCAATTCCCCAGTGATACATTGTAAAAATGACCTCAGTTCTTCACTTCTTTCCATGTTCATGCCGCTTTGCAATATGATTTTTCAGCATCTCCCATCAAGAGGTGAGGTCTATTTCCTGTCCCCTTGAATTTGGGCCAATATAATTTGGTAGAAGTGCTGTTGTGCCAGTTCTGGGACTGAGCCTTCAGAAGCCTTGTATGGTTCCATTTACTCCGCGACCCTGGCTCTGCCCTATGGACCAGAGCAGGCTAGACTACTGCTGATGAGAGAGCACCTCAACCAGAGTAATGCCAGTCCAGTTTCCCCAGCAGAGGACAAAGACATGAAAAAGCCCACATGATATCAAAGCCATGCCCCCTGAGGACAGCTGATGCCTGAGAGATGGAGTCCAGCCAAGCTAAGGGCAGCCAGCTGAACTCTACCTAAATTGCTAAACTAGAGAATTGTGATAAAATAGATGGCTGTTGTGTTAAGCCAAGTTTTATGTGCTTTGTTAAGGAGTAGTAGCTAATGCCGTCATGTTAATGGGCTATATTTGGGTGATGTTTCTGTCTCAGTGTGCGCATCTGGGGTTAGCACCTGGGGATATTTATGTCCTGTCAATCTTACTCTGGCATTGAAACTTTTAAGTACAAATATCTTCATTCAGATCACAGCTCTACCCTCTACAAGGGTACTTATCATGGCAAGGATAGCAGAGTGCATCAATTTCTAACTTGTTAAAACCTAACCCTTTACACTTCTATAGCAACTGTGAAAAGATTGATGTCCCGATAGCCTCTTGATAAATAATACCAAGAGCTGCCACTTGTCCTGGTGGCTTCTTTTTTCCTCACTGGTACAACCTCCCAGATAGAAAAGGCATTTTGTATGATCTAATGTGTATACACACACACATACCTGCACACCGAGGGATAGAATAGCTGAAGTTTTTGGAAAGCACAGTAATCGTCAGCATTATTACAATTTGCAGATGAGTATCTGTGCTGGTATTCCTAAACAAGAGTGATGAGTCGGATATGATTATTAAGAAGAAAGAAGAGGAAGAGGAGAGGGGAAGAAAGAGGAGAAGGTAGAGGAGGGCAGTTACAGCAATATATGACTGGTAAATGAAACTCTCCCTTGGCCTGCTAGTTCCCAGGCTCCAGCTGGCTCATGCATTATAGCCTTTGAGGTCCCCTAGTCGTTGAAGGAGCTAACACTTTCCACCACAGTCCTCTCAGAGGTATAGGGGATATTCTGGCATTAAGAAGTATTTTAGGTTTTCTCAGTATAGGTCTCATACAACTGTGACCTGTATATCTAATGTTCTTGAGGAAGCAAATTAACCAAAACCCCCAAACCCCTCAACTTGCTAATCTGCTTATAATTTGACATGGATCTTGGTATATGAGTTTCGATAAAGGAAGTAGAGTATCTAGAATTTTCAAAATACAATCTCACATTGAGGGGAGTTAGGATATCTTTGAAATATGTACTGCCTGAACCTATATTGCCTTATGGGGAACATTTTGAGGTAAATTCAGGGTTATTTAAAAATTGTGACAGTTAATTATAGTCCTTATAGTGGTAAATGTGATGAGTGGACTTTCTCAACAATTTGATAAGGCATATATATTCTTCACTTGGTAACTTGTATCCTGTTTTTTTATTAGGACTAAAGATAAATGACTGTCATAGTCTTTCAGCCCAGCCAGTCAAGCTTAGGATTTATGACAGTGTCTTCTGTTGTAGGAAGAAGGAAGAATGTGGCTATAAGGAACTATATACTGCAGTACTGACACTAATTCTTACAGTGATGACCCTACTCGTCTACTACCAAGTAAATGAAAGGGAAGGTGATTAATTCTGCTTGTAGGAGGAAAGGGGGAGGTTTCTAAAAATGTTATATGGAGGGAGTAGCGGTTGGAGTAAGCTTTGATGGATAAAATTTTGGCTGGTAGAGAACGGAGAAAAGACATTTTAGACAGAGGTAATAAGTAAAAGTTCAGAGGATAAAAAGTGTATGCCTTGCTCATAGAAATCTACGTGATCTGTGCATTTGTAGAGATTAGGGCATTTAACGGAGAGAACATGCCTCTGAATGGATAAGCTTGAGTCTCAGTTTAGACAAATTTGCTAAGGATTATGGTCTTTGTCCTCTAAGGAATGAGGAGCCTTCCCAGTTTATAATCAGAGGGGATGGTAAAAGATAAATGCCATGCAGACCAGAGCACAGATTGAGGCAGGCGGAGAAACAGTGAGGGCTCACACTTAGTTTCTTATCTTTACTCAATATAAATACAAAAAAAAAAAAAAAAAAAAAAAAAAAACAGAAAAGAAAAAGAAAGATATAATATACTCTATTTTTTTCCCTTTAATTTTCATGATCCACAAAATATTGACGTTTTAGTCAGTGAATGAGATTAGTGAATATTAATTGCCACTTAAAAGTTGTTTTCCTAATTCCCTTTTGATTTTATATTTTTTGTCCTCTTTCTTCTGCATATCGCCTATGTGTACTATAAAATCAAAAGGATTTTGATTTTATGCAGTTTATCTGATACTGCATAATTGTGTCATCACAATCACAATAATTGTGTTTTGGTTATTAATGACTGTAATAAATTACATAGCACCTATCCAATAATAAAAACTGTATTACAATACTAATAGTCTACAAATTTTATAATCTGGTTTGAAATTTCTAGGAAAAGTGAATCGAATCACTGAGTAGATGATGATCGTGTTGCACTAGATTATTATTCTATTCAAAGCAAGGTCTGTGTGTGTGACACAGTGACTAGAAGGTCATGAAAGACGAGCTTTCCCCCAACCCATTTAAAACTAATAGAATTTCCTTTTGTGTAACATTCCTTGCATTCATGAAGGCTATATCTATATCTATTTTCAGGTGGCAGTCAATTATCTTTTGTCTTTTTGTCCTGGGAGCTCTCTCTGAAAGGAAGCAGTTATCTATTTGGCATTTTCTCAAAGAGATTCTATCAATTCCTGGCAATAGTGTAAGATGTCTTCTTTCGTTGTTACCTCATAAGTTCCTTCATCTAAGTCCAGCTGAATTGTACTATGATGTATGAAGGAATGTAAAGAACAGTAAAAGCCAGGGAACCAGAAAGCACCAAGCAGCCATCTTGGGTTTCCCATGGCCCTATTTGTTTAATTTACCAACATTTTTTACTCATATAATATATATAATATACCCGAGAAGTTTTCATCGCTTATTTTACAATTCTTCCCATGCAATATAACATAAAAGACAAATCTTTTGAGGTGTTCCAGGAGCCCTTCAAGAACACCACAAAGTATTCCTTATATATTGAGACTTTTAACCCTTAAAAACCTCAATTTCTAATGAAAACTATTATAAGAAGCAAGCAATTAACATTCTTTAGGTTGGTTAAATTATGAAGACATTTTTATAACCTCTAGAAACATATTTCATTGACATCAAAGTCAAGTATTAATATGGATTTATTTTTATAAACCCAGGCAAAATACAGTCATGTCTGTTTTACGAGGTCTGACAATTAAGTTCGCGAACTCATCCTAGAAAAAGTGCTACATACCTCATTGCTAAATATCACTATGGTCACCTTTGAAGTACTTTCCTTGAGAATCTATGCACTGATGCCAGCACTTAGTCCACCATTCAAAGCAATTTTGGAACGCTTTTTCTGGAATGGCCATCAGAGCTGTCATCATATTACTCTTGATGTCTTGAATGTCATCAAAATGTCTTCTTTTCAATATTTCCTTTATCTTGAGGTAAAGAAAGAAGTCATTGGGGCCCAGAGAAGATGAATAGGGAAGGTGTATCAATACAGTTATTTGTTTACTGGCTAAAAACTCCCTCACAGACAGTGCCCTGTGAGCTGGTGGATTGTCGTGATGCAAGAGCCATGAATTGTTGGCGAAAAGTTCAGGTTGTCTAACTTTTTCATGCAGCCTTTTCAGCACTTCCAAATAAAAAATTTGGTTAACTGTTTTTCCAGTCGGTACAAATTCATAATGAATAATCCCTCTGATATCAAAAAACTTTAGCAACATCGTTGCAACAAGTTCGCAAACTTAATTGTCAGATCTCGTACTTAAACAAACTTAAGTTACCTTTTATTTACTAAAGATTAATCTTAGGTCACATGAACATGGCAAGCATTTGAGTTAGTTTCTATATTTCTGAAAATTTTAGAATATACAATCTTTACAAGTACTTGCCTTTAAAATTAATTTTAATAGTGCTATTTGGAAGTAGAAAATTATCTCACATTTACAACATACATATATAGAGTCACACAAGTAGGGAAGAGTTAGGTACAAGTTTTGTTTTGGAGGCATTTACAATTTATATCTGTTCTTGACAAGTCAAGTTCTAAATGACCTTCCCTCTTATAAAATAAGGACAAACAATTTTTAATACCTCAGAATAATTGGGTTGACACCTTAATCACATCATAGGTTGATCCATTTATCTAAACCCTCTTTTGCAGTTTTGAGAGACCAATTAAAAATGTTTTCCATTCATTCTGCCTAATTTTATAGCTGACTTTTTCTAATTGTATGCACAAAAGATTCATTTAGAAGTAGCAAAGGATCCTCATCTCAGCCTTTTTGCATTGATGGGAGGCTGTCTGTTGTGGGGTTTGTCAGCCTCAAAGGGACAATCTCCTATGTTAATTTTGAGATCTGTAGAGTCTGAACAAACTTCTACGGGAAATACAGCTCTAACATGCATGTCTCCAGACAAGCCAAATGCTGTGGATATCCCTATCGGACTGCTTGATGTCCTAGAGGAAATTTTTCCTCAGTCAATCCCATAAAGATTCTTAGTAACCTAAGAATACCCGAGCAAGAGAGAATGAGGGCTTATGGAATGTGGCTGGAACCTCCATGCTTTCCAAGTCACAGGCCCCTCTTTTGGGTGTACCCATTCCAGGGCACCCTGTTTTTCTCCCCAGGGCCCCCACAACTTCTGTGGGATCAGCTGCATTGCCACACTGGAGCCCGGGTGCCCACCTCTGCCACTCTGGATTCAGGGATCTGAACGACCTTCTTCTCTCCATTGGCTGTTTGGCTAGTAAAGCAAGTATTCTTTGTATTTCGGAGCTAAAGAGAGTTCAGTCTTTTATTTAACCAGCAAATATTTTGTTCAGACTCCCAGTAAGCAATCCAATTAAAAGACAAAATTAAGAGCAGCAACCTATTTGTTTTTCCTTTGTTGACAAAAGAAACATCCCAACCTGTCAGGAAGTTTTATGTGAGTTTATTTGAGTCAAACAGAGACTATACCTGGAAGTAAGACCTCAACAGACCGAGAAGACTCCTTCCAAGAAATGACAGTTTGCAGCTTTTTAAAATGCATTTGGAATTAAAGAGAGAATGTAAGGATAGTTAATGAAATTACTAGAGGGTGGTCAACCTTTAGAAGAAGGGGTCTGTAAAGAGATATTTCAAAGAAGTACTGACCTAGATGTACAAAACAATGAACAAGGTTTGCTTAGGGCAAAGATAAACCTTTTACTAAAGAAGTTATATGCCTGGGGTGTCACTACCCACCATGCCCTGCTCAGTTAGGAATTTATGATCAAATCACCCTGTGAGGGTACTATCCCTAGAATCCCTTTTTTGTCCATACCTTATTACTGAAAAATGCAGGGAAGGAAAATCCTTGGTAAAATACCACAATGAAATGTGTTCATTTTCTGAATACTTTTAAGGAATACTAAAAGTGTAGGACAATTAATCATATTTCCTAATGTGAGCACTAAAGATGAAATATAGGGTATTATAATAAATCTCTTGTGGATTATGATAGTCCAATTAGAGTAGGTTAATCAGATATTTGGAACATAATGTGCTACTCATTGATTTTCTTTGCTAGAGGAATGGCATCTCACCATTCATATCTCCCAAACCTTGACAGTTAATTACTGTGTTTTGTTCATTTGATCCATGTTTTTCTATTCTTTTTAATGAAACAAACTCAACTGAAATATTGATTACTGGAGATGGCTTTTCAGCTTGAATTGGAGACATCTGGGTTGTTTCCTGGAGCTGTTTAGTGTAAGGATCTGAAGCGTGAATGCAAATCATAGATAAAGGGGGATGACTTGAGCTCTGCTGGACCTTTGTCAGGTGTCAGATGCAAAATGCACTCCTGAAGATGCAGAAAAAAGACAAGGTCATAAAAATGGGGCATGGAATGCCAAAGAGGTTTGAAAATGAGCAATGAAGATAGCTGAGGAAGAAGTATTCAGTGAATAAAGTCGATGTGGTTTCAGTCCTATTGAATATTAGCTTCCTGGACTGACTAGATAGGGTAGGCTTAATGGGCAAGGTCCGGCAGAGCTCACACCAGTTACAGAGGGGTGGCTTAACTGTAGTTAACCTGGGGAAATGTTCCTGTCCCCGTCTCCACTTCTACTGGAGCAGCCCTGATAAATCATACTTGACTTCTTTTCTTCCTCTGAAAAAAAGGAATAGTTTCTCTACTCTTAGCTTTCATCCACTGCTGCCTAACTCCTAATCCCCACTGGAAGGCAAGTTTATTCAGTATACATGTTGTGTTGCAATCACAGCCTAACTCTCCCTAAATCATGAAGTGCCACCTCCGATAAGGGGCTAATATCCAAAATATATAAGGAACTCATACAACTCAACAACAAAAAAACAAACAATCCAATTAAAGAGTGGGAAGAGGATCTAAATAGACATTTCTCCAAAGGACATACAAATGGCCAATAGACATATGAAAAGATGCTCAACATCACTAATCATCAGAGAAATGCAAATAAAAACCACAATGAGATACCACCTCACACCTGTCAGAATGGCTATCCTCACAAGACAAATAGTAACAAGTGTTGGAGAAGCTATGGAGAAAAAGGAACCCTCGTACACTGTTGGTGGGAATGCAGACTGGTGCAGCCGCTATGGAAGGCAGTGTGGAGGTTCCTCAAAAAACTAAAAATAGAATTACTATATGACCCAACAATCCCTCTCTTGGGTATTACCCCAAAAAATCTGAAAACATTTATCAATAAGATATATATGCTCCTGTGTTCATTGCAGCTTTATTTACGGTGGCCAAGACATGGAAACAACCAAAGTGTCCTTTGATAGATGATTGGATAAAGAATTTGTGGTATATATACATATATATATACATATACATATACATATGTATATGTATATATACACAATGGAATACTATTCTGACATAAGAAAAGATGAAATAGTGTCATTTGCGACAACATGGATGGATGTTGAGATGATAATGCTAAGCGAAATAAGTCAGAAAAAGCAGAGAACCATATGCTTTCACAGATATGTGGTATATAAAACTGAAAACAACAAAAGAACAAGACAAACAAATGAAGAAACAAAACCTCATAGACACAGACAATAGTTTAGTGGTTACCAGAGGGTAAGTGGGTTGGGGGGTGGGAGATGAGGGTAATATATGGGGTAATATATGGGGATATGGGGATGGAAGGAGAACTGATTCTGGGTGGTGAACACACAATGTGATATATAGATGATGGGTTACAGAATTGTACATCTGAAATCTATGTAACTACTAACAATTGTCACCCCAATAAATTTTCATTAAAAAAAAGTCATGAAGTACACCAAGGTAATAGGTAATAAAAAGTGGATGACTATGATATAATTGTAACACTGTTCAGTGGTCAGACGGCATGATATAAATCTGCATATTATAATATAGATCTCCAGATATTATAATATAATCTGCATATTATAATATAGATCTGCATGTTATAATATACATCATTTTATAAAATCTGCATATTATAACGTAAGAAAAAAACAGGGCAATCATTTATGTAAATTATAAACCCAAAACTACATATGTATCAGATGTACATGCAAGTTCATTTATGGGAGATGGCTTAGAAGGGCATACATTAAATATGTGAGTGTGAGTGCCTATGAGGAAAGAGGAATTTTATTTGGGGTGGAGGATGAAGGGAAAATGAAGAAACATGAACAGAGAGGTATGCACAGACCAGTAATAATACAGTGCTAAGAAATGAGAAGTAAAAATCAAATAATGTTGCTGCAGCTGCTGTTCAAATGAATGAATGAAATTAAAATTAATTAGTAAAAGTATGAAATCTCTGCCGATTCTTTTCCTATAGTTTGAGAAATTAGTGAATTTTATGAAAAGAAACCATTTTTGTTTGGCAAGTTGTCAAATTTATCCAGTATGATTATGAAGGACAATTCAGGTAACTTGGGATTTGGAATGTCTTTAGAATTGTTTTGAGGAATTCCTCCTTACAGTATCCATGACAGGACACTGAGGGTAGTAACCTGGATTTGCACATGGCAAAGCCAGTGACATAGAAGAGAACTTGTATCATGCTGCTCACACCACTAGGTAAAAAGCTTGTCTTAGCGTTTGCTGTAGTTTGCTATTCTTTGTTTACTATTTGTTATCCTCACCTCTTGGTTTGTTATCTGGCACAGGAAAACACAATGCCTAGAACTGAGAAAATGTGGATCATGCATTGCCGGAGAGAGGCTTCTCAATATTTTCAACCACTGTTGAAAAATTAACATTGTTTTATTATCCTCTGTTAATAATTACAGACTGTCTAAATGTATTTATGCATTTGTCAACTGTGATGAAGGAAGATTTTTTGGTTGGGTTAATTGATAACATTAAGTAATGTAATTACAAACCAAAGGAGAAGGGAGCCATAGACCTAAGAGGCCCTGAGGAGCTGTAGAAAGCAGCTGAATTAGAAACTGGAGGAATTGTGTGCTAGTTTCCACCCCTTTATCATTAATTCCCTGCATCAGTATTTGGGAGTGATAATACCTTCAGAACTGGAAAGTTATAAAGGCTTAGTTGTTGTGATCCACTTTTCATGTAGAAAACATGTCCTCTTAATAGAAAATTGCTAGCAATCTTAGTTCATGCTAAGGACTGAAGGACGCCAATACTTACCTGTATCTGATTTCTGAGCAAACCATGTAAGAAAGCAACTTGTAAGTTGACATCTAGAAGGTAAGCAAAGTTTACATAAAAAATAGTTTCATAAAATATTTTTAATGGTAATAATATTTAGATAACTGTGGCTTTAAAAATTCCTTAATAAACCTGGAGAAGAACTTTATGGAAATATCAGATAGCTATTTGTATTACTAGAACATGACGGGAAAACACATTCTCTTGTTACATACAAAATAACAATAACAAATTTACCGAGTTTTTAACTATGTGACATTATTCTGGGACTTCTTTCCATGCAACTTAATTCTGACCCAGTTTTATGAGTTAGGCATTATTATTGATATCATTTTACACATGATAAAACTAAGGCACAAAGAGGTTAATTTGCCCACGATTAGTGATGGAGCCAGGATTCAAACCTAGACATGCCACCTACAAATCCCCAATTTTAGCCATCATGCTATAGAGAATTGTAAATTTACTTAGTATTGAAATACTTCAATCCATAAAATAAAAACAAACTAAGGAAAAAATGCTAGTAAAATACAAACATTTGGATAAATCTTTTAGAAGCATTTGAGTTTGAGAATGCTTAGACATAAATTTGAACATAAATTTTCAATAAAATATATTTGCATTTATGAAAATAGGAGACCATGTGAAATCCCCTGTCTCAATTTTATGTAAAGAACAAAGTGCAAAGCTATGAAATTTTGTTTTATGGAATACTTAATTGTTGTTCTCAATCTTGGCTGCACCTTGGACTCATCTGGGATATTTAAAAAACTTGTAAATGCCTGGTTCTAACCCCAGAGATTCTTACTAAATTGGTGCCAGGTGTGACCTGGGCATTGGGATTTATAAAAATTGTCCAGGTGACATCCACTGCAATAAATCCAGGGCTTGACTTGAGAGTAGATTCATCCTACGCACTCAAGATGGAGTCAGGTTGACCTGCGTTTGAATTCACAAACCCAAACGTGTGAACTGTGTGATTTGGGAGGACTCACTTTTGCTTCCCGAGATTGAGTTTTTCCTATCTATATAATGGGGATAATAAGAGCACCTAATTCTGGATTTGTAGAATGCAGGCATATCTCTTGGCAATGCATAAATGTCTCAGCATAGTGATTGGCACGTTGTGACTGCATAATAAACCTTAGTATTTTCTTCTAAAGACTGAAGGAAGATCATAAGTGACATTTTCCCCAAATCCTCTATAATTATGAGACAATTATATGGAAAATCAGCAAGGTAGAGCTATTGTTTATTGAATTTAATGGCTTATTTGATAAATTCTACGAATATTAATTGATAGATTATCTACTACTTCAGACAATTAAGTTCGCGAACTCCTCTTAGAAAAAGTGCTACATACCTCATTGCTGAATATCACTATGGTCACCTTTGAAGTACTGCCCTTGGGAAGCTATGCACTGACACCAGCGCCTAGTCCACCCTTCAAAGCAATTTTGGAACTCTTTTTCTGGAATGGCCATCGCAGCTGTTGTCGTAGTACCCTTGATGTCCTGAATGTCATCAAAATGTCTGCTTTTCAATATTTCCTTTATCTTCAGGTAAAGGAAGAAGAGACCAGATCAGGTGAGTAGGGAGGGTGTTCCAATACAGTTATTTGTTTACTGGCTAAAAACTCCCTCACAGACAGTGCTGTGTGAACTCATGCATTGTCATGATGCAAGAGCCATGAATTGTTGGCAAAAGTTCAGGTCGTCTAACTTTTTCAGGCAGCTTTTTCAGCATGTCCAAGTAGTAAACTTGATTAACTGTTTGTCTAGTTGGTACAAATTCATAATGAATAATCCCTCTGATATCAAAAAAGGTTAGCAACATTGTTGCAACACGTTTGCGTATCTATGTATCTATCTATGTATCTATCTATCTCTCTATCATCTATCAACTAGTTAGCTAGCTATATAGATTGTTAAAGCAGGAGTTCACCCTCATTTGCTTGGCACCAGCTCATATTCCAGGGCACTGTAGAAAGTACACATGTGAAATGTAAAGAAGGAAGCTTTGCATATTTTTTTTCTATCTTTTTTTTCCACCAAAGAGAATTTTAGTCCCAGTTTTCCTGAATCTGTTTGTCTTACCTCGAGCTTATTGAAAAGTCCATTAGAAAATCCAAGGCGATCTTTTTGACTGTCTTGGAGCAAGCATTTGTTTTGATGACACGTTAGTCATATTAGACATTGCTCTAGGAGGCACAGAACCATGAGTCATTCTATCTTTCTGTGGGGTCTTATACTGACTCCTGACTTAGATCCAACATCTGCTTTTCTGATTCTGCTTAGTTCCCTATTTCCTGGTTCACAACCATTGCCATGTGAAGATTGCAGATTCTTGACTGCCATAAGCTACTGTTCCCAAGTAATGACAGATGAGCAACACTTTAGGACATGACCTCACTCAAAAATACATTCTTACGGGTTACTGCAAATAGTGTGGCTCTCAGCCTTCGTCACGGGCCAGAAACATGGAAGAATGTCCCAAGCTTTTCACTGTATCTGAGTTAAACAAGTCTGATTAAAATGAGCTTGTTATGCCTTTCCTTTCTTATTAATTAATATGAAAAGACTGTACTAAAGGTAATGTTTTAGGGCTGGCAATATAGAAATGATTTTTAAGTCTAAAGTATATTTATTTACTTTAAAAAAATCATAATTGTTAAGTTTCTAAAAGAAGTATTTTTAACTTAGTTGTTATGTGTAGGCTATATTCCATGCATTCTACATGGATTAGTTAATTTAAACATCAGAACAAACTCATGAGGTTGATACTATTACATCTCTAGTTTACAGCTAAAGAAACCAAGGCATCCAAGTAGAAACCAATGGAGATAAGATTTAAATGCAGGAAGTCTGCTTCCATAAAATGGGCTATTTAACATTATACCCTATTAATGACAACAAAGATTTACAAACACAGTAATGCCCTTTCTGATCGCATGTGACAAGTTCCCTTTTATTTCATCTGGCATTTAAACATGGTCAAATTCTAATACCGGGTTCATTATTCCTTTCTTGATTTAACTCTGTTGTGAGATGCCTTGCCAAAGGAGTCTCTGATCATGAAGTTATCAATAATTAAAGCTTTCTTCTTAGTTGACAAAATAAGCATTCTGAGGCAGTGCTCCTCTGACATAGCCTTTTTTTGAGCTCCATTTTCCTTTTGAAATTCTTTTCCCTTGATCAGGACTTTTTGATTAGAGAATTGTCTCTACAGTATATCCTTCCCTTTACTTCTTGCTTTTTTAGTGGCTACTCAACATCTGACAATTTTTATCTACCCCAAAAATCTGAAAACATATATTCATAAAGATATATGTGCCCCGATGTTCATTGCAGCATTATTCACAGTGGCCAAGACATGGAAACAACCGAAGTTCCTTTGATGGAGGATTGGATAAAGATGTGGTACACATACACAATGGAATATTACTTGGCCATAAGAAAAGATAAAATACTGCCATTTGCAACAACATGAATGGATCTTGAGATTACCATGCTAAGCGAAATAAGTCAGACAGAAAAAGTCGAGAACAATATGATTTACTCATATGTGGGATATAAAACTGAAAGCAACAAACAAACAAAAAATCATAGACACAGAAAACAGTTTGGTGGTTACCAGAGGGTAAGGGGGGAAGGGGATGATAGAAGAGGGAAAAGGGGGTCAAATATATGGTGATGGAAGGAGAACTGACTCTGGGTGGTGAACACATATGCAATCTATAGGTGATGTATTAGAGAATTGTATGCTTAAAACCTATATATTTAAAAAATTTTGATTTGTCTATTGGGGTGACAATGGTTAGTTAAGTTACATAGGTTTCAATGTACAATTCTGTAATACATCATCTATAAATCACATTGTGTGTTCATCACTCAGAGTCAGTTCTCCTTCCATCACTATATATTTGAAAGCCTATATAATTTTACTAACCAACGCCACCCCAATAAACCTAGCAAAAATTTAAAAAAATTAATATATATGTAAATAAAATTAAAATCTAAAAAAAATTCTGATTGCCTTTTTAAAAGCTAGAATCCTGAATTTTTGTCAATTTTTCTATAGTAAACCACTTATTGGAACTAGTGATGCATGATGAAAAGTGTCTAAAATCTCCAACTAATTTTTACCTAGAAATATCCTAGATAGAGTAACCTCTTCCCAGCTTGAAACCCTCTTTATTAGTAGGTAACATTACTTAATTATCACCAGTCCTAAGCTATATATAGACACAGAATAAATCACATTAGTCTTAATAACCCACGTCTGTAGTCTTACTTCAAACTGCACATGCTGACATTTCACATAGCTCCCTCAGGTATATCTGTGGGCCCAGAGGGGTGCGTGGTGGGAATTCACACACCTGTGATCATCTGCAGTACCGATGGCATCCACGAACTCCTTTCCTTCCTGTTCTCATTCCTCTGTGAAACTGCTAGAAGTAGAGCACCTATGTGGGTGGTGGCAGAGCAAATATTGAGAACATTATAAGAACATTAATATGCACACCAAGGGTAGTGTCCGAGGAGGTGTCCAAAGCTGCTCATCCTTGTAGGTTGGAGATATACTGAGCTCTGTGCAGTCAAGGAGCATTACCATCTCAACAACTCTGTACTGCCCTGTATCTCCTCCATTCAGAAACAGCACATTTCTGCCCAGTCTCTCAGAAATAGCAAACTCTCTTCTGGCCCAGTGCTGGTTTTCATAAAGGGTTTAAAGCTAGTCCAAGAGATTGGGCACAGAACAAATGCCCTGCAGTAGTTCCCATTTCTTTCTATCAGTTCTTTCTCCCCTGGGTCCCTTTATAAAAACTAATGTTAAAACTTCTCTCTCAACCTTCTGCTAAATCCTTACCACTTTGTCCCTGCACAGGAGTGCTTGGGACTAGAGTGGCTGTTACATAACTCCATTCAACAGAGGTATTTATTCCAGGACTTCCTTTTCCATGGCTGAGAGCATTTTGATTCTTCCAAATCATGACTCATTTCTTCAATAGGGGAATAATTAGAAAAAGAGAGAAACTGGAAATAGGAAAGGGAAATAAAAGAGACAACCGAGTAAGAATAGAGGATCTTTCAATAAAGTTTGGAAGCTATAAAGGTCAACCAGAGATCTGCACTCCTGAGATTATTAGAAAAATTGAATTTAGGATGTTCTGTGGAAAGACAGACTGCAAACAAACCCTTTGGTGAAAAGTCATCCTTGGATGAGCTAAGATTCTATAATCCCATGTGTTGGGGAGAGCTGTTAAAAATACCTTTTTTAAATAGCTGAGTACATTAAATAAAGATTCCCCCAAATTCTCCATCTCGAACAAATTTCTATTCATATCCAGGACTATGGGGAAATTACAGAGAATATCAATAACTTTAAACAATATAGCAAATGCCCATTAACAGATGAATGAAAGCTCAGGTCCTGGAAAAAAATTAAAAGAAAACAAACACCACACAACTTCTGAGCATATATATTTCCTGCAGGTAAGATAAAAAAATAAAATAGAATATCTTGCTGAAGGTTTTGGTGAGAGAAAACTAAAGCTATCGTCTAGTAAACCAAAGGATGGCAAATAGAAATGAATTTTAGTGCCTCATTATTAATAATTTGAGCTCTGTAAAGCATATTGCATATTTTCTTTGTGAAATCTTTTTATTTTAGTGATGATAAAAGTCACTTTTACATATAACTTTGATCTCTCAAATCCTATTTCCCCCACAGGCTCTTACGCTTCTTGATGAATAAGACCGGGTCTCCTTTTTTCTTTATACAACTCATCTTCATAAGATGAATGGCTGCCTATAAGGTTTCATAAGATTTTAAAGAATTTATCCTTTTGAATTTCAAAGAATTATATTTTTTGTGAATTTAATGAAAATTCTATTATCATCCAGGACCTATTCTCTTAGCAGGACCTATCTCTTTTTGAAAAATCTGGAGTATTGTTCTCCACTGTGTTTTGTGTGTTGTAGAACAGTGATAAAAGATTCCCTGTGTCAGGGTCATATATAATATGATCAGTTGAAAACCTCCCCACCTGCTTGTTAGGAGGGTGTGAGATTTGGGAGTGAGAAAGAACCCAGTTGGATCCCTCCCCAACCATTTCTGAGGGCTGGGAAAGAGATCATTTTACCCAGTATAGGGGCTTGAATGTTAACAGGAGCATATCTTTTTTTCATCTGAATTTCATTCATATTTAAGAAAGAGTGAGGAGCTTGAGTTTGTAAGACAAAACAGAAGGCAAACCATGGGAAGTTTCCCAAGGAAGAGCTTTGGGATATGAGATCAGTAGGCAGAAGGGAAAACAAGAGGATGAAGAGAAAAGAAGGAAGGGAAGAAAAGAAATTGAGTCGTGGAGTTGGGACAGGGAGGAAGGGAAAACATATATATATATTACATATATATACATATATTTAATACATATATATTTTACATATGTATTTTATATATATATATTATATTTGTTATATATACATATATAAAATATATATATATATACACACACACACGCGCACACACACACACACACACCAAGGGTGTCAAAAAATGTACACATTTTTAAGAGATGTTACCTATATATTACTTTTCGAAGTTGAATTGAATTACGGTAGCAATGTGTAGTATGACATTCGCTCAAAGAATGGTGTTAATCAAATGAATGCTAGTATCATTCATTATATTACAATTTGAATAGTTTTTTCTTTCTTAAAATGTGTATACATTTTTTTGGCACCCTCTGTGTGTGTGTGTGAGTGTGTGTGTGTGTGTGTGTGTGTATGCTATATATATCTTTAGAGAGAGAGAGAGACAGAGACAGAGAGATCTCCATGAACCAATTGCCAAGGGCTACAGCCAAACTTTGTGTGGTACACTAGGAAAAGTTATGTTCATGTTGAAATTCTTGATGATTCCTGTGCTCTACTGCTCCATGAAGATCCACCAGATTATCCCTGTGTCCCGATTGTATTTTGGGGACATATTTAATATGGGGGAAATTAATGAGGCAGAATGCCCTTAGGAAAAGTATTAACTGTGCCCTGATCATCTTACGAGGGTACCAGTGGAGACTAGGTGTCATTCCCCTTCCCTCTCCCCAAACTCAACAGTCACCCCTGATTTCCCAGCCCAGCAGACATGAGAGGCTGTGAGCAAGCATTCCTTGAAACCCCTAATAGCAAGAGCTATCTCTGTAAGATTAAAGCAGAGGCCCCTAACACACCAGCTGCTGATGGCAGCCAGAACAACTGGAAAAGACGGGCAGCAGGGAACAGCACTATGCAAATGAAGGCAAACAGATGACTAAATGAGGTCACGTACTGGCTGAAAACCCAAAAAAGTGCTGTTTTGAGAGAAAAACTAGTCGGAGGGACTAAAGTTTAAGGGTGGTAAAGTTAAAGGATGGCAAAGTAATTATATATTTTATGAGGTAAAAGGTGGATATAAACCACCCTGGAGGTCACAAGGCCATCCAGTCTAAAGACATCTGTGGGAATTTTATCAAAGAGTTCCATTAGGTAACAGGCACAGAGAGAGACTTCCCTCGTCATTATTCAAAGGCAGAGGGAATGGAAGGAGTCTGAGGAAGGTTGTCACAATGAAACTACAGCTATAGATGCTGCTTGTTCTCTCATCTTGCCTTCAGGACAGGTGACCACCCACAACTATTTGAATGAAGGGTGTTAACTGCTAAAAGAGAAAGTGTAGTTACTTGAAGTGCTAAGTAATTTAAAGCAGCATTCCTGTCAGTCAACCCCTCCCACCTTTGTTTCCAGGCAGTACTGTCCTGTAAAACTAAAAATTACTTAGGCTATTCTTTTGGGATAGTAAAAAAGAAAAATGTCAATTTACAGGCAGGATATAAAATCCGAAAGCTGAAAGGGATCTTAATGCATTTCTAATCCAACTGTCTCAGAAAATACTAGCCCAGAAAAACTGTTTCTTATACATTGTTACAGTTAAGGAGAGAGATGGGACAGAGATGGGACGAAAATCTGGTTTCTTATTCCAGTTGCAGGATAATATGCACCACCCCTTGTCTGAAGAAGTTATGAGGACGTGGAGTGGGAAAAGTCTGAACAAAAATGTTTTTGGATCCCTTATGTTTTTAAAATTGTTTCTCCTTGTTAAATCCCCATGTGGCATATGTTTTCTAACTTTAGCATTAAATCTACATTGAATATGGAGAAACAAATCTTGTTCCATAAAAAAAAGGGCCGGGGCGGGGGGACACAAATAAACGTAATAGAAGTCTGTTGATTTCCTAACTGACCAGTGACTCCATGGGCTCATATATCAGAGGGTTCAGTTGTGAAAAATCATACAGATGTTCTTACCTAATATTATTTTCCAGATAGGCATATTGTAGATACGTAGGCAGTTTGTTAACAAGTTACCACTCGGGAAACTGGAAGTCTGGGTGGTCCTCTGACCACGTACATAAACCGATTCATGTCCTGAGAGAGGCAAGCTGCTGTATAATTCTGTTACTGCATATACTAGTTTTAGACTTACTACACTGAGGTTCTCTCTAATAATGACAGATCCATGAATCATCAAGCGGTAATAATAAAGAAGAAAGAAGATTATAGAAAGCAAAAAGAATGTGGTGAACATGGAAAGAATATATATATAAATGGAATAAGAAGATTGCCTTGGGATTTTGTGATTAAATCCATCTGAAAACATTAACTTAGTCTTTTAACCTATAATTTAACCTTTTATTCCATAAATAACTAGTTTTAAGTGGCTTGTCATTATGTGCATAGGTATTCAAGTTATATATAAATTCAAATGTTGAATTTTATTGAATAATCACTGTACCAGTCAGTGTCCCAGTGTGAAACAGAATTCCATTTAGATGGTTCAGCTGAAGACTTTAATGAAAGGACTGCTTACAGAGGCGAGGGCAGGGACAAGGGGGCAAGCAGTGAGGTGAGGCAGCCAAAGATAACAATAACGGGAAATTGTTACCACCCCTAGGCCTGAAGGGACAAGGGGAAGGAGTAATGTACTGCAGCCTGGTAAGGAGAGCTGCGGGAAAGGGCCAGCTCTTAGGGACCATAGTCATGAAGGGTTGCAGGCAATACCAGAAAAAATGGACTTGGCCTGTGTGTGTGTGTGTGAGTGTGTGTGTGTGTGTGTGTGTGTGTGTGTGTGTGTGTAGGGGAGGTAGGAGTGTGTTTATAGGGAAAGGAAACAGGAAAAAATTACCCCAAGGCCCATGTCTTTTGGCAAAACTCACTGGAAATTAAAAACAAGAAACATAGGTACTACATTCTCTAAGGGTTTACTGATTGGGGCACATAGCAAGACAGAAAGAGGGTGGAGAATGGATCTGGAAACATAAAAAGAGAATGACCACTGCAATCTCAGATGTTAGGAATCACGTAGCTCTTTCCACTGATCCAGGCCAATAGAGAGATGAAGGGTGAAAGCCTGTTTACCTGACGCGCAAGGAGGCCAGTGGACAATACCACTGCTGATACAGGAAAACACGTCTGTGACACAGCATGACCATCAGCGGATGAACCAATTGCTGCTGGTGTTCTTTTTATTACTTGGGAGTGGATGGGAGAGTTGATGTGAAGGAAGTCTGTTAACTGCACAAAACTCAAAGACATGTTCCTGGGGAGAAAGCACGATTTAGTAAGAAGACCATGTAGTGAGAGTCCAGAGGCCCTGCTCTCTCCCTAGCTGAGTTGTATAATCCGGCTACCTAACTTCTCTGAAAACCAGATAACATGCTGCAAAATGAAGAGGCTTCACTCTAAGAGGTTCTAGATTTAGAATGTTATGAGTTCTTTTATTAGTCTCTCCCAAAATGTGGATTTCTTTCATTATTGGAAGATTAACTTCCCAGAACATTAAAGAGGTATCAGTTTATTTTTGTTTTAACTTTCCTAGACTGGTGTCAGGCTAGATTCTACCTTCACCTTTCCTAGTGTTTACATCCAAATTCAGAATTTTCTTCCTCTGACATGTTATTTACGTTTGCTCTTTCTCCTCCATTCTGATTAGATCCAGACCCTGCCATTTCACAGCTGGAGCACTGTGGCAACCTCTTTATGGGCCGAAGCATCCATCATTCTTATGTTGAATTGTTACAAAGAAAGGAAAATAGTTAGGGGACCTTTCAGAGTATGATGAAGTGTTAACAAAGTAAACATATAGAGAAGAACAAAAATACCCATATTTTGATTTAAATCCAACTTTATCAAATGCATACTATAGTACCGAACAATATATTATATGCTGGGGATGCATCAATGAAGGACAATAAATCTGTCTTCAAAAGGCCCACAGGTTTTTTTGTTTGTTTGTTTGTTTGTTTGCTTTTTAAGGAGGGCACAGCTCACAGTGGCCCATGCAGGGATAGAAACTGCAACCTTGGTGTTATTAGCACCAAGCTCTAACCAACTGAACTAACCAGCCACCCCAGTATTTTTTTTAAAGATTTTTATTAAATATATTTTATTAAATATAGCTAACACAATATCATATTAGTTTCAGGTGTACATCATATCTATTCAACATTTATATACCTAGAGAAATGATCACCATGATAAGTCCAGCAACCATCTGACACTGTACCATGCTATCACAATATTATTGACTATATTCCCCGTGCTGTACATTACATCCCATGATTTATTTGTTTTATACCTGGATTTGAACCTCTTATTGCCTTTCACCTTTCCTCCCCTTTTTAAATTTTTCAATTACAGTTGACAACATTATTTTATATTAATGTCAGGTGTACAGCATAGTAGACATTTATATAATTTAAGAAGTGATTCTCCTGACTAGTCCAGTACCCACCTGGCACATACGTAGTTGTTATCACATCATTGACTATATTCCCTATGCTTTACTTTACAGCCCCATGACTATTTTGTAACTACCAATTTGTACTTTTAATCCTTCCACCTTTTTCACCCAGCTCCCCAACCTCCTCCAATTTATCACCCTGAGAAATCTAGTACCCATCTGACACCACACATAATTACTACAATATTATTGACTCTATTCCTTTTACTATACCCTACATCCCCTTGACTACTTTGTAACAATGATATGTACTTCTTAATCCCTTCTCCTTTTTTCATCTACACCGCCGACTCCTCTCCCATCTGGCAACCATCAAAATGTTTTCTGTATCTATGGTTTGTTTCTGTTTTGTTTGTTTATTTTGTTCTTAGATTCCAAATATGAGTGAAATCACATTGCATCTGTCTTTTCACTGTATAACATGCTCCACTCAGCACAATTCCCTCCAGGTTCATTCATGCTGCCACAGATGGCAAGAACCCTCTCCCTTCCATGGAAGAGCAATATTCCACGGTATATATGTACCACCTCCTCTTTATCCATTGCTCTAGAGATGGACACCCAGGCTGCCTCCACATCTTGGCCATTGCAAACAATGCTGCAATGAACATATAAAAATGCACATGTCCCCTTGAAGTAACGTTTTGGATTTCTTCATATAAATACCCTGAAGTGGGATTACTGAGTCCTTCATTGTCTACTCTTATAGCCTTTTTAAAGTCTATTTTGTCAGGTATAAATATAGCTATCCCAGCTTTTTTGTGTTTTTTTTTTTTTAATTCCATTTTTGTGAAGTATCTTTTTCCATCCCTTTACTTTCTGTCTGTGTGTGTCCTTCAATCTGAAGTGAGTCTCTTGTAAGTAGCATATGTAAGGGTCTTGTTTTCTTATCCATTCATCCCTCCTATGTCTTTTCTTTAAATTTTTTTTTTTAATTATTATTGGGGAATGTTGGGGAACTGTGTGTTTCTCCAGGGACCATCAGCTCCAAGTCGTTGTCCTTCAATCTAGTTGTGGAGGGAGCAGCTGAGCTCCAAGTCCAGGCACTGGCAGCTCAGCAGCAGCTTGTTGTCTTCAATCTAGTCGTGGAGGGTGCAACTCACTGGACCATGTGGAAATTGAACCCGCAACTCTGTTGTTCTTAGCTCTTGCTCTAACCAACAGAACCATCCGGCTGTCCCCTCCTAGGTCTTTTTTTTTTTTTAACAGGACTTTATTGGGGAACAGTGTGTACTTCCAGGACTTTTTTTTTCCCCATGTCAAGTTGTTGTCCTTTCAGTCTTAGTTGTGGAGGGCACAGCTCAGCTCCACGTCCAGTTGCCATTACTAGTTGCAGAGGGCGCAGCCCACCATCCCTTGCAGGACTCGAGGAATTGAACTGGCAACCTTGTGGTTGAGAGCCCACTGGCCCATGTGGGAATCGAAACGGCAATCTTCGGAGTTAGGAGCACGGAGCTCTAACCGCCTGAGCCACCGGGCCGGGTCCCCCCTCCTATGTCTTTTGATTGGAGCATTTAATCCACTTATATTGAAAGCAATTGTTGATAGATATGAGGCTATTGCCATTTTATAATTCATAATTTTAATTTTTTTTACATTCCTTGTAATTCTGGTTTTGTGGTGATGAATTCCTTTAGGTTTTTCTTGTCAGGGAAACTATCTATCCTTTGATTTTTAATAATAGCCTTGCTTGGTGGAGTACTCGGGCTGTAGGTCCGTGCTTTTCCCGTCGTTGAATATTTTGTGCCAATTCTTTCTGGCCTGCAGAGTTTCTGTTGAGAAATCAGCTGAGAGTTGTATGGGAGCTCCCTTATAAGTTCCTAGTTGTCTTTCTGGTGCTGCTCTTAGGATTCTCTCTTTGTCTTCAACCTTTGCGATTTTAATTGTAGTGTGTCTAAGTGTGGGCTTGTTTGGGTGCATCTTGTTTTGGACTCTGAATCTCCTGGACTTGTGTGCCTGTTTCCTTTTCCATGTTAGGAATGATTTTAGTCATCATTTCTTCAAATAGGTTCTCAATCCCTTGCTTTCTCTCTTCTCCTTCTTGTACTCCTGTGATGTGAAATTTGTTACATTCGATGTTGTCCCAAAGGTTTCTTAAACTATTTTCAGGTTGTTTTTTTTTCTTTTTGCTGTTTAGATTGGGTGTTTTCTGCTACGTTGTCTTCCAAATCATTAATTTGATCCTCTGCTTCATCTAGTCTGCTGGTGATTCCTTCTAGTCCATTCTTCTTGTTTTCTTCACTTTAGAATAGGTCTTTTTTATGGATTCTATACCATTTTTTATACTTGCAATCTCTTTGTCGAAATTCTCACTAAATTCCTCGAACATTCTTATAACCATTGTTTTGAACTCTGTCTCTGGTAGTTCGCCTGTCTTCATTTTGTTTAATGCTTTTTGTTTTTTGTTTTTTCCTGGATTTTTCTCCAGTTCTTTCATTTGGGACACATTTCTTTGCTTCCTATTTTTGGCTACCTCTCTGTGTTTGTTTCTATGTGTTAGGTAGATCTGCTATGTCTCCCAGTCTTGGCTGTGTGGCCTTATGCAGTAGGTGTCCTGTGGGGCCCAGTGGCATAGTCTCCCTGGTCACCTGGGAGAGGTGCTCCAGGAGTGTCCCTTGTGTGTATTGTGTGTGCCCTCCTGTTATAGTTGAGCCTTGATTGTTATTGAGACATCAGTGGGTGGGATTGACCCTCAGGCTGACTGGCTGTGGGTTTGGCCACATCCACAGTTTACTGGCTGTTTTGTGAGGGCTTAGCCCATGGAGTGTGGTTCACCCCAGTGACCTCTGGTGCCTGTTGAGACCACCCTTTTTGTGTGCCAATTGTGGGGCTAATTGAGCAGTGGGCTTCTGTGATCTGAAACCAACCTCCAAGTATGTTGGTTCTGAGGCCTCTCGGGAGGAGCTCCGGTATAGGCCCAGGTCAGCCATTGCTACCTGATAGGAGCTACAAACTGATCTGAAATTGTTCGCTGCCTGTGCTGGACCTGGAGGAGTATGGCAGAGGCCACACTGTGAACCAAGGATGGCTGCCACCAGGACTGAGTTAACTCTGTAAAAAGCTAGGATGCCTGGAGGCCTGCTCCCACCTGCTGGCTCCTTTAAGTTTCAGCCAATGATAAAGCCTTGTGTGGTACGTGAGTTGGGTGAGACAGGGTCTCTTAGAGTCACTAGAGTAGGAAGGGTTGTGTCAGCAGATTACTGTAGACTCTGAATTGGTGCCAGTGCTGAGCCTGGAATGACTCAGCAAAAGTCTCAGAGCCACCAAGGCCAGTCACTGTCTGCCTGGAGCCTGCTGGACTTGGATAGTTTTCCAAGAAAGAGTACAATGTAGGAGGGGCTGGCTGCTCACGGAGAAAGTGCCTTCAGCGGTGAGTGAGTTGGGTGGGGGATGGTGTCCCAGCTGAGTCAGCAGGGGGGAGCAGCAGAGCTCACCAGGCCAATCAGATTCAGATTTGGCCTGTGGGGTGGGCTCAACATAAGATAGATGGCATCTGCCTGCTGGCTGCATGGAAGAAGGAACCCTCACCAGGAAAATGCCAACTGTCTTCCAGTCCTTCTCCTGAAGGCACACTCCTCAGTCTGCTCCCCACATGTCTCTGAGGCCCTTTGAGTAATCATCCCTCCAGTGGAGCCCAAGGTGAGGGCCTGTGAGAGAGAGAGTCTGTGCATGGGCCTTTTAAGAGGATGTCTGGGTTCCCCACATCATTCTGTCCCACCCAAATGGTTGGAATTCTCACTGCTTTTCACAGCCAGATGTTGTAGGGGCTCCTCTTCCCAGCACCAGGACTGTGGGCTTAGGGAGCCTGGTGTGAGGCTGGGGTCCCTCTCATTTTGGGGGGCAACCTCCATGGCCGAGATATCCCTCCTGAGTCTCAATTGCCACAGGGTGGTTTGGGGCCTGTTCCCTATCTCCACCCCTCTAACCAGTCTTGATGTGGCTTCTTCTTTATATTTTTATTTATAGGACTTCTGTGCAGCTGGACTTCAGATGGTTCTCCAGGTTGAGTTTTCTATAATTTAGTTGTAATTTTAATGTGTTCACGGAAGAAAGCAGGCACAGTTTTTATCTACTCCACCATCTTGGATCGCTCCAAAAGCCCACAGTTTATATTTTAGCTATTAAAGTATATAATGGGGGGCTATGTTTATTTTATAAAATATTAATTTAGTCGAAATATTGTTTTTTAAGGCAAAACTGCTACTGTCACAAAATATAAAAATGAGCATATGTTACAGGTTGTCCTTAATTCATTAGTTAAAGAGGTGTTGTGAGCTGAATTGTACCTTCCCAAAAGATATGTTGAGGTTCTAAACCCCTGTACCTGTCAAAGTGACCTTATTTGGAAATAGGGTCTTGGCAGTTATAATCAAATTAAGATGAGATCCAGTGGTTACCAAAGGGTAAATGGGGAGGTGGACAGTAGAAGAGGGTAAAGAGGGTCAAATATATGGTGATGGAAGGAGAACTGACTCTGGGTGGTGAACACACAATGTGCTATATAGATGATGTAATACAGAATTGTACACTTGAAACCTATGTAACTTTAGTAACCATTGTCACCACAATAAACTTTAATTAAAAAGAAAAAAAAGAAATTTAAGAAAATACAGGAATAATTAGAGATGGGGGAAAGATACAAGTAGACGTGCCTTATGAGATAGGAAAACAAATTGGAAAGCTAATTTAAAAAAAAAAAAAAAAGAGGAGATCACACTGGTTTAGAGTTGGCCTTCAATCGAATTGCTGGTCTCCTTATAAGAAGGCCATGTGAAGACATAGGGATCCAGAGACGTAGTGGAGATGGCTATGTGACTACATAGGTCAAGGTTGAAGTGATGTAGCTGCAAACTAAAGAAGGCCACATATTGCCAACTGCCACCAGAAGCTGGACGAGGCAAGGAAGGATCCCACCCCAAAGCTTCAGAGACAGAATGGCTATGCAGACACCTTGATTTCAAACTTCTAGCCTCTCAAACTGTAAAAGAATAAATTTCTGCAGTTTTAGGCCACCAAACTTATAGTACTTTGTTACAGCAGCCCTAGGAAACTAATACATGAAGAAAGTAATAAAGTATTAAAAATTGATTTAAAGGAGAATGCAAAGAGCAGATTCATGAATGCTGAAATTCATTTTTTAAATAGACGTAAAATGGCTTCTTGGAAGGGGTATCAATTCATATCCTCTGGACAATATCTATGTGCATTTCTATGAACAAGAAGTATGTATATTACTATCAGTTTTCTATAATTTACAGAGTTGTAAAAATAGCTCAAAGATGAAAAGGGGCAGATCACTAGAGACTGGGATACTCCAAGTGTGCAGTAGACACCATAAAATGCCCAGTAATCCCCACCCTTAATTCTTTTGTCACTTCAAGTCTTTAATCAAAATTTAATCAAAATCAGAAAATTGATCAATGATAAATTACACGTTACTCATTTGAAATAAATTCCTGTATTGAAATATTTGACCACTTTTTGTTTTTCAGTCCTTAGTAGTTCTTAATGGGTTACATTTTTATTGTAATGATTTTCTTACTAAAAGTTTCAGTGAGGAAAGTACATTTGCACGTCTCTTTCCCCAGACACAGTTGCACCCTATACCCTAGCACATATTGTTCACATCCTCTTTCAATCTTCTTTACATTTGTGTTCTGTCTTCTAACTTTCTCCCTTGCTTACCCTCAATAATCTGTCAGTCTCATAGGGAATGATGGCCCT
Organism: Rhinolophus ferrumequinum; assembly: GCF_004115265.2. NCBI lineage: Eukaryota > Metazoa > Chordata > Mammalia > Chiroptera > Rhinolophidae > Rhinolophus > Rhinolophus ferrumequinum. The sequence goes on along the minus strand of NC_046285.1, from coordinate 5,261,817 downwards.
CGTGCTCTGTGCATGAGTTCCCCGAAGTCACCCCATCTATCTGTCTGGATATTATTCAGCCTCAGGGTAACTGGCTAGTCCCCTCTTTTCCACCTGATTTCTAAATGCTCCAGCTTACTAACAGATTCCCTCCCCCAAACTTCCATTGAATTTTAGTCAGCTACTGACTCGAGGCATTCATTGTTTTCTGATCACTTCACGTTTTAATTTATCTCTTTAACCATATGGGGGCCACACTCTGACAGAGCCAGAATGTGCATTTTCCAACCCAATAATTTAAAAATTAAGTTTGAGCACCTTTAATAGGAGCACAACCTCGCTCCCCTTTCCCACAACTCTCACTGTACCTTATCATGATACATCTCGGCATTTACCCCTTTGTGCTCCCTTCCTGGGTCCAAAGCCATTTGTCTTTGACCTTGATACAGAGACTGGAGAATATAAGCTATTTGCTATCCAGAGCCTTGTTTTATACTAGACGTATATCCTTTTTGCAGTCCTTGACTCAGTTGTATGTGCAGGTATGTTTACTTATGGATTTATTCTTTTTGTAAGTCAATGAGAAATAAACCCCTTGACTGTGTGAAAAGCCCAGGATAATAACATGAATTCATGTTTGTATATTCTAGAGCTTGCGAGTATTTGTATATACATTTGTTTCATTACGTTCTCATGATTATCTTATTGTCTCTATTTTACAGATGAGGAAACTGAGTCCCAGATAAATGAAACGCCTTGCTAAAGCTCACACAGCTTATAAGCAACGGTGTACTTGTTCTTTTTACATCATGTGAAGAAATTCAAGTAAATGAAAACTTATGGGAATGATTTTGTTTCTAATGGAAGGAAAACGACATTTTAAAAATGCTACAGGCATTTTACTACAGAGCACTGAGAAAATAAAAGTAGGAAAATCTATACTTAGCTTTGCAAACCACCTGAAAGCATTCTATCTGTAAGCACATTACTTGGTCTGTGAAATTAGCATCACCTCTACACAATTCATCAGTTCTGTCATATTTCCTGATTGCTTTTACCCATCTTCTGCTTTTGTTCTTTTCTCACAAGGTAAAAAAGAACACATGCAGCTGTCTGCACAGAGCAGCCTCATACAAAAATATAAATTTCATTTTAAAAAAGCCAATGAATGATAACTAAGAGGACCAGCTAAATGTATTAGATTTCCATTACTTCCACAACCAGAATTCATTAGATCCACTGCAAGATTTCTTTTAAGACTGTCCTTATTTTTGTAAGATACCAAATTAGATATAGAGTACTTATTTTTCATAACTGATTTAGTGTACATTTAAGTAATTCATGATGTTGAAATAGATTACATTAAAAAATTTCATTCCCTTTCAAAGGATTAGAAACAAATAAACAAGTTGACTGCTGAATTTATTAGAAATGTAAATGAATTAAGGAAACGGAGGTTCTGAAAGACTAGAAAATAAATAAACTACTCTCTATGTGTATGATTTGATTAATGTCCAAAAGGATTCTCATTTGGAAATAAACTTTATTTAGTCATCATTCCAGTGAAGAAAGTGTTTCACTAAAATTGAATTTTCTTAATAACTGAAACTTTCTATTTAGGGGGCCAACACTTTAATTTTTATTATGGATGACAGTACTTCCCAAGCATATCATACTCTTTTATAGCTTCTTAAATAGAGAGCACTTTACACATCATTTTGAAATGGCTCATGATTATGAAATTGATGAGTGTACTTTGTTATAAGCACAGCTTCAGTAACTATTAAAATGTAAAGAGTGATTTACTCCTAAATTATATCTCCTTTCCCAAACTGCTAATAAGTTTGAATGCCTCTATTTGCTTTTTAAAAATTTCTTTTATCCTAAATTTTAATAAAAAATTTCAAACATACAGCAAAGTTGAGAGAATTTTTCAGTAAACACCCATACACACAAAGCCAAGATGCCTCTGTTCACATTGTACTACCAGACAATTTACTTACTTTGTCGCATATCTGTCCATCTACACATCCCTCTATGCATCCGTCAGTCGCTTTCTTTTTCTTATTTATTTCAAAGCAATTGCAGACATTAGTGTGCTTCTCTCTAAATAATTCAGCATACATATCATTAATTAGAGTTCAGTATTTAATATATTATATAGTTTCTTCTTTTGAGGTAAATTGTATATAACAATGACATACACATCTTAGGCAGGCAATTGCTGAGTTTTGACAAATACATACACTAGTACAACCCAAAACCTATCAAAATTTTATCTTGTGCTTTTCCTTCCTTCAATTTAAAAAAACTATAGTATAAAGCACATAACAGAAAATTTACCATCTTAACCATGTTAAGTGGTATTAAATACATTCATAATGTTGTAAACCATAACTACCATCCATCTCCAGAGCTTCTACATCTTGTAAAACTGAAACCCCATTCCCATTAAATAACTATTCACCCTTCCCTCAGCCCCTGACAACCACCATTCTACTTTCTGTCTCTATGATTTTGACTAATTACCTCATAAGTGGAATCATACAGTATTTGTCTTTTTGCGGCTGATTTTTATCACTTAGCATAATGTCATAAAGGTTCATCCATATTTGTAACATGTCAGAATTTCCTTCCTTTTTAAGTCTGAATAATATTCCATTCTATGTATGTGCCACATTTTGCTTATCCATTCATCTGTCAATGGACATTTGGGTTGCTTCCACATCTTAATCATTATGAATAATTCTGCTATGAGTGTGGATGCACAAATATCAAGACACTGCTCTAAATTCTCTTGGGTATATATTCAAAAGTGTAATTGCTGGATCATATGGTAATTCTATTTTTAATTTTTTGAGGAATCACCATACTGTTTCTACAGCAGCTGAACCATTTTACGTCCCCACCAACAGTACACCTGAATTCCAATTACTCTACATTCTGACCAATACTTCTGGTATTTTAATAGTAGGTGTTTTAGTGGGTGTGAGATGGTATCTCATTGTAGCTTTGATTTGCGTTTCACTTATGATTAATGATCTTGTGCATCTTTTCCTGTACTTATTGATCATTTGTATATCTTCTTTGGAGAAATGTCTATTCAAGTCCTTTTCTCATTTTTGAATAGAGTTGTTTCTTGTTTGTTTGTTTGTTTCTTTGTTTGATTGTGAATTTCAGGAGTTTTCTGTATAGTCTGGATATTAACCTATTATCAGATATATGATTTCAGAATACTTTATCCCATTCTATGGATTGCCTTTTTACCCTGTTCATAATAGTTTTTGATGTACAAGGTTTTAAAATTTCCATGAAATACAGTTTCTATATTTTTTCTTTGGTTGCCTGTGTCTTTGCTGCCACATCCATGAAATCATTGCCAAATCTAATGTTATGAAGCTTTTGCCTTATATTTTCTCCTCAGAATTTTAGGGTTTTAGGTCTTACACTTAGCTCTTTGATATATTTTGAGTTAATTTTTTATATGGTGTTAGATAAAGATGCAACTTAATTCTTTTGCGTATGGATATCCAGTTTTCCCATTACCATTTATTGAAAACACTGTCTTTTCCCCATTGAATGGTCTGATATATTTGTCAAAAATCATTTGACCATATATGTGAAGATTTTTTTATTGTACTCTCTATTCTATTACACACACACACACACACACACACACACACACACACGGTCTGACAATTAAGTTCGAGAACTCATCCTAGAAAAAGTGCTGCATACCTCATTACTATATACAAGTATCACTACGGTCACCTTCGAAGTACTCCCCTTGGGAAGCTATGCACTGATGCCAGTGTTTAGTGCACCCTTCAAAGCAATACTGGAATGCCCATCAGAGCTGTCATTGTATTACACTTGATGTCCTGAATGTCATCAAAATGTCTTCCTTTCAATATTTCCTTTATCTTCCGGTAAAGAAAGAAGTCATTGGGGGCCTGGGCAGGTAAGTAGGGATGGTGTTCCTATACAGTAATTTGTTTACTGACTAAAAACTCCCCCATAGACAGTGACATTTGAGCTGGTGCATTGCTGTGATGCAAGAGCCATGAATTGACGGCGAAAATTGCAGTTCGTCTAACTTTTTCATGCAGCCTTTTCAGCACTTCCAAATAGTAAACTTGATAAACAGGTTGTCTAGTTGGTACAAACTCATTATGAACAATCCCTCTGATATCAAAAAAAGTTAACCACATTGTTGCCACAAGTGCTCGAACTGAATTGTCATACCTCATCTGTGTGTGTGTGTGTGTGTGTGTGTGTGTGTGTTTATATGGTTTTACTCCAGTACTACACTGTCTTGATTGTTGTAGCTTTGCAGTAAATGAATTTTACTCTACTTTCAAATCAGGAAGTGTGAGTCCTCTAGGTTGTTCTTGTATTTCAAGATTGTTTGGGCTATTTGGGATCCCTTGAGATTCAATATGCATTTTAGGACGGATTTCTATTTCTATTTCTACAAAAATTGTCATTGGGATTTTGACAGTGATTACACTGAATGTAGATTGCTTTGTGTAGTACTGACATCTTAACAATATTGAGTCTTCGAATCCATGAACATGCAATGTGTTTCCATTTATCTTTAATTTCTTTCAGAAATATTTTGTAGTTTTTATTGTGCAAGTTTTTCATCTCTTTGGTTAATTCATAAATATTTTACTTGTTATTTTTATGTTCAGATTTTCTATTTCTACATGATTTAAAGTCATTAGATTTTGTGTTTCTAGGAATTTGTCCATTTCATCTTGGTTATCCAATTTATTTACATACTTTGTTCATAGTATTCTCTTATAATCCTTTTTACTTCTGTATAATCAGTAGCAATGTCCCCACTTTCATTTCTGTTTTAGTAATTTGAATTTTTAGTTTTTCTTAGTTAATCTAGCTAAAATTTTGAGTCAATTTTGCTGATGTTTTAAAACATTGACTTTTGGTTTTATTGATTTCTCCATTATTTTTCTACTTTCTATTTCACTTCTCTGTGCTCTAATCTTTATTATTTCCTTCCTTCTGCTAGTTTCGGGTTTAGTTTGTTCTTTTCTAATTCCTTAAGTTGTAAAATTAGGTTATTGATTTAAGCTCTTTCTTGTTTTTTTTAAAGTAAGCAATAAATAGCTATAAATTTTCCACTTAGCACTGCTAAGTTTATAATTGTAATATCTTCTTTCTGTATTAAACTGTTTGTTAATATATAATGATATTTATCTCTTGTAAACTATATAAACTTAAAGTATGTTTTTTAAAAATATTAATATAGCCACTTGTGCTTTCTTTTGGTTACTATTTGTATGGAATATCTTTTTTCATTCTTTCAATCTATGTGTGCCTTTGGATCAAAAGTGAGTCTCTTATAGACAGCATATAGTTGGATCATATTTTTGGTGTTTGGATCATTTTTGTTTTTGTTTTTTTTTAATGGATTCTGCCAATCTTAGAGTTTTTGTTGAAGAGTTTAATCCATTTACATTTAAAGTAATTGCTGATAAGGAGGGGCTTAATTTCTGCCACTTTGCTATTTGCCTTATAGTTTTTTTTGTCCATCACTGTCTGCGTTACTGTCTTCTTTTATGTTTAGTTGATTTCTTTTAGTGAAACATTTAAATTCCTTTCTCATTTCCTTTGTATATATTCCATGGATATCTTCTTTGTGGTTCCATGGGGATTACATTTACTAACCTAAAGTTATAACTTTCTAACTTAATTTATACCAGCTTAACTTCAATTACAGACATAAACTGCTCCTTTACAGCTTCATTCCAACCCTTCAGTTTTTGACATCATAAACTACATCTTCATACATTGTGTGACCCAAATATATATAGTATTCTTTTAAATGCATTAGAATCTTAAATTACGTAGAACACAAAAAGTAGAGTTACAAGCTGTTTTTACAATAGCTTTTATAATTGCCCATGTATAATTGCCCATTTACTTTTCTTGAGATCTTTATATTTTCATATAGTTTTGTATTATTGTCAAGTGTCCTTTCATTTTAACTTGCAGGAGTTTCATGAGGATTATTTACAGAGAAGGTCTAGTGGTAAAAAAACTCCCTCAAATTTTGTTTACTGACAATGACTTAATTTCGTCCTCACTTTGGAAGAACAGTTTTGCCAGATTACGGGATTTTTGGTAAAGAGTTTTTCTTATAGCACTTTGAACATGTTGGCCCAATGCCTTCTAGCCTCCAAAGTTTCTGATGAGAAATCTGCTGATAATCTTAGTAAGGATCCCTTGTATGATGAGTTCCTTCTCTCTCTGCTTTTAAGATTTTCTGTCTTTTTCTTTTGAAAGTTTGATTAAAATGTGTCTTAATGTGGCTCTCTTCATGTTCATCTTACTTAAAATTTCTTGATTTTCTTAAATGTTTATGTCTTTTATTAAACTTGGGAAGTTTCAACTATTATTTTTTAAGTATTCTCTCAGCTCCAGCCCCTCTCCTCCATCTAGGACTCCCACAATTTATATGTTGGTCTGCGCAATGGTATCCCATAGGTCCCTTAGGCTCCATTAACTTTTTAAAAATCTTTTTTTTTCTTTCTGTTCCTCAGACTTCATAATTTCCAAGAAGGAGTGATAGGTAATAAGTCTGTGGGATCTATTTTGTTTTTCATTATCTCATAGTAAGAAATACTTTGGGTAATTGTTTCCTATGTCATTAAAATTATGCAATATTATTAATATTTTAAAATTACAGTTTTGCAAATTTTAGTAAGTTGTGATGTTACGTTTTACCAAATCACATCAGTATTATTTGGCCAAAAGTTATTTTAAAAATTAGGAATTTACTTTACCATGAAGAGCAAATAATATTGTCTGTAACAGAGGGACTTCTAAGCTAAAAAAGAAACCAAAAACTTGGAAAAAACTCAAAGGAGACTGTAAGTATAGACCAAATTAAAATATGATTAAAAATGACTGAGGAAAAAATTGCCAAAAATAAAAAAGAATACCTTCATGTATAAAGAGTCTCTGGGTTCTTACTCTCTAATCCCATGCCCGTCAGGGAGTAGGACCTCACAGAGTGAGTGGGGACTGTGAATGGTAAACTTGGCCAAATGTACTTTGTGGACCCAAGAAAGTAGGCAAGGAGTGTGATCCTTATTGGAAGGTGTAGGTTTCCTACTGGAAAGTAAAACCTAGGGAGCATAGAAGACGATCAAACTTGGGGGAAAAGGAAAGGTCAATAAGCTATAACAAGTTACCACAAAAAACCACATACATGCAGGAAAAGACAGAGGAAGATAGCTCTGGAAATGTGGAGCCAGGGCAGTAGCTACATATATGTACCCAGTCTGCTTTGACAAGATTCTTAAGAGAATAACTTAGATCTTTAAAAATGGGGAGGGGCAAACACATGTAAACAAATAAGCCAACAAAAAGCAAAATGAAAGCACACAAAGAAACACATCTCCAAAGAGGCAACATAATTGGAATTATCATTTGAACGAAAATTCAGCCTCTGCAGAAATTTAATAAAACACATTGAGATAATAAAATGCTTTTATTGTTTTGCCTGTCAATTTTAGTCATTTTTTTCTATCATTTTCCTATTCTTTAATAATTTGTATAACAAACTACCCACAACAGTGGTTTAAGAAAACAGCCATTTAATTAGTTCTCCAAGTTTCCTGGACAATTGGGCAATTTTGATTGTCAGTGTTGACTGGGCTGAGTAGCTCTGGCCTTTATTGGGAGTCATTGACAAGTCTGGCAGTTTTCATGCTGTTGGTTCAGTTAGGATGTCCTTGGCTGTCACCACATGTCTCATCCTTCAGCAGGATAGCCTAGACATGTTCTCATGGTGATCACAGGGATTCAAGACAGGAAACAAAAATGCACATGTGCTTATTTTGCTTGCACTGTTTGTTGCTATCCCATTGGCCAAAGCAATTCATATGGCCAAGTTTAGAGTCAATATGGAAGGACACTATCAAAGGATATGGCTCCAGACCGGCCTGAAAAATTGGGATCATTAGTGCTATCATGTACCACACATTCTCTCTTGCTTCTGGGACATGCTCCACATCTACATTATTTCACATCATTATATAAAAAAAATTTTAAAATTCAAAAATTATTTTAAAAATTAGGAATTATTTTTTCCATGAAAATTGAATAATATGGTTTATTAATAGAGAGTCTTCCAAATTAAAAATTTGGGGAGAAAACATCCCCACACCAATAGATATTTAGCCTTCAGATCTCAGCTTCGATGTCATTATTTAGCAAAGTATTCCCTGGCCCCTCCTAAACTGGGTTAAGGGCAACTGCGTTATGCTGTTAAAGCACGCTGCACGTCCCGTGCCATATCACTTCCTGGATTGGATACTCTGTGAGGATGGGCCCATAGCTTGGTTTCAGAATTGCCAACATAATTTTACATGCATCCTCAGGAAACCTTCAGTTTAGAAAAATTACCAGAGTATTTCCTACATCTATCTAAATGACATTTTAATTTTAAAAGATTAAGTAACTAAGAGTAACTTTAAATGGTCCCTTTAATTATTTAAAATACATACACAAATTAAAATTCTCAAAATATAAAAGTGAAACTTTATCAAATGGGTGGTCAAAGCACATCTTATAGGTCAAATATGATTTTACTCGGGCAGAACAATCTGTCATGATCTACGTGATGATTTTTTCTTTCTCTTTACGTTTGACTTGAATTGTGTTGTAGCTTTATTAGACAAGTAAAGACGTGAGAGATGAATTCTATTGAGTGTCTCTGATGTGTTCAGGTTTTAAGGTTAGAGAAGAACAGCTGTTACCTGTCACAATTTTCAGGTGAAATGGTATACACTGGCCATGCTGGCTATTACGTGATTAAAAAGTGACAGCCTCTCAGAAGATTTGTCTGACTGGGTAGCTGATTTGTTTTAACAGTATCTAGGAGCTTATTATCTTACCCTCAGATACAAGCCTGAAACTAGCTCCTCAGGAGAACAAAAGAGAGGGAAGAACTGGCTTCTCTTTTTTTTCCTTTCTATCAGAGAACTCATGGTGAAAACTACCTCCTTCTGGCATTGAAGGAGAAAATAAAATTGATCACACAGATATTAAGTAGGAGATTGATGGATTTAGGTTAACTATAAATATATATAACTATGTATAAAAATGCACACTGCCTGAGAGAGGGGTCAGTAACATTAAACACATTTAAAGGAGTTTGTGTAATTTCTTTTCTAGTGGTCCTAAGAAAATGCAGATATTATACAGAGGGTACCAAAAAAATGTGTACACATATTAAGCAAGGAAACCTGAATTAAAAGTGTAGTACTCAATATATACCGATATCAAAAGATGAATGCAAGTCACGTTTGACTTCTGCAATCACAAGAGGTGCTCAAAGATGTTACCATCAGTGTCCAGACACTTCTGATTATGGCGAACTATTTACTGCTTGAGCAACATTGATCAAAGTGTCCACTTGTATACATTTTTTTGGCACCTCTCGTATTTTTAAAGTGTTTGCGAGTTTTCAATCATACACCAGGAAAATATGTTTTTCAAATCACTATCTACCATTTTGAGTACTTGAACTTTACCATTTTTTTATTCCAAATTTTAAGGTTCAGAAGTGTTTTAAAATATACCTGGGATTTGTTTCAATCAGGAATAGCACAACAGTAGACATGAAAATGGTTCTCATGAAGGAAGAGGCATACAATCACAGAGCCCTCAAAACAGGAGGTATGCCATACATACTATACTGGTTCACATGGAGAAGAACCAGGGGTGGTAGGAGGTGGAGGATGGAGAGAGAGCATGGCCTACAGACTTTACTGGAGCTTTGCAGGAAGGAACGGGTGAAGCAGGGCAGGTATGCTGAGCAAGTTTGGATTGGATAGTTTGAATAATTTCAGTGAATACTGTAGGGGTAGTATTCCCCCTGTAGTATTACAGTTGTCTGGTACCTGTCCTGGGGTGATTTACAGCAGGGAGAATTTATGGCTAATTATGGGAGTTTGATAAGGAAGACAGTTGAGGGTGTGGCTCTGGATTCCTTGGTTTGTATATCAAGGGCATATGCATAGGAGAGTAGTTTGCTATCTTTAGGTATTAACTACTAGCTCTGAGAAAGGCAGTCCCTCCGGAGCAAATCCTCATAGGTCAAAGCATCAAGAATACAAAAAATAAGAAAAGAAAATATAGATAATGCAAGAAGAAATTAAAAGTCAGCTTCAAACATGGTATAGAAAATAACTGGTTTAAATAATTTTAACCTTCTATCTTTTGAAAACTATTGAAGGTTTCCACTTAGGCGATTCAGTTACAGTGCCTTACAGCAGAGAATGGTGAATTACCTAACATAATGTAGAATTTGCTCTATGTTTATATTCAGCAAGTTTTCATGTACCCGACATTTTGTACGCAAATAGGAGTCCTAGCAGTGATACTTCGCCGTGAAATATTTTTCATGAAGGTTTTGACTATTTTCTCTGGCTCTCCGTTACATTATTAGGTCTAATGGCGATTCTTTTCTCACGTTTTGGTGGAAGAAGTATCTTGTTAGAGAAATTTCTCCATGAAAACACTCCAGGGGGAATAAAGTGGAATTCAGAGGAAATGTGTTACGAGTGTTATCCACCCACAAAACTAACTACACAACTTTAAGAAATTTACTTTATATCTCAGTTTCCTAACCTGTAACATGAAATACAGTAATTTCATCTCTGACATCATGTTATGCTACTGTGATGCCTAGATCAGTCCTGGAGTTTCATAGTTTAGCTTTGAGTTCCACATTTCAAGCCGTCTGCCCAACTTGCTGTGTTTCTCTGATCTGTACCCCAGTGACTGCCTGAGCTTCTTGCAGTCATTTTGAACAACATAACCCCCCACCCCCTTAAAGCCATAGTGCATTGGGCAGACAAGAAGTTGCCCTCAAATCCAACTGGGCCGCGTCAGAATCCTTTGCATGGATGAACTAAGTGAAAAATCCTGTGGAACTGGAACTGTAATATCCAGACTTAGAACTGTGAGGATTTCTAGTCCAATGTTAAAATTAGGAAGCAGAACAAATTAGTAAGCAAAGGGAAAAGAAAGAGGATGAGATTGAGGAAGACACAGTTGATATACAGAGGTAAGGAAGCATGGCTTTTTTGTATTACACTTTTGGTTCCTCTCCCATGAAAAGTTTTATTTTTTCCCATCTACTTTTCTAACGTTTCACCAAAATTTCTGTTGGACCTGCAAACCTTTCGAAACAATAAAGTAATCTGCAGATGGTATGTATGTATTTGTTTCATCTCCCGTGCCAGCTGGTCACTTAACACTTATAACTCCTGCAGCTTCGTTATTTAGATTAGAAACTGCCGAAGGGAAGCCCTGGGGCATTTTCTCCTTTTCTTGGCCTGCATTCCCATGACTTCAAAAAGAAATCTCATGACCTTCAGCTACCATCCACCTCTTCCCTCCTTTCTCCAGGCCTAAGCAATTACTAACCGACTTTGTCTCTGTAGATTTCCTTCCATGGACACTTCATATGATGGGCTTTCTCTCTTTATTGTGGTGTAAAAACTGGGATATATCACCCATGCATGTGATAATTGGGAACGTTGGGTAAGGGTACGTGGGATGATATATTGATCTATCTGTTCTTGTGAATGTTTAAACATTTTTGTAATGACAAGATTTTACAAAGAAAAGATGTTGGGTGCCTCCCAAGGACAGGGGGTGCAAAAAATTCCTATGGAGGTACATGAATCCATCCAGCCTAGAGTTTATCTATTTCTCAGGAAGGCTTTTTTTGTTTGTTTGTTTTTTGTTTTTTTTTTTTGTTTTTTTTTTTGGTGAGCAAGAAGTAAAAAAAGAAAGGATGAAAGTGAAAGAGTTTTGTTTTGTTTTTTAAGAGTTTTGATGAAAATTTCGGACCTTAGGCTTTAGTTCCTCTGTGAACAGTGGTCCAGCACATCGGTTGAGCAAATGGAGATGGGCTCAGTTTGAGGAAAGTGAATGAGATTTGAAATAGGTTTGAGGAGCAATGGAGAGAGAATGGACTCAGGAAACTGTGTCCTAAGCTCCATTTGTTTTCTTCACATGTTAGTGGGTTTGGGATAATTATTTGTGGAATGAATGATTTCCAGATAGTTCTGTAGCTGAATTGATCTGGGTATGAGTAGACTTGAATGTGGGATTTAATCCAATAGTGATCAGTTACTTTTAAGAAAGAATTTCCGGAAAAACAGAGGTAAAATTTTCCCAGCTGGGAGAATTAAGTGTGATTGGAAGGGCCCATTTGTATTGGTGTTTTTTAAATGTTGGTTACCCGAGAGACTATCCAGTCTGCCTCAGACAGAAAGGAAAACAAGAGCTGGGATTGACTGGGATTGACAGGCAGTAAGTGAGAAAATGAATGGAGTTTAAAATTTAACAAGAGCCAGATAAGCTGGAAGGAGAGGGGATGAGCCCAAAGCTGGGAATGTATTCTGTACGATTCCAGATGGCAGAGGTCTTCTTGGTAATCAGCTCTATTGTGTGGAAGCAACTGCACTGGAATGAAGGTAAAGGACCCTAAGATGGGATGATCTAAGATCCGGGAGGCTGAGTTATTGCCTGCTCCACCCACATGGATGTTAGAGCCTCCACTGCCTTTTCACCCCTTCGAGTTCCAGCCATGGACCCCAACCCACCCTCGGTCCTTCCCAGGGCCTCCACAAAATCTGCAATGTTTTCTGTCTCCCCAAACTTCAGACACTGTAGGGTCAATGGCATAACTTGGGACGCGAAGATTCAAGTGTGTAGTGAGAGAAGGCTGTGGAGGACATGGGTTTTGTTTGCTTTTGTCCTTACAGGATTCATACTTAATGCTGGAAAAATGACCTCAAGTGCTCTCTGAAACATTCACTCTATTTGGGAGTCCCAGTCTGTACAAGTGGAGCTGCCTTCCGTGCAGACCCTGTTGTAAGGATGTGTACGTGTGCAGTCTTGCCTAATGAAAGCATTCCATGGAGGTCCATGGTGACCCCCCAAATATCTGTAACCCTGGCTCTCACCTCTGGTTCACAAGCTACAGGTGTTCTGGAAGAGATTGATGAGGGCTCCACCAGGGCCATGAGGATCAAAGGGGACATGTCCACCCTGAGAGCCAAACAGCACTCATTAAGGGCAAGATATTATATATCTCCATCAAGCAGGGATGGAGGGAAGTCACCATGATCACCTTCCCCAAACACAGGGACGCCAAGCCTGACGACATCCCCACAAATAATGTTTTCCCTCTCAAACAAGATCCCCATGCCTTTTTGGTCTAAGGCATCAGGGTGCTCTGAGCAGCCTCAAGCAGTTGGAGTTTGGAGCAGACTGAGGAAGCTGGGAGCAAGGCAGTGTCACAGTGCGGGGATGATGGGGCATAAACCTTTGTTCCACCGCAAGGTCACTCTTTCCCCTTTCCTTTTCTTCTTATTTCCCACTCACTCTAAGGCAGCTTTTCCATACTTTCAGCTTTATTTTACCCTGGAAGGTAGGTACCTGTTTAGTCAATATTCCTACCACTGACAGTTGCGTGATGTTTTTGTTTGCAAAAAGAAAAAAAGGAAAAGAAAATGTCATCAATCTGACAGCCCAAAGAGATACTCAGGGACAGAAACCACATTGCCAAGGTGACTTTCCAGGAGGGAAACTTCAGTGTCAAGGTTAAAGGATGCTTCCCCAACACATTAACATGAACCATAAGACAGACCTGTAAGCAGCATCGGTGCTGTTCCTAGACCCGACCCCAACCAGCCCAGGAACCACTGGACAACGTCCACCCGAAACACACCCACTGAGGATTCACCCTCCTTGGGATCCTCACCACTGACTTCTCCATAACGATGAAGACACTGTTTCTTCTTCACTGATACTTTCTGAAAATGTACCTCTCCTTGACCTTCTTCAGATATAGAAGGCCTGTCTTCCCCACCACCCTAAAGGATTTAAAGCATTCCAGGAGGGGGAAGGTGTGGGCTGCTATCCATGGTCACTGAGACTAAGCTAAGAGGCAGGAGACACAGCCCATCTCCTCATACTTCACCAGGGACGAAATGGGCTTTTGGGGACTTGCTATCTATTTCTCAGATAGAGCTGCAGGGGATGGGTCACTCTTCAGAAGCAAAAGGAAGCAAATGATAAGACCTAAACTAACTCCTTCCCTTCCCTAAGCACAAGACCTGAGTGACACAAAGCCCATGTCTCCCACATAGCACACAACCAAAACATCACTGTTATTAGAGAGACATTTATTACGGAGAATCAACATTCATCCCAAGGGAGGAATTACTTGGGGGTGGGAAAATGTTTTCCTCAGAAATTTGGGAACTGGTTTGGTGTGAAAATAATAGACATATCTCAGAAAACTGTGCATTCAGTAATGGTGAGAGAAAGACAAGCCTGAAGCTCCAGGCAAGCTTGACGCCTGCAGGAGAGGTTTGCATGGGCTGCAGTCTCCCTGTGGAGCCAAGATTGGGGGTGCTTCTGATGGAATAGCCGCTGCATAATGCTGCAAATTTCTGGGGTTGTCTGTACTTGTGTCTTTTCTGTTGCATACTTGGAGAAGTCTGGCCTGAATAGACAGCTTCTTCCTGGCATGAATTCTTGTTTGCCACTTTACAGCAGGAAACCCTGGAGTTGAGAGGAGGCCCCTGGGGCGACCCTAACTGGGCCCCTACATCTGCTTCCTGCTGAGCTTTCCCAAACTTCACTGGGGAGCTGAGGGGCTCTTTGGGGCAGGGGATGTCTGCTGCCTGCCGACGCCCCAGCTTCTCCCGGAGGTACATCCAAGGCCTCTCCTGACTCTCTTATCTCTGGTCGTCCCAGGCGAGGCATCTCTGCCTGGATCTGGGCCTCTGCTCTGTGCACTTGATACGGGGCTGCCCGCTTCCTGGGGATGTTCTTGCTTTGTGCCTTCTCTGTCAGGATAAAGACAAGGAAACAAGCGTCTCATTTGTTTACTGAATGGTCTTTCAGGAGCAGACTGCCCCTTCTGTGACGTGGTCTGGGAAGACTTGCTCCCAAGCACTTCCTCTAATGCCAAGTCCTGATTCTTACGACGTCCCAAACATCAAGTTTGGGACGTTCCCCACCCTGGGTCGCCTCCACCAAGCCCTTCTGAGGTGGGGCCTTGAGGACTCAGTCTCTTCCAAGCTGGTAGAATCTTCTTCCTACACCACCTGAAGACCCGCCTAGGGCCCCGAGGCACCTGCCGCTGCTCCATCCTGACTCCTCGGTCCTCCACATGGACAGGAAGCCCCTGGGAAGCTCCCACGTCCACACTGGAGACACCCTCAGTATGAGTCAGGAAGGCTTCGTCTGTCAAGCTGTCTGATGGACTCACCCCAGGACCATCTAGTTCTTCCTCAGAGCCATACACGAGATCTTCATCTGAAGAGCTGTCTGAGTCACCCAGAAGAGGACCTTCGGGGCCGTTCTCTGGGCTGTTTCCCTTATCCTTCCCTATATCTTCCTCTAGATGTTGCATTTCTGAGCCCCTCTCACAAAAGCTTCTGGGTTGGCTCAATCCTACATTTAGGGTTTTTCTGATCTGTTCTTTATCTACAGAGATGCATGAGAATCCATAGTTGCTCTCCAGCTCAGATATCTCTGAAGAATCGCTCGGAGGCCTCATCAGTGACCGAGATTCACGGATTCTGCGGGGCAGGCCCCACTGGTGTTGGATGAGTCCCTTTCTACGGTGATGTTCTACATTTATAGTAACCTCATTGCTGAGAGGAAATGCTCCAGGAAGGATGGAGGTTGAAACCTGGGCTTGGGAGGGCTGGTGGTAAGCAGAGTTGGGATGGGAAGAACAAAAGTCCTCCTGAGAACTTTGGGCCACAGAGGGTAAACCACACAAACATTCAAGTTGGTGTTGCAACAGGCTCCATCCCTGGTGTTTGATTATAAATGAGGTGGAATCATCTGATTCGCTGTGGAGGTGATGGAAGTACCCTCCACAGATGCCAATCTGGGGTATAGGACCAGATGGCACATTTGGGATTGTGCATTGAAGATGGACTACAAGTCGGATCTGACTGAGACGTAGGAGCTGGGATTGGGGCAGGGATTGCGGGAAGGCATGAGGCTGCACCCCAGGCGAGGATGGAAGTAAGGCATTGGAAACTACTGCATATAGTTGGCCTGTGGGGGCATTTGTGATTCTGTGGAAAGTAAAGACCTGACGAATAGTCACTGACGATATGGACAGAAAAATGCAAGATCTCACTGAGTAATGATGGCAAAACCCAGAAAAGATGGATATGGTTTTCCACCCAATAATCCTGCCAGGTCCTAGGATGTGAGGGCTGCTGATGGACATACCGTTCCATAGCTGTGCCTTTGTTTCTCTAGAAAGGAAGGGCGATGAATAAGTCATGCTTAGCAGAAGCTAAGTGTAACACTTTTCGTGAAGAATTTAGGTGATAGTCTGGCCTGTGTTGTTTGAGGAACGATCCATTTTTCTTCCCCTTTCCCTTCCACCTCAGGAAAGGACTCCTCTTTGGGACATGTCTCTCGGATAATGCTATGGTTTCTGGGCTGAGACACATCAGTGGACCACACCCTATAAAGTTGGCTGCAGGATCTCCCGCAAAAGAGGCCTGTAAAGAATAGAGGGCAAAAATACTCCTGCTTGAAATCACCTTGTGCCAAGGGGGGAGGGAATGGGTCCCTGGCATGAACTAGTCTACACCAGGAAAGGTTTGCACGTGACAGGCTGGAATGGTCAATGCCTGTGACCATTGGAACAGAAGTGCACAACGCACCGGGGCTGTCTGGAGATGCCATGTCTGCATCAGGCTTCCATGGGATGGAAATTTATTTAGAGTGAGTCACAGTGAAATTGTAGCCTGGTGGTGGTGAGGTACACAGCACTGGTGGTACCTGATGACAAGCCAATGAACTAGTTGGACTCCTTGCCTGGGACAAATTTGGTAAGGGGTTGATATCTTGGGAAAGGGAGGGGTTAAGAAAGATGGTGTTCAGAGTTAGAGGGGCATCTGGTTGGAGAAGAGGATCCGCTCTTGGAGTGCCATGTGGTGGGAAGACAAGGGGTTGGGGTGGGGAATGGCCCACTGGGAATGCAGATTCCAAGGGAGGAAAAGGCTCTGGTGGCAAAGAGTGACCCAGTGTTGTGGGTGAAGGAAAGTCAGACAAGGGGGTCGTTGGATTAGGAGAGAGAATTGGGGGTGACAATGGGAAAAGGCTCAGGCAGAGGGGCCGGTATTGGTTCTCCTGGAGGTACTCCTGAGAAGGTGGTGGACAAAGGGAAGGATGACTCAATCACAGAATCTGTGGAAGTCAAAGTGCACACTGAGGCAGTAGCATCTTTCCGGGCCTCAGGGAACGGTGGACAATTGACCACAGTGGTTGCATTATTGCTCACCTGACAGAAGGGGTCTGGACGTAACGGCTGATGAAAGCAGGTGGTATCATGATGCCGGTACAAGGGGCTGCAAGAGACAGGAGGTAGAGAGTTACAGCCAGGACCAGAACAAAGAGGAGGCCCTAAAGGCCCTGTGGGGGTGGGGCCACCTGAAAGAAGCCCGCTGCCCTTCACATTGCTCCACATCCCTGACTTCACAATACACCCAATAGCGCTCACCCCGGCCTTCATGCCCACCCCCGTTCCTATGGCTACTCCATCCCAAGACTATGGAAGGCTGTATCGAGCCCCTGGAATTGCACAGAACATGCTAAAGAGGGATCACCGAAGGGGAGGGAAGACTACTCACCTTTTGGGGATAGTAATCAGCCGTGTTTTCTCCTCTTCTGCCCTCCGGTAATGTCTCCAACCTGGGAAGCCAGGAGAGTGAGTTATGTGGGATGAAGGTAGAAGCACAGGTAGTATACGGGAGTCCCTCTATGGGAAACCATTGTGATATTACACTGTGACGCCCCAAGAATCAGTTGATGAATTGAAATGGTCCATGTCGCCAATACGAACAAGGTTCCCATGTGACTGTTGCTTCATTTGTAAATTACATTGAAAAACATTATCTCATTTGATGCTCAAAACCAGTCTGTGAAGCCCAGTGGTCAGTGGTTACATCAGAGAGGAATCTCATCACCCCAGAGGTCAAAGCACTTAAAGTCCAGAGACAGAAGTTCTGAGTCTCCACATCTATTGCACAATGTCCCCTGCTCAGGTCCATCACTGCTCATGCCCAGGGAGTGCAGAGCAGGGACCAGAAAAGTGACTAGTTCTCACTGCCTTCCCAGGAAAATCTCCTCTGACAGCTCTGTTCTCAGACAGGGACTGTATCTACCATCAAATGGCCTCAGAGCTCATGGACCAGGGACCTCGTGCAAAGGACAGAAAGGGCCACCCTTGGAGAGTGCAGGTGAAAGAGGCAGAACCTTACCTTACCGTGTCCCAACTTTCCTTCTTCTCTTGGCTCTGCTCCGGTGCTGAGAAGAAGAGAATCACTTCTGTCACCTTTCTCCATAGGAAACTTAGACTTTCATGATCCCAGAAAAACATGACTCCATTTTAATTACTAGAACTTTGTGTTCCTTCCTTTGATCCATTTTTATGGGTTCAAAATGTTTTCAATTTTTCCTTCTTTGAAAAACTCAAGGAAGGTTTTGTCTATGAGGTCCACTCTTGGTATTCTCAGTCAGAAGTCCTCTGCTCAAGGAGGGCAGAGAATCTGAGGCCAACAGTCGCATCGCTGGCCCCTCAGACAGGACCCTGTAACCTGGGCAGAGCTCAGGCTCCAGCCTCTGCTCAGAGGCTCTCAGAGGCTCAGCGCTGCACTCCTGATCAGCCCAACGCAGAGGAAGGCTCCGTGGAGTGATGTCTGACATGGGAATGTGACTCCTGATGAAGTGCTGGGGACCTCGCTTCTCCTGCAGAGATCCCAAACCCTCTGAATAACCCAAGCCAGGGTCAGGAAGTCACTGTTTGGGGTTTGATCCTGGAATCAGTCCTCTACCACATGCACATGGTCTGTGAGCTACCAAGGAAACAGTCCCAGCTGAACGTAAGCCCGGTCCTGCCTATTCTCCTAGAAGGATCTTCTATGCTCTCGGACTCCCCACCTCAGGCGTCACTCTCAGCCTCCTTACCTTTGGGATGTTTTTGGTTTCCTGGACGGGTGGTAAAGGTGGAATCTCCACCAGGTCGCACAGGAACAGAAGGAGCCAACACAAACCCCACAGGCAAGTGAGGAGAACCTGTAATGAGACAGAGCAGAAGCTCACACAAATTTCAATAAGGCTATTCAGAAATGCAAACACATTCCATTGTGGGAAATCCATTATCTAAATCGCCAAGCTGCCTGAGGCAACTGAGCTGTGACAGTGCAGACTCTTGACTTTATTGCCAGGCCTGCCTCCCAGACCATTGAAGAGTCACAAAGGGTTGTGACACAGCCCCTCCCCCACCCACCAGCAGGTCCCTCCACCCCTGTTGGGCCTCTAGGTCCCTCTGCCCTCGGCTGCCATCCTATTTTCTAATCCATCTTTCATCATATATTTACCTTAAGGAAAGTTTCTGCTTGTTCAACTGTGACCCAGATATTACCTGGATCTACCTTTATACTGCGTGGAAACCTTGACTTGGGGCTACCCATGTCCACTACCCTGGAAGTCTGAAATACTGCCTGGAATGTTTGCTTGTACCCAGACATTTACACTCAGGGTCATATGTATGTCCTCAAATTCATCTTTCCTATAGAATGTTTTGCCTTACGTGAACCCAGGTATATAACTTCAAGTTTTTTATACTTAGTTCTCTGAATGTTGAATAGCAAATTTTAGTTTATTTCAGTTAGCCTTTTCAATCAGAGGGGCTGACTCAAATAATTAAAATGTGTAATTCATTGTTCAACGTTGACAAAACCGAACTCAGTACAAAATAAATGTAAAGAATTCAACCTTCCAATGATCTTGGGGTAAGTGTGACATTAATGAAGGTTAAACTGCCCAAACACTTTCTGGTCATGCTACACACACACACACACTTCCCCACTACCAACATACAGGACCAGACAGGGACAGTTGTAGAATGCGTGGACCTACATGGACACATCGTTATCACTCACAGGCCACAGGTTACATGAGGGTTCACTCTTGGTGTTGTACATTTATGGGTTTAGACAAACGTATAATGACATGTGTCCCCCCTTATAATCTCAAACAGAGAAGGTTCACTGCCCAGAAAAGTTTCTGTTTTATGCCTATTCATACCCCCTCCCTCCCTATTCTACGGAAAACACTGATGTCTTTACTGTCTCCAGAATTTCGGTTTTCTAGAATGCCATGTAGTTGGAATCACACAGTGCATAGCCTTTTCAAACTGGCTTTTTTCACTTAGTGATATGTATTTAAGTTTCCTCCATATCTTTCTATGGCTTAATAGCTCATTTCTTTTTATTGCTGAATAATATTCCATTATCTGGTTGTATCACAGTTGCTTTATCCATTCACCCTGGACATTTTGGTTGCTTCCCAGTTTGGGCAACTTCGAATGAATCTCTTATAAATTTTATTTATTAAAAAAAAAAAAAACTTAGTGAGATATAATTCACATATTTTACAATTTACATATTAAAAGTGTACAATTCAATGGCTTTTCGTATAATCACAATGGTGTGCATCCATCATCACAATCAACTTTAGAACATTCCACACTCAGAAAGACACTCTGTTCCCTTCAGCCTTCGCCCTTCAAACTGCTTATTTCCCCCACCCTAGGTGACCACTCACCTACTTTCTCTGTAGTTTGGTGAATTCTGAACATTTCATACAATGGAATCATACAATATGTGGCTGTTTGCTAGTTGTACCCCCAATGAATTCAGTTTATGTAATAAACGTACTGTGTGAATGCAAAGCATCATATACGTATCTGTAATATGCTTTCGGTGAACATACCTAAATAAGCATCACTTGGTTCCTGCAGGAAAATCACAAGTTTCAGAGAGCAAAGGAAGAGTTTACCCAGACGTGGGCTGGGGTGAGATATACCCAACTGATCAAAGATTCAAAGCAGCAGAACCAGCAACAATAGGGAGACCTCAGCATCCCTAGGCCTGAACGGGGAAGGGGCGGGAGGGATCACCCAAGTCCAGAGAGACAGAGCTGGGCTTCACGCGGACCTGGTGGCGCCTTGGACATCAGCAGGCAGGGAAGCCCAGCTGGTGCTGGGCACTGAGCAGGACAGAGACAGCTGACACGCTCACTGGGATTGGCCAATGGCAAGTATTCAGCACATGCGTGTTGTACATTTCAGTTTATAAATCCTGGCAGATGTAATTGTAATTGAAATATACAATCCTGAAGTTACTTAAAACTGGAAATAAAGTAAAATTTCCCCCAAGTCTCCAAAATGAAGTTATATTCCTCAAGGCAGAAAAATTAACCTCAGGGCAATGAAATCAGCCTTAAGTATAGAGAATATAGAATATCATATGATAAAAATGATTCATCCAAACAAATCTGATTCCCAGATTGGTGAAATAAAATGGTGAAAGAAAATGGTGAAAATACACGCTGAAGAAGCAGTGATCCTATGTCAGATCACAACTGGAGCCCCGAGCCTCAGGGTCACGTCCCCCACGCTGACCTGTCTGCACAGACCATTAAAGTACCATCTCCTCTGACATCTTTGTGAAGACAGGTCCTCGTGCTACATCTGACATTTATAGTCTAGAACCATGGTGACATCATCTACAGTCTTAGGGAAACCGTATGCGTTGTCCAGAATGCTTAGCGTCTCACAGGATCGTTTTTCCCTTTTGCATCACTTCCCGTTACTCTGCCTTCTTATCTTTGTGAACTTCAAGAGGGCCACCTAGACTGTCCATATCCTAGTGATTTCTCACTGATGAAATCGGGAAGTGGGGTTTATTCAACTCTTCTTTCCCAACCTACCCTTCCAGTTGGTTCCCACATTCTAACAATGCAAGTCTCTTTCTCTTTCTCCATTCAGATAAGGGCAGAGTTCTGTGTTCTTCCCTGTGTTACCCCCACCGTCCCCCCACATGCACACCACAGACATACCACATACACACACAGACACATACACACAGACACACACACAGACACACACACACACACAGATACACACACACCCTCTCAGGTTCCCTTCACTGTCCAAGGTAATCCTTCAACGTTCAGTTCCAATGTCATCTCTGTGCCAACTCCTCAGTAATCTTGCCCCGTCCCGTGCCCCCCAGGAACCACCCACCCTACCTCCCACCAACATAACTAAACATCCCCTCTCTTCTGCTCACCTGGCACTTAGTCCCCAAACTTTAGAACGCTCCTATCACCTGTGTTACAGTTACCTCTTTCGGTGATCATTTCCCCGTCAGACTGCCAGCTCTTGGAGGCAGAAATCATGCAGCTGACCTTTGTGTCCCCAGTAGCACAGGGAGAAGGCTCACAATTTATGCTGAAAGACAGGAAACAGTCTGAGGTAACTTTAAGGATTTGTAAGAAGACAAGGAACATATATGCCCCCCCACCCTCCACTGGTAGGTCCACCTGGGCCAGGTGACAAGCGGATAGAGGGCGCACACCTGGCCTTCCCACTTGATCCAGAATCAGGTCAAGACTATCACAGCAATCCCTTTAAGACAAACACATGAACTGCATGTAATAAATTAAAACCTCCTTTTGCCACTTAATTCTTAGTCATGTTCTGTCTGTGAAGTTGCTTTAAAATGAGAGGTGGCTATTTATGAATATCTTCCTGTTTATTAATAAACAATGAGCTGTGTTTACGAAATTAACACAGCTCATTGTTTAATAAATGTGTGGCTGTAACACATTTACACAGTTATGAATAAAGCAAACTGCAAAGAGATAAGCAGTGGAAGATCTGAGACTTTGTTTCCATGGGGACCCTCCCAGTGACGTCACGTCATGGCAAAGTCATGACTGTACCCTGAGGTCTATTTAGCCGAGACTAAGCGGCCAGCAGCAGCCCCATTGATGCCACAGCAAGCTCAGGGAAGGTGCTTGCACACCAGGGAGGAGGATGATGTCACTTTGCTTTTAATAGACGCAGTTCCAAACTCTTTGAATTTTCTTCTCAGTCAGTAAAGACAGACCCCAAGTGCAGCAAGAGAAGTTGCCGACTATCAGAGCTCCCTTCGAGCCTGCCCCTACCTGAGTCATGTTTACTATGCACATTAGATGTTACCCAGCAGTAGAGCAAGTTCCTAGTATTTATTGCCCTTTGTTCTCTAACACTGCTGGGTAACTATGAAATTCACTCCTTTTCCTGCCTGAGGGTGGGACACTCCTCCTCCATCTGCAATTACCAGGACACAAATCACAACTACCTACCAGTGAGGATGGACTTTCTCTGATTTCTAAAGCAACATATTAATGTGGAAAGAATGCTTTATTTAGAGGACTAAAGGCTTAGGTCCAAATTCTGGCCATGTTACCAGGTGTGGGACTGGGGTGAGGTGAGTGAGGGCCCCAGGGAGGAAAAGTGAAGGCAGCAGTCCCTCTCAGGTTCCCGCTGGTCCTACCCCATCCATTACAAGCTCTGTCATTTTTATCTAAATTGAGGGAAAATTCACATAACATGAAATTAACTGTTTTGAAGTGTACAATTCAGTGGCATTTAGCACAGTCACAAAGTTATCCAACCACCACCACCATCTAGCGTCAAACGTTTGGAGTAATAGTACTAATAAGTAACTTACCTTGTGCCAAGTTACTATTTGAAGAGTTTTATGTGAATTAATTCAATTAATCTTCACAAAAACCCAATGAGGTAGGCCCTTAACATGACACTTGAAAGAACAGACCCATGTGTCTGCCTCACTCTGTTGTTTTGAAGATTTGGTGGCAACATTTGTTTAAAGCAGGGGTGTCCAAACTGTGGCCCGCAGGCCAGCTGTGGCCCGCAATCCATCTTTTATTGGCCCGCAGCAATTTCCAAAATTATATTTAGTTTACTTAAATTAACCAGGTGAGGCAATACGTACTTCACCTCGAGTGAGTAGCCTTCTATTTGTGTATTTTACTACATATGGCCCTTGGTGAATAACGTTGAAAAAAGTTTGGACACCAGTGATTTAAAGCATTTAGCACAATGCCTGCAGTCCACACACATGACCAGAACATAGATGTTTTTGTTAGTTGTTGATTATTCAGTTGTGACCCTCTGAATCAGTCAGGACTCTTGATGGCAAACAACAGAAACTGCCTCAGGCTAACCTAAGCAGAAGAGAAATGTCTTGGACGGGTCTCAGAGAGCTCACTGAATCCACAGGAAGCAGGCTCAGAGCAGGGGTGGGAACCAGAGAGGCCGGGCAGCTGAGGACACAGCCAGGGTCAGCTCCTACGAGCAGCGGCCCTAGACACGAGCACTGCTGCCATCATGGGGAGTAAGTCTCGGTGTCCCTGGGAGGTTATACAGCTTCCTCAGGAGGGAACACCCTCGCTTAGAGGACCCAGGGTCTGATGCTAGGTCAATGGTTCACATCTCCGCTGTCAGCGGTCATCGGCAGAAGGAATCTGTTGTCTTCGAATTCCACAGTAGGAAGCAGATCTCTTTTTCCTACTAAGAATCACACAGCAGGGCTGATTTTAGAAGTAGAAAGGGAATTTGGATGTAGGGTATCAAAACAAAGTTTCAGTGATACCTTCAAGAACACTGTTTTGACATCTCAGAGAACATTGTATGTAGAAAATCATCATAAATCCCAGAAATCAATCTTGCAAATTTAAAATACTTAAAAGTCAAGACTTTCAGGTCATCTTTTGGTGTTTCATGCCAAATACCTGCTAGATGGTAGGCAGTCAAGAAAAAATAATGAAATAAATAGAGTCCATAACTCAATGTGTGATTGAAATAATCAGGATCATTTCTTCAAATGTTTAAAATTGGTCTAAAATATTGATTTATCCCTTTGAACTCTTATGCAGGCCAGTTTGAAATACGGGAAGATGAGTTTTGCTCTCTTTACCTTCATTAACAAATTGGAGAGATATTTTTATCTAATGTGAGTAGAGCGACTGGAAAACAGTCAGAGGGGAATGTGGGCTGATGAGTAGATCACAAAAGCTGGTTGTTCAAAGTTACTTGATGATGGATTAGCAAGAGATAATTCTGATGCTCCTAAAAGATCTGCTCTGAGATTTCCAGGATCTGCACAGATCTTTAGACAGAAAGCTGGAGCCAGAGACGAGAAAAATTACTTCAGTAGAAACACTGGCCTCTTACCATCAGCACTGCGCATGCCCAACTCTCTCCCATATCAGATAAAACCCTCCCTCCACATCCTCCCCTGCAGGGACGGCCCTGCTTCTCCCCAACCCTCTCCTACCAGTCATTTCTCAGCCCCCCACAGTCTGCCTTCTAGGCCCGCCACTCCACTGAAGTGTCACTTGTCAAAGTCACCGACAGCTTCCTCATGGCTAAACCCAACAGGCACCTTTGCATCCTTTTCTTACTTGGCCTTAGAGCAGATGTGGTTGGTATCTTTCTCTTGGAAATGCCGTCTTGACTAAACTTCCATAACTCAATAGTCTCGTGGTTTCCTCCTGTGTATATTCAACTGGAATACATAGTCTTAGATTTTACAAAGGCACACAAAACACAACACTCCCTGACTGAACTCATAATCTTTCTCTGCACTTTTCATCCGACGTCCTCCTTCAAAATGAATGCCTCCCACATACATGGGTGTCAAAGCTCAAGAATCTAGTACCATCTTTGAATTTCCCTCTCCCCCAGGACCCAACCTGTCAGCCCACCTCCAACCAACCACTCGGTGCCGGTTAGTACACTGCCTGAGTAGCATTCAAATACCAGGGGTGCCAAAAAAATGTATAGAAGTGGACACTTTAGTCAACAGTGCTCAAGCTGTCGTTTGCCAATATCAGACTTGTTTGGATGCTGATGGTAACCACTTTGAGTGCCTCTTGTAATTGCAAGAGTCAAACGTGACTTGTATTCATCTTTTGTTATTGGTATATCTTGACTATTACAATTTTAATAGTTTTTTTTCCCTGTCTTTACATGTGTATACATTTTTTTGGCACCCCCGGTATTTCTACTTTTCTGCATCCTTTGGGCGATCATCTCACTGTCCCCATTGAGTCGCACACTGGGGTGACCGAGATTGTGCTTCATATCCTCCCATAGCACTGCTCTTAAGGACAATGTTCAGGTCTTCAAGACAACTTATAATCAGGCCCTTTCTCTTCAATAGGGCCTGATGTCACATCTGAGCTGTAGGACATACTTTACAGTGAGATTATAATGTTGGTAACAAAGGTTTCTACCTGTGTCAGCTTGTCTGAAAATTCCTATTCTTAAAAATGGCCCAAATAGAAGAAAGGGTCCCATGTAAAGAATTAGTCCACCTTTGTTGACTATCACTTGAGTATCTGTATACAAAAACCTCGATAGCAGTAAAAGGTTGATGGAGATTGAGGGAGCGAGCCAGTGATGAAATAATCTGGTTGATTTTCTGCAGTAGAAAGATGAAAATAAAAGCTTACAAAAGAAGAGTAAAGGATTCAGGTGAGGACTTTATATGAAAGAAAAACAAAGAAAAAGAAACACAAGCAAAGGAAAACAGTTAAGAGACAAATAAGTTAGTTTCCAACAATGAGTTCAATAGGCAGCCATCTTAATGGGAGAGAAGGTAGACTGTAAGTGAGAAACGGGGCCACTCAAAGAGGCAAGAGACAAAAACATAAGGGGACCCTTCCTGCCCTGCAGATTGTTTTGATTCTGAAGTGTGTTCACCCAGCTGAGTAAAGACCTGGTGAGGATATCATATGTCCTCTAAAAGGGGCAGCCATCAACTGGAGAAAGATGTGCTGTTTCTGTCCAAAGCTCATTAGCAGATTGAAAATGTGACACTGCGTTACTCTGATTAAGGATTACTTTCTAATTCCAGGGACAGAACTCTCCTCAGAATGAGTAGGCCTTCACACAGAAACACAGACTCACATGGCACGGCTAAAACACAAATAGCTTTTAAGGCTGCTTTCCATCTTCCCAAGACCCAGTGGGAAAGAAAGGGGAGGTTCTCTAGCAAAGAGGGGAGTTAAGGGTTAGAGTTGTCCAGCTCCCCAAGCCAGGTACCTTTCCCGCTAATAGGGGAGAACTGTGATGCCATCTTACAGGCAGAGGAAACCTTGGAAAACTGGGTCCTCACAGTCTGTTTAGGGAAAACACAGTACTTCCAACCTCCCACTCCAGCGGGACAACAGCAATATCTCAGACTAGATGAGGAACCCTCTACCTCAGACCCTCCCAGGGAGACAGCATTTGGGTTCCTACAATTTCATGGGATAACTGGGTCCTGGCCCGTTGGAAAATGCCTAGACATTCCACGGGTAGGCTTATCAGGCAAAAGTCACCTGCCAGTCCTTTTAAAATGTGTAACGAAAAGCAATCTACACTTTTATATTTTAAATGTATTGTTGGGGCTTCATTTCATACTGCAATATTGTAAAATTGCTTGAGGTAACTTTAAATCCAAGGCAGTGGCTTTCAAACTCCTTTGACAGATACAAAAATATATATAAAATAATTTTTAGCATAGACCACTATATACACACATGCACAAAGCTAATATAAAAGTTTTTTGGAATATTATAGACCCTTATTAAGTACAGTACACTCTAATATTATCTATTCCATTTTGTTTCATGTCTTATAAGTGTTTGTTGCAATCACCACAATTATTTCATAGTTCACTAATGGATCAGAATCTCAGTTTGAGAAACACTATTTTAAAAGTATAGGTTCCTCCACAAAAGACCCTAAATAGCAAAAGCAATCCTAAGAAAAAAAGAACAATGCTGGAGGTATCACACTCCCTGACTTCAGCTTGTAATACAAGGCGATATAATTATTGTAATTATAACAGTAATTATAACAGTATGGTATTATTATTAACAGTATGGCAGAAAAACAGACACATAGAAAAGTGGAATAGAATTAAGGACCCAGAAACAAACCCACATAAATATGGACAGGTAATTTGTGACAAAGAAGTCAAAAACATACAATGGAGAAAAGATAGCCTCTTCAATAAATGGTGCTAGGAGAATTGGGAAGTCGCATGAAAAAGAGTGTAACTGGACTGCTATCTGTTACCATGTACCAAAATAACCCCAAATGGATCAAAGACCTAAACATAAGACCTGAAACAATAAACTGCATAGAAGAAAACATAAGTACTAAACTTACAGACCTTGCGTTCAAAGAGGATTTTATGAATTTGACTTCAAAGTCAGGGGAAGTAAAGGCGGAAATAAATGAAGGGGATTATATCGAACAAAAAAGCTTCTTCACTACAAAAGAAACTATGGTCAAAATAAAGAGACAACCAACAGAATGAGAGAAGATTTTGCAAACAATGTCTCTGATAAGGGGCTAATAACCAAAGTATATAAGGAACTCCTAAAACTCAACAACTAAAAAACAAACAACCCAATCAAAAAATTGGCAGAGGACCTGAATAGACATTTCGCCAAAGATGACATACAGATGGCCAATAGACATATGAAAAAATGTTCTACATCACTAATCATCAGAGAAATGGAAATAAAAACCACAACGAGATATCACCTCACACCAGTTAGAATAGCTATCATCAATAATAGTAATAATCATCAATATACATCAATAATAGTATCATCGAATAGTAATAAGAATTGGAGAGGCTATGGATGAAAAGGAACCCTCATACACTGTTGGTGGGAATGCAGATTGGTGCAGCCACTGTGGAGGGCAGTGTGGAGGTTCCTCAGAAAATTAAGAATAGAATTACAATAGAACCCAGCAATCCCTCTCCAGAGTATCTACCCAAAAAAATCTGAAAACATTTATCCGTAAAGATATATGTGCTCTGATGTTCATTGTAGCTTTGTTTATGGTGGCCAAGACGTGGAAAAAACTAAACTATTCTTCAATAGATGATCAGACAAAGAAAATGTGATGTATATACACAATGCAATACTATTCGGCTGTAAGAAAAGATGAAATAGTACCATTTGCGACGACATGGATGAATTTTGAGATTATAATGCTAAGTGAAATAAGTCAGACAGAAAAAGTTGAGAACCATATGATTTCACTGATATGTGGTATAATGAACTGAAAACAACAAAAGAATAAGACAAACAAATGAAGAAACAAAAACTCATAGACACAGCAATAGTTTAGTCATTACCAGAGGGTAAGGGGGGAGGGAGGTGGTAGATGAGGATAAAGGAAATCCAACATATGGTGATGGAAGGAGAACTGACTCTGGGTGGTGAAGACACAAAGTGATTTATAGATGATGTAATACAGAAATGTACACCTGAAATCTATGCAACTTTACTAACAATTGTCACCCAATAAATTTTAATTAAAAAAAGGATATATATATATGAAATACTCTAGTTTTTAGTCTGGTATCCAAATTTTGAAAAGGCGCATTACAATGCATTACCAGAAAGCAGTGACCCAATCCCTCTTCTGGGTGGATACCCAAATAAATATGAAAACATGTATCTGTAAAGATATATGTGCTCTGATGTTCGTTGCAGTTTTATTTGCGGGTGCCAAAACACGGAAACATCCAAAGTATACTTCAATAGATGTTTGGATAAAGAAGATGTGGTATATATAAACAATAGAATACTAACTAGTCTGCCTTAAGAAAAGATGAAATAGTGCCATTTGCCACAAAATGGATGGTCTTGAGATTATTATGCTAAGCGAAATAAGTCAGACAGTAACAATTGAGAACCGTATGATTTCACTTATATGTGAGATATAAAACTGAAAGCAACAAAGGAACAATACAAACAGACAAAGAAACAAAAACTCATAGACACAGACAATAGTTTAGTGGTCACCAGAGGGGGTGTAGTAAGGGGGGTAGGGGGTGGTAGATGAGGGTAAAGGGGATCAAATACATGGTGAAGGAAGGAGAACTGACTCTGGGTGATGAACACACCATGTGATATATAGATGATGTAATACAGAATTGTACACCTGAAATCTATGTAATGTTACTAACCATTGTCACCTCAATAAATTTTAGTTAAAAAAAAAAGAAAAGAAAGGAAAACAGTATTTGCTGAAGGAACCTCAGTCTCCCAGAGAGCTTTGATTCTAAGACAGGTGCAGGGAAAATACAAGATGGTCTTGATATGTGTTGCATGAGAAAGTAAGAAAATGTTAAAAAAAAAAATGATGGAGACATGTCAAAAGGACCCAGAAGCCAGTTGAGAGTGACACCCTCTGTCTAAACCTTTGACAATATGAACACCAAAATAAATATGGATTACTGACTATAATTAACAAAATAAAATAGAAAACCATGAGCCTATCTGAATATAAATGAATGAATAAATGAAAAATTTGATGAATATACAACCACCCCCACACACACGCAGAGTGACAATTAATTATGCGAACTTGTTGCAACGATGTTGCTAACCATTTTTGATATCAGAAGGATTATTCATTATGAATTTGTACCAGCTGGACAAACAGTTGACCATCTTTAGTATTTGCAAGTGCTGAAAAGACTGTATGAAAATGTTAGACGACCTGAAATTTTTGTCAACAATTCATGGCTCTTGCATCACGACAATGCACCAGATCACATGGCACTGTCTCTGAGGGAGATTTTAGCCAGTAAACAAATAACTGTATTGAAACACCCTTCCTGCTCACCTGTTTGGCCCCCAATGACTTCTTTCTTTACCCGAAGATAAAGGAAATATTGAAAGGAAGACATTTTGATGACATTCAGGACATTAAGGGTAAAACGATGAAAGCTCTGATGGCTATTCCAGAAAAAGAGTTCCACAATTGCTTTGAAGGGTGGACTAGGTGCTGGCATGAGTGCATATCTTTCTAAGGGGAGTACTTTGAAGGTGACCATAGTGATATTCAACAATGAGGTATGTAGCATTTTTCTTAGGATGAGTTCGTGAATTTAAATGTGCGACCTACTGTATGTGTGTGTGTGTGTATGTGTATTTTCTCAAAGCACCACTATACAAAGTAGTAAATAACAAAGAAAAAAAGAGAACTTTAGATTATAAAAGTCTGGCAGACAACACCTTAATCAAATGCTTACATTGAATGTCAGTAGTAATGGGGTTCATGAAAGTCATGCGTGATGAAATAAAGTCATCCTCACTTGTGTGCTAATCCTGCCAAAGTCATATAACCTAAAACTAAGCATGAGGAAACGTCAAACAAATCCATATTTAAAGACATAACTGAGTTTATTTCTGCTTTGTTTGTTCATTTATTGGGTTTAGATTTCAAATACATGTGAAATCCTATGATATTTGTCTTAAATTTTTATTATTTTATAACTTGTTTTAAATTTTAGGTGCGCAAATCCTCTCTCATTTTTCTCTTCAAAACTTTTTTGGGTCAGCTTCAGCATTTTTGTGTTTTGGATTAATGTTGGTAATGTTGATCTTAAAAAAATAGACAGCCAGGTATTTCTCCTGCAAAATGAGTTTACTCAGGAACAACAAAGAATCACAATTTGGGTCATGCAGTCTAATGGCAAACCATATTGTGGGGACAGAGCCCCAAAAAGCAGTTTCCAGGCTCTCGGCCTCACATAGAAAGGTGCTGGCTCAGGTAGTAAATGGCCATCGACTGTGATCAAATGGCCATCAGCGGTGGCTTGTTGGCCGTCAGCTGTAACCAGTGAGCCATTGGCCACTAATATAACTGCCGTGGCTAGGCTAGCAGAAAAAGGGGGGAGCTAGCAAGAAGATGGTGGCTGAGTCTGCAAGCTGCACAGTGAGGGTTGAGAATTGTGTTGCTCCTGGTTCCTGTGTCTCCAACCCAGCCGCCAGCGAGAGTATAGTGGTGTGACTCCCCTACCTATGGCTCCGTGGGTGTTCCTTTTTGGCCTCACCATGTCCTGCGTTCTTATGTGGGAAGCGGGACCAGAGACCCTGTCGGGTGCCCCACATGACACATGTGCAAGTCCAGGGAAACAAAGAACAGGAATATTCTATTATGGAAGTGAGAAGGGCTGTTGCAAACACAGTCCATTGGAGGAAATGAAAACTTCAAAATATAGTGACTTCTCATTGGCTGAGTTATGGTAGTCTCCCATTGCCTGAGCTATTACTGTACAAGGAGGAATCTTTTGTTCCACATATTGAGGTAGTAAGGTAATATCGCTTCCTGTTGGAGATTCAAGATACTTTTTTTCTGTTGGGGTCAGTACTGGTAGTGTGTTGAGTGACACACGTGTGAGAATTCTCGCTTCAAGCCTCCTGACTCCATTTTAAATGAGGTTTTCTTTATTAACATTCACAGTAATTAATTTGTCAACTTTTCTTTTTAAGATATTCAATTTTTCATGGAGTTTGCTTGGAGAATTTATGTCTTTAAAATATTGAAAAGCGTTCTAGAGCATTTTCTGTATCTCCATTTATTTTGTACCTTTCTAATATCCTTCAATTAAATTTTGTATTCTCACCAAATCTCTCTTTGTAGATGTATTACTCTGAGTTTTTTTAAAATATATTTTGTTGCTATTTTAAATGGATTTCTTTGAAATAATATATTCACTAATTGATTTTTATTACTACTATATAGGAAACTCATCAATTTTATGTTTATACTGAAGCAAGTTATTTTTCTGAAATCGTGCATTACTTCTATTTTGTTTAACACACTATTTTCTTGGATTTGTTAAATAGAATAACACTTTGAAAAAGGTTATTTCTTCCACTATTTATACCTGTGTATTTTTGGTTTTTGTCTTATTGCATTGGCATGTGTCATAGTGGCATATGCCATCTCCTTGAAGATTTTTTAATTTAAAATAGGAGAATCCTTAGTACCCCTTATCCTTAGCTTTGAATCTTAACAGCATTTCTGAAACTCAACATATGGCATATATATTCCTCTACTCTGAAACAGTTTACATAATACAAGATACATCTGTTTCTGAAGGTTTGGAAGAACTTGCCAGTAATAACTTGAATTTTCATGCATGGTTTTGAGAGAGTTTATCTGTGCTCTTTATTTTCCATGATGCATACATTTCTTATTCTTTATGACACAAATTGTATCCTTTTCTAAAAAAAAAAAATGGTTTTTGATAAATTTCAAATTTATTGTTGTAAAGTTATACCTAGTACTTAAAAAAAAAAAATATATTTGGAAATAGTTACGTCTCCCTTATAATTCCCAAACTGTTCTATGAGGAAATCCTTGAGAAGAAGTGACCACCAGTCAACCCATCGGCTAGACCCAGGCAATTGAAGAGTCCTCATCCCCTCCCTTGTGCTTTGAATGTACGTTCTGCTCACAATTCCTACAGTGGGAGCCATTGTCAAGGTCTCAGCCTTGAGAGAGCAATGTGTTCTTGAGACCATCTAGACAATAAATATGGCGGAACCCAGTTAAGGCTTCTCAATAAACTTTTACGATTCTGGCAGGTGGATATGGAGATCTTCTCATCTAGCAGCCACCCAAGACAAACCTTGCATGCAAGTTCCTTTGCTTAGTAAACTTGCCACCTACAAACCTGAAGTGGTCTGCTTCTTTCCTTGGCCTCTCCTGGCCTTTTGTGTATGGGAGCCAAGTTGCAAACCAACAATTATTTGTTTTATGTCTTTTTTTTTTTTTTCATCAAATTTGCTGAAGGTTTATCTACATTATCTAGTAGCCAGCTTGCATTCTAGGCCAGGACCATGTTCTCTGTTTCTCTCTCCCCTATTTTCTCTCCATAACCCACTCACTGTTTACCCAACTCACCTTCCTTTTTGTCTCATCCTTATTTTTTTCCTTGTTTCTATGTCGGAATATGAGACTTAATTGGACCCAATAACTCCCTAAATATGCCCCTAGCCTCACTTTAAAACATTTCTAGCAGCCTTTATGGTTAAATATATAGTAGTAGTGTGATAGTAATAAGTGTAAAATTTCCTTTGTGATTTATAGAACTTTTTTAAAAAAAAAGTTGCGAGTTTTTTTAATTGTTCCAAGTGAATCACAATAATTCAATTTTTAGTGTAATTATCCTCCAAATAGATATTTAAAACCTGCTTCTTCCGTTATTTTCTCTCTTATCTCTTCCTACTGATTATCTTCATTTGTTTCAGAGAAATGGCTTCTTGTATTTCAGGGACACTAGTTAATATTGTTCTATTGGATTTGAAGCCACAAAATAGTTTACTTAGGACTTAGGACTGGCTTTGCTAGCACTACCACAATAATTTTTTGTTCTTATTAATTCCAGATGTCTTGTTTTGTTCCAAATATTGAAATAACAACTTATTTAGGAGAAATAATAAATGTTAGATAAAATGCCATTGAAAAATCCCACCTTTAAAACACTTGTTAAACTTCATCTGAAACACCCATATCTATAGACAAATGGAGAAATCATCTTTCTTCCTCCATTATTGTTCGTTAAGTGAGAAGTCTTCAAAACATGCTGTACATTTTTCTGTTTCAACTTTTAAATCTTGTGTGATGAAGAAAAGATATGGTTTATTATTTATAAATTATTATAGTGATGTAGTATTTGAGACTCAACATTTAAAGGCTTTTAATAATGAAATGTAGTATTCACCTCCTAAAATTGTGACATTACACACATTTTAGTAAAGGGCAATTTGTGGTGTGTGTGTTTTTTAAACATTCTAAGAGCAAAGGAGACCATTTAATATGATAATGAAATGTTCTTCAAAGTAGACTTTACACACTTAAATATGTGTAGATGTTGAAATAACATTCCAGTATTATTTCAAGTTTTAAGTATCTTAGAAAAGAACTATTAATTTTACAATCTCACATAAAATAACACCTTTTGTAAAAAGCTCTTTTTCTTTTTAGGTAAAGCAATTTCTTAAAAAAAAAAATGTTTTGGGGCATTGAACCTTAAGGTTGCTTCATATGTATCAGCATATTGATTCCTTACAACATTTTAAAATTCCTTCTCACCACCATTTCATAATACAGTTCTAACATGTTCTCTACTAAATACTAAAATAAAGAAAAGGATATTTAAAAAATAAGGCCAAATGTGTTAGCCAACGGCATTCTTTTGGGAATCATAGTTAATTTATTTGCTTTTTTCTTGATTAATAATGCTTAGCTCTGTAACGGCTTTTCATGTCAAATGAGATGGTAACCTAACCTTCCTCGCAGGCTGTGCTGGTATTTTCAGTTGGAGATCATGGAGCCACACACTGGTTGCCAGAACTTTTCCGCTCTGGACTCTCTGAGGAGATCCAATGTTTCTTGCTATTCCACATGACCCTAACACCAAAAATGAAAATAATAACTAATTGGTAATTTCCATATTATTGTAAAAAGTAAGATTAGTAATCAGGAGTGAATGGATAAAGAGAAGGATTTCCTGAATAAGAATGAGAAGACAGGCAACTGATTACCAACCTAGTTCTTTCTGATATTTGGAAATGTAGTAAGTCCACAATTCTTAGAATTTTCTCTTGGTCATCATCAGAATTATACCCTCAGCTTGAGAAATTCTGAGATCTGTGTCAGATCTCCTTTGGGGAGGTAAGCAATAAACAGTACATTTGAGATAGAAATATATGGAGAGCTGTTCAAAATTTTGCTAGCAGAAGAACTGGTTATATTGACAAAATAGAAAAACTTATAAAATGTAACACAGACAACATAATTCTAGAACATTTCAGAACCACTCTAGCCACATTGTAATGGCAAATATGAAGGGTAACTTCTATTGAATCAAGTACCCAAAGGAATTATTTCCTGGTCTTGTTTCTGCATCATTTCACTCTTTTTTAAAGACTGAACAATGTTGCCTTAGCAACTGAAGAAAAATATATTTTAGATACATCTGTTGTTTATCCTGCATCATTTCAAAATACAATTTGGTTGAGCTGGCATACAAAATTATCCTTAATTTAATGAATATACACAGTTTTCCCAGACTTGCTATAAAAAGATCTACTTAAATTAGCTTTCGACACTCTAGATTGTTAGATGTGGAAAATAAATATCCACTGTTAATGGAATATATTAACATTATAACTGTCTGATTAAAATTTAGATGTTTATATAATG
This sequence comes from Rhinolophus ferrumequinum, assembly GCF_004115265.2. Taxonomy (NCBI): domain Eukaryota; kingdom Metazoa; phylum Chordata; class Mammalia; order Chiroptera; family Rhinolophidae; genus Rhinolophus; species Rhinolophus ferrumequinum. The sequence goes on along the minus strand of NC_046285.1, from coordinate 5,225,801 downwards.
AAATCTGACCCACAAAGACAGCAAAACCACACTTATTTCCCACATGCAGCCAACAATATCAATAAAACATTTAAGGGAATGTATTAGGATATATTTAGTTACTTTAATTATGTAGAAGCTTCATGCCACGTAATTCAATGACCCAATTAATATAATAGCTCTGTTCTTCTTTAGGGCTAAGTAGACCTAATCATGTAAAATCAATTTAAAATTATAGGTGCACTTCACTCTAAGTGAATCTGATTATAAGAAAACTTGGTCTAATCTAATATGTTTATCTTACAGGGGAAAGAGAGAGCAGCACTGTGGTGTGCCAGGCACTATATCAGGGCCTTACCTAAATGAAATCACTGCCTCACTGTCCCTGGAGATATGAATTATGTGTATGTTACTTCCCCCTTTACAAAAAGGAAACAGAGGCCCAAAAAGATGACATAATTTTCTCAAGCTTATAAATCTATCAAATGGCATTGCTTGCTTTTTAACCCTGGGCCCTCTGCCTCACCTTCATTCTTTCCAGCAGGCTGTACTCTCTTCTTCCATCTATTTTGACAAGCTTGGTTTTTTAGGTGAATCATCTACTTCATTTAGATCAACTGTAATTTCAGATATATTTTATTCTAATACATTACACTACTATTTGTTTTCCATTTGTTTCACTTGTTTGATGTTTTCTTTCCCCTCTTGACTTCATTTTTTAAGACTTTTTACTATTCTAATCTTTTGCCTTTGTTAAGCTTGGAAGCTATATATACTTTTTACTGTTCCTTTAATTATTACTTTAGATATTGCAACATTAGTCCTTTACTTATCAAAGTTTAATATATTTTGGTACTTTTTTCCATTTCCAGAAAATGAATCTGTTTCTATTGTTTGTTATTTCTGCGGGTTCACAATCAAGATGTCTTGTCTGTTCATAGACCTAATTATTTTTCATTGCACACCAGATATTGTTTTTGAAAAATTATTTATAGAAAAACTTGAGGACTAGATTGGTACTATCCTTCTCCAAAGACGGCCTTTGTTTGCTTCTGCTTGACATCCATAGTTACTAGACCACCTGGGAGTCTCTTTAATACAATTTTAATGAGTGAGTAATTCAAAGTTGGTATGCAATTCCTGTGAGGCCCTGTAAATACCTAGTTTTTAACCCTTTAGCTCCTCACCATGCATGAGAGTTTAGAAAAAAAATCTCTTCTCTGTTTTGGACTCACATTTGTCTCCCTTGCCCCAGGAACCTACTCAGCATTTCAGCCTCCCTATTACCCTACTGACACTGAAATAATTAAAATCCAAGAGAAAACGGTCTCAAATGCCTGATTCACATCTCTGGATTTCCATTGTTTCCTAAACCTTGGCCCCCCAAATTCTGCATGCTCTTGCTAGCACTCTCCATTTTTATAAGCTTAAGTACATAATTTTTAAAAATGTTTTTTTCTAGTTATCCTCACTGGAAGAGTCTGTCTGAGTTAGCTAGTCCATGAGTACAGAAAACCTCTTTTGCAATTCAAATATGATTACAAGTTTAAAGACATACAATTTTTTTCAATTGCTTAGAACAATTAGTAAACAAATAGGTATTCCCATATAATTACAATTTAGATACCTTTTCTCTGAAATTGTATGTTTCTAATAGGATAAAAAAGAACATACCAAATAATTGGCCAACTTCAGAAAATACTATTCCAAACAGATTCTGGTTCTGAAATGTATGTGAGCATTTAAAAATATGGTTTCACAAGAAAGTTGGTTAGGGCAAAGAGTTTAAAGATGATATATATATATATCACAGCCAATTAGTGGTGTGGAGCTTGAAGTGGGAAGAAAGGACAGATTATCGAGGCTTTGGTAAGAAGTTTGGATTTCATTCTCAAGGAGCGAAAAACCTTGACAGATTTTAAGCGGCACTGACAAGATCTAACACATACTTAAAAATAAAAAAAATAAAATTATTATGTCTGCTGTATGGAGGATTCATGGCAGAGGGGGATGAAGGAGGCAAGGTTAGATGATAGAGATGAGTTAGTGAGAATCACAGAAGTCCTGGTGAGAGAGGACAGTGGTTTAGATTAGGTGGGAGTGGTTGTGGATAAGAATGAACATATTTGAGATACTTTTTATGAGGAAATATGTTAGGTCATTTTATTACTTTCATACTTCTCTTTGGAATACTTTTCCCAATTCTTGGATGGCAATATTCTTCCTACTATTTAACACCTTATAAATGTATTTCCAAATTTGAAAGGCTGAAGTAGTTAGTTAACCCTCATTCTGAATGTGCACAGCATTTTATTTATACTGTATTATAGCACTGTCTGTGCCATTTGTTTACTCTTGGTTATATTTGTGTTCTTTGCTATGGAGAAGCTGTCAAGGGCATCGTTTATAGCTTCATAGTTGCAACTGGTAGTGTTTTGCAGAATGGTCAACACAAAATAGGTGCTCAATAAATGTCATCTAAAGGAGAACTTGTTTGTGTATTTATAAGTATTTTACAATTTTTACTACTGTCCCTTTGAATAGTCTGTTGATGAGGCTTATCTTTCCTTGGAATAATGAGATATTTTAAATAAGCAATGCTTTGCAAATTTATATTTAGAAATGTGCTTGTCTTATGTTACATTTTTAGAGGAAATTAAATACTGAAATAGATATATTGTTAAATTAAAAGTGAGCATTAAAATGTATCTAATTGCAGTGATGAGGAAGCTAGACAGATTTAGTTTGGTTTTAAAATGCAGGTTCCATTCAGAGCCAGAGCTATTCTGTGGGAAAATTGAATGAAAGAATTGTAAACAACCATGGAAAACCGTGTATTTGTCTCCAAAATCAAGATAAAGGTTTTATGCCCAGTGTTTATGTTCACTCTAGAGTAACTAGAAAGACTGTTTTGTTTTTTGTTTTGTTTTTTGCAGTAGCTTAATTTAGGATATTTTTAACTCAGATTTTATTTTGTATTTTACTGAATTGTAAAATATACACATATATATATACATATATATGTATATACATATATATGTATATATAATAAGAACATACCAAATAATTAGACAACTTCAGAAAATACTATTCCAAACAGATTCTGGTTCTGAAATGTACATGAGCAGTATATATAAATGTATATGCACAGAACTTTGTAGCTTATAATAAAATGTACTCACATATTGTTATATATATCATATTATATAAAACATATTGTATATGCATATGTGAGTAGTTTTATTTGCTTCCTTTCTTCTTTTCTTCCCCTCAGTTGGATCTTACTATTTGCAGTTTTGAAAAGTACATCCTATGTTTATTTTTTTTCTAATGAAAGAGTGTAACTTCTGTTCTTTATTGAAAGTGATCAATAATGGATCCAATCAGAATTATCGATTGGGATATAAAAATTTAAACTACAAATACAGCTTTTACTCCTTATTCTAGGAAGCTATCTGTTCTGAAAGCTGATCTGCCTTGAATAATGCTTTATTGCAAGTAAGACAATCTTAGCAAGTGACCTCAGAAGCATGGCAGTGTGAAGGGTCCCCTCAATTTCTCCCCTTGAAGTTACAACAAGTTAAACAGCTATAATTTAACAAAGAATTCCCTGTGCAACACCCAAACACATCTGAGATATCTGTGCAGTGAAGCATCTGAAGGTGGGTGAGTCAGAGTGAACAGGGGAGGAGGGAAGGAAGAAGAGCAGAGACATGTGCTGTGGACACAGCCCAGAGCTCACTTCAGTCTCAGGAGAGGGGAAGATTCAGGCTGCAGTTTCACTCTCTGTGACCCAGCGTTCCTGCCTGGGTGACCAGCGTATAATATGGCTGAACCCAGCAATCAGGGCAGAGACCTTGGGGCAGAGACAGAACACAGAATGTGACAGCTGTGGTCTAACAGCTGCCATCGCACGGCAGAAAACAACACCACGGAGCCTGGATGCCTGCTCCACTATCTCAGAGCTAGCAGTGAGGTTCAGGTTACAAAGCAGAATATCTACAGCCCTGAGAACTGGAGAGACAGTTCCTGAACAGTAGATGCACACTGCTGCTAATCCTGGTAGCAGGTGAGGCAGCTGAAGGCGGCAGTAACCATTACTGGAAGGAAAACAAAGTGACAAACACACCAGTAGCCTTGATCAGCCCACTCCAGCCCCACCCTTCATGGCTGATACCCACCTGGGACAGCTCAAGCAGAGCAGCACTACATCTGGCCACAGGGGCAGCAATGGGATTTCAGGGGCTCAGAACTCCATTGCCCACCATACTCTCCCATGAAGGTGATGCCCTGAGGCCAAGGTGATTTGGTCACAGAGGAGACACTACCTTCCAGGAAATGGAAGGGATCTCCCACTGCCCAGCAGAGATCCAAAAAGCCAGCAGGAACAGTACAAGAGAAAATTAAATGCTTCAGCACCACCTATGGAAAAACAACAACAACAAAAGACCTCTTATCAACCTGCTGCAGAGTTCACATCCATACTTCTCTAGGCAGAAAAATAATCCATCAAATACTATGAACAAGCAAGGTAACAAGGAAGCTCAGAAAGAAAATGAAAAATTACCAGAAAACAAACTTAAGGACATGGAAATATGTGACTTAAATGACAGAGCATTCAAGACTGCAATTCTGAAAAAACTCAACAAGATGCAAGAGAACTCAGGCAGTTTAATGAACTCAGAAATAAAATAAATGAACAAAATGAATATTTTACCAGTGAGATTGAAATTTTAAAAAAGAATCAAATAGAAATTCTGGAGATGAAGGACTCAATAAAAGAGATGAAGAATGTAATATCCAACTTAGGAAATAAAGCCGATCAGATGGAGAAAAGAATTAGTGATGTCAAAGTCAGAAATCTGGAAATAATGCAGATAGAAGAAGAGAGAGATTTCAGAGTTAAAAGAAATGAAAGAACTCTACAAGAACTATCTGACTCTACCAGAAATTGTAATATAAAAATAATGGGTATACCAGAAGGAGAAGAAAGGAACAAGGACCCAGAGAGCCTATTCAAACAAATAGTTGGCGAGAACTTCCCAAACCAATGGAAAGAACTGAGTCTTTGAATCCAAGAAGCAAGCAGAACACCTAATCATCTCAATGCAAAATGGCCTTCTCCCAGGCACATTATATTAAAAACTGTCAAAAATTAATGACAAAGAAAGAATCCTCAAGGCAGGCAGGGAAAAGAAGATGGTGACCTATAAAGAAAAGCCCATTAGATTATCATCAGATTTTTCAGCAGAAACTCACATAAGGTAGGAGGGAGTAGAATCAAATATTCAAACTATTAAAAGAGAGAAATTACCAGCCAAGAATAATGTATCCAGCAAAGTCATCCTTTAGATATGAAGGTGTAATAAAGACCTTTCCAGATATACAGAAGCTGAGGGAATTTTCCACCACAAGGCCTGCAATACAGAAAATACTGAAGGAGGTTATTCTACCTGAAAAAAAAGACAAAAGGATACAAAACTATAAGTGACAGACAGACAGAAGCAGGAAATTGCAACCCCTATTCAGAATTGGCCACTATACACTTAAATATAACATAAATGTAAAAGGAGGTAAAAACATGAAAAGAAAATGAGAAGAAGATGATTGCTACTGTAACTCAGAAATAAAATCACAATTTGGGAACAATTTGTGACAATAAAAATGTAAAAAGAGAGGAAGAAAAGGTCTGACTTTCCAAAGGAGACTAGAGATAAGATGCATTCTGAAGAAAAAGGACTACAGTATATATGAAACTTTTTTTACATAAACTTCATGGTAATCTCATACACAAAAAATCCACAGCTGAGACACGTAACATAAAAGTAGAGAAAGAAGAAGAAAAAATCATGGAATAGCACCAAATTAAAATGACAGACAGAAAAACAAGGGCAAAGAAACAATGGACACACCAAGTGAACAGAAAACAAAAGGTAAAATGGCTATAGAAAATCTTCATATATCAATAATCACCTTATGAGTAAATGGTCTGAACTCACCAATAAGAAGACACAGAGTAGCAGATTGCATTAAAAAAAAAAAAAAAGAAAAGAAAGAAAACCTAACCATATGCTGCCTTCAAGAGACACATCTTACCTGAAAATTAGATGTAGCCATACTTATACCTGACAAAATAGACTTCAAATTAAAAAGGTAACAAGAGACAATGACGGATATTTCATAATGATAAAGGGGGCAATACATCAAGAAGACATAACACTTCTCAAAGTATATCCTCCCAATCAGAGATCACCAAAATATATAAAGCAACTCCTAACAGAACTAAAGGGAGAAACTGAAAAAAACACAATTATAGTAGGGGACCTAAGTACCCCATTGACAGTTATGGGTAAATCATCCAAACAAATTATCAATAAGGAAATATCAAAAATGACACATTAGATCAAGTGGACATAATTGGCAATTATAGACCCTTTTATCCCAGAACACCAGGTTATACATTCTTCTCTAGTACACATGGAACATTCTCAAGGATACACCATATGTTGGGAAACAAAACTAGTTTCAACAAATTTCAGAGGACTGAAATCATACCAAGCATATTCTCCGGCGACAATGCTTTGAAATTGGAAGTCAACTATTAAAAGAAAGTTGGGAAAACCACAAGAATGTGGAGATTAAATAACATGCTACTAAAGAAAAATTGGATCAAAGAAGAAAGAAAAAGCGAGATCAAAAGATACATAGAAACAAATGAGAATGAAAATACAACATATCAAAATTTGGGGGATGCTGCGAAAGCAGTAATAAGAGGGAAATTTATATCATTACTGACCTATCTCAAGAAACAAGAAAAATCCCAAATAAACAACCTAACATTACATCTTAAAGAATGAGAAAAAGAAGGTCAAATGAAATTCAAAGTCAGCAGAAAGAAGGAAATAATAAAAATTCGTGCAGACATATGAAATAGAGAACAAAAAGACAATAGAAAAAATAAATGCAACAAAAAGCTGGTTCTTTGAAAAGATTAATAAAATTGACAACCCCCTGGCTATCCTCACTAAGGAAAAAAGAGAAAAACACACATAAACAAAATAAGAAATGAAAGAGAAGTTAGGAGAGATAGAGCTGGAATACTAAGGATCATACAAGAATACTATGAAAGTCTATATGCCACCAAATTCAGTAACCTAGAAGAAATGGACAAGTTCTTAGAAATATACAACCTTCCAAACTAAGTCATGAAGATCAACAGTAAGGAAATTAAAATAATCATCCAAACCTCCCCAAAAGCAAAAGTCCAGAATCAGATAGCTTCACTAGTAAATTCCAAGAAACATCCAAAGATTATTTAAAACCTGTCATTCTCAAACTCGTCCAGGAAGCTGAAGAAGAGGAAATACTTTCTAATTCATTTTATGAGATCAATATTACCCTGATACCAAAACCTGGTAAGGATAACACACACAAAAAAAAGAAAACTACAGACCAATATCTCTGATGAATACAGATGCCAAATCCTAAACAAAATGCTAGCAAATTGAATACAACAATAAATCTAAAAGTTTATACATCACGATCAAGTAGGGCAGGGGTGCAAAAATAGTTCAACATATGCAAATTGATCAATGTGACACACCACATAAACAAAATAAATGATAAAAAACATATGGTCTAATCAATAGATGCAGAAAAAAATTAACAAGATGCAACGCCATTTATGATTAAAACACTTAATAAAATGGGTATAGGTGAAACGTACCTCAACATGATAAAGGCCACATATGACAAACCCTAAGTTAATATCAACTTAATGGTGAAAAACTGAAAGCTTTTCCTCTAAGATCAGAAAAGGACAAGAATGCCCCCTCTCACCACTGTTATTCAACATAGTATTGGAAGTCTTAGCCAGAGCAATCTGGCAAAAGAAAGAAATAAAAGGTATTCTACTGGGACTGAAGAAGTCAAATTGTCACTTTTGCAGGCCACATAATTCTTTATATAGAAAACCCTAAATACTCCACCAAGAAACTGTTAGAAACAGTAAACGAATACAGTAAATTTGCAGGCCATAAAACCAATGTATGAAAATCCATTGTGTTCCTATACATTAACAATGAAATTTCAGAAAAATAAATGAAAAATTTAATTCCTTTTGCAATGCAAGAAAAAGAATAAAACACCTAGTAATTAACTTAACAAAGGAAGTGCAAGACCTATACACTGCAAACTACAAGACCTTATTAAAAGAAATTGAAGAAGTCACAAAGAAATGGAAAGATATTCTGTGTTCATGGATTGGAAAAACCAACAGAGTTAAAATGCCCATATTATCCAAAGCATTATACAGATTTAATACAATCCCTATCAATATCCTAATTGCATTGTTTAAAGAAACAGAACAAAACATCATAAGATTTGTAGGGAATCACAAAAGACCCCAAATAGCCAAAGCAATCCCAAGAAAAAAGAACAAGTCCAGAGGTATCACACTCCCTGACTTCAATTTATACTTCCAAGTGACAATAATCAAAACAGCATGATATTGGTACAAAAACAGACACACAGACCAATAGAAGAGAATTAAGAACACAGAAATAAACCCACATATATATGGACAAATATTTTTTGACAAAGGAGCCAAAAATACAAAATGGAGACAGCCTCTTCAATAAATGGTGCTGGAAAAACTGGAAAGCCATGTGCAAAAGAATGAAACTAGAATGTGGTGTGTCACCATGTACCAGTATTAACTCAGAATGGATCAAAGACCTAAATATAAGACATGAAACAATAAAGAAGAAATTAGAGAAGAGATCAAAAGATACATAGAAACAAATGAGAATGAAAATGCATCCTACCAAAATTTTTGGGATGCAGCGAAAGCAGTTTTCAGAGGGAATTTTATATCATTACAGGCCTATCTCAAGAAACAAGAAAACTCCCAAATAAATAACCTCACGTTACACCTTAAAGAACTAGAAAAAGAAGAACAAATGAAACTCAAGGTCAGCAGAAGAAAGGAAATAACAAAAATCAGAGGAGAACTAAGTGAAATAGAGAACAAAAAGACAATAGAAAAAAATAATGTGACAAAGAGCTAGTTCTTTGAAAAGATTAACAAAATTGACAAACCCTTGGCTAGGCTCACTAAGATAAAAAGAGAGAAGACACTAATAAACAAAATTAGAAATGAAAAAGGGGAAGTTATCATGGATGCCACAGAAATACAAAGGATCATCGAAGAATACTATGAAGGACTATATGCCACAAAATTCAATAACCTAGAAGAAATGGACAAGTTCTTAGAAACATATAGCCTTCCTAGGTTGAACCATGAAGAACTGGAAAATCTAAACAGACCGATCACCAGTAACGAAATTGAATCAGTCATCCAAAACCTTCCGAGAAGCAAAAATCCAGGACCAGATGGCTTCACTAGTGAATTCTATCAAACCTTCAAAGAGGATCTAATACCAATCCTGCTCAAACTCTTCCAAAAAATTGAAGAAGAGACAGTACTCCCTAACTCATTTTATGAGGCCAACATTACCCTGATACCAAAACCTGGTAAGGACAACACAAAAAAAGAAAACTACAGACCAATATCTCTGATGAATACAGATGCAAAAATCCTAAACAAAATTCTAGCAAATCGAATGCAACAATGCATTAAAAAGATTACTCATCACGACCAAGTGGGGTTCATCCCAGGGGCACAAGGATGGTTCAACATCCACAAATCCATCAATGTGATACATCACATAAACAAAATAAAGGACAACAATCATATGATTATATCCATTGATGCAGAAAAAGCGTTTGACAAGATACAACATCCATTTATGATAAAAACGCTTAATAAAATAGGTATAGAAGGAAAATACCATAACATAATAAAGGTCATATATGACAAGCCCTCAGCTAATCTCATAATTAATGGTGAAAAGGTGAAGCCCTTTGCTCTACGTTCAGGAACACGACAGGGCTGTCCCCTATCACCTCTGCTTTTCAACATAATGTTGGGAAAAAAAAAAAGAAACAGCCTAGGAAGACTATAAATTGCATAGAAGAAAGCACTGGTGTTAACTTATGGACCTTGAGTTTAGAGAGGATTTTATGAATTTGACTGCAAAGGCAAGGGAAATAAAAGCAAAAATAAACGAATGGACTGTATCAAACTGAAAATCCTCTGCACAGGAAAATAAACCATCAACAAAACAAAGAGGCAAGCAACTGAATGGGAGGAGATATTTGCAAACGACATCTCTGATAAGGGGCTAATATTTAAAATATATAAAGAACTCAGACAACTCAATAACAAAAAAACAAACAATCCAATTAAAAAATTGGTACAGGACCTGAACAGACACTTCTCCCAAAAAGACATATAAACAGCCAACATGTATATGAAAAGATGCTCAACTTCAGTAGCTATTAGGAATATGCAAATCAAAACCACAATGAGTTAACACCTCACACCTGTTAGAATGGCTGTTATCAACAAGACAAATAATAACAAGTGTTGGACAGGCTGTGGAGAAAAAGGAACCCTCATACACTGTTGGTGGGAATGTAAATTGGTGCAGCCACTATGAAAACAGTATGGAGATTCCTCAAAAAATTAAGAATAGAATTACCATATGACCCAGCAACCCCTCTTCTGGTATCTACCGAAAATATCTGAAAACATTTATCTATAAAGATATATGTACCCTTTTGTTCATTGCAGCATTATTCACTATGGCCAAGATATGGAAACAACCAAAGTATCCCTTGATAAGTGATTGGATAAAGAAAATGTGGTACACATATACAATAGAATATTATTTGGCCATAAGAATAGATGAAATACTGCCTTTTGCAACAACATGGATGGATCTTGAGATTACCGTGGTAAGCAAAATAAGTCAGAAAAAGTCAAGAACAATATGATTTCACTCATATGTGAGATAAAAAAGCAACAAGTGAACAAGACAAACAAAAACTCATAGACACAGACAGTTAAATGGTTATCAGGGGGTAAGGGAGAAGGGAATGGTAGACGAGGGTAAAGGGGGTCAAATATATGGTGAGGGAAGGAGAACTGACTCTGGGTGGTGAAAACACAGTGCATTATATAGATGATGTATTATAGAATTGTACACTTGAAACCTGTAAAATTTTACTAACCAATGTTACCCCAATAAATTTAATTTAAAAATTATTTAAAAAGACTAGAGTACAAAGAGAAAAAGAAAATCTTCACTCATTGATTAATCTAAATCTCCAATGAGTTCACCTGCTTGCTTGCTTATTTATTTGCTGTTTTTTATTTATGTGTTTGCTTATTTGTTTTAGCAATTTTGGAGAACTATAAAGACTTTCATAAAGATTTACCCAATGACATTAAGCAAAATAAGCTGTTCCATAAATGCATCTCATGGTCATCTGGTCCTCATGCTCTTTACTTGGTTTCTGGGGTGACTTTTAGTTTATGGTGACAGAGCTTTGTTCTCCTTGAGTCTAATTCTGGTTTATTTCTGCTTCATGCAAGATCTGGATTCATTTTGCTATAGAGACTATGTAGGTACAGTCCACCAGTGAATGATATTTGGATCTGTTCTTATTCTGTGTATGTTTATTGTATGTTTATAGGACTAGGGATATCCCCAGTGACTGCCACCCACTTCTTTGTAACTGGATCAAGGAAATTTTAGTTTGGTCTAAATTGTGCTTTGAAAACACCTTCATTTGATGACTTATTATCATTTTGTGCCTTTATACTGACTTTATCATGGTTATGAAACATTTGAAAGTCAAAATCAGAATTTCTCTTCTGAAAGAGTTCACCTTCCTTGTAGTTAATAAGATGTTATGCTATTTTTATTTCAAAACATTATCACTGGTTAAAATTGTAGTCAAGGTTATAATCATTTTGTCTTTAGGTTGTTATAAAATGATCAGCCTCCTCTGCTAACACTTATTGATAATGATTTTCCCACATTCAGAGTACAGGTTTTCAAGAATCAGCTGAGATCACTACCATGAACAGACACTTGTCAGACTCTATCTGGAAACTGGATTACGATATCCAGAAGACCTTTAGTTTAGAAAGAGATGACTCCATGAAAGCAGCTTGCTAAGCCAAGTCCTGGCTATAAAGATTTAATTATGTAGGGTTGACTGACCTATATAAGGGAAATTTAATTATAGTTAATGTTATATTTTCTTTTTTGGGGGAATCTTATAAAATTTTAATATACACATCCACCAGATTGGTAAAAAATTAAAGTCTAATACTATTGTGTTTGGAAGTGGAACTACTGAATACTTACATACTGTTGGCAGTATTAAAAATTGGACAACTACTTTGGAAAACAATTTGGCCTTATCATGTAAGTTGATGGAGCATTTACCCTACAACTCAGCAAGTCTATTTTTAGGTATATACCCTAAGGAAACTCTCATAATGTGTAATATACAAGGATATGTGCAGTAGAACTGATCATAACAGCAAAATTGGAAATCCACCAAATGGCTCTCAATTGTGAATAGAGAATTAACTTGTGGTATGTTTATACAGTGTAAAGCTATATAGCAGTGAAAATGAGTTAACTAGTTACATTAACGTTGTTAAATCTCAGAAATATAATATTTAGGGAAAAAACAAACTGCAAAAAAATATATACAGTATTACTCCATTTGCATAAAGTTAAGGATCATGCAAAACTATATCATTACAAATCCATAATTTCAAGGTAAACCTATAAAGAGAGCAAGAGAATAAAAAATACAAAATTCAGGATAGAGGTTAGGGAAGGAATGGAAAAAAACATACTGAGAGCTTCAACTACAGGTTTTCTCGTGTTATTGCTATTTGTCACAATTTACATATGTTATAAACTTTATACCTATTCAATATATAATAACAAAAGAACTAAAAAATTAAAGTGAATATACCAACTGTAGGAAATACTCTTTCTATCTTACTGAGAAAACTAATTTTTAAATAACTCTTATCAAGGAGTAGATCCACTTTGAGTCACTAAATTTTAAAAATATTTTTATTAAAATATAGCTAACATACAATATTACATTAGTTTCAGGTGTTATAGTTTCATAGTTATTAAACATTTATATATCTAAAGTAGTGATCACCATGATAAGTTCAGCAACTACCTGACACCGTACCACACTGTCACAATATTTTTGACTGTATTTCCCATGTTGTACATTACATCCCATGACTTATTTGTTTTATACCTGGAAATTTGCACTTCTTATTCCCCTTCACCTTCATCCCCTATTTTAATTTTTCAATTACCGTTGACATTCAGTATTATTTTATATTAATTTCAGGTGTGCAGCATAGTGGTTAGACGTTTATATAATTTAATAAGTGATCCCCCTGACTAATCTATTATTCACCTGGCACTACACAGTTATTATCATGTTACTGACTGTATTCCCTATGCTTTACTTTACATCCCGATGACTATTTTGTAACTATCAATTTTCACTTAATGCCTTCATCCTGCCGCCAATCCCCCATCTATCACCCCAATAAATCTAGTACCCATATGGCACCATACATAGTTATTAAAATATTACAACTAACTATATTACTTATGCTATAACCTACATCCCCATGACTACTTTGTAACAATCAATTTATACTTCTTAATCCTTTCCCCTTTCTCACTCACCCCCAACCACCTTCCCATCTGGCAAGCATCACAATGTTCTCTGTATCTATGACTCTGCTTTTGTTTTGTTTCTTTGTTTGTTGTTTTCTTTAGATTCCACATATAAGTGAAATCACATTGCATCTGTTTTTCACTGTCTGACATACTCCACTCAGCACAACACCCTCCAGGTCCATCTATGCCTCCATAGATGTCAAGAACACATTCCCTTCCCTGGCAGAACAATATTTCATTGTATATATGTACCATCTTCTCTTTATTCATGTCCATTGATGGACATGCAGATTGCCTCCACATCTTGGCCATTGTAAACAATGTTTCAATGAACATATGGATGCAAACATCCCCTTGAACTAGCGTTTTGTGTCTCTTTGTTTGGATAAATACCCAGAAGTGGGATTACTGTGGTTTTTTCCTCTTGTTATAACCTTTCTTTTAAAGTCTATTTTGTCTTGTATAAGTATTGCTACTCCAGATTTTTTATGTTTCCATTTTCATGTAAAAGCTTTTTCTCATCCCTGTATTTTCAGTCTGTGTGTGTCTTTGGATCTGAAATGAGTTCCTTGTAGGAAAGAAATGTAAGGGTCTTGTTTTCTTATACATTCAGCCATCAATCTTTTGATTGGAGCACTTAATTATTGGTAGATATGTAGTTATTGCCATTTTATTTATATATATTGCCATTTTATTTATTTATATATATGTTTATATATATAGCCATTTTATTTATTTATATATATACATATATTTTATTTATATATATAATATATATATATATATAAATATATATATATAATATATATATATATATATATATGTTTTTTTGTTTGTTTATTTTTTTCATCTTAAGTAATTCCCTCGAAGATTCCTTGTATTACTGGTTTGGTGGTGATGAATTTCTTTCACTTTTTCTTGTCTGGAAGCTCTTTATCTGTCCTTCAATTCTAAAAGATAGCTTTCGTGGGTAGAGTAAACTTGGTTATAGGTCCTTGATTTTCATCACTTTGACTATTTCCTGCCAATCCATTCTGGCATGCAGAGTTTCTGTGGAGATTTCAGCTGACAGTCTTATGGGAGCTCCCTTGTAGGTAACTGCTTTTCTCTTGCTACTTGTTTTTTATTATTAGTTTCAGGTGCACAAGACAAAGTAATACTTAGACGTTTATCATTTATATCCCTCACACTGTGTGAATCTCCCTCCCTCCATTCACTATCCCTCTGACATCGCACAGAGCCATTACATTTCCACTGTCTCTATTCTTAGTGCTATACTCCGCTTCTTGTAAGTATATGCATATATATATATATATATATATATATATATATATATATATATATATATATATACACATATACATGTCTCTTGATTGGAGCATTTAATCCATTTACATTTAAAGTGATTATTGATAGGTACATAGTTATTGCCATTTTTAAATTTGTAGTTAGATTGTTTTAATCTTTCTTCTATTTACAGAAGTCCTTTTAGTATTTCTTGCAATGCTGGCTTGGTGGTAATAAATTCCTTTAGCTTATTCTTTTCTGGGAAGCTCTTTATCTCTCCATCAACTTTAAATGATAGCCTTGCTGGATAAAACAATCTAGGTTGTAGGCCTTTGTTTTCCATCACTTTCAGTATCTCCTGCCACTCCGTCCTGGACTTCAATATTTCTTTAGAAAAGTCATTTGATAGTCTTATGGGAGTTCCTTTGTATGCAACCCTCTGTCTTTCTCTTGCTGCTGTTAGGATTCTCTCTTTGTCTTTAACCTTTGCCATTTTAACTATAATGTGTCCTGGTGTGGACCTGTTTGGGTTTATCCTGGTTGGAACTCTCTGCACTTCCTGGGCTTGTATGCTGGTTTCCTTCATCAGGTTAGGGAAGTTTTCGGACATTATTACTTCAAATATATTCTCGATCCCTTGCTTCCTTTCTTCACCTTCTGGTATTTCTATGATGTACATGTTGTTGCGCTTGATGTTATCCCAGAGGTCTCTTAAACCATCTTCATTATTTTTTATTCTTTTTTCTTTCTGTTGTTCTGTTTGGGTGAGCTCTGCTAACTTGTCTTCTAAGTCGCTGATTCGATCCTCTGCTTCATCTAACCTGCTGTTAATTACTTCAAGTGAGTTCTTTATTTCAGTAATTGTGTTCTTTAGTTCTAACTGGTTGTTCATTATGATTTCTCTATACTTCTTTATGTTGTCTCTAAGCTCCTTAAACATTCTTATCATCAGTGTTCTGAACTCTGTCTCTGATAGTTTGGTTACCTCTGTTTCATTTGGTTCCGTTTCTGGAGGCTTCTTCTGTTCTTTTATTTGGGACATGTTTCTTTGTTTCCCCATTCTGGCTGACTCTCTGTGTTTCCTTCGATGTATTAGGTAGATCCCCTAGAGTTCTTAGTTCTTGCTGGATTATCTTATGTAGTATGTGTCCTTTATATTTGACTTGCACTACTTCATTCTTCTCCTCTGCGTGTGCTCCAAAGGTGACTCTTGTGTTGTGTATATTGTCCTGTTAAAGAAGATCTTTAACTGCTTTTCGCTTGTGAGTAGGTGGGGTTAACTCCTAGGTTGTGAGACTGGGCTCTGCCCACCACAGGGTGTTCTGTTGCGTGAGGGTTGACCAGTTAAATGTGGTTTGGCCTCTATGGGCTCTTGTGCCTATAGAGAATTCCCTCTGGGTGTGTCACTTGTGGGTCAAACCCGGTAGTACTCTGGTTTGGTCTGGAGTTGGCCTTTGGGTGTGTTGAATCTTGTGCTTTTTAAGCTGGGCCTTGGTAGGGCAATCACAAAGCAAATCACCAAGCAGAACTACAACAACAACAGCAAAGAAAAAATCAAATATATTCACATGTAAAAACAACCGACAACTCACACTCAACACAGGCAAAGATATCAACGATATAAAGACAAAACAAAACAAAACAAACAAAAAAAACAGGGCCAGTCTTGGCTTAAGCCCACCAAGTAATCTCCAGGTTGTCCTATGCTGTACCAAAGAGTCCTCTGTGTATTGTGCAGGTAGAGCCGGTCACCTGGTGCTCAGAGTGACGTTGGGACTGCAGATTTAGATGCGTGGGGCTGAGGGGTCTGGATGGTAGTTTCTACAAAGTCAGTGCAGTTTCTGCCCTTGCCTGCACATATGCGCACTGAGAGTAGCACCACCAGCCCTGTGTCCAGTTCTCCTGAGTCTTAGGGCACTTCGTGTGTGTGTGTGTGTGTGTGTGTGTGTGTGTGTGTGTGTCTGTGTGTGTGTTTTTGTGTCAGGTGGGAGATTTCTGAGCTGCTGAAAGCCCAGAACTGCATTTGCCAGTTACTGCTGATCCCTGGGAGTACCTCTGCTGTTGTAATTGCCCTGCCCTAGGCAGGCCAGAAAGGGTGGGGACTGGGGATGGATGGGGTCTTCTCTCTCCCAGCCCAGCCGTGTCACACTCTTCCCACAGGCCAGAAAAGGTGGTGGCTGGGGGTGGAGGAGTCTCTTCTCTCCTAGCCCAGCAAAAATCACACTCTTCCCAGCCTCTTCCCTGGGTCAGAGCTGCACGCCAGTCTTCCCAGAGCCTGAGCACTAAGGCTCCTCTGTAATCTGACACTACTCCTCAGTTCAGGGGCCAGTTTAAGTCTCTGGAAGGGTGGGGGTAGGGGCCCAGGTATGGAATTTGTGTCCTTTGTCTGGCCTAGGGCCCAACTGGAGGTCTCAGCTGAGGTTATTGCCTCAAATGCTGGATATGCTGCCCCCTCAGTGGGAGAGATCAGCTGTGGGACACAGGGAAAGAGCCCACCTCCTGGCTTTTGTGTTCTCTGTTCAGTCCTGGGATCCCTTGCATCTCTGCAGCTGCGATGGGACCGCGTTTCCACAGCTGCAGATGCGGGCCGTATCTCCACAGCCAAAGGTGCGGGCCGCGTCTCCACTCCGCTCCCTTCCCTCTTCCCCTGCTTGCCCAATTTGCCCACCTTCAAGTAAACCTTGCACGAGTCTCTTAGCTGTTCTGCGTGATGAGCAGAGAGTTCTTTGATGGGTTATAGATGTCCCGTTCGTGATAAGATCCGGAGAAGAACTCAAAAAGTGTGCCCTGCTGCCGCCATTTCTATGACGTCACTCGCTCTCTTGCTACTTTTAAGATTCTGTCTTTGTCTTTAACCTTTGGTATTTTAATTATGATTGTGTCTTTGTTTGGGCCTCTTTGTGTTCATCATGTTTGGGACTCTGTAGTTCCAGGACTTGAATATTCATTTCCTTCACCAGGTTAAGGAAGTTTTCCATCATTATTTCTTCAAATAGGTTTTCAATTCCTTACTCCTTCTCTTATCTTTCTGGTACCCCTATAATGTGCATGTTGGTACATTTGATGTTGTCCCAGAGGCCCCTTAAACTATCCTTATTAATTTTTTTTTCTTTTAGCTATTCTGATTGGGTATTTTTTGCTACCTTATCTTCCAAACCATTGATTTGATCCTATGCTTCAAGTAATTGACTGTTGATTCCTTCTAATGTATTATGCTTTTCAGTTATTGTATTCTTTATTTCTGACTGGTTCTTTTTTGTGTTTTCTATTACCATTTTTATGTTTCCCGTTTCTTTGTTGACATTCTCCTTGAGATCATTGAGCATCCTTATAACTAGTGTTTTGAACTCTGAATCTGGTAGATTGCTTTTCTCCATTTTGTTTAGTTCTCTCTCTCATTCTCTCTCTCTCTCTTTCTTTCTTTCTTTCTTTTTTTTTTTTTTTTTTTTTGAGCTTTCTTCTATTCTTTTATTTGGGACAAATTTCTTTTCTCCCCATTTTGGCTGTCTCCCTGTATTTGTTTCTATGTATTAAGTAGGACTGCTATAACTGCCTGTCTTACAAAGTGGCCTTATGTAGTAGGTGCCCTGTGGGGCCCAGTGGCATGGACTCCCTGATCATCAGTGCTGGATGCTCCAGGTGTGTCCCTTGTGTGTATTGTGTGTGCCCTGCTATTGTAGTTCAACTTTGGTTGCTGTTGGCATGTCAGTGGGAAGGACTGACCCTCGGATTGATTGGTTGTGAGACTGCTGTGACTATAGCAGAGGAGCTGTTGTGCAGAAGCTGACCCTGTGGAGCAGGATTTGCTTTAACAGGGCTCTTGTGCTTGCCTAGCCTTCTCTTTGGGTGTGTCATCCTTGGAGGTGGCCCAGTGCTGCTCCATCTTGGTCAGAAACTTACCACTAGGCAGGTCAGTCCTGGGCCCTCCAGGGAGGGGTCCCACTGCAGGCTAAGTTCAGCTGCAGTTGTTCCCTGCCTGGAACCACCTGGCATGAGCCACAAATCAATCCACAGGTGGCGACCACCTGCACTGGTCTTGGAGGTGTCTCAAGAGACCAAGCTCAAGCCTAGTGTCGTGCAGGGCGTCTGGCGGGGTCTCTGGTCCCACTCCCCACACAAAAGCGCAGGGTATGGCTAGGCCAAAAAGGAACACCCACGGAGCCATAAGTAGGGGAGTCATATCTTTATACTTTCGCTGGTGGCTGGGTTGAAGACACAGGAACCAGGAGCAACACAATTCTCAATCCTCACTGTGCCGCTTGCAGACTCAGCCACCATCTTCTTGCTAGCTCCCCCTTTTTCTTTTTGCTACTAGCCTAGCCACGGCAGTTATATTCATGGCTAATGGCTCACTGGTTACAGCTGACGGCCAACTAGCCACAGCTGCTGGCCATTTGATCACAGTGGATGGCCATTTACTACCTGAGCCAGCACCTTTCTATGTGAGGCCGAGAGCCTGGAAACTGCTTTTTGGGGCTCTGTCCCCACACCTAGGCTAGCTGCTGCTAGTGCCAAACTTGGGCTGCTTAGCAATAGATATGTAACATGCCAAAGGCAGATGCTCCTTGTTTGGGTTTTGTTAACGTTTGAGAGATTTTAGGGAAGTCTGCAACATGAGCTAAGACAGGTTGTTTGTATTGAAAAGACACTGTAGGTGTCTTGGGTGGTGCCTAAAGTAGGGTGGGGCAGAGTCTCAGGGAATCACCAGGGTGGGGTGGATGACCTGTTTAGCCAAGTTGATGGAGACTCAGATATGGTGGCCACCTGTGTCTGCACTCTGGGAGTGGGGAGGGCTCAACAAAGAAACAATGACTTCTTAATATATTTTATAATCTAATGGTCATCATCAGAACTTAAAAATGGTTAATATATAGTAATAGTAAGTAGTGACTGTATATTGATTAGCTTTGTCTTCAAAACTAATTAGAGAAATAGTCAAACATTATAAAAATATTTTTCATGGTAATATAGTTCTTTGCATATTTCAATAAAATCTATTCTTTTTTCCACCAGAATTTAATTGGATAAACCAAAATTTGTAACCAGGACCATTCCAGAATTGTTACATTTAAAAGGAAATTCATTACAGAAAGTAGATTAGAATTTACCAGGGGAAAGTAGAATGGGGAGTTATTGCTTACTGGATAAAATTTTTGTTTTGCGTGATGAAAAGCTTTTGGAACTAGGTAGTGCTAATGGTTGTACAAAATTGTGAATGTATTAAAGGCACTGAATTGTACTTTTAAAAATGGTTAAATGGCAATTTTTTTTGTAAATTATATTTTACAACAATAAAAAATTTAGAAACATATCACTAAATTAAGAGTAATAAGGTTATTATGAGGAACAGGACTTTGTTCCACTTTTGGAAACAATGCCTCACAGTCCTTCCAAGCAACTGGTCTGATATTTACCGTCAAATGACAAAAATGATACAATTTAGTAATGACTTTGATGTCCTTTATTCAAGAGTAAACAATCCATTGATTGTGGGAGTGCCGTGCCTTACATGCAGTGGAGCACACTTCCGTAGGGATTTTGGGCAGGAGCGACTTTTATAGAATACCAGAAGCAGCAATGCAGAAATAAGGCATGACTGACTAGGAGATGGGGGATTTACTGGTAAGGCTAGCAGGTCCTGTTTTCTAGGGTAAGGTGAGCTAGCTAAAGCTGAGTTCCAGGATTGTGCTTGATGTATGTCAGATTTCCTAGACAGTGAGGTATATTCTGTAAATGCAGGCTGACCTCTTGTGATGTGTTCCAGACCACTGAGGCAGCCTCCATTTTGTGGGTCCCAATATACCAGCTTCCTTTATCACTACTATAGTATTTATGGGCTCCTAAGCCTTAGAGGTGGAAAACTGTTGAACCTGGGAACTCTCAGAGAAAGAGATACACACCTACAGGCAGTGCCTGGCAAAGAAAAATCGGATAGTATTTCTGACACTAGAGAAGGAACAACACATATGACTAGAGTCTTTAGAAAGGTTGCAAACAGAAGTTTACTCTCTAACCAAAATATGTTATTATTTTGTTTTGTTAAACATACAATAAAATATACAGGGGTGTGCCAAAAAATGTACTTTTTAAGAGCTGTTATCTATGTATTACTTTTCGAAGTTGAATTGAATTATAGTGGCAATGTGTAGTATGTAATTGACTCAAAAGATGGCATTAATCAAATGAATGCTAGTGTCACCAAGAGACAGGCAGGACAGTTAAAGAAAATGGCACACATCAAAACTACAACTAAATTATAGAACAACTATCATTGAGACCTAAAGACTAGCTGAACAGAAGTTTTATAACTAAGGACATGCAAAAGAAGCCACATCGAGACTGTTTCAAAAACATGGGGAACGAAAAACCCAGAGTCAGTAGCAAATTCCTGTGAGAACAACCTGGAGGCCACTCACTGGGAAGATAGACCTGAATAATAATTCATCAAAGACAAAGGTTCAGGTCCCAATGGTGCTGATTGCTGGTCCCAAGTGGCTACTGGATGTGACTTGGTAAGGAGTTGAAGACAACAAAAACAACTGCATTGTGTACAGCAAAGTTTTGCCTTGGAATGGAAGAAGAGAAAACAGCAGAAGAGTTGGCTATAACTAATGTTTGAGGTATATTTTCAAACATTTAACAAGGAAACGTCGCATTTTGTTAGGATTCTCTACTTAGCAAATGATAGGAATTTCTGGAATGCTGTTATGAAGTCCGTTGTCTTGATATTTCTGACTCAGTGAGTATGTGGGACTATGAAACATTCTTTCTTACTGTGTGAAATCTGCCTTTTAGTTAATTTCTGTTTCTATCTGTTATTAATGAGTGAATTAGAGTTATTCTAAAAGTATAATGTAAACCTACCTTTGAATAACTTAGACTAAAAGTAAACATTTTACTCTGTGTAAAATAATCCTGTACAATCAAGCTAAAATGAAAAAAAAAAAAAGAAGAATCATAGGCCAAAACACTGTAAGATAAATCTGCTAGCAAAAAGGTGGCAATATGTACTATGCCATCTTCAAATGTTATCATCAAATGTTATCATTAGATACTATGTCTAAACAGCAGAGAAGTGGTGGTTAAGATGTACATTATTTAATGCTACAAAATACATGTCTGCAAGTTCATTCTTCAGGAATGTGTGAATATTGTCTTAAGATGTAGTTTTCAGTGATTGTAAAATTACTATTATGAAGAGCTATGTCAACGAGGAACTGCAGTCATTTTTTTTAAATGAAGTTTTGTTTTGTTTTTTGTTTGTTTTTTTTTTTTTTTGAGCCAGAGGAAGTTTTGTTAATGAATAAACAGAAATTAACAGTCAGACATTCCAGATTAATTTACTTTCTTTCCACATCTTTTCTAGACTTTAGTTGATTTAACTCTTGATCATTCATTTTATAATCAGCAGTCTGGGATAAAATGTAACATAATTAAAACATCTTGGATTGGGTGACATTTCTCAAATAAATTCCAAACAGAACTGGTTATCAAATCACAACTGTAGTATGAATAAATCTGTACAATGTTGTTCATTATTTGAAAAAAAAAAGAAAATGGCAGAAGCATGGTTGTCGTTTGAGGAGCACAAGACCCTTTTGAAGTGGTATTTGAAATTTGAGAATGTTGTGGAAGTATGACAGTGGAGGGGTGAGTATGCAAGAGAACCTCCAACTGGCCTAACAATTGCATGCATTCGTGATAAGTTTGAGATGTGTGGTACTGTCTGTTATGTGCACAAGGGAAAATCCGGGAGGCCTTTCACGGCAACAAATCTTGCTGCTTCTGCTGTGGTGTTGGAACAGTTTACAGCTCACCACAGAAGTCTACCAAACAGTGTTCACCATAATCAGAAGTGTCTGGACGCTGATGATAACCACTTTGAGCACCTCTTGTAATTGCAGAAGTCAAACGTGACTTGTATTCATCTTTTATTATCGGTATATATTGAATATTACAATTTTAATACAGTTTTTTCTTTTCTTAAAATGTGTAAACATTTTTTGGCACCCTCTGTATTAAGCATCACTTCTTGTTGCATTCAAAAAAAGGTAAATCAGAACATTAAATTAATTATACTGAATCAGAAAGTTATGGAACAGATGCACTTGGTCAAACATAGGCCTTTGATGCAGGATTCTGACCACAGGGAAATTAAGAAAAAGAAAAGTGAAAGTGAGATTTCACAATTAGTTTACCCTCTGATTTGGAGTATCTATCAGGTTACTGAAAGATTTGAATTTCTAAAATGTATTACAAGAGATAATCCATGACCCACAGGGCAATCCTAAACCTTTGACAGTGGAAGAAATAAGCTGAATTACTGTTATTTTGTTATCAAAGGCAGGAAGATTGGTTCTTCATCAAAAGAAATCCAAACACTTTTCAATCAGAATTTTGTCCATTTTTGCATATTTTCAGTAATAAACATAATCTTCAAATATTATATAGTGGCCATTCTAAATATAGGATCTCTTGCATAATGCCTTTTTATTGCAAATAAAACAAAACAATACAAATAAACCGTTCTTTACAGTGAACAAATTACTACCTTTTTTACTCTAGAAAATGCTTCAAATCTGTAGAAACCTGGTTTACTTCATACCTGTGAAAGTAAATTGGTAATGCATACTTTATAAACACCTAATTCACCCTTTTTGGATTTCCATAAAACCTGCAAAAATGTAACTTTGTTCCAGAATTTTTATTTTTTATTTTTTTAATTTTTTTGTAGCTGGCATCATTGTATTTGTCTTTCTTTCTTTCTTTTTTTTTTGGATTTAAATTAACTGGGGTGGCAAGTTTTATATGAGGTGAGAGTTTGGCTTTAGTCTTATTCATGACTTTGATCTTGCATTCTTCCTTTTAAAACAGTATAGTTCATTTGGAATCTGCATCAAGATTTATATAAATAATTTTTCTTTGATTTCAATTTCAGATTTTCTTTTCTTTTTTTGTGACATAAGGTAGGGGTTTTAATTTAATGCAACTTTTATTTCTTTTTCTATCAAAGAAGCAATTCAGTCTTTGTTGTTCTGTTTTTCGGGTGGGAGCCAACATTTTCTGTTAAGAAAGAGTCAGCATTTTTAATCAATTTACTTTTATACACATATAGCTTAAAACTGGAAAAAATCATACTGAGAATAGGAAAAATTTGAGTTGTTACAATTTTTATCAGATAGTTTACCTACCTTGTATTGAATTTGATTTTTTAAGTTGAAATGCTGAATATAAAATGATTCAGATAGTATGAAACTTAGCAGATTAAAAAGACATGGAATTGAAAATATGCCAAATCATAAGAATTAATATCTATTTGTTTCAATTCTCTTTTGCTAAAGTATTCTTTTCATAATCTCCTAATCACAATATTATTCTGCAATAATCTCATTTTTAGCAGATGCCATTTTTAAAGCTGTCTTGGAAATGATTTATACTTGAGAGTTCTTACCAATTTAAATCCATGGTCAACTCTCACACTGGAAGAGGCAATTTAGAGGTAAATGACTTTACACTGACCTTGGGCTACTTTAGGCTTCCATTGGGGTTTAACTCCACCCACAAGGACCTCACTTGCTGGGCTCTGTCTTTAAAGCTGAAGGTAAAACTGACACACTTCTGGTTCCCCCAGTTTACTTCTGCATAATACATATTTTGTTGTTATCACTCTTAGAAATTTTGTTAAACAAAAACCTTCGAGAGCGAAATTTGTCATAAAAGAAAGAATTTATTGAACCATTTGCTAGCCAGAGAAAGGATTGACATTCTTTCAAGTTTTCTTTATTTATTTAACAAAACTTATTTGGTACTTATCATGTAGTAGATGTAGGAAAGGAAAAACAATTTTTCTTCTACCCTCTAAGCCTTGGTTGAAACACAGATGGAATAAAAGACAGATTAACAAGACAAAAACAAACAGAAGTGTAATAACACATATACCCCAGGTATACACAGGAGATACTCAGGAAAACTGAATAAAACTCTCTGAAATGGCCCAAGTCACCATCTTAAATACCATCTCCAGCTAAAGACAGAAGAATGATATTGAGAATGATATTGGGGCGCGGTGACAGTTAAGGGAATATATCCAGAAAAACACAGTAAATAAGTGTAAGGTTTTATGCTGATTTAAGTCTGAGCCCTCCCTATTGATAAAGAGTTTCTTGTGATTCAGAACATCCTTTTCTTCTTGGTACAGAAAAGTGGACACAAATGGAGATTTCCTCTATAAATGGAAATATACCTTATAAACGGCTAACTTCTACTGTTTTCAGAGCTTCTCATGTGTCTGTTGTTTATTAAAAATAATCAGCTTAAAAGTAATCCTTATACCAAAGAGATGTATTTTGATGTGGCATAGCTACCCTTCACAGGGGTTTTAAAACATGATAACTAATTAATTATTTATGTAAACATTGTAATGTGTTGAGGTAGGTTTCTTTATTAGTCCTATTTCACATACTGAAGCACAGAGAGATTAATCCACTTGCCCAAGAAGCAGAGCCAAAATCAATTCCAGAGTATGGCTGAACAGTGAATGTACTTCTTCCCACTGTAGCATGCTGTCCTCTGTGGGTCCAAATGAATTTCAATTTCTTAAGAAATTGGGCTTCTGTGGAGGTTGAAGAAATATTAATTCCTAATCATCCATCTCATGAATACATTTAAAAGTATTTTCTTAATTATTAAACTCATGTAGTACAGCATAGTGTTGGTTCAGTGCTACACAGAGCATTCTACCCATTTTACCACTTTGACTCTCAAATCCTATTCAATATAGCTGTTTGGGTTTGGATGATATTTTATGAACCTTCATTGCTGGGTTCTGAACATCACTTGTCACTTGATACCATTGGTCCAGTGATCTTATACTCATGGAAGATTATGCGCAAACCTCAGGCCTAACAAAGCTAGTTTAACTTAGTTTAATTAGAGGCTGGTCTAGTTACCCGAGTTTAGGTCCACATCCTAGATAACAGCTCTCTTCCGCTCCTCACATAAAAGAGAAATGATCACTCTGGAGACCTGACAGACCAGACCACAGAATGGTTTCCACGAGGAGGTTAGAAGGGGGCACCTCAAATCAAGTTTTTATAAGTTAGTGCAGTATCAGGAAGCAAATAACAAATCAAGACCAACAAACAGAATAACAAGACAAAAATTTAAGTTGGAAAAAATGGGAGGGGGGAGAAATGTGGGAAACAGGAAACTTTAACAAAAAGAAATAAAATATTGCTTGTCTAAAATGTTTCCAAAATAGCTACTTTAGTAAAGGATGTCAGAATGAAGGTCAATGATATAAAAAGATATTAGTTTATATGAGAGAATGGACAACAGGGAGACTTCTCTGGGAGAGTTTGTGTTATTGTTATTGTTTACTAAATTATAGGTGTTGGGGGAAATATAGAAAACTAAACAAAAATTATCCACAATTCCACTGCTCCAAATAACTTCCAAAATTTTTTTACTTTTGTTCCCAAGTTCTTTCATACATTTTACAAAATATTTTTCCTTGAGTGTAAAATGCCTTTGATTATAAGAGATATATTAATTTAATAATACATTTTCAGAAAAAAAAAATGACCACTTTAAATGAAAAGATGTATTGGATGAGGATATGTAGTAGTCGTGGTCTTAATACATATATGAATCCTGTCCTGTTCAATTAACATTTATAGAATAACATTTTTTCATGATACTACAAACTCACAGTGGGCTGTATTTTAACAGCTGTTCATAATTCCACCTTTTGGATTTACTGTATTTATTTAACCTTCTACATTGTCAGCATACTGTTTGATTCCATTTATAAATAACTCTTCAATGGATATATTTCTACATGAATCATTTTTCTGTTTCTGATTATTCTCTCAAAATGAATTCATGGAAGTAGACTAATTAGGTTGAACAGAGAAAATATTAGTGAAATTGGTATCCGTTGCCAAATAGCTTTCCAGAAGAATTTGTAACAGAGTTTTATAACAATGTCTAATGGGAGATTTTCTTTTAAATGTCAATTTGTTTCTCAAATTGTGCAGGGACCTTGCTAGTGAGACATGATGTGATGAAGATGCTGAAACTTCCTTTCGTAGCAGAAAGTGAGTATACTCAGAAGAGCTAAATCCTAGTTTTACCTCTTCTCTTTGATCTTGAACATTATTTAACATTTTTTCAACCTGTAATATGGAAATAATATTTTTTTCTGCTTAGTTTAGTACAGAGTACTGTACTAATCAAATATTTGAAGGGTTTTTGGAAAATGGAAAGTACTATAATTATTTATTCAGGATAGTGACAGTAATCCAAACCTTGGGAATTGGGGACTTTGACATTAGATCATCAGATACGTTTGGTTTATTTTGCATTGTGTCAGGAGAAAGTAGATCTACATTGCATGAGAACTTTGGGCTTATTCCATTTTCTTACGTAATGCAGAATTTGTTTACTTTTATTTCTCATTTTGCGCTATTTTAGCAATACCACCATATGGCAACTGGCTTAGTTTTGTACTGGGAAATCAAACCATGTAATAATTGTGGGAAATGGATGATGAGGTTATCCAACTGCCAGGAATGTAAAAAAAATTTTTGAAAAAAAAAGAATTATAGCCATTATTTGTGAAAGCCAATGATAAGAAAGAAAAGATGAGAAGGAAGGGTCCAAGTGGTGGTGGGGTTGAGAATCGGGAGGATGAAAACAAGTGAGTACCCAGGTGACATGTAAGGGGCAGCCAGAATACAATAGGGAAAAGAGACTTCTTGCTGAAGAAGGGGACAGAACGTTAAGTTGCAAAGAAGTTTTACTGTTTGAAGTCCGCAGACGAAGCAAGGAAATGTGGTAGAGAGCATCTGGAGATTTTAATAGAAGACCCAACACAACAGAAATAATAGAGATAGTGTAGATGGAGCCTATGCAGACAAGCTAAATCAATAGAATAGACACAGAAGCTGAATTGGGACAAATATGCAAATATATGATTTTGGGAAGGGGCACATATCATAAAAGTCAAAAGACTGGATACTTAATCGCTGAACTTTGAGAGAAAAACAGGAGATAGCTTTAATGTCAGAAAACTAAGGCAAGAAAATGGCTGACTGTAAAGAAGAAAATTTATTTTCTGTATGAGACAGGATCAGGGGATTTTTAAGTTACTGCTAAGGAAAGAGATTACTAGAAGCTAGCCAGAGTTTTCATTAATGCATTCTGTGCATAGTCAAAAGCTATACACCATTGAGGATGTAAGATATATGTCATGGAGGTGGAATCAGGAGGAGAGGAACAGATTTATGAGTGCATAGGTCACCCTGTGGGAGTTTATAGTGACATATTTCAGAAAGAACAGGAAACAGTGAGAGGAAGTGTCTCTCTGTGTTTAATTACGACCTACCAGGAAAACTTGGTCCAGGGAGACAAAGGAGGAGAGAGTGACCGTGTAAATTTAGCATCATAATCCTGAATGGGGACAGCTCAATGGGTCCTGGGTATTAGGCAAAGCAGCTTAAAAAATTCGTTATGAGTGGTGGGTCCTGTACAAAGAAGTAAAAGAGAAACATTTAATCAAAGGCAAGTAAAAAAGCCTGGCGGGAACCTCTGAGAGGTGTGACAGTCATTAAGCTATTGTCTATCAGTTCCAAACCCCTTCTCTACACTCAACTTGTGGTGCTGGGGCTGAGGCTGCAGAGGACATTTTTGCTTTGCCAGCTGCTCCCTGCTGGGCTCTGGCAATGGGACTCAGAAGGACATGCGAGGCTGGAGGAAGGAGAAGGGAGGTTCTCCCTCTGTGGGCTTGTCTCTATTTCCTGTTACCATGGGCATCATGCCAGCAGTGTTTTTCAGCCCAGCAGAGGCAGCTCCTTCCAGGAACAGTGTCTGAATCCAGTTTGCAGTTTTCTCCTTCCTTGCAGAACGGGCCTCAACGCACCCCTTCAGAGATGCCAACACCTGTCTGCCAGCACTCCCTTTGCAGAAGTCCGAGTCTCACTTTCATTGATCTCACTTTCACTCCAAGCCTCTAGGCTGTAATAATGCCCACCTTTACGTTTGTTTCCCTACCCCAGGTGTGGACACTGTCACCAGAGCTATTACTCTTCCACTGTACCTCTGTGTGTGCTCTTTTCACGCTCTCCTAGCTAGCTTTCCACTGAGTTAATTCTTAAGCATCTAATGAGTTAATTTTGGCAAAAGAGATACAGCGGTTCATTATTAAAGGTTCTTTGTAATGTAAGGTTATTAAATATATTAGGGACTCTTAGCTCCACTGATTACAATAAATGCTGCAGACTTAACATGCCAGAAACAGACCCTTTCAACAAGTCATTTTACTTAAAAAAGAACTTTAAATTGAAAAGACAACTTTAAAATGAAAAGACAGCATAAGGAAATTGAACCTAAATGAATGAGGAAATAATAGAAACTCAAGATACTTTAAGTAAAAATAAGACAGGCAAAGAAAGAACATCATGAATATTGAATATTATGTCAGGACGAAGTAAGTATTGACATGAATTTAATAAAAACTAGCAAGTCAAACATCTTTGGTCACCTTTCCCCCAAATAACAATATATGCACAATTTGTAACCACACAGACCAAAAGTGAAAAAAACAACAGAATAAAGCAATGTCATAGATATTACATAAATTATCCATCAAGTTAATATGAGGAACTCTTTGCTGATGTCCTTGTGAAGAAAACAGAATGAGATGAAATGAATACTTGTATAGTCAGGTGGGTATGTGCTGGTTAAACGACCATGGCCAAAGTTATTGATTAAAGGATCAATGGCAGTAAGCTGTGAAGCCTCCGGCATTGTTCCACAGGCCTGCCCTTGGTTTTGTCCTATTTCACATTTCATTTTAAGTCAATGATGTCAATTCCTTTCTGCCAAATACCGCTGGAAGCAGGCAGCATACCTGTAATTGAAAAAGTTGGGTTTATTACTTGTTGCAGTTTTGGCAGAATGCTTACTATGGGGAATTCTATCACAGGATTTGGGTTTTGGCTGAGTAATTGGGTGTGGGGGGGTGGGATTCTGCGAAAGTGGGGTTTTGCTCTGGATTGAATTTTGTCAGGAAGCAGGGATAATCCTATGATTGGAACCTCAATTAACTTTATCTATAGAGAGAGCAGACTAGAACTAGGATAAAGCCATAATTGGTTACTCATATTTACCAAGAGAGGAGGAAGTTTGGTATTTTGTGATTGCAAAATCAGTGGATTCTTTGTTCCATACTCTCCCAGTGACCGTGTCTGGTGTTGCTGTTCTGTGAGATAGTTTATATTCATTACGAAGACATGCCTCAATTCTAAGCATCAGACCAGGATGTCAGGGGCACTTTCCTCTTTCTGAATCATTTATTTAGGTGAGTACATGGAAGGCAACTGAATCGTATTTATAGACAACAACAAGTAGAACAAAGATACTCAATCACAATTAAAAATGAAAAGAAAAAAAGACAATGTGAACTCAAGAGATAAGACATATGTTAGAGATCATACAATATGACTCGTATGTTATAGATGAGGAGACAAAAGCCTAGAGAAATTAAGGACATAGTCAAATGTAAGAGCAAACACAAATTAGAAATTAGAGACTTAATTTTCTTAGAGTGTTTACTTAAAAAAAGAACTTGTATGTTCTTTCTGTTTATAAAATACATGTGAATATTTTTAAAAGCTAAATAAGCCTCTTGCCAGCCTTATGACCCAGGATTCTTTCTCAAGGACATGGGAGTCATCTCTTTGAAATGAAATGAAGGACGATGTAACCCTATTTCCCAGTTTCGGTGGGTGGGTAGGAGCCTAACTTATACAGCACGTGCCTCACACCAAGTTACAAAACTACTTCCTGTCATACCTATGTGAGAAGTTTGTTATTCCTCTGGATAAACTCAATTACCTAACATAGGTGCTCATATCAATTACCTGGTGAACTTAGGATGAACTGCACTAGACAAGGGTGCTATCAAGTCCTCTTTCTTGAAGACGAGTTCAGGTTCATTTTAAAATAATTTCTTATTTTTCAATTACAAGTAATATAAAATATATTAGCTTCAAGTGTACAATACACATATAGCGATTAGTCATTTATATAGCTTATGAAGTGATCACTCCAATAATTCTAGTACCCATCTGACACCAGACATAGTTATTACAATATTATTCACTATATTCCCTATGCTGTACTTTATATCCCCCAACTACTGTGTAACCACCAATTTGTATTTAATCCCTTCTACCTCTTCACTCATCTCCGCAACCCCCTTCCAATCTGGCAACTATCAAAATATTCTCTGTATCTATGAGTTTGTTTCTGTTTTGTTTGTTTATTTTGGGTTTTAGATTCCACATATAAGTGAAATCACATGGTATTTGTCTTTGTCTGTCTGACTTATTTTATTCAGAATAATATCTTTTAGGTCCATCAATGTTGTTGCAGATGACAAAAATTCATTCTTTTTTATGGTTGAGTAATATTCCATTACACACTCACTCACTCACACACACACACACACACACACACACTACTTCTTCTTTATCCATTCATTTATTTATGGACACTTAGGTTTCTTCCATATCTTTGCTATTTTAAATAACACTGCAATCAACATATAGATGCATATGTCTTTTTGAACTAGTGTTTTGGGTTTCTTTGGATAAATATCCAAAAATGGAATTACTGGGTCCTTCCTTATCACTTATTGTAGCCTTTGTTATAAAGTCTATTTTGTCTAATATAAGTATTGCTACCCCAGCTTTTTATTTTGTTTCCATTTTCATGAAATATATTTTTTTAAACCAGCATATAAACTTGAAATGTATTTTCCTTGGATTTTTTTTCTCTCTTTCTAATTTTTCAATTACAGTTGACATTCAACATTATTTTATATTAATTTCAGGTGTACAACATAGTAGTTGGACATGTATATAATTTAAAAAGTGATCCCCATGACTAGTTTAGTATCCACCTGGTACAATACAATGGTTATTATCGTGTTATGGACTGTATTCCCTATGCATTACTTTACATCTCCATGAATATTTTGGAACTACCAATCTGTACTTAATCCCTTTATCTTTTTCACCCTGCCCCCAAATCCCCTCCCATCTATCACCCTGATAAATCTAGTACCAATCTGACACCATACATACAATATTACAATATTGTTGACTATATTCCTTATACTATACATTATATTCCCATGACTACTTCATAACAATCAATTTGTACTTCTTAATCCCTTTTCCTTTTTCATCCACCCCTCTAACCCCATTCCCAGCTGGCAACCATCACAATGTTTTATATATTTATGAGTTTGTTTTTGTATCTTTGCTTTGTTCTTTAGATTCTACATATAAGTGAAATCATATTGCACCTGTCTTTCTCAGTCTGATGTATTCCACTCAACACAATACCTCCCAAGTCCATCCATGCCACTGCTGATGGCAAGACCCATTTCCTTCCATGGCCAAGAATTATTCCATTGTATATATGTACCACAGTACTCCACTGTATATATGTCTATCAAGAAGAGTTCCTCTTTATCCAGTCATCCATCAAAGGACATCGAGTCTGCCTCCACACCTAGGCAGACTATGTTGCAATGAACATACGGATGCACACATCCTCTTGAGGTAGCGTTTTGCATTTTTTCAGATAAATACCCAGAAGAGGAATTACTGGGTCCTTCTTTGTCTCCTGATATAGCCTATGTTTTAAAGTCTATTTTGTATGGTGTAAGTATTGTTACTCCAGCTTTTATTGTTGTTGTTTCTATTTTCATGAAATATCTTTTTCCTTCCCTACTTCAGTCTGGTGTGTCTTTTGATCTGAAGTGAGTCTCTTGAAGGCAGCATATGAAAGGGTCTTGTTTTCTTATTCATTTAGCCACTCTATGTCTTTTGATTGGAGAATTTAATTTATTGAGACTTAAAGTAAGTGTTGATAGATATGAAGTTATTGACATTTTATTATCCATATTTTTAATCTTTTTTTCCATCTTTTTTTTAAGTTTATTGGGGTGGCAATTGTTAGTAAAGTTACATAGATTTCAGGTGCACAATTCAGTGATACATCATCTATATATCACATTGTGTGTTCACCACATAGAGTCAGTTCTCTTTCTATTTCCATATATGGGATCCCCTTTAACCTCATTTACCACCCCCCACCCCCTTACCTTCTGTTAACCACTAAACTATTGTCTGTGTCTATGAGTTTTTGTTTCTTCATTTGTTTGTCTTGTTCCTTTGTTGTTTTCAGTTTTATATACCACATATCAGTGAAATCATATGGTTCTCGACATTTTCTGTCTGACTTATTTCACTCAGCATAATAATCTCAAGATCCATCCATGTTGTCGCAAATGGTACTGTTTCATCTTTTCTTATGGCAGAATAGTATTCCATTGTGTGTATATACCACAACTTCTTTATCCAATCATCTATTGAATGATTGTGGTTGTTTCCATGTCTTGGACACCATAAATAAACCTGCAATGAACATTGGAGCACATATATTTTTATGAATAAATGGTTTCAGATTTTTTAGGAGTGGGATTGCTGGGTCATACGGTAATTCTATTTGTAATTGTTTGAGGAACCTCCACACTACCTTCCATAGCAGCTGCACCAGTCTGCATTCCCACCAACAGTGTATGAGGGTTCCCTTTTCTCCACAGCCTCTGCAACACTTGTTACTATTTGTCTTGTTGATGATAGCCATTCAAACTGGTGTAAGGTGATATCTTATTGTGGCTTTTATTTGCATTTCTCTGATGATTAGTGATGGTGAACATTTTTTCATATATCTATTGGTCATTTGAATGTCTTCTTTGGAGAAATGTATATTCAGGTCCTCTGCCCATTTTTTAATTGGATCTTTTGGTTTTTTGTTGTTGTTGATATGTATGAGTTCCTTATATTTTTGGATATTAGCCACTTATCAGAGGCATTGTTTGCAAAAATCTTCTCCCATTCGGTTGGTGCCTCTTTATTTTGTCAATGATTTCTTTTGCTGTGCAGAAGCTTTTTAATTTGATATAGTCCCATTAATTTACTTTAGCTTTTACTTTCCTTGCCTTTGGAGTCAAATTCATAAAATACTCTTTGAACCCAAGGTCCATAAGTTTAGTGCCTATGTTTTCTTCTATGCTTTTTATTGTTTCAGGTCTTATGTTTAGTTCTTTGATCCATTTTGAGTTAATTTTGGTACATGGTGACAGATAGCAGTCTAGTTTCATTCTTTTGCACGTGGCTTTCCAATTCTCCCAGCACCATTCATTGAAGAGGCTGTCTTTTCTCCATTGCATGTTTTTATCTTCGTTGTTAAAAATGCTCTGTCCATATTTATGTGGGTTTATTTCTGGGTTCTCAATTCTATTCCACTGGTCTGTGTGTCTGTTTTTCTACAAATACCAAACTGTTTTGGTTATTGTTGCCCTGTAGTACAAACTGAAGTCAGGGAGTGTGATACCTCCAGCATTGTTCTTTTTCTTAAGATTGCTTTGGCTATTCAGGGTCTTTTGTGGTTCCATAAAAATCTGATGATTTTTTTGTTCTATTTCTTTAAAAAATGCCATTGAGATTTTGATGGAGATTGCATTAAATCCGTACATTGCTTTGGGTAATACGGCCATTTTAACTATATTGATTCTTCCAATCCATGAGTCTGGAATATCTTTCCATTTCTTTTGTCTTCAATTTCTTTTAAAAATGTCTTATAGTTTTCGGCACATAGGTCTTTTACATCCTTGGTTAAGTTCATTCCTAGGTATTTTATTCTTTGTGTTGCAATTGCAAGAGGAATTGTTTATATATATATATATATATATATATATATATATATATATATATATATATGGGAAATATATATATGGGAAATATATATATATATATGTGTGTGTGTGTGTGTGTGTAATTTCTTTTTCTGAGATTTCATTGTCAGTATAAAAGAATGTAATGCACTTTTGCACATTGATTTTGTAGCTGGCAACTTTACTGTATTCATTTATTGTTTCTAATAGCTTTTTGGTGGGGTCTTTAGCGTTTTCTATATAATTATGATAGTAGCTGAGGGTTTCTCATATATGGCCTTTATTAAGTTGAGGTATTTTCCTTCTATAACTATTTTATTAAGTGTTTTAATCATAAATGAATGTTGTATCTTGTCAAACGCTTTTTCTGCATCTATTGAGATAATCATATGATTTTTGCCTTTATTTTGTTTATGTGATGTATCACATAGGTGGATTTGTGTATGTTGAACCATCCTTGTGACCCTGGGATGAACGCCACTTGGTCGTGATGTACAATCTTTTTAATGCATCGTTATATTCAATTTGCTAGAATTTTGGTTAGGATTTTGCATTGGTATTCATCAGAGATATTGATCTGTAATTTTTTTTGTGTGTGTTATCCTTACCAGGTTTTGGTATCAGGGTAATGTTGGCCTCATAAAATGAGTTAGGGAGTATTGTCTCTTCTTCAATTTTTTGGAAGATTTTGAGTAGGACAGGTATTAGATCCTCTTTGAATGTTTGGTATGATTCACTAGTGAAGCCATCTGATCCCGGAGTTTTGCTTTTGGGAAGGTTTCAGATGACTGGTTCAATTTCCCTACTGGTGATCGGTCTATTTAGATTTTCTAATTCTTTGTGATTCAGCCTAGGAAGGCTATATGTTTCTAAAAACATGTCCATTTCTTCCAGGTTGTTGAATTTGGTGGCATATAATCATAGTATTCTTGGACGGTCCTTTGTATTTCTGTGGCATCCGTGGTAACCTCCCCCCTTTCATTTCTGATTTTGTTTCTTTGTGTCTTTTCTCTTTTTGTCTTAGTGAGTCTAGGCAAGGGTTTGTCAATTTTATTAATCTTTTCAAAGAACCAGCTCTTTGTCTCATAATTTTTTTCTATTGTTTTTTTGTTCTTTATTTCATTTAGTTTTGCTCTGATTTTTATTATTTACTTCCTTCTGCCGTCTTTGGGTTTCATTTGTTCTTTTTTTAGTTTTTTAAGGTGTAATGTGAGGCTATTTATCTGGGATTTTTCTTGTTTCTTGAGATAGGCCTGTAATGATATAAATCTCCCTCTTAAAACTGCTTTCACTGCATCCCAAAAATTTTGGTAAGATGTATTTTCATTGTCATTTGTTTCTATGTATCTTTTGATCTCTCCTCTTATTTCTTCTTTGACCCAGTCGTTCTTTAAAAGTGTGTTGTTTAATCTCCACATATTTGTGGTTTTTCCTGCTTTCTTTTTGCAGTTGATATCCAGTTTCAAAGCCTTGTGATAAAAAAATATGCTTGGAAAGATTTCAATCTTCTTAAATTAGCTGAGGCTAGTTTTATGTCCCAATATATGGTCTATCCTTGAGAATGTTCCATGTGCACTACAGAAGAATGTGTAGTCTGATGTTCTAGCATGAAGTGGTCTATAAATGTGAATTATGTCCATTTCATCTAATGTGTCATTTGCGGCTGCTATTTCATTATTTATTTTCTGTTTGTATGATCTATCCATAGCTGTCAATGATGTATTTAGGTCCCCTAGTATAATTGTGTTTTGGTCAATTTCTCCCTTTAGCTTGTTAGTGGGTGCTTAGTATATTTTGGTGCTCCCTAATTGGGGGCATAAATATTGATGACTGTAATGTCTTCTTTTTGTATAGTCCCCTTTATCATTATGAAATGCCCATCTTTGTCTCTTGTTACCTTTTTTATCCTGAAGTCTGTTTCATCTGATATCAATATGACTACACCTGCTTTTCTCTGGATAACATTTTGCTTGGAGTGTCAGTTTCCACCTTTTCATTTTGAGTCTATATTTGTCCTTGTAGCTAAGATGTGTCTCTTGGAGGCAGCATATGGTTGGGTTTAGTTTTTTGATCCAATCTGCTACTCTGTGCCTTTTTATTGGTGAGTTCAGTTCATTTACATATAAGGTGATTATTGATATATGAGCATTTTCTACCATTCTATCTCTGATTTTCTGGAAGGACTGTGTCTCCATTGTTTCTGTGTTTTTTTGTTGCTGTCTATTATTTCAGTGTGCTGGTATCCTATGATTTACTCCTCTATTTCTTCTTTTTTTATGTTATATATTTCAGTTCTGTTATTTATTTATTTATTTATTGCATCATTACCATTAAGTTTATGTAAGAGAAAGTTTCATATTTAGAGTATTCCATTTTTTTCAGCATGCTTACTTCCTCCTTTCCCTCGTGCATGTTCAGACCTTTACTCTCCCCTCTTTTATGTTTTTGTTCTCACAAATTATCCCTCTTTATGAGTTGATATCCCCCTTTTTGAGTTGATTTCTGGGTTGCAGTAGCATGTTGCCTTTTTCCTCTTTTTCCAAGTGTTTTTTTTTTTCCCTTATCTTTACCGTGGATGTTATATTTAGGTGGACAGTGTTTAATTGGTGTGTGGGTTGCCGTTTCTTCCTTCTGTTTGTAGTACTACTAATGGTTTTGTATTCTTTTGCTTTTTTGTTTTAGGTCAAATAGCCTCCTTCACTATTTCTTGTAGTGCAGGTTATGTGTTAGAAAATTCCCTCAGCTTCTCTATGTCTGGGAAGGTCTTTATTCTTCCTTCATATCTAAAGAATATCTTTGCTGGATATATTATTCTTGGCTCATAATTTCTCTCTTTCAATAGTTTGAATATTTGATTCCACTCCTTCCTGGCTTGCAGAGTTTCTGCTGAGAAATATGATGAAAATTTAATGGGCTTTCCTTTGTAGGTTACCGTCTTCTTTTTCTTGGCTGCCTTAAGGATTCTTTCTTTGTCGTCAATTTTTGACAGCTTCAATACAATATGCCTTGGAGAAGGCCTGTTGGGATTGAGGTAATCAGGTGTTCTATTTGCTTCTTGGATTCGAGGATCCAGTTCTTTCCACAAGTTTGGGAAGTTCTCGTCGACTATTTGTTTGAATATACTCTCTGTCCCCTTCTCCTTTCCTTCTCTTTCTGGTATCCCCATTATTCTTATATTGCTGTTTATGATGGAGTCAGAAAGTTCTCGTAGAGTTCTTTCATTTCTTTTCACTCTCAAGTCTCTCTCTTCTTCCATCTGTGTCTATTCCAGTTTTCTTCTTTGATGTCACTGATTCCTTCCTCCATCTGGTCAACTCTACTACCTAAGCTGGCTATTTCATTCTTCATTTCTTTTATTGAGTTCTTAATCTCCAGAAATTGCATTTGGGTCTGTTTTAAAATTTCAATCTCTTTGGTAAAATGTTCATTTTGTTCTTTGATTTTGTTTCTGAGTTCATTAAACGGTCTGTCTGTGTTTTCTTGCATTTCATTGAGTTTTTTCAGAACTGCAATCTTGAATTCTTTGTCATTTAAGTCACATGTCTTTAAGTTTATTTCTGGAGATGTTTCATTTTCCTTCTGAGATGTCTTGTTGCTTTGGTTATTCATGGCAATTAATGAATTATTATTTCTCTTCCTAGGCATCTACAGGAGTGGGTTCTGCAACAGGTTGATAGGAGGAGGTCTTTCTTTTGTTTTCCAGTAGGTGTTGGTAGAATGTTTTATTTTCTCTCTGACTGCAGCCTTTTATTGTGTCTCACACTGTCATGTTGTATTTTCTGTTCCAGCATTTCACACAATGAGGGGATTCCCTGGTAGGTGGGGTTTCCCTCAGTGAACAGGTCTCCTAGGTCACAGGGCGCCACCTCCATGGGGGGATCTGGAGACCTTCTGAAGTTCCGAAGCTCTTCCTGCACAAGTTTCAGAGCCTGTGTGTTTCAGTGGCTCTGTTTACTCCTCTAGGGATCCACCCAGATAGGTGGGAACAGGGGCAGGGTGGATTTTGAGAGGTGGCGCAGAGCAATGGCAGCAACCACCAGCACAGCCAATCCTACACCCAAGGCTCCCTCCCCTTTGCCAGAACTAGTTGGGCTCTGAGTCCATGGCTGCGTGCCACAGTTCTCAGAACTGCAAATATTCTGTTCTTTTGATCTGACACTGCTACTGTTCTGCTTCTGTCACTGGGAGGGTAGGGATGGGGCAAGATCTGTGAGAGGGAGGAGAGGTTGGCTAAGCTCTGTGCCTAAGCTTTCCATCCTCTGGTTGGCAGTGAGTGCTTAAACTGCTGTTTTTACCCTTCTTCCCTCAGTCTTTGTTTTGAGGTCTCTGCCATGAGCAGTGGGTTCAGCCGTATTATGTGCTGATGCCTCAGGTGGGATTGTGGGCAATAAGGAGAGATCTAGCAGTCTGAATTCTTCCCTCTCCCGCAGCTGCGGTAGCTCCAGAATGCAGGAAGCTCGGAGCTCTGAGCTCAGTCTGTGCTCTGCGGCCCAAGCTGTGGCCTGTGTCTCCGCACTTCCTCCTTCTCTTCGTCCCCACTCACCCAAGTTTTCTACCTTTAGAATTCAGGGGTGTCAAAACTGTGGCCCACGGGCCAACTGCGGTCCACAATCCATTGTTAATTGGCCTGCAGCAAATTCCAAAAATATATTTAGTTTACTTAAATAAACCTGGTGAGGCAACACGTACTTCACCTCGAGTGAGTGGCCCGGCTGTTTGTGTATTTTACCGCATATGGCCCTTGGTGAAAAATGTTGAAAAAAGTTTGGACACCCCTGCTTTAGATGATTTCAGTTGTGCATCTCTTAGTCTTGCCTGTCTGCTGCACAGAGAGTCCTTTGTGGAATTATAATTGTTCAATT
Organism: Rhinolophus ferrumequinum; assembly: GCF_004115265.2. Lineage (NCBI taxonomy): Eukaryota > Metazoa > Chordata > Mammalia > Chiroptera > Rhinolophidae > Rhinolophus > Rhinolophus ferrumequinum. Next base: position 5,186,214 of record NC_046285.1, on the reverse strand, counting down.
TGTTGTAAATTCCAGGGGAAATTTCAAGAGGCTCACCTTATGCTGCCATTTTTATGATGTAATCCCTTTTTTTTTTCCATCTTAAAGAAGTCCCTTTAATATAATACTTACAAAACCTGTTTGGTGGTGATGAACTCCTATGGCTTTTTTTCATGTCTGTGAAGCTTTTTATCTGTCCTTCAATTCTTAATGATATTTTTACTGTGTAGAGTAATCTTGGTTATAGGTCCTTGCTTTTTCATAACTTTGAATATTTTGTGTTAATCCCTTCTGGCCTGAAAAGTTTCTGTTGAGAAATCAGCTGACAGGTTTATGGAAGCTCCCTTGTAGGTAACTAGCTGCTTTTCTCTTGCTGCTTTTAAGATTATCTGTCTTTAACCTTTGGAATTTTAGTTAGAATGTGTCTTGTTGTTAGTCTCTTAGGTGCATCACATTTGGGACTTTCTGTGCTTCCTGGGTTTGTAGGTCTATTTCCTTCAATGTTTAGGGATATTTTCTGTCATTATTTCTTCAAATAGGTTTTCAATTCCTTGCTCTTTCTCTTCTCCTTCTGGTACTCCTATCATGAGAATGTTAGAACACGTGATGTTGTCCCAGGGACCCCTTAAAGCCTCCTCATATTTTTGGATTATTTTTTTTCTTTTTGCTGTTTTGCTTGTGTGTTTTCTGCCTCTTTATCTTCTAAATCACTAATTTAACCCTCTACTTCATCTAATTTACTGTTGATTCCCTCTAATATATTCTTTATTTCAGTTATTGTATTCGTTATTTCTGACTCGTTCTTTTTTATATTTTCTTTGTTGAAGTTCTCATTGATATAATTGAGCATCCTTATAAAGAGTGTTTTGACCTCTGCATCTGGTAGGTTGTGTGTCTCCATTTTTTTAGTTCTTTTTTCTGTTCTTTCATTTAGAATATGTGTCTTTGTTTCCCAATTTTGGTTGCCTTCCTGTGTTTGGCTCTATATATTAGGTAAAACTGCTATGTCTCCCGGTCTTAATAGAGTGGCCTTATATAACAGTGAACAGGCCACCTGGGTCACAGGGCATCACCTCCATGTAGGGATGTAGAGAGCTTCTGAAGTTTCAAAGCTCTTCCTGCACCAGTTTCAGAGCCTGTGTGGCCCAGTGGTGCAGTCTCCCTGGTCACCTGAGCCGGGTGCTCCAGGTGTGTCCCTTGTGTGGTTTCTATGTGCCTTCTTGTTGTAGTTGAAGTTTGGTTGCTCTTTGCATATCAGTGGGAGGGATTGACCCTGAGGCTAATTCATTGTGAGGATTATCTGTGATTACAGTAGAGGAACTGTTTCTCAGGAGCTAACCCTAGGAGCAGGATTCACTTTAGTGGGGCTCTTGTGTCTGCCAACTATGCCCTTTGGGTGTGTCATTTGTGCAGGTGGTTGGGTGGCACTCTGATGTGGTCTGAAACTGGTCACTAGGTGTGTTGGTTCTGGGGCCTCTTGGGGGGAGGGGGCTCTGTTGCAGGCCAAAGTAAGCCAGTGTCTGTGCCCTGTCTAGGGCCAGTTGGTATGGGTTACAAAGTGATCTGCAGATAATTGCCACTGCACTGGGCTTGGAGGTGCCTGGGAGAGGCTAAGCTGTGAATTGACGCCAGCTGCCTCTAGTGCCAGGCTTGGGGCTGCTTAACAAGAGTTACAGGCTTGCTAAGGCCAGATGCTGTTTGTTTGGGGTTTAACTCCATGCACAGGCCCTTTAGGAGGAGCCCCTGGGACTCTAGCAGCTCTCTGTCTCCTTCAGCCACAATTACTGCTGGTTTTCATAGTCAGATATTGTGTGTACTCCTCTTCCCAGCACTGGTGCTCTGCACTGTGTAGCCTGTTGTCGGCTAAGACCCCTCACTCCTCAGGAGAGACCTCTGCATCTGAGATAACTCTCCTGATTTTTTAACTGCCACACCTGGGTGTTGGACCAGCCCATTCTACTTCTCCAACCCTCCTACCAGTCTCAAGATGGCTTCTTCTGTATAGCCTTAGTTATAGGACTTTCTGTTCAGATAGGCTTCAAGTGATTCTCAATGGTGGCTTTTCTGCAGTTTTGTTGTAATTTTCAGGTGGTCATGGGAGAAGGCAACCACAGCCATTACTTACTCTGCCATCTTGATCAGGAGCTGGTTCCAGTTTATTTTGAGAACATGTTTATAATGGGTTGTATCTGCTTGGGTACAGAAAACAGTGAGAGTTTTTTTGTGTCTTCACATTGTCTTTAGCAAATTGCCTGTGGTGCGCATCACATTCTGGTTTAACACTTATTCATTAATGAAATTCTTTTCTTTTTAAGCTGCCTTTGTGGAGAAATTTCCTGGGTTGACAGGAAATTTCGTTTTCAGATGTGTGTAGTCACCATTTTGAAAGTATATAGAAAATGGACTGAAACTAGGAATATAAATAAGCATAGGTGTAAAACACTGTTTTGGCTTCCAAAGAGATCATGACTTTCTTAATTTCAAATGCATTTAATTGTGTCAAATGGATTCAAAGTTCTGAGAAATACTTCTAGTACTTATTTTTCTCATAACTGGATACTCGTAACTTTTGATCACCTTCTTCCAATTTCCCTCTTGTCACCTCTGCCTGTGGTAACCACAAGTCACAAGTCTGATCTTTTTCATTGAGTTTTTTTGTTGTTGTTTGTTTGTTTTAGTTTAGTTTTGTTTTAGATTCCACATAGTATAAGTGAGATCGTACAGTATTTGTCTTTCTCATTATGACTTGTTTTACTTAGAATAATGCTTTCAAGTTTCATCCATGTTGCTGTAAATGGTAGGATTTCCCAATTTTTTTATGGCTAGATGATAGATAGATAGATAGATAGATAGATAGATATATAGATAGACAGACAGACAGACAGATAGATAGATAGATAGATAGATAGATAGATAGATAGATATACAACTTCTTTATCCATTAATCCATCAGTGAGCACTTAGGCTGTTTCCATGTTTTGGCTATTGTAAATAATGCTGCTTTGAACATGGAGGTACAGATATCTTCTTGAATTAGTGCTTTTTTTTCTTTTGGATATATTCTTAGAAGTGGAATTGCTGCATCATATGGTAGTTCTGTTATTAATTTTTTTGTGGATCTTCCATATTGTTTTCCATAGTGGCTGTACCAATTTATAATCTTGCCAACAGTGCACAAAGGTAATGTAAAAAATGATGACTATAGTTAACACTGCTATAGGAGATATAGGAAAGTTGTTGAGAGTAAATTTTAAGAGGTATTATTACAAGGAGAAAATTTAATTTCTTTTCTTCTTTTTTTTAAATCGAATCTATATGAGATGACACATATTAGCTGAACGTATTTTGGTAATCATTTCACAATATATGTAAACCATGCCATCATGCTATATGGCTTAAATTTACACAGTGACATATTTCATTATTTCTCAATAAAATTGGAAAAAAATGATCTGAGATAAGAGATAAGAGCAGTGCCTTATTCTCATCTGAGTAGTTGTTAGTAAAAAAGTTCCAGAAGGAGGGCAAAGTTTAGTAGGGGTGTTTCACCACAATTCATGACCTCCTCACAATCTTTCTCCCTGAGATGGCATCTAAATTCCATAATGTTCATAAAATTCTATAGTATTAGCCATATAGGTTGATGTGTGGGGAGTGATTTAGGGGAGAATTCTGGCTGCTGGCACCAATATCAGTGCTACACTGTCATTTGTTCAGGTGACATCTTGGGTCATTGTTGTTGTACAGTGGGTCATTGTTGTTGACATCTGCAGGAATGTTCATATCCTCAAATGCTCTCTAGTCAGATGATCACTGATACTTCCACTGAGAACCCCACCTTTATTATCACAAGAGACAAAACCCTCATGGTAAGTGGCTTTCTCTTTGCACTAATTCTTGAGAAATTCTTGGAAATACAGAAATAGTTATACCTTGCAGTTCAGTTGGGGAAGATCACAGGGTATAAGTAAAATTTGGGAAGAATACAATGGGCAATATTTCACAATATCATTACATCACAACTTTTCTCATCTTCCTTGGACAATTCATAGAAATATTTTGAGAAAAAAATATAAAGAGAAGATAATACATATAATTCATGTGGCCAAGTGTTGCCTAATTGTCATGAAAAATTATCATAAAAGGCTGATAATTTAGAGGATAGTAGAGGGAGAGTAAAGCAGACATGAAAATGACTAAAGTATAAAATCTTATAGTTAACCAATCAATTTTGACAATTATTTTGAAACCAATGTCAGTCATATGTTTTTTGATTTAATTTGAAAAAAGTGAAGTCACTAACCTACTTAATGGCATTTGATCTTTACATTTACAAGGTGAAAAAAAATCTCTCACAAAAATGTGTTCTCTGAATTCTGCAACATGTTTGAAGCCTCACTTAGTCTATACGTTGTTTCCATTGTATTCTGTAAGAGGATTTTCCAAATTAGAAATATACATTTAATTACCAAGAGAAACATTTTATGTATATGGAAAATTTAGAGGCAAAATTTTTGTTTGTTCTGCTAAACATTATAAAACATTAAAGAAATCTATATGCCCTTTAAAAAAAAAATTTGTATGAGATTGGCCTATAAAGCTTAAAATGGCCAATTTAGGAAAGCACAAATGGACTTTTCTAAATATATAGCCGTGTTGTTATATTGCAAAAGAATGAGGGTAGTCCCCAAGGGTGGAGTTTACATTTTATATGAAAATTCTGAGGTATAAATGACTGTGCATTCAGAAAAGAAAAAAAAAATGAAAACGAAAAGGAAAAGAAAAAATACCATGGACTAAAATGGTAAAGGAGAACTGGAAATGTTGAACTTTGTGGGTTATGTGGGAGAAACAAATGAGAATGAAAAAGAAATGAATGGCTTTTTCCAGTCTCTAATAGTACACATGTGTGTGGGTGTTGGGAAAGGAAGAGAATGAGTTCCCTTTAGGACATAGTTTGCAATGCTTGGGGGATGGCCAGGTAAATGTCTACTGACCTGGAATTTATGAAGGAAGGTTTAGCTAGAGAAAACAATTCAAAGATAATTGTTTAGATATTTCTAAGTCAAAATGAGACGTGAGATTAAAAAACCAACCAACCAACAAACAAAAAAAAAACAGAAAGACCAACAACCGAACTACCTCCAAAATATGCACTAGCTTTCCAAGCTAAGTTTAAGTAAGAGGAAAACAAAGAATCAAAAACTTAAAATATGTAAATCGTTTGAAACTAGATAAATTCCACAGGTAATTCCCACCAACATCATTACTCTGCGGACTGTGGCAGACCAAGCTGTGAATGGGATCACTCTCTTGGGGTTTTATCTCCAACTTTGTGGCGAAAATCTCTCCCTCCATGCCTTGTGCCTTCAAACTGCACACAGCCTTCCCTCTTTCATGCCTTCAAAGACCTTCCTTCAAAGACCACCCAGGATTTCAGGGCTTTCCTGTTAGCCCCTCTACTCTGCTTTTCTCCATGGAAACTTTCTTTACTTGTCTTCTACTTCTCTTCTTATTTTTGTCCTAAGCATCAGCTAAATGATCTTATACATGATTCACTCAATATTAATGAACACTACTGTGATTATATCACTATTTTCTCTTTGTCCCCATATACATTTTTATTCTAAAGGCATTATAGCAATTTTAATCACTATAGATGAGAAAATTGGTTCAGGCAAATATAACTTTTGTGCTCAAGCTGTATAAAAAAAATGCACTCTGATTATTTATTGTAGGGGCAGTTAAAATATTAGGTTTGATTTATTATAAAAGTTACAGCATTTTAGAAAATTTTACAAATATCAGAAGAATAGGAAAAAAAACCAAGTCACCTAGGCATAGCAACTGGTAGCATATTTATGTGTATTTACTTATAGTGTCACCACCACCAACCTTATCATCCAACCATTTTTCTCCTCAAAATTGAGTACCTACTACATGCCAGCACACAGGTTAGGTGCCTTATGTGGAGTAACTAACTTAATTCTCAGTACAACTTATGCTATTTATATTATTTTGTCCATTTTGGGGAAGAGGAATTGAGATTTAGAGAAGTTAAGGAGCTTACCCAAATGAACTCAACCAGGAATAGAAGAAGCCAGATAGAAATCTGGGAAACCTGAATCTAATCCTGAGCTGTACTCTTGAGATTATGCTACATTAAATCCTGTATTGGTTAAGGTCTTGAAAGGGCTACCATAAGGAACAGATTCATCTCTTAGCAACTTTTGTGTTGTTTGTCTTCTAGTCAGACTTTTTAACTTGTATTTTTTGAATGCTAATTATGGTGTGGTGGGTTTACTAAGACACTTTGGACCACAATTACTTCATAATTAGAATAACCCTTCTATACGTCCTTCATTTGGAGAAGGTTTATTTTTGTTACTTATACTTTTGTTCTTTGCCAGGCACTAGGCAACAGTGTAATTAGTAATTATAGCTAATTACACACTACGTTTAGAAAGAATGTGTGCCCTGAATTTAGTTACAATGTCCTGGTTTGCATAGTAAGGTCCACAATATTTTCTAGGCACAACATACTCCAAAGAGGAAATTTGAAAATTTTAGACACTGCCATACAAATCAGACATGCTGTGGGACTTGCATTGATGTTCTTCACAGTTAAATTAATATAATAATAGTGATTTTTCTCAAATTTATTAAATCCAGATAGCCTTTTTCATGTTTTCTGGGGTTAAATAACCAGATTTAACAAATAAAAATATAAAATACCAAGTTATATTTGAATTTAGGGTCAACAACATTTTCTTTTTAAATATAAGTTTATTGCAAATAGTACTTGGAATATATATATATATATATATATATATATATATATATATATATATATATATTTGTACTTGGAATATATATATATATATATATATAATTTATTCAAATTCAAATTTAACTGGGCACCCAGTAGTTTACCTGCCAGACCTATTTGATTAATCTCTTTTGTCTCAAACAAATACTTGTGCAGTCATTCAAGTGATTACAGAGCCTTCCTTTGGAGAAAAGTAATTTTCTTCGCCCAATGTGCATTTTGTAACTTCTCAGTGCAGTGCCGGGCAGACCTCCATCTTGCCCCAAATCATCAGGTGGTTTCCTAATGACTCACATTAAATGACCATCTGTTATGTGACATATGTGATTCTCTTTTTCCAACAACACAGATGCACTGATTAAAGAGCTCAGTCATGTGAATAGACAATACTTAAAAAGAGACTTTAAGAGTCATGCTCCATTCTTCTGAGAGATTCTGAAGTGTCCTCCTATATCAGGGCATGGGAGCTGTAGGAGGTGGGATTGGAGACTCTTTAAGTGCACGTATTTTTATGCACTGTATTTTAATGGTGTCTTATGTGTCTGCCCTCATTTGTCTTTAATATTTTACTCATTATCTTACTTTATGCTATGCTGGTCTTCATACAAGTTTATAAGATGCCTTAAATCATGCCTGGTCTTTTGATATGGCATAATGTAAAGTATACTGTACCAGTAGGTAGTAGCTAAACTCTAAAGATTGCTGTCCAAAGCATGTATTTTATATGTATTCTTCTGCAAAGTCTTCTCCCCTTTAATCTAGGCTGGCCTTGACTTTTGCTTTTTGGCCAATAGAATGCTGTGGAAGTGACGCTCTGTGAAATCCAATCCAAGGTTAGATGATAAGCCTTGAAGGTTCTGCTCTTGGAACATTTGTTTTGGTATGTTCCCTCTTGGAATCCAGCCTCCATGATGTAAGATGCTCAAGCCACAAGGAGATGCCACAGATAAGTGTTTGCATCGACAGTCCCGCTTAGTTGCGAACAGAGAGCCAACAGTGGCTTTTGCCTCAGCCAAACTGGACATCTCCCAGCAAGACTCCTGATTCTTTGAGGTCTGACCATCATCTAATTGAAACTACATAAGCGACTCTAACTAAGAACATCAGAATTAAATATGGTTAATCCATAGCACTGAGATAATTTGTTTTAGATTTGGGGATTGTTAGTTATTCAATAATAGGTAAGTGAAACACACCACAAGGAAGCAGACACACAGACTCAGATGTGGGACCTTCTGCAGGACAACTGACTAGTTTCTTTAACAGATCAATAGTAGAAAAGAAAGAAAAAAAGGAAAAAAGGAAGAAATGTACTCTATCTTAGACTTAAAGTGATGTCAGAGACATAACATTCAAATATCATGTGTCGATCTTGTTTAGATCCCAATTCAAACAAAACAGCTATCAAAATATTTTAAGGCAATTTGGGAAATTTTAATACATTCATATGAGTTATTGTAATTCTGTTAGGGGTTAAGGTGACATAAGATAAAGGCTCATTTTTTATAGTTGAATATGAAACTATATGGGAATGATATGATATATCTGCAATGAATTAAAATACTTAAAATAATTCAGCAATGAGGAAGATAAAAAGAGAAAAAGTTATGTCAAGCAAGAAAGAAAATCTTGGTAATTGTTCACTCTGGTGAAGATTATGAGGAAGTCCATTGTAATAATTTCTCTATTGGATATGTATTTGAAAATTTTCATAATTAAAAATAAGTAAATACTTATGAGTAAATACTTTCTAGAGCAATGCAAATAAAAACTATGTAAATTATTCATTTATGTATGTAAACATGAAAATTGTACACATCCATATAAATATACAAACAGACAAAATTATTCAGAACATAAGAATGATACATCATTTTGTGAGATGATAGGTGATTGACATATCAAATAATACTTATTTTTAATAAAATATAAACAATATTATAAAAAATAAGGTATATAAAATATTTTATAACCAATCTTATTTCCTTTCTGAATACATTCAGAATGAAATTTAAGATTTAAGCAAAACCTTTCATTTTTTTCTTGATGTTATTCCCTACCCTACCACATCCTTTTATCTCTACTTATGCTGTCATGTGAATGAGTATATTTTATTGAATTAAGGGGTTTTTGAAAGTCACCAGAGTTTAGAGGACATACATAAAGTACCTAATATTTCCATATTAGATTCCAAAATTATCTTGTCTTTGATCACAGTTTTGCAAAGCAGGACAATTACTGGTTTTGTCTATGTATACAAATTCTAAATAGTTTATTACTCAGTAGTTACTACTAGTTAAGCTTTGGTGGCTCTGGTTCTTGAATAAATTTAGAATAATACCTTATATATAAAAATCTGGTTAATATTTCTTCTTTCAAAGATTCACTAAAAATGAAGAAAAGGGTCACTATATTAAAATTCCAAATTTGTCCCAAAGTACAAATTTTAAAGTGACTTTTAGACCTTATTGGAGCTTTTCATTTCAAATTAATATTATAGCAAATTGATAAGTAATAACATATATTTTTTTCTAACAAGATGTCCTTTTTATAAACCTGAATGGAACCTGAGAACCCCAAATTAAATTTATGTTAAGTCACAGAATTAAGAGCTAAAGTTAGACTTTAAAAAGTCAGTGATAAATGGACTCAGTTTTATGTAGGCAGCTTTGTAAGAATCTTCAGAATTCTTGTAGTATCCTTGCTGTGAGCTAAAAGGGATGCTAAAAACTCAATCCTTTCATAAGGCCCTTTAACAAATGACTCTTCTGAATATGCAAAATGTTAAATTAATTATTAAGTTGTATTTTTAAAGCCTTACAGACCCTAACATTATCTCAGGTTGTTTGAAAAAGGCCTTGATTCCTGAGTTGTTTTTAACAGCAAGGTAATTTGGTCAAGCAAGAGGGAGCCTGACCTGCTGTGACAGCAAGAGAATGAAGGTAACTCATTGACTTATAGCAGATTAGCTATTAAATGTCATATTGACATTTAACATTGACATTGACAGTATGACTGGAGCGATTTTCTTTTTCTTTGCTATTCTCTGGAAAAAATAGAAATTCCAAACATAAAAAATGTTATTTACTGTCACATCCAGCACGACAAGAGCAGTGGGAAGTGAGAAGGGCGGCACAAGGTTAAGAAAGACAGTAGACAAGAGGAGAGTGCAAGAGGGGCCAAAGGACTCAAGCCTCAAGGACTGAGCCCCGAATCGGGCCAACACATGGCTTTTATTAGTAATCATACAAGGAAGTAAAGTTTGAATTTTCCATGGTCCACGAGTCACATGCCTGACTGGCTGTTCTTCCCGAAAGTCCCCACTGTGCTCCAACACTTACTGTGCCTTCACACACACGCACAACCCCAGGGGATGGAGTCACTGTACTGAAACCATCAGATAAGAGAGCCTGACCGATATTATTCATTGGTTCCCAGCTTTCCGGGACACTCCCGCAAGGAAGCTTCCCTGACAGTATTCCATCAGGTCTCAGCTTTCCGAGACACTTCCTTGTGATGTCCTGGGGAAGGCGCGGGGAACAGACGGTTTGGCAGCTGTAAGGCAACAATTTACTTCCCCAAACATCTATTGAAAAGGTGTTTTAAATGATTGTTTGGGACAGAGTCAAAAGGAACACGCTACAATTTGTAACATGAATTAAGAGTTGATCATACATACGCTTTGCAAAGATATAAAAATAACAGTCATAGGAAATGAATGTTTCCTGCCAAGTACAGTACGTTATGATATAAAGTAATCTCTCATAAAAAAGTAATCAATTAAAAAATAAAACTGAAAATGCTTTTTTCTGCATTATATAAACATTCACTATTAGGATCTTTTATGTGTCGGGATTCCACGTGTTCCATGCTTTTATCTTTGCTGAAAGCTAGACTGGCAACAGAGCAGTGTCAGTCCAGGGTTCCCGGTGTGGGGCTGCCCCTCTGGTGCTCTGGCTCCTACGTGGCAAGCCTGGGGGCATCTTGTCAAGTGGGCAACTTTGTCTCTTGGAACTCCATTCCCTTCTTTTTTAGTGCTCCCTACCCAAATGGAGCGGTTGCCTTCTGTTTGCATAAGAATCTCATACATTGTAGATCAAAACTCAGCCTGGTTATTGATCCTGAGGGTGGAATAATAGCTATTATAATAGCAAGGAGTGTTTCCATTTTAGTAACCTCTGGAGTCTAAAGCAGGCTTCTCAGATTTCTGGGCACCTAAGAAAATCTTGATGAAATTGTGAAAAGCATTGCAGGTATCTGGACCACATTCCCAGAAATTCTATTTCAGCTCTGTGGAGCAGGGTCGTGTTTAAAACCTATGTTTTAAACAAGCTCCCAGAGTTATTGTTTCTTTTTTCTCCCTTCTGTTACAATATTTTAAAATATAGATTTCCTGAGATATAATTCATACGCTGTACAATTTACTCACTTAAAATGTACAATTCAATTGCTTTTAGTATTCACAGAGTTGTATAACCATCACCACAGTCAATTTTAGAACATTTTCATCACCCCCCAAAAAAAAACGCTGCACCCTTTAGGAATGACTCTCCATTCTTCTGCACCCCAGAGTTTCACAAACACAAATTTAATTTCTTGCTCCATAGTTTTACCTATTCTAGTCATTTCATAAAATAAAATTATACAATATGTGATGTTTTGTGATCGGCTTCTTTCACTTAGTGTAGTGTTTTCAAAGTTCATCCATGTTGTAGCAATTATCAGTTTTTCTTCTTCTTCTTCTTCTTTTTTTTTTTGCCAAAAAAATATTCCATTGTATGGATATAACTTATTTAATTTATCCATTCATCAGGTGGTGGACATTTGAATTGTTTCTACTTTTCGACTATTATGATAATACTGCTATGATTACCTGTACAAGTTTTTGTTTGAATGCATATTTTGATTTCTCTTGGATATAAATCGATAAATGTTATTGCTGGGTCATATGGTACCTCTATGTTTAACATATTGAATAACTGCTGAACTGTTTTTCCAAAGCAACTGTACCATTTATATTCTCATCAGCATGTATAATTTTTGTATATGATATATAGTGTGGGTTGAATTTCATCCTTTTGTATGTGAATATTCAGTTGTCCCAGCACTTGTTAAAAAGATCATTCTTTACCCACTGAAATGTCTTGACACCCTTGTTGAAAGTCAATTGCCCGCAAGTGTAAGAATCTCTTTTGTGACATTCATTCTATTCCATTAATCTTTTTCTATTTTTGTGCTAGCACTACACTCTTGGTTACTGTAGATCAGTGCTAAGTTTTGAAATTAAAAAATGTGTGTCCTCTAACTGTAATTTTTTCTAGACTGTTTTGGTTATTTTGCATTCTTTGAAATTTCATTTAAATTTCAGGATCAATTTGTTAATTTCTGCAAAGAAGCTAGCTGGAATTTTGATAGAAATTGCTATGTATCTGTAGATCGATATGGGGAATATTGCCATCTTAACAATATCGAGTCTTGAGATTGATACACGTACAATGTCTTTCCATTTACTTAGATATTCTCTAATGACTATTAATAATGTTTTGTAGTTTTCAGTGTCTAATTCTTATACTTCTATTGTTAAATTTATATATATATATATATATATATATATATATATATATATATATATATATATGTTTTGATGCTTTTAAACAGAAGTTTTTTTCTTAATATAATTTCTGGAATGTTCATTGTTAGTGTATGGACAAAATTGATTTTTGTTTATTAATCTAGTGTTCTGCCACTTTGTTGAGCTCATTTATTACTTCCAACAGATTTTTAGTAGATTAGTTAGAATTTTCTGTTACAAGATCATTTTATCTCTTTCTTTGCAATCTACATGCCTTTTTTCCCCCGTTGCCTATTTACCTGGATCCCTGAGTAATTCTGATGCAAGTGGTTGAAGAATTAGACTTGATGAAAGAAAATTAAAAAGAAAAGTTCAGACAGCGTTTGAAGTATTGTCAAATGAAGACCGGATTGAGACCTCAGGAACCCATTCTTAAATCCCACAGGAAGGGTAGGTGTCTATTCCATTACCCATAAAGATAGCCCCTGAGAGAGATGACTGGGGTCTCTGTAAACATTGTAGCCAATTTTGATGCTCTTTGGAGAATTTTTAAAAAGTGCTATTTTAATTACATTCCCTAAGAGGAACAACTTATATTTATACAACAAATATATAATTTTAAATGTTTACTCTACCTTACAGTCAATATATTGGAAAAAGGGAAATGTTTGATTTTTTGAGTTCCAAGTTCATTACTTACTAGTTCTGTAATCTGGAGAGAATCACTTAATCTTACTGATTTTCATTTTGTTGATTGTACAATAAGAAAACTAATGACAGCATGATGTCCCTGAGATTTTATATATATATACGTTCTTCAGCAATGTCTAGCATTTTACAGATATTAACGTATGTGTTTCTAATTACATAATGAATGAATAATTTCTGTATCATAGTGTTGTTCATATTTGGAATCACCTTTAGACTAAAACGTTATATAAAATATAGGTATCTTTTGTTCTTTCTACCCAACATTTAAAATCCTTTGAATTGAAGACATTTAAAAATGGGGATATAGTCATCATTTTAAATATAATTCAAAAGAAGCTAGAATTTTACTTATTGTATTAATCATTTTCATTCAGGAAGGAATGATCTCTATTTTATAGGTCTCTTTAATCTCATCTCATAAAACCAATGTTATTTTACAATGAATCCTTACCACTAAGTTGCTCATAACAACCAGTGTTTACAGTGGTAAATTTAACACAGACATGTGGATTCTTTGATTGTAAAATATCTTTCCCACTTACTTTTTCAGCATTAGTTTAAATATGCACATTAAAAGTGAACTAGATCATGTACTCCCTAACCAACTCTAAACACAATTGAAACCAATAAAATCAAACAGAACAGCCTTTTCCGTTTTTTGTTCTGAAGAAACTATTTTTATTATCTATAACACATTACAAATGTGTACAAGAGAATCTAGAGTTATTAGATTCATTTTAAGAAACTTAATGTCTTTTTGAGCATAGAAGGCTGTGATTTTTAGTTTTTAGCTAAGGGTGTTATAACTCAGGAAAGCATTGGGTGCCCAGCTTTTTTTTTTTCTTTCAAAGAATAGATTTGATTAGTATCCCAGAGAGTGATATGCAAAGATGAATATAAGACTTCAACTGTTCTTCTTCTCCTTCTTTAAAAAAAAAATCTTCATTTAGGCTGTGCTGCAAGGAATTAATGAAATGGGTCAGCTCATCCTGAACTTGACTAGAAATTGAACTTGTGTATTTGTTTAGCAATTTAAGAGAGAAAGTGGGAAATTCTTGTGTTCCATTCTTACATTCAGCGCCAGGAGAGACAGAGTGGGAGGCAGGAAGAGATTTCCTAACCATAGTTTGCTGTGAATGGCTGGCAAGGGCCACCACCTCTGCTCTTGTTCCATCCACCCCAGCAATCTGCTTTCCAGGCTCCTTTGTCAATGAACTCACACAGGTAGGTGCAATCAGTGGGAATGCTGGTGAGAGAGAGACAGGGGCAGAAAGGAGACAGGACTCAGATTTCTCCTCTGGCGGAGACGGGAAAAAGTTTGTTGGGGTCTGAAGCTTACACAATTTTTTGAGCCCTCTTGAAGAAAGAGAATATACAATTGCTTATAGAATATATATTTAAAAGTGAATATTTATTTAGAATGAGAAAAGAAATAACTGTAAATTAATATGTCTTCGAAAGCTGGCACATGAATATCTCAAACTTCAAAAAACTGAGATAAATATCAATCATTTTCGTTAACTTACTGATATACCTCCATAATATATTTTTTATAATTTTGACTGCATACTCTTTAATCCCTTCTTCATATAACAATGATTTTGTTATATTTTATCTAAACAGAGTATTAGATTGTTCAGTCTTTCCTCTAGCGTGGCTGATCAAAACTTGTTCTTTCACAAAACATGATTTCATGTTCAGACATTCCAGCTATTTGTAGTACTGCTACAGATTTATGTCTTGAAAACACAGAAATACTAATTCTATCTACTTTACACAATTTCTAGAAAGAATGTATTACACATTTATAATTGTATGTACTATATAATGCACATATTCCTGTAAAAAAGGAGGACTTCTGCTTTTTTTTTAGGTTATAACAACCTGTTTATCTTCTTAGAATTTTCTATGACTGACAATTGGGAGAATTTTCCACAAAGTAGCTTTCGTCTCCACATATTGCAAATGGAATTTATCTCCCACCTTCCACATACTTGGTGCTGAGCCTCCTAGGATACTTTCATATTGCAGTAAATACCCATCCTGTCAGGACACTATATTAATCTACACAGTAGGAAGCAGAGAGCTTTCTAGGGGCGAACCATACACCAGGATGGCTGGTGAGAACTTAATGATACATGAAAGTGACTGCAAGGCACATACTGAATCTCACTGAGACCTCACTAATTGTATCTCCAATTGTACTTTCCCTCAGTTGGATCCAAATTCAGGTGGCCACTCCCATGTCACCTGACATGAGAGAAATGTGATGATGGGAAAATTAGGATAGCAACAGACCATAATCTTAACCAACCACAGTTAATATGTCCTATTCAATTTCTTACTCTCAACAATTTCACAACTCAGGACCATGTAAACACACTGCTAAAGTCCCTCCCATGGGCCCTGAAACTGAAGTTTCAGTGTCTTCACAGCAATTTCATCTCGGTTCTTTGCTTATGCTGGTGTCTCTGGCAGTGTCTGTGCCACTGCCTGGTTCCAACTCCAGGATGGACAACATAACCTCTGTAGTTCGCACTCCCTCAATGTAGCCTCTGCCATGGTTCCAGCTCTCTGTAGTTCCTTACTCTGGGTTCCCTCTCCAACTGCAGATTGGTTACCCAGTGATTCCAACATCTTCGTAACTAGTCACTTATGTTCATTTCCCTCTATTGAGCCTAGCTGCTGTGGCCTTTGCTTTCCAGACTGGATGCAGACCTATTGCAAGGACACTTACAAAACCATTTAACCAAAGAAGGAAGAAATGAACAGTAGTCTACAAGAAAAGTATGACCAGGCAACTCACCTCAGTTGGGACTGAGAATTGAGACATAAAGCATGAGGAAACTGTAATAAGCAGTTGGAGTCCATTTTTTGATGTTTGACTGCCTACATCTTTTAAGCCTCAGTCTTCCTTCTGTTCCACATCTGAGTGAGCTAATAAGTAGGCTCCATGTTCTCTCTTTTGCTGCAGGTGGCAAGTCCAAACCGTGCCTGGGAGCCCTCGGGCCGGCTCCACCCTCAATCCCTATAAAAGCCCTAAGCCAGTCTTATTTCTAGCTCTCTTAAGCCATTTTTGGAGCTGCTTGAGAGCCATCATAATGCTTTCTCTGGAAATAGCTCTTCATACCCTCCTGGTGAATGTGTGGTCTCATCAGTCTCCATATCCAACCAAATTTTGGGTGGCGGGGGCATCTTGTATCTGTGGGTTATCACAACAGAGAAAAAGGTATTTCAATATCTGAATCTGAATTCTGTTTTTTACATTTTAATGTGATATTTACTATTATGTTAGTTTCAGATGTTCAATATAATAATTTGATATTTGTAAATTTCAAAATTCTTGATGTCTATAGGGACATTTGTTTTATTTAGATTTTGATTCTGTGCAAAACCAGTTATATGCTTATTAAAGTTTGTTACCACCATGTGAAATTACCTAGCGGTGCTTTCCTAGTTCAACTTAAGAAACCACAAATAAATCCATTGCTAAGCTGCTTCTCAGAAAGTTCAACAGAGACTTTTTTATAGTTGCCAACTGGAAAAGATTTTTGTATTTAAAAACTAAAATAGTTTCTCAGGAATTTGAGAATAATATGATGCCAAAAGATTCTTCTCATTCTTGTTATTTTCAGAAAATTCTTGGGAAAAGCCGTAGGATATCACTGTTTCCATGCCAGCTGCTTGGGCCTCGATGGTCAAAATTTTGAATGTCTTATTACATTTTCAGTGAAACCCTTTAGACATTTCAAATAGAGTACAGAGGTATTTGCCACTTTATTTTTACTATCCCCTGATTGTGTCAGGAGAACATATATTTTTTTCCTCTTTTGGAAAGTGGAGCTTCATCTATGGATAAGGAGATGAATATATTAATATATACCTTGGGAAAGAGTATTATGATGCTTTAGAAAATATTTTAGAGTGTATTTGTGTGAGCAATGGTATATTAGAGCTGTGCTTGGCAAATAGATAAGAAATATATCATTGTTGAGTGAATGCAGGAGATAACAACAGATGTGTATCCCTGAAAATGTTCTCTGTCTTAGAGAAATGTTATTTCTTCTCAGATCTATCATTTCTTTGTTGCCATTAGTAGACCATCTGACATCCACTTTATTTTGTAAGCCATCTCGTAAAGTGTGGAGGAGGCTTTCTTTATTCTTGAAGATCTTGAAATTAACCAAAGTTTTTTCTTATCTTCCCATCCTTGTTGATTAATAATGTGAGCAGTATTTTAGGAACCAAGAACCCAGAAGGTGATGAGCATGATAAAAATACAGAAACATCTTTGTTTTTAAATTTGCAAATGAGACAGTTAATTCAACTGACACCAGGTTAGAGCTCAGTAAGTAAAGGGATCATTAACTATTGTTAAACGTCCATTGTTATTGAAGGTTGTTATTCTTCTCCTCAAAAACACTGTCTTTTACCAAATCTTATGCTGTTGTTGCTAAGATACACCATTATTGTATGTGCTAAGAAAGAAAAACAATGGTGCCGATTAAACTATGGCACAATGATTTCTCATCACATACAATTTTTCTACACATTTTTGTCTTTTGTATATTCAGAAACACTTGTAATACTACATTTCATTAAAGAGTGCTCAATTTTGGTCTCTCAGATTTTCTTCTCAGCTGGTGGCCCTCTTTCTAAAAGTTTTGATGTTGGTAGTTTCTTAATCATTAAAGATGGTGAGAAAATAAAGCTTTTCGACATCAACAAAGAAGTTATTGTAAATGGCAATTAAACTCAATGCATGAAATTAAGTTGAATAAAAATATGACCAAATTTGCACATGCACAGTAATGACAATTATGTAGCAATTCTCCAAACACAATTGTGAGAGGCCGTCAAAAGACACACTATGATCCCAGATATATTAAAATGTTCAAAAATTTGCATCTCAGGATTATTGAAATACATAAAGTTGCTGCACATAGCTAGCAGCTTATGTGCCCAGCACTCTACTTGGGACATGTGATCTGCCTATGAGAAAAGGCAGGAGAGTCGGACTGCCTCAGCTGCTGCAAATCACTCTACATTTCATTTCGTAGACATGAGATATATCTTTTCTTCTTTTTCATCTTCTTCTCCTTCTCCTCCTCCTTTTTTTTTTTCTTTTTTTTTTCTGGAGAATGTGATTGACATGCTTTTACTCTCTTGTGCAGTAGTATGTAAGACGGCTTTAGCAAATGGATGCTAATATTTTCTTACCTCTCTTTCATGGGTAATTTAATAGAAGATTAACATGTTCAATCAACCTTTGTAAGTAGTCCTTTCATAACTTCAGTGTTGGTGGCTGCATTAAAACCCATTTTTCTCTCACTAGACACAGATTTTGTGTTTTATTCTTTCTAAACCATCATTGAACACTTCATTTTCCCCTTTTTTTCTTCTCTTCTGGAGACGGGACAGAGGCCAAACATTTACAATATAAAGCTTTTACTTCTCTTGGCAAGAAAAAAGATATAACCTTGAGGACAATCATAAAGGTCTTGTATATATTTTTTTCCTAATAATAAAAATGATGAAAAATAATGACTATCTCGACAGGTTTGTAATTCTAATTAACTTTTAATTAAATTAATAACATGTAAAAAGATTGATACTATGTTGAATATAAAATGACTTTTATTTTGCTCACTGTTTAGCATGGTACTTTTAATGTTTTTAAATGGGGAAAATTAATATCACAAATAATAACTTCATACCTGAATTTTATTCTAACTAATAATATAGAATGCTTCAAAAATAAGTAGATTAGAATGCATACAATATTGCAATAAGAATTTGAAAAGGAAGGGGTTCTGAATCATGATAACTAAATGACTTAAAAAAATTTTTGAAAGTCTGTGAATTATCGAAGAATAAATAAATGCTGACTAACCTATAGTCACCACTTATTTTCCTCAAGACAACAAGTATAGGGGATTCTTTCATAACATAATACACGTGAACCTGAAAACCCAAGCAATTTGTAAATCTTCCACTAAAGATAATAGAGCATGTTAGAAAAAGGGGAGGGGGCAAATCTTTGAAAATCTATGCCACTGTGTGAAAAGAGCACTACCAAAAATTGATTAAAATGGTATTTTTGGAAATAATTTGTACAGTCCACACAGGAAGCTAAAGATTGCCTTTGGGGAATCTTTGTCTACATAAAATCAATGGAGGGGAAATATTGACATAGGGACACTGAGCCCGTGCAAATGCAGAGAGCTGAGCCAGTGCGGCTGCTGGTAGGGTGGACACAGGAAAAGTTCAGCCTTTCTTAGCCCACAGTCATATTGGGGGTGCACCTCTCAGGAGAGGGGACAGTGGGCACAGTGAGTCAGTTTCAGTTTCCTTAAACACAGTTGAAAGAGCTCTTTCCTTTTCTCTTCAAAATTAAATTCTATCACTGCCATTGTGTTTTCCCTTACCTGGAAAAAATTCCTTTGCGTTATTATAATTTTCACATGATATTAAATGATTCCTCTATTTGCCAATTGTTTATGAGCTAATTGATATTATAGAAACTCACCGAATAGTGAGTAGTACAGATTTGATGTATTTGGGAGGCAAATGAGCGAAGTAGTCCACTCATGCAAGAAAGTTTCAATACAGATGAGGAGATATAGAGATATTTTGATAGATGTTATAATTTTTAAAAAATTTTTGATGGATAAAATGACACTTCAGTTAAAAGAAGAAAATACTAATTGAAAACCTGCGTAAGGGATATAATTATAAGATATTAATCACCTTCATCTAAAGTGTATTGATCTTTAAATGATCGGTGAATTCTGACTCAGTTATTTTTAGAATTGTTATTCCCACAAAGGAAGCCCTATGACCAACCTAAATGCAAATTCCCAAGCTGAAAAGCAAATAGAGGGAGACAGAGAAAAAGAGAGAAGAAATCTGATTCGGTATTTCCACATCAAACACAGTGCCTGATAGAGATAGTCCTGCATGACTGAGAATGGGTGGGCCATCAGGCTGCCTGTGGGCTTCATTCCTTGAGACTGGCTTAGTCTCCATTGAGGAAGCTTCCCATTGCTCATTGTTGAGGATAAGCAAGCCTTTTTCTTTTAGCATTATATATATATATATATAATATATATATTATAATATTATATATAATATTATATACATTATGTATAACATATAAGTATATAATATTATATAACTACATATATATTATATATAGTATTATATAATATATAAGTATATAATATATATAATATACAATATATAATATATATTATATATAACATATATTGCATATGTTATATATAATATATATACTATATATAATATTACATATAATATATAAGTGTATATGTGTGTGTATATATATGTATGTGTGTGTATATATATATGTGTGTGTGTGTGTGTGTGTGTGTGTGTGTATATATATATATATATATATATAAAAGCTAAAATCTACTTTAAGTCCTAATTCAAATGGGTAAGTTTCCACAGTGAGTAGAAATTCAGTAGCTGCTGCTAGAATCTGTGTAGAGGAGCAGAAATGGTTTCATGGTCCCCTCAACAGTGTGCCATGCAGGCAGAGACGTACTTTTCTATGTAAAACTGGACTAAGGGATTTTCTCATAGGCTGTCTGATGAACCTTAGATTCGTTTAATGTAACTTCTCGTTTTACAGAGGACAATACTGAGAGCTAGAGAAGTGAAACACTTTAAGATATTTTGTGTAACACTGAAAAACTGATATACTTTTGTAAGTAAAAGATACAGAAACATTACCTTTTTTATCTTGGGTGGGTCCTGACGTTTTCTTAATAACTATTGATACATGATACATATACTCCTCTATGTTGCTGAATTGTTACAATTGTGTTTTGTTTAAAATTTTGTAAAATTCCTTGTTCCAAATCTTCCAGACACCATAAAACACTTTACATTTAAGAATATATGGAGATGCTGGGCTTCTAGGAGTAAGAATCAAAGAATCTCTAAAGTCGTTTTTCTCATCCAGGTTACGGTAGAACTACCTGATTTAAAACACCTATGCCAGAGCCCCACCCCAAAGACGGGTTTACTACATCTGGAGTGGAGCCAGAGCACTGGTCCTCTCTGAAAGTTCCCCAGGTCATGCTCCTATGCCACCCTGTGCGGAAGTAGAGCTCTAAAGGACAATTCTCAGGCGTAGTGGACCCCTCGAAAGTTCCAAGACCTTTCCAGAGGTCCATGAGGTAAAACATATTTTCATAATAATACTGAGATGTGATTTGCCCTGCTCACTGTATGGACTGCTATTTGTCCTGCCAGAGCAAAAGACAACGGTGTGACACTGCTGGCGCCTCAGCAAGCATCCGGACTATGGCAGCGAAGTGTTCCAGTAGGTACTGTGTTCTTACTGTCACACATTTTTCATAAAAAAAAAAAGCTAGTTTCACTTAGGAATGTCCTTGATGAAATAAAAGTAATTTTAAATTTTATTAAACCTCAAACCTTGAGTGTATGTTTTTCTAATATTGTGTATGACAAAGTGGGAAGTACACATAAATTTCTTTCACTGAATAAGGAAATATGGTAGTGGTTTTTAAGTAAAGCACATGTGTGATTGCTGGAGTTGGGAGCTGAGCTGGCTAGCCACTTAACTGATTTTTTTTTTTTTCATGAAACATCACTTTTACTTGAAAGACTGACAAACTATACTTATTCAGACTTGCGTATTGACAGACTTCGTTTTTCTTTCTTTATTTTAATGAATCAGTTGAGCCTGTCACTTTGAAGAAAACAACCCACTATATCTGTTTCCAGTGGGAAAATTGAGCTTTCAAGTGAAAATTAGGACTTTTGAAAATGTATGACTGCCACTATGGGTTTAACACCTTCCCCATACTGACATTTCTGCTTAGATTGGTGGTGATATTAACAAGTGTGGTTTTCAAAAAATATTACATAATGAAATGTGTAAACATTTGAAAAGTCTGGGTATCCCAGTGAAGCAACATTTTCTAAGTGAACAATGCATATGTTACAAAAGCAGACAATGGTAAAAAGATCTATTCAGATGCATGATAGATCAGTAGATTTTAATGTAACAGAATGTGCAGTTTCCTTGACATGATTGCAGATTCCACACTGCAGGCAACTTTAAGAAATGACTATTTGCCAACTGTTGGTATACTATCAAAAAATAATATCCACAATTACCTGGAAAGGCTATCAAAATATTTTTCCTTTTTCCAACTTCAAATCTTTTGAGACAGATTTTTGTAACATACTTTAACCAAAACTATTGTAGCAAAAGTTTGAACACAGAATCAAGCTGTCTCCTATTAAATCAGAGTTTAAAGATATTTCCAAAGCTTTAAAACAATGCCACTCTCATTTTCCCCCTTAAAACATGTATTTTATTTACCATAATAAAGCAACAAATACTGTACATATCAGAGACTAGATGATAATTGTTGCAAAATCTAAAGATTCAAAGAAAGTTCGGGGAATCATTGAGCTGATCAGAACAACATTTACTTTTATTTTTTCAGTTTTATATAATTTACATATAACATAGTATAAGTTTAAGATGTATAACATAATGATTTGTACAAGTACATATTGTGGTATGATTACCATAGTAAATTTAGTTAACATATCCGTCACCTCACAGTTACAATTTTTCTTTTGTTTTGAGAACTTTTAACATCTTCTCTGTTAGGCAGTCAAATATACAATACAGTATTATTAAATATAGTCACCATCCTGTACATTAGAGGTCTGGGGCTTATTTATCTTCTAACTAGAAGTTTTTGTACCTTTTGACCACCTTCACCCATTTCCCTACTCCCCCTGGCCCACCTCCATTCTGGTTTCTGTTTCTATGAGTTCAGCTAATTTTCAGTTCCACACACAAGTGAGATTGTATGTTGTTTGTCTTTCTCTGTCTGACTTATTTCACTTAGTGCAAATGCCCTCAAGGTCCATTCAGATGGACATTGCCATCGCTAAAGGCAGAATTTTCTTATTTTTATTCCAATGTGTGTGTGTGTGTGTGTGTGTGTGTGTGTGTGTGTGTGTGTGTGTGTGTGTGTTCACTACTCATTCACCTGTTGATGGACACTTGTTTCTATGCCTTGGCTAGTAAATAATGCTGCAATGAACACAGGGGTGCAGCTATCTCTTCAAGATAGTGATTTTATTTTCTTTGACTATATACCCAGAAGTAGAATTATTGAATCATAAGGATATCATATTTATAATTTTTTGAGGAATCTCCATGCTGTTTCCCACAGTGGCTGCACCAATTTACATTCCCACTAACAGTGCACAAGGATTCCCTTTTCTCTACATTCTCACCAGCAAGTGTTATCTCTTGTCTTTTTAATAACCATTCTAACACATGTGAGGTGGTATCTCATTGTTATTTTGATTTACATTTCCCTGGTGATTAATGATGTTGAGCATGTTTTCATGTGCCTGTTGGGCATTTTAATATTTTCTTTTGAAAACTATCTATTTAGGTCCTTTGCCCATTTTTAAATTGGGTTGATTGATTTTTTGTTTGTTTGCTATTGAATTATATGAGTTCCTTGTATATTTTGGATATTAACTCCTCATCAGATACGTGGTTTGCAAGAATTTTCTCCCATTCTATATGTTGCCTTTTCATTTTATTGATCCCTGATAATTTCTTTTGCTGTACAGAAGCATTTTAGTTGATGTATTCCCATTTGTTGATTTTTGCTTCTTTTGCTTATGCTTTAGGTGTCATATCCAAAAAAAATCATTGCCAACACCAATTTCAAGGAGATTCTTTCCCTCTGCTTTCTTCTAGGAATTTTATGGTTTCCAGTCTTATATTTAAGTCTCTAATGCATTTCAAGTGGATTTTTGTGTGTGGTGTAAGATAGGGGGCCAGTTTCGTTGTTTCTCATTTGCATATCCAGTTTCCCCAACACCATTTATTGAAGAGACTGAGTATACTTTCTCCACTGAGTATTCTTGGCTCTCCTGTTAAATATTAGTTGACTGTATATGCATGGGTTTATTTGGACTCTTGATTCTGTTCCATTGGTCTGTGTGTCTGTATTTATTCCAGTACCATGCTGCTTTGATGACTATAGCTCTAAATTAGGATGTGCTTTGTTCTTCCTCAGGATTGCTTTGCATTCCACTTGCCCTTTTGATTGTTGACGCAGGCTTGGATTACTTTCTCAGGTGAGCTTTAGACAACAGGTAAAAGGTGCGCTTTCCTGTTCTTTCCTTTCTGATGTGAAGTCAACACCAATTTCTGAAGGAATGCAAATGTGTTTGGTGTTGGCAGGTCATTTGTCCTTGGTGAGCGATCAGAAGTTGCCATCTGAGGTCAGGCTTCCAGCCACAAATCCACCCTTTCCTGTCTCTCATGTCCTGGTGCCTCAGCATCCTTGGGATACCACTTTGAGTACAGGTTTCATAGACAGGGTCTACTGAATGTGAATAAATACCCAAATAAAGAGGTTTTAGGGCACCTTTTTGACCCTGCACATATCTCCTACTGTTCAAAATCAAAGACCAACATGAAGAAAATGTGTTGGTTCACAAAAACTTTTCATTGATCTGTTGAGTTTAATGCATTGTCTAAAGGTTTTTAAAATCTTTTTAAAATCTTAGCATTTAGCAAAGAAAATTATATTAATGGCAGTTTTCATGGCAGACTTCAAAATATCTGTTTTAAGTTTTTTTTAAGGAAATAAGCCACTTATATTATTCACATTAGGTGATCAAATATATTTTAATTGAGGTATTATTGACATATATGTTTCAGGTATACAACATAATGATTTAATATTTGTATATATTGTGAAATGATCACCACAATAAGTCTAATTAACATCCATCACCTTACATAGTTATAATTTTCTTCTTGTGATGAGAAATTTAAAAATTTATTCTTATCAACTTTGAAATATGCAATACGGTATTATAAACTGTAGTCACCATGCTGTACATTACATCCCCATGACTTATTTAATTTACAATTGGAAGTTTGTACCTTTTGACCTTCTTCACCCGTTTCTCCCCTACCAATACACTCACCTCTGGCAACCACCAAAACGAAGTCTGACAATTAAGTTTGCGAACTTGTTGCAATGATGTTGCTAACCTTTTTTGGTATCAGAGGGATTACTCATTATAAATTTATACCAACTGGACAGTTAACCAAGTTTACTATTTGGAAGTGCTGAAAAGGCTGTGAGAAAAAGTTAGACGACCTGAACTTTTTGCCAACAATTCATGACTCTTGCATCACGACAATGCACCACCTCACACGACATTGTGTGTGAGGGACTTTTTTAGCCAGTAAACAAATAACTGTATTGGAACACCCTCCCTACTCACTTGATCTGGCCCCTGATGACTTCTTTCTTTACCCAAAGATAAAGGAAATATTGAAAGGAAGACATTTTGATGACATTCAGGACATCAAGAGTAATTCACCGACAGCTCTCATGGCCATTCCAGAAAGAGTTCTAAAATTGCCTTGAAGGGTGGATTAGGTGTTGGCATCAGTGCATAGCTTCCGAAGGTGACCATAGTGATATTCAGCAATTAGGTATGTAGTACTTTTTCTAGGATGAGTTTGTGAACTTAATTGTCAGTCCCTGTATATTCTCTGTATCTATAGGCTGGGTTTAGTTTTGTTTTGTTAAGATTTCATATATAAGTGAGATGGTACAGTATTTGTCTTTCTCTGCCTGATTTATTTCACTTAGCATAGTACCCTTGAAGTTGAACCATGGTTTTCCAAATGGCAAGCTATAATTCTTTTTTATGGCTGAATAATATTCCATTGTATATACATATACCACATTTCCTTTATGCATGCATCCAATTCATCCACTGATGAACACTTAGGTTTTTTCCATGTCTTGGCTATTGTAAATGCAATAAATGTGAGGGTTTCTATCTTTCAGAGTTGGTGTTGTTGTTTTCTTCGGAGAAATATCCAGAAGTGAAATTGCTGGATCATAAGGTAGTTTTATTTTCAATTTTTTGAAGAACTTCCATACTGTTTTCCATAGTGGTTACACCAATTTACATTCTCACCAACAGTGCACAAGGGTTCCATTTTCTTTACATCTTCACCAATACTTATTTCTTATCTTTTTGATAAAAGCCATTGCAACAGGTGTAAGGTGATACCTCATTATAATTTTTATTTGCATTTTCCTGATGATTAGTCATGATTACTTGAGCACCTTTTCATGTACCTATTGACCAGCTGTATGTTTCCTTTGGAAAAAATGTCTGTTGAGATCTTCTGCCCATGTTTTAACTGGATATTTTTTTGCTCTTAAGTTCCTTATATATTTTGGACATTATCCCCTTATCAGACATATGATTTGCAAATATTTTCTCCCATCTAGTTAGTAGGTTGCCTTTTTATTTTGTTGACTGTTTACTTTGCTGTGCAAAAGCTTTTTAGTATGACTTAGTCCCACTTATTTGTTTTTGCTTTTGTTGTTTTTGTTTTTGGTGTCAGACTCAAAAAAAATCAACCTAAGTTAAGGAGCTTATGACCTACTTTTTTTTTTTTTGTAGGAGTTTTATGGTTTCAAGTTTTACCATTAAGTCTTAAATACATTTTGACTTAATTTTTGTGTATGGTGTAAGACACTGGTCCAGTTTCATTCTTTTGCATGTAACTGTTTAGATAATATATTCTTCTTGAAAGAAATAAAGAATGAATAATCATTTGTATAACATTTTTGTTTTCTGACAGACTATTTCAGGAGTAATTCTAATATATTGTTCCCCAAGCTACTTTTCTTAGACAATTATTTATAAACATTATTAAATTTATTTTACATCTTTTACATCTACAAGTTATGTGTATTTGACATGCACATTTTTTTCTGCAAAGTCTACCAATAAAGAGAAAATTAAGAGGAATATATTCATATTCACATCTTTTTACTTTGATGATAGAGATGTCCTGTTTGGATGAAGCTGATTTAAACAGTTCCCTTGACAAGTTCACATTCATATTTCAACTATTCCAACATTGTGGAAAGCTATTTTCATCAGGTCAAGTACTGAATTCATTAACTATTTATCAGATACTTGACATTAAGCAGTATTAGGTTCCCAGCAGATGGCTGGGGACTTGAAGTTTCCCATCATGACTGTATCTTGCATTCAGGTCGGTTTTATATTCTGTAGAAATAACATTTGCTCTGTGTTCTAATTGGCTTTTAAGTCTGCAGAATATTCCCATAATGTCATCCATTCTGTTTCCCTTCCCTTTTCTCTTCATCCTTATTTCACTCCAAATTTCTTATTTTGAGACTTCCAAAGAAGTTAAATTTTACAGTTTGCTTTTCTCTATTTCTGGTAGATCTATTTCTTCTCAAAGAGGGAGGGAATTAAAGTAATCTGTGCTCTTTATATCAATTATCACCTCTTAAATGCCTTTAATTCCCATAAAATCCTTATTATTTCCCCTTTTACTGAGTATTCATAGAGATAAATTGTTTTTCCAGAAAATAAATTGCTAAAAATAATGGTGGTGATGAAATTTGTTTTCAAGTTTCTTTGATTACAATAATTATTCTCCATCATTATATTGTTTCTACTTTTTAAGAAGCATGAACCCCAATGTGATATATCACATTGATATATCACACACAATGTGATATATGATGATGGCTTACAAAATTCTGCATTTGAAACCTATGTAACGTTACTAACCATTGTCACCTCAAAAACTTTAATTAAGAAAAGTAAAAAAAAAAAAAAAAAAGGAAACATGAACCCCAGTTCATTAAGTTTTGGTAAGAATTAGAACATTAGTAATAACCTTCTGTGTCACATGTCAATTTCTGGTTAATTGTCTATTCTTGATGCATCAATATATATACATATGCAATCCTAATATATATACATATGTGCTTTATCTTTACTTTGTCTCTATAACTCCAAGTGCTTCTTCTGCTACAAATTCTTCCTTTAGCATCTATTAGTTTCCAGTTTCCAATTTGGTTTGACTTTTTCACTTTATATGGCAGCCAGGTAATAATCAGAGCAAGCTGTCATTGCATTCTGCAAGGCATGCGGCTAAGGCGCTACTCCATGTAAGCACACCAGTTGTGCAGCAGGGGTTGCTCATGTGGAGGATGTGGGTGCTTAGACTGGTCATGTGACTTGCAAATATTTGTGTGATTTCAGGGCAAAGGGCATAAACCACGGCTGGCTCAGGGGCATGGATTTCTTCCCAAACCACTAGTTCTTAGCCCATTATTTTCAAATTGAAAGGTATCATCCAGAGTATAAGATTCACTTTCTATAATATAAGTTGTTGAAATCACTACTGTTTTAAGACATTATGCAAATATGCCAAACATAGATGATCTTGGTAGAGAATTTATTTCCCCGTTATTACATACCACGTATGTAAATGAATTCTTTAACAGGACTTGTTATTTTGGGGAAATATGAAATTTTTATTGCACCAGTTGTTGACTCATTTCAAAGTATTTGAAATACAGAATAATGACAAGAAGGAAGTAAAACTGGAGCCCAGAAATAATTATTAATCATATTTTATATTTATCTTTATAGCCATGAATTTATTTACAAAAAATAAAACATTTTGCCTGGTAAACTGATTTTTATCTTGACACATTACCAAATAATTTCTATGTCATTAAATATTTTTCAATATCATCATTTTAATGTATGGATAATATTCTATCTTTTGTCTTTACCAGGCTTTCTTTTATCAATACTACATTGCTGTTCATTTAGGCTAATATTACTGTTAAGAGAAATTTTGCTAAGAACATTGTTTTATTTATTCATTCAAATATACACTGAATGTTACTATGCGTCAGTCTTTGAACTTCATATATGGTATTACAATGTATATAAATGAAAATATTCTCCTTTCTGTGAAAGACAACAGAATTTAATGAGAGTGACAGGAAATAAAAGTCTGTGAAGTATTTTATCACGTGTACTATGATAAGGAGTAAAGGGTGTTATCAGAAGGCATAGCAGCTACTCATATCCCAATTTTCGGTGTATTAGAAAAAACTTTTTGGAGGGTTTTATTCTAAGAATGTGTGGTAAAGACGCTGGTGATCTCTAATGGTTTTCCATGTTCCATCTGCCCTCCCTGCTTCAGAGCACTTTGGTGGAGACATCTGACTAGCTCTAGCTTCTGACAATGGACCACAGTTCCAACTCTAGTGTTGGTAACAAATAGCTACTTGAATTTTGATGCCAGCCCCTCTGAGATTCAATTTCTTCATGTGTATAATGAGGTAGTTAGACCATGAAGCTTCCAAGGTCTTCTACTATACTGATAATCTAATTTTCTCTGAAAATAATATCAACTGAATAAAAATGATGACTGTAGTATTTGAGCTGTTCAATTAGAAATCTTATCTGAGAGTAGCAATCATTTATCGAATAAGGTCTTGGCAAAAAAGTGCTTTTTTCATGCTTCATTCTTGGAACTCTCACTGCTATGCAATATATATTTTTTTCAATCTATACTATTCCCACAGATATCAGCTGCTATCTAAGGTATTCAATGATAACAAGATGCTCTCATTTTTATAAGTATTTCAATTTAAAAATTGACAAAAATCATCCATAAGACCTAAAGAAATGAAGCAGTGAGTCTGGGACTTTAGACACCAAAGCACGCTTCATAGCGGGTACGTTAGCTGAAAGAGCCCTTTCCATTATGAACCAAATCAAAGACATAGGCATTTTCTTACACACAGCACTAGAACAGCTAGACAGAATTAGCTTTTTAAAAAGGACATGTTTGCATTTTTCTGTGTATGTCTCTGCTAGAAATTTACCATAATTTCAGATATTTATTTTAAGAAATTACCTCCAATGAACCTTAGTGAATTGTAGCATTGCTTAGATTAGAGATTTGGTATAAAATTTTATTCGTTTTTATTCTATTACAATATAATATTCCTGGTATCATTTTTAGCAATTAAACTCTATACGATTGACCAAATGCTGTCCTATGCAGTAGGCTGGGTGGTGTGAAGTGAATTTGTCTAGTTTCCAAATGTTTGGAGCTCTCACCAGGTCATCTTACAAAGGGAGAAACCGTCTCATTATACCCACGTATCCTAACATATAATTAAAAAATAATGCCTTTTTATGGAAATTAAGATGTTTTACTTATATTGTAAATGGTCTGTTTAGCACACTCAGTATTTCTTTCATACAGATTTGCTTTAAAATACTTGGGTGGTGATTTTACACCAAAATGGAAAATAATCAAAATACAAAAATTAACTTGCTCCAGAGATTATATTATGTAGCTTCAGTTTCTGAGAAATTGGATATTGGTTAATTTCACAGAGGCAGCATGAGAAACGGGGAATGACATGTTCATTGGGATTCTGACCATGGCTGCTCTCCTGAATTGCCTTGTATCCTAGTCACCTCCACTGGCTTTGATCCAAACAGTTACACTTGGAATAGTCCCTGGTATTTTGATGAACCTCCAAAATGTGTAGCTTTAGACTGAAGTAAGTTTGGGATCCTCAGGTATCCCTAAAGAGGTGTACTAACCTGTGCTGGCAAGAGACAGGTATGACTTTGCAGATAGGGACGGGAGGTCTACAACATTCATCAGTAGATAGTTGAGTTGAGTTCCCAGGGCTTTGAAGAGTTTTGAATTTATAAGAAAAACCCCAAAGAACCCTGAGCTTTGATCTGAAGAACTGGACAACATTATGGCCAGGCAGCAGAGCAAGATATTGTTCAAGTGAGAAGACATTTGATAATTGCCTGGTGTGATTATAATGTCAACTGTAGTTAGGTGAATTGCTGTCCATCACCAGAGAAAAATCCGTTCTACTCTTGGTTCTAGGGAATTTTCACAATTTTTCTAATATTGGCCTCTAAATAAATGACATTGTAGAGGTTGATGCATTCTGTGGCCTGGTCAGGATTTTGCAAACATTCAGCTTGACATCTGAAAGTCTAACAATAAACAAAGTTATTTGGTCACCTTTGAGGAATCTAACCTTCTATTTTGGTCTGTTTACTAGTCTCTGTTGGAAATTGTGCTGTGAGGAGACTGAGGGCTTTGTAGGCCTGGGCAGTTTGGTTCATGCTAACATCCTCCAGAGTGGTGCATATAGCAGATACCATATAAACATGCATTGAATTGAGTTGTTTTCAGGACCTTATGCTTGCACGCATAAACTAGTTTTCTCTCTGCTATGTCAACCCAATAATTGTATTGACTTAGTATGAAAACCCTTATCTGAAATGCTACTGGTCATAAATGAATTCCTTATCTTTCTCATCCCATTCTCAGTTTTGACCTCTATAAGTATTCTATATTAGTCTAGATTCTCCCACACTGAAGCCCTAAGACAAACAATTGTGTGCAAGGAGTTTTGGGGGGAGGAGGGAGGGCTAAGATAGTAATTCTAGGAAGCATGTTAAAGGAGTGGGGAATTGAAGCAAGGAAGGGGGCAGAGATAATGAGTGGTGTGATCCTGAGTAGGGGAGCTGGAGTTCAATCTGGCTAGGTAGCTGCTGAGAGATAAAATTCCATAATACCTTAAATTTATATTTAAGTCCTCTCATGATATATATCACTTTATTATCAGCCTATCTTTTTACTAAATTCCACTTTCACTTTTCATTTTACTAGTGCAAGGTTCTTATAGATATGACCAGCTAGTTATTGACTCCATTCAACCAGGGCTGCTCCTCCAGACATCAGCCAAAAAGAGCCTGTTCTCTGTGTAGAAGGCTTCTTTGCTGAAATATTATAATGCAAGCAGCTCTGGGATTGTGAGCAGCTGCAAACTAGTTGTTCACTGGGTGGTAGTAGCCGTTGTGTTTCTTGGTGCTGCCAGGCAGAATCGTTACTTCCTTTTCTTCTGTTATTCTACTGCTCCTACAAAAGACCCATTTAAGTTTCTCTTATTCCATGAAATTATCTCACAATGGATTCTAGTAGAGAGTTCCTCTATCCCAAGTATTTCTCACTTTTTATTCAGTTTTATACTATTTTCACGTTACTTCATACCTTTGAGTTCATGTACAAAATATGGGTCACTTAGGACTCAGTTTCTATACAGTAAAGTTCCAAATTCAACCTCCTTTTTACCAACAGGAAAATGGGCAAGGAGTACCTGCCACATTGCAGACAAGTAGGTTCTTTGTTGATGAGCGCTAAAATAGCCATTGATTTTTGTAATAACATTATTTTTTTATCTGCTAATCTTTATTCAGTATTTAGTTTAAATCTTAGACATAGACAGGAGTTAGAAATAGTTTACTATTTGAAATTATACAAGTGTTTTTCTAAATGATTAAAATATATAACAAATTCTTTTCTACCCATAATATAGTGTTTAGTACTGCTCCAACTCAGAGAAAACAAACTAGATTACTATACAGGTTCATGATTAAATAAAAATAATTTATCTTTTAATAGAGATGTCAAACAAATAAGAATTTGTAATGATAATGTGATAGAGCATAGATATTTTTCCTACCTTATACTTATAAAACTCTTTATGTGTACTAATATTTATCTTATTCTTATAAATTCAAAATGTAATGATGTGTTGATAAATGTTAATAACCAACTCTCTAAGGAAAACAGCACTGATTTGTACTATTTGTTGATTTTCATGGTTTAAATAATCCCATCCTGTTCTATTTCAGCGTACTGACCTGCTGCCATGTTGGTGCGGACATGGAGTCGGGAAAAGATGTGCAGTAGCACACCGTTAGGATATTCCCACCATGTAGCACAATGGGCATAAAGAATCCCAAGAGCATAGATAATAGTAAAACGGAGCAAATTACTTTGGAAGTGATGACTGTGGGAATTTACTTAATTTCTTATTAATAAGATTTATTTAATTGGTTTTATATAATTTAGTTTTGAAGAATGATATATTTAACAATTGGCTCACGAAATTCCTGATAATATAACAATTGCTCTTGGTGAACCAGCTGATGCTAGCACACCACTGGAAGTGCGTCCATTTTAAACTGGCCCCTTTAAACACTGTACTTTCCTTTTTCATGTCAACATTGCATAGAGCACAGAGCAATGTTATTTTCAACACAGCATTTCTCATGTTTCTAGTCTGCTGAAGAATTGGTTTATTTACTGAATATCCAAATATTTTGTGATTTTATGCACCAGTTATCATGCTATTCCTGGTTTATCTGTATATAAATTTTCTCCTCTAAAATCCTAAAACAGAAAAGAAGCTGGCATAATTAAGTGTTAAATATTTAAATAAATTATGCCAGTTTCTCAAAGACTAACTAAAGACACAGTTTAAAACTTGAAATTAAAAACAAACAGATATGAAAATGCCTTGAAATTCTAATTCATATAATGAATGGTGGAGGCACCTGTTTCCTTTCTGGTAAGTCTTGTTGTGCTAGGTGAATTTTCTTTTCATAGGAGACTCATAAACCTCCTTGGCATTGATGAGGAGGATGTGTATACAACTATCAGCCCTAGGAACACTTAGAAGACATTTTGATGATTATTTTGTCTTCTAATTCAGGTTATTACTCTTCGAGATTTTCACATGTGTGATTGAAACATCAGGCATTCTGCCATTAATTCAGATTGAGCACAGCAGGTTTAGATAAAGCTTTCCATTTGGGTTATTTTACATTTTATTTACATGCACAGTGAAAAGAAACTAGGATGATTGAGGGGTTTGAATGGGCTGTTTATCTTCTATTTCTTTGACCAGTTTTGAGCAGTTTATATTTCTTTACTGTGTAAGCACTAGTGATCATTGTACTTATATAGCACTGCACTTAAAACACCTTGATTTTCTGCAATACTGAGAAAAAATGGTTATCAGAGAGCAATTTCAGGATCTGTAGAGAGCATTTCAAGTAGGCTATCATGTTGACTATGGATTATGCTCTCGTATGTAATTAGTAATATTTATTTTAGTTTTCCCCCAATTCTTATTCTTTTAAATTCAAAAGGCACTGAAAGTTGACAAATTTATTTTAAAAAAAAACTTAGCATAAAAATATTGGATTTAGAATGCATCAGTGTGTTGGGTAATCTGTGGCATTAAGTTTGGAAAATTGAGAAAAAGATTAAGAACTAAAGGCTATTTTACTTTAATACAACAGTGACAGCTCTAGTGTTCTGGCCTTTCAATGTCATTTCTCATATGATCTTGCTCAGCAGCATGAAAATTAAATGACATTCAGGAGCAAATCCTCTGATGGTTAGGTGGATGAGATGGTTTGTTGGTGGTCTTAGATTTTACTTTATTTGTTTCCTCTTTATTTTTTTCACTTGTTAGATTTCATTTTAATGTGAAAGCTTATTGGTTTTGAAAGTAAGGCCATTGTAAACAGTGAGTAAGATAACATTTCTTGATAGAAATGATTATGCTTTATAAGTACAAAATCCTTGCTTTATTTATTTTTTTATTCAAGTATTTAAGAAATGAGAAATAATATTGCCTCTGATTATAGTGAAGAAAATTTGATTCATGGTGGCATTTGGAAATGACTTTTGTATTATGAAAAATTTCCAACATGCAAAAGTAGAGAGAGTAACATATGAATGCCCGTGTGCACATAACCCAGCTTCAACAGTTATAGTTACCGTAGTTCTCTAATTTTACTCCATCTGTCTTCTTCACCTCCTTTGTCCTGAATTATTTTAAAGCAAATCTCAGTCATCATATTATTTAACTTGTAAGTATTAATTCAGGATCATGACAACATTTTTCCATCAGATTACTTATTGGCTTATATAAGTCATTTGGAGCTGTTAACCAATAATTTTTGTTATAGAAGGTACTAGCTTCACAATTTATTAAGTCACTTTCCTTCATTAAGGCTCATTTCCCCTCCCCAATCCCCCCTCCCCTACCCCCATGTGCCTCTCACTTGGCAAACTCAACTCAGGCAAAACACAGAAAAAAACAAACAAAGAAAAACAAAACATAGTATAACAATAAGTGAACAACAAATTAAAGTTTCTGTAAATCAGCAGCAAATAGCTAATTAAGAGAACCAATTGGGGGGCAATTGTATTTCATAAAGGGATAATAATCAGAAGAAGAGGTGCTGTGTAAACACTTTATTGAATCACAACTCCATTAGTAAAGACTGGGTGAATACGGAACAAACCAGAGTCCTTCATACAGTAGTTATATGGGTTAAATTAAAAAAGTAGGTAAAAGTATTTAGAACTTGATAGATTTTTACACAAAGGATAGTAATGTCATACATATAAGAGAAATTCAGTGGTATGTGGTCTCACTTAAAACATTGTCTCTCTCTCCATTTGAAATATTTGACTTTTAAAAACAACTTATTTTAGCAAAGGCAAAATTTTACCATCTTAAATTAGGGAAAAAACATTATTTTCAGCTTAATGTATCGTATTAAAGAATAATTGTTTTCATACTCTGACTTTTGTAAAATTATTGTTCTTTTCATACTTCTGCTTTTTACCAAAATTATTTCCTTAAGCTGTAATAAAGTTTCCATTTCCTCATCTAAAGTTTGCAAAAGTTATCAAGGCCTGTCATTTCCATTTACATCAAAAGTCTGCTCCACATGAAGAACTAATGGGTTGAATTTCTGTAGTTATAATTAAAAACAAATTAGCCTCAAAGTAACACATTTCTTCATTAATTTCTTCCAAATGCAATTTCTCTGCAGTTCCTTTGCAGTTAATTTAAGATTTTAATTCAACTTCTTTTTTTTTTAAATTAAAATTTATTGGGGTGACAATCATTAGTTAAGTTACATAGATTTCAAGAAGATTTTATGAATTTGACCTCAAAGGCAAGGGAATGAAAATTAAAATAAATGAATGAGACTATATCAAACTAACAAGCTTCTTCACAGTAAAAGAAACCATTGACAAAATAAAGAGGCAATCAATCGAATGGGAGAAGATTTTTGCAAACAATGCCCCCGATAAGGGGCTAATATCCAAACTATATAAGGAACTGATACAACTCAACAACAACAACAACAAAAAGAAAACAAACAATCCAATTAAAAAATGGGCAGAGGACCTGAAGAGACATTTCTCCAAAGAGGACATACAAATGGCAAATAGACAAAATGCTCAACATCACTAATCATCAGAGGAATGCAAATAAAAACCACAATGAGATATCACCTCACACCTGTTAGAATGGGTATCATCAACAAGACAAATAGCAACAAGTGTTGGAGAGGCTGTGCAGAAAAAGGAACCCTCACACACTGTTGGTGGGAATGAAGATTGCTAATTCAACTTCTTAAGAAATGATTAAAACTTTAAAAATCTGTCAATGGGTACTGGTCAAGATGACAGAGTAGGTATATACTGGGCTGACTTTTTCTCACAACCACATTGGAATTGCAGGCAAACTGTAGAACAACTATTGTTGAGAGTCACCTTATGTCTAGTAGAAAAGAAGTACTGTAACTAAGGATACACAGAAGCTGTGTCAAGATGGGTAGGAAGGGAGTGGGGGAGATGCAGGGTGGGCTGGTCCAACACCCATGTGTGGTAGTATTCTCCACTACATAGGTCTTCCTTAGTGAACAAGGGATCCTGGCCCCACACCAGGTTCCCTAGTCCAGGGCTCCAGTTCCTGGGAGAGAAGTTTCCACAACTGATTAAGAAAACCAATGCAGATTGTGGCTGAATGAGAAGGAAGGTGTCTGGAGTTCCAGGCCTTGCTTTTAAAGGGCTTGCACATGAACTTACTCATTCATGGACTCACTCCCTCTGAGCTCCAGCTCTGGAGCAACACTGCGAAAGGTGCCAGGGATATACAAAGAGGAACTGAATTGTCTGGCTTCAGGCTGAGGGCTAGAGAGGCAGCTTTCTTCTAGACAGAAGTGCTGGCAGAAGCCATAGTTGCTTTGTTGAGCCCTCCACCAACCTAGCATACAGACTCAGGCAGGTGCCATATCTGAGTCTCTATCAACAGGCGAACATCATTCATCCCTCTGCCCCAATCCTGGTGATTCCCTGAGGCCCTGCCCCCTCAATTTGCTGGCTCACCCAAGCAACTTCTAGTGACTTTTACATACAAATAGCCTGTCATTATTCATGCTTTGCTAAAATCTCTCCAAGGTCACAAACCCTTAGCAAGCAGGATTTGGTCTCAGTATGCCCCATACTTGCTAAGCAGCCCCAAGCCTGGCACTTGTGGCCACAGGCCTTGATTCAGAGCTTAGTCTCTCCCAAGCACCTCCAAGCCCAGCTCAAGTGTCAACCATCAGCAGGTCACTTTGTAGCTCATACATAGTGGCCCGGGGCTGAATACAGGCAGTGGCTGAACTTGACCTGACCCAAAGACCCACCCAAAGGCCCTAGAACCAAATACCTATTGGTCAGCTTCAGAACATACCAGAGCACCACCCAAGCACCTCCACAAACAACATACCCAAAGGGCAGAGTGGACAGGCACTAGAGCCCTGCTAAATCAAGTCCTACTCCATAGGGTCAGACCTTGTCCAATAGCTCCTCTGCTGTAGTCACAGCCAGTCCTCATACTCAGTCAGCCTGAGGGTCAATCCTCATTGACATGCCAACAGTAATCAAGGCTCAATTACAAGAGGAGGGCACACACAACCCACACAAGGGACACACCTGGAGCACTCAGCTCAAGTCACCAGGGAGATTTTACACTGAGCCCCATAGGACACCTACTACATAAGAACAATCTACTAAGACATAGGAGCTTTATGTAACACATAGAAACAAACACAGAGAGGCAGTGAAAATGAGGAGACAAAGAAACATGTCCCAAATGAAAGAACAGAACAAGTTTAGGGAAAAAAAATACTAAATAAAATGGAGACAAGCAATCTACTAGATGCAGAGTTCAAAACACTGGTTATAAGGATGCTCAATGATCTCAGTGAAAACTTCAACAGAGGGTTAGTAAACATAAAAATGGAGATAGAAAACATGAAAAAGAATCAGTAAGAAAATAAGAATACAATAACTGAAATGAAGAATACATTAGAAGGAATCAATAGTCAATTATATAAAGTAGAGGATTAAATCAGTGATTTGGAAGATAAGATAGCAGAAAACACCCAATTAGACCTGCAAAAAGAAAAAGAATCCAAAAAAATGAGGATAGTTAAAGGAGCCTCTGGGACAACATCGAGCATACCAACATTCACATCATAGGAATGCCAGAAGGAGAAGAGAGAAAGCAAGGTATTGAAAACCTATTTAAAGAAATAATGATGGAAAGCTTCCCGAATCTGGTGAACGAAATAGACATACAAACCCAGGAGTGCAGAATCCCAAACAAGATGAACCCAAAGAAGCCAACACCAAGACACAATCATAACTAAAATGTCAAAGGTTAACGACAAAGAGAGAATCTTAAAAGCAGCAAGAGAAAAGCAGTTAGTTACCTACAAGGGAGCTTCCTTAAAACTGTCAGCTGATTTCTCAACAGAAACTTTGCAGGCTAGAAGGGACTGGCACAAAATATTAAAAGTGATGAAAAGTAAAGACCTACAACCAAAATTATTCTACCCAGCAAAA
This sequence comes from Rhinolophus ferrumequinum, assembly GCF_004115265.2. Taxonomy (NCBI): domain Eukaryota; kingdom Metazoa; phylum Chordata; class Mammalia; order Chiroptera; family Rhinolophidae; genus Rhinolophus; species Rhinolophus ferrumequinum. The sequence goes on along the minus strand of NC_046285.1, from coordinate 5,147,595 downwards.
CTATCATTTAGAATTAAAGAAAGATAAAGAGCTTCCTAGATAAGAAAAAGCTGAAGGAGTTAATCACCACCAAATCAGTATTGCAAGGAACGTTAGAGGGACTTCTTTAAAGAAGAAGAAAAATAGATAAAAATATGAATAATAACATGGCAATAACTGATAACAATTACTTTCAATGTAAATGGAATAAAAGCTCCAATCAAAAGACAAACTGTGGCTGAATAGATAAGAAAGCAAAACCATTATATATGCTGCCTACAAGAGATTCACTTCAGATCAGAAGACACACACATACTGAACGTAAAGGGATGGAAAAGAATTTCATGAAAATGGAAAGAGAGAGAGAGAAAAAAAAAGCTGAGGTAGCAATACTTATACCAGACAAAATAGACTTTAAAACAAAGGCTATAACAAGAGACAAAGCAGGACCCAGTAACGCCACTTCTGTGTGTTTATTCAAAGAAATTCAAAACACTACTTTGAAGATATATGTGCCATATGTTCATTGTAGCATTGTTTACAATGGCCAAGATGTGGAAGAAACCTGGGTCTCTGTCGATGGATAAATGGATGAAGAAGAGGTGGGACATATATACAATGGGACATTACTTAGCCATAAAAAAGAATGAAATCTTACTATCTGCCACAACATGATAGACCTATAGGGTACTGTGTTGAGTGAAGTAAGACAGAGAAAGACAAATGTCATGTGATTTCACTTATATGTGGAATCTAGAGAACAGGATAAATCCACAAACAAAGCAGAAACAAGCTCATAAGTACAGAGAGCATTTTGATGGTTACCAGATTGGTGGGGGGCGGGGAGGGAGTGATTGGGGGAATAGGTGAAGAGGAGGAAGGGATTAAGAGGTACAAATTGGTAGTTACAAGTAGTCATGGGGATGTAGGGTATAGCATGAGGAATATGGTCAGTAGTATTGTAATAACTAAGTATGGTCAGATGAGTACTGGATTTATTGGGGTGATCACTTTGTGAGTTATATAAATGTCTAATCGCTGTGCTGTCCACCTGAAACTAATATAATATTGTATGTCAACTGTAATTGAAAAATATATTTAAAAATGTGGAAATGACATTGTAGCCAATAGAAACTTTAGAATTGTTACTTTTCAATTCACTTCTTAAATGTACTTTTAACCAGAAATGCAATATTTAACTGTTGTTTATAAGTATATAAAAGTATAGAAAATTATCCATACAGAAGTATATTTTTAATATATTATGTAGGTTGAGCTTATAATGTGCTCTCTATTTCTAATTACCTCAAATAATTTTTTTCTGTATTAAACCATATTCATCTTAGTACCATAAAACACTGTATTAACTATAGTTACAGCTAATATGAACAAAAGTCATTGTATGAAGCTATAAAGGCACTTTGGGAAAGAGAAGAAAGATACACATCAATAGAGAGAAAGAGAAGATGAGGTAGATTGATAGAGAGTAACATACATTGACAAATGAATATAAATGTGCTCTGCTTTTTCTGTTTTATTCAAAATCATCAATGGAAAAGTATATAAATATTTTCATTAATATCTATCCTTGTGTCTCCTATCCACTGGAAGATGTTTAAAATTTCAGAAATCAAAATATTCAATTTCAGGCCAAACATCCAGTTCAACCCCTATTGACCAAATAATAATAATGGTAATAATAATTCTAGTAATTAAAACAATAATATAATATTTTTGAATGCTAACAATCTCCCAAACTGATGTGATGTGTTAAAACCTTCACATCAATGCAAAGAAGAGCATATCATTATTATCTTTATTTTACAAACAACAAAAGACAACAAAACTGCTGGCTTAGAGATGCTATAGAAGAAGCCCAAAGAAGCAGAGCCAAGATTATATTTCAATTCCAACTCTTTCCAGGAAATAAACTCTTAAACCCTCTTTGATGCAATTTCTCATTGAATAACAGTTATCCTGAAGTGCTAGTGCTCGTAACCATCTACAAGAAACAAATATGAATCATCTGTTAAGAAACAGATGAAATTATATGAAATTATATGAAATTATTTCAGTTTTTATATAGAATACTTAGCCATCAATCAAAAATAATCTGGCACATGAGGAGACAAAATGTGATCATCAACAACAACAACAACAACAAAACAGGATAAATAGGAAGTAGGGCAGAGTTACAGGTCATCAACGTAGATAGGGGAATTATTATCATCTCAGTAGCAAAGTTATATAAAGATAGACTTTAAAATAACTGTGCTTAATTGGTTCACTAACATTTTGTAAATAAATAATTTCTATAGAAACTGGAGACTCTAAAACGATCCAAAAGATCCAAATGGGAATACCAAAACCAAAATTAAGAAGCAGATAAAACATAGCTAAAAAGGGAAATGGTAAACTGGAAGATAGTCAGAAGATTGAAGCATAGAAAGAAAATGTATGTAAAATAGAGAAGAGAGAGTAAAAGACATAAGAGAGATACGGTAAGACGGTATAATAGACATGCTATTTGAACCTCAGTGGAGAGAAGACAAAAATAAGACAGAAGCAATATTTGACCAAATATTATTTGTTTGCCAAAGTTTACAAAGATCATCATCACAAATTTGAAGAGATCACTGAACACAAAACAAGGTTAAGAAAAAAAAAAATCATTTTCAGCCATATTGTAATGACTTCTAAAATTTGAAAACAGAATAATATAAAAAACACCCTGATAAAAAAGACACATCAACATCAAAATAACAATTAAATTGACAGTGACTTTTCAACAAAAGCCAGGAAAGCCACGATACAAGAGAATTATTTACATAAATTGATGAAAAAAGTTATCTGTTAATGTAGAACGCAACATAGAAAAATTTTCAAGAAATAAATTTGAAATTAAAAATAGAATTAAAAGAATATATCATGTGTATACATACTAAAAGGAAATAATAAAAGGTGATTTTCAGGCATCAGGAAAATGTTTTAGATGGAAGTTCAAAAATGGCAGGAAGAACTGAAGAGCAAAAGCAGAAAAATTGTGACTAAATCTAATGAATATAGATTTTATAAACAAAAACAATAATAAAAATAACAATGTCTTCTGGGGCTTAAAATATCTAGAATTCAACAATAGCATATAAGTGAGGCGGGGTAACTGGAATATATTGGAAAGAAAGTAATTATATAGAGTAAAATTAACTTTGATATATCAAAATATGTATGTTTTAATCTTTAGGGTAATCTCTACAATATTTAGTAAAATAATTTATGTAACAAGTAAATACAGGAGAAATGGAATAAACTTTTATAACTAATCCAAAGAAAAAAGAGAAAGAAGTAGCAAAAAAAGTAATATAGAACTTACTCATTGAGGTAGCAGACATAGATCCAAATATATGAATTATTACATTAAATATTCCTGGCACAATTAAATGACAACAATTCACAGACCAGATAACAAGTTAAAAACCAATGCATGCTAGTTTCAAAAGCCTCAAACATAAAGATATGGAATGGTAGAAAGTAGAAGGACTAAAATGATTATATATGCTATAATATAAACACTAAACAAAAGTAAGCTGAAGTAGCTATATAAATAAAAAAGTAGACACTTAGAAAAGTATTATCAGATCTATAGAAATAAAGGTAAAATTCGTGATGTTAAAGTATTAAATTCATCAGGAAGATGTAACAATTTTTGATGTAAATGAACTTAATATAAGCTAATAAAACAAAACAACAGAAGTAAAAGTAAAAAATAGGCAAATTCACAATCACATGTGTAGACTGTAACAACTATTTCTCAGTAAGTGATGGAGCAAGCAAACAAACAATTAGTAGGGATTTAAGAAACATGATTTGTATTTCACTTACTCTTATTTTCTGTGCCTCAGTTCACGTTTCTATTTTGAATATTTATTACAGTGATTTAAAATTTTTAATTTATTAATTATTATTATTATTTTTATTAGTTTCAGTTGTACCAAACAATGTAATTTTAGACATTTATCATTTATATCCCTCACACAGAGATAACCCCCTGCCCCCATCTACTACCTCTCTGACATCACATACAGCCATTACATTAATTTTTTACAAAAAGTTTATTTACAGCCAGTTGATCAAGATCAATATCAAAAGGGATAAATCATTCTGATATGATGTGATGAACATGATATTTTTTCTCTGAGAGCTTCCTTGCAAAAAACCTATGCTGTAGTCTGCATGTTCATGTCCCCTCAAAATTCATTCATTGAAATCCTAACACCAAAAGTGATGGTAGTATAGGTGGGGGTTCTGGAAGGTGCATAAATCCTGAGGGTTCCCGGGGATTACTGCCTTGTACAAGAGGCTTCAGAAAGATCCCTAGTCTCTTTTGCCACATGAGGCTATATTGAGAAGTCTGCAACCCAGAAGAAAGCCTTCACTTGGCCATGCTGGCACCCCAGTCTTGGAATTCCAGGCTCCAGCACTGTGAGAGATAAATTTATGTTGTTTATAAGCTACCTAGTCTGGAGTATTTTGTTATAGCAACCCAAATGGAAGAAGACAATATATATCTACAGTTTAATAATGAGAAAAACGTCAGACAAATCCCTATTGAGGGACATTCTACATAATACTTGATCCATACTCCTCAAAATTGTCAAAGTCATCAAAAATAAATGTCTGAGAAACTGTCACACCAAGAGGAGCTTAAGGAGACATGAGGACTAAATGTGATATGGTACCATGGATAAGATCCTGAAAAAGAGACATAAAGAAAAACTGAGAAAATATGAATAAAGTATGGAATTCAGTTATGATAATGTATCGGTATTTGTTCATAATTGTAACTACTAGACCTTACTAATATAGCTGGTAATAAGAGAAGAAACTGAATGTGGTGTATGGGGAACATTTTGTACTATCTTTGCAAATTTTCTGTATATCTAAAACTATTATCAACAATAGTTTCTTAATAAAAAAGTCGGTGTTTTTCATTACAATGTACTCTTAAGTTCTATACCATATATTTAGAGCCTTAATGTTTAACATGTTTGATGCTCAATATTTTTGAGTAAATAAACAGAATAGTGTTGTGTAAAGTAAAATGGGTAGTGTTACTTTTGTAATTAAAAAAAGAGTCTCAGGGCCGGCCGGTGGCTCAGGTGGTTAGAGCTCCATGCTCCTAACTCCGAAGGCTGCTGGTTCGATTCCCATATGGGCCAGTGGGCTCTCAACCACAAGGTTGCCGGTTCAACTCCTCGAGTCCCGCAAGGGATGGTGGCCAGCGCCCCCTGCAACTAAGATTGAGCACGGCACCTTGAGCTGAACTGCCGCTGAGCTCCGGGATGGCTCAGTTGGTTGGAGCGGGTCCTCTCAACCACAAGGTTGCTGGTTCGACTCCTGCAAGGGATGGTGGGCTGCGCCCCTTGCAACTAGCAACAGCAACTGGACCTGGAGCTGAGCTGCGTCCTCCACAACTAAGATTGAAAGGACAACAACTTGACTTGGAAAAAAGTCCTGGAAGTACACACTGTTCCCCAATAAAGTCCTGTTCCCCTTCCCCAATAAAATCTTTAAAAAAAAAAAAAAAAGAGTCTCAGTTTATATCCCACCCACAACACTTACTCATTGGTTAACCTTGACTATATTAATTAGCTTGACCAGCCTCAGCTTCCTAATTTGTAAAATTATCACGATATTGGCTATTCTTAGGTATTGTTTTGAGAATTAAATGAAACAATGTGTATAATTACATAGGTCCAGACAGCTAGCCGATATCATCAAGCTGCAACAATAACAACACTAGATATTCAGTGAATAATTTAAGTGAATTGCTGTTGATGAATGAGGCTGATTATGCCTATGACACTTAAAGAATAAAATACTCTCCCAAATACATTCTATAGGTCAATATCTACTTTTACTTAAGTATTTATGAACTTTCTTGGATGTTTACATAAATTCGTTCATCATATGTTGTACAGATTGAAAATAAAACTCTGTTGTGCAAAATCCAAGTTGTCTTCTACTGACAGGTACATCCTTTCAGAATTCCTTAGAGGTTACATACAAGGGATGTTCTCCATCTCCAGTTCCTAGTCATGATGAATGATACTTGTAATTAATGATGCTACAGAATGGAAAAACAACAACAATATCAAAGCATTTTGTAATCATCTGTCAATGGTTTAGGAAAAGACAAGTTAGATGATTGCTATGAACTCTCAGAGTTAAATAGCACCACCCAGATCCATGTTGCTTTACCTCCTTTGCTGAAAGCAGTGTCTGTAATTGCCTGCCTTGTCTATAATCAATCACTGGAGAAAATGTCAAGAAATATCAATGGCATTGATAGGCTTATTACTAGATGTTTTAAGTAAGTGTTAATGACATTGCTTAATCCCTGAGATAGTAGATTCATGCTCTGAAGTACTTTTGAGTAAAAAAAATATTTTTCAGTAGTAGAATTTTACAAAATCATTTTCTGGTGGCATTTGTAAGTATTTAAAATGGACAGTAGGATGTAATTAATTGATAAAGGAAATCTAACCCAATTTAAGATCTCTTTTTACAATTGTCTTCATTCAAGCATCAAAAGCAACTACTTGGAAAATGTGTTCGATTTCAAGTTTATATGTAACTAATTGTTCATTGCATATATGTGGCAAATGTTCTCCTAAACACTTTTATACATAATCATTTAATCCCTGTAAAAACAACGGGGGATTATTCCCTTTCCATCAATTACCTAAGGAGCTTCAGTTAATAGTGGAATTACTGGAATTCTAAACCATGTGCTCCTTTTCCAAGTCCACAGCCCTTCTAAGTTTCTAATCTTGCCTGTAAAGTTAAGCCATAGTTGAAAAATGTAGGACATACAGAAGTGCCTAAATCAAAGTAGACAATAACCCATAGCGACTGACCAATCCTGCAATGCTGAACTACACCCAGAAACCAGGCCAGTATATGAGATTAGACAGCTGAAAATAAAGGGTCAATTTCATCATCTTCCTACTGATTGTCTTCATTCTTCAGTTCAGTTTACATAAGATTTTACATCCTTAGTTGGGAATCTTTTTTACTGCTTGGTTTCTTTTGCTTTACTTCTAAAACCCGGTATCATTATTACTATAGTTGTTATTTCTTAGTTATTGCTCTTTATTTGATTTTTTGATGCTGATGTTTTGAACTGCAATTACGGTGCTTTTCACACTATTTGTACCTTCTCACTTATTGTTTTATTATTATTATTATTATTATTATTATTATTATTATTATTATATTGGTCTTCATTCTATGCTATCTGATATTATGTTTACTTTGGAAGTCAATATGCGATTTTGAGAGATAATTTTCCAAAGAAGATTGCTGAAAAACATTTTTGTGATTTTTCCTTTTTCAAACTTATGTTCTTACATGTAGAGTTTAACTTTATAATTTACTATATATGACACATTCAGTATTTCAGTAAATGATATCCTAAAACAATGATTTTTAACTATAAACATCATTATATGTGTTATAACTAGTGTAACTATTTCATTAAGTACATAAACTTTGTTCCTTGGCAAGAAAAACTGAAAAAAATCTTTATTGGAAAACGCAATGAGAAAGATATTTCAGTCTTCAATTTAGCTCTATTGCTATTCTGAATTGGTATGAATGCATTTCTACGCTGTCATCTAAAAAAATGGGAGAATTACTTTTCATTCTACTTGTCAGCCACCCCATTCTTAGCACTTCAAAATAAATAAACCCCAATACCTATGAATTCTGACAATTAAGTTCGTGAACTCATCCTAGAAAAAGTGCTACATACCTCATTGCTGAAATCACTACAGTCACCTTTAAAGTACTCCATTTTACAAGCTATGCACCAATGCCAGGGCCTAGCCCACCCTTCAAAGCAATTTTGGAACTCTTTTTCTGGAATAGCCATCAGAGCTGTCATCATATTACCCTTGATGTCTTGAATGTCATCAGAATGTCTTCCTTTCAATAGTTTCTTTATCTTTGGGCAAAGAAAGACATCATTGGGGGCCAGGTCAGGTGAGTAGGGAGAGTGTTCCAATACAGTTATTTGTTTACTGGCTAAAAACTCCCTCACAGACAGTGTCGTGTCAGCTGATGCGTTGTCTTGATGCAAGAGCCATGAATTGTTGGCGAAAAGTTCAGGTTGTCTAACTTTTTCACTCAGTTTTCAGAGGACTCCCAAATAGTAAACTTGGTTAGCTGTTTGCCCAGTTGGTACAAATTCATAATAAGTAATCCCTTTGATATCAAAAAAGGTTAGCAACATCATTGCAACAAGTTCGCAAACTTAATTGTCAGACCTCGTATGATTGGCATTATAATATGTCAGTATTAATGGTAACTTGTCTGATGCGTTTCAGTAGTTTTTGGCCTGCATTTATGAGGTAAAATCTACTTGAACTACTAAAATTAATTCAACATGTATTGATTTTGGGGAGGGAAGGAGCCATAAAAAGCAATGTGTGGTAGCCTTCAAGGAACTCACAAAACATACACATAAGACATAAACTTGGATACTGGGAAAAATAGGCCGGGGTCTAACATGGGGGAATTTTAATGAAGTACAAGGCAATGAAGATTAAAGCCCACCCGAGAAAGTTTTGTGCAGAATCATAAGCTCATATGTTACAGGAGCTCAGAAGCGATCTAGTCCAACATTCTCATTTGAAAGGTAGTGGAATATACAGAAATGTTAAATAACTTGCTCATTAAACACTGTCAGTTTATTGATAAAGCTGGAGGAAAGTCCCAAGTGTTTTGACTGCCAGATCAGTTAAGCAGGGTCTTTAAGGATAAGTAAGTTATTCCCAGGTAAAGTCAGAGGATGATTCTAGGTCTTAAGAAAGATCAAGATAAAGTTGTGGGGATGAAAAAAGTAGAGAAATGTAGAGGAAAAGGAGGTGGAAAATTTTGAGCCTTATACAGCTTATACTGTGTTTCCCGGAAAATAAAATCTGACCAGAAAATAAGCTCTACCATGATTTTTCAGGATGACATCCCCTGAACATAAGCCCAAATGCATCTTTTGGAGCAAAAATTAATATAAGACCCAGTCTTATTTTCGGGCAAATATGGTAGCATGCTGTGGTTAAAAGCCTAGAATGCATTGCAATGCATTGTCCTCCGCCAATTCATACATTAAAATCCTAACTCCCAATATGACTGTATTTGGAGATAGGGACTATAAGGTAATTAAAGTTAAATGAGGTCACAAGGGTGGGACCCATATCCTGTAGTATTAGTCTCCTTACAAAGAGATCAGAGAGCTAGGATCATTCCTTTCCCCCCCCCCCCCCCTCTCTCTCTCTCTCCATAAACCAAATTGGCTGGCGCTTTGATCTAGGACTTCCCAGCCTCCAGAACAATGAGAAATAAATTTCTGCAATTTAAACACTCAGTGTGTGGCATTTTATCATAGCAGCTCGGGCAGACTGAGACAGCAGGTAGTCATGGGAAAGGAAGGATACAGTTAAGATAGGTTGGGATGGATGGGTGAGGAATTTGTATAACATGCAAAGCAGTTTGGATTTGATATTTTTAAGCATTAAAAATCACAAATGATTTTTACTCTAGATGAGTGAAAAAAATAGATCAGAAAAATGGAAGATGTTCAGTGACAGTGAGAATCAGCAAGGGAAACGAGCAGGACGTTGTTTTGTTTGCCAGTTAAGAATTAATAAGGGCTTGAACCGGGACTGAGACAGGGAGCATGAGGAAATGTGTATATGGAGTGTTGGCTCGGAGAAATCCTCAGATTTTAATTTCCCTTAGACACAGACCCCAGAGGACAACATTAAACATGACGAGAGCGTGCGTAACCCCTACCAGAGAAAGGAAACAAAGGCTGACACTGGATTTTCTTATTTTGCATTTTACTAAATTAAGTCATTGAAATAAATTAAAACTGAAACGACAAAAGAAATTTTAAAGTGTGTTTTGTAAGTTTTATTTGTTAAAATCAATTTAAGAGAACAATATTATAGAAAACCAGATATCATAAATATTTGGGGAAACTTTAAAGATTATGGGATTGAGATCACATTCCTGAGACAAAGCCTAAATTTATACAATAATGTGATTAAAGTTAAAAAAACTAAGGCAAAATAAATATTTATTTCCATTACTAAAAGAGCAGGGAAAATAAGATAAGGAAGGGTTGATTTATTGGCACAAGGTAGACAGTGATGAAAGACAAAATGCATTGTACATATTTTGATTTGCATTAGAATGTGTAGTGAGTCCAAAATTGACATATATTTCTCAAAGGACCCTGGGAAATGCAGAAATATAGATGGAAGAAAGAGGTCAATACTTCCTTATCAAAATAATGCACATGGATGTCTAAACAGTGTTGAACGAGATGACACCTGAAATCTATTTCAGCTTTAAAATTATCTAACATTAAAATTCCATCGCAGGTATTCAGAACAATTAAAACTGGGATTAATATTCGATCATAAATAAAATGTATTAATATGGAGCACAGAGTACAATTTTACTAGATGTAATTATGAAGTTATCATTTGCTGAAATGCATAGTTTAATAGGTATATTGGGGGGAGAGTTTGCATGAATAAAATGCTGGAATTGTTAATTACTGCAGGCAATACATTAGTTTAGAACTATCTTAGAATGTCAAAACTGAACAAATGAATTAAAGAATGAATAATATTAACTGCACTTCTCAGAATATTAAGCAGAAAACAGAAATTTATTTTAAGTTTTATTTTTTGCATATGAAATCTAAACAAATAGAAAAATAAAAACAACACACAATTCCAACCATGTGTTTAACATTTATTTGTACATCATAAATAACATCAAAGTTCTCTATTCAATATAGATTTCCTGGCACACTGTAATTTTTCTGTTGCTTTTCTGTGCTTCTACCTAATAACTTGTGTAAAGGACAATGTTAAAAATTGAATGTATCTCTTTTCTTGTACTCTGATATCAGCTTTTATCTACATTAAATAAAAAGTCTGTATTTGCATTTTATCTCTTTTGTTCTCCCTATATAAGTCCTTTTTGAATTTGCTTTTTTTTTTTTTTTTAATACTGTCTCTTTGGAATTAACTTTTTTAAGTTGTCACATTTTATTTGAGCTTAAAATTTTTTCTTTGTTTAAAATCATCACAGGCACTGAATATGAACATGAGGTAGAGTAGCAAGTTCCCAAATTCATGATCAAGTTGATTTTCAGTTTTATAAACAGTTGAATTTTAATGCTGTAAACATTCTGTTTCCAGTTAGAACTCTCACCAATGTTTATCATTGCTAAGAGAACACAGCATTTGCAAATCCTCCTAATTTCAATTTTAGCCTTTACTTGGAGACACATTGTAGAAACTTTTTGATGAATCGGATCCTTCTTCATATTTTATTTCATTTTAAAGTAAACTTTATTAAAGTACAGCTTTAAGATAAAATTAATGGAATAGCTTGATGAGTTTTGAACAAATATGTGTAGAGGTATAATGACCACCACATTCAAAGTACGGAATAGTTCCAGCACACCAAAACCCCTCCCTGATCTGATTTCTGTATCAATGAGTTTTTTTTCTTTTCAGAATGTCACATATATGGAATCATGCAGTATGTAGGCTTTTGTGTCTTTTTTACTTCATTCAGTATGTTTTTGAAATGGATTCAGGTGGTTACATGTATCAGTAGTTGATTGCTTTTTATTGCCGAATAGTACTTTATTGTGTAGATACACCACCATATTTTTTATCTGCTTACCAGTTGGAGGATATTTGAAACATTTCCAGTTTTGAGAGATTATAAATAAAAATGCTAAAATATTCACTTACAGATCATTGTGTAGATATATGTATGTTTTCAATCCCCTTGGGAAGAATGGAATTGCTGGCCCATATGGTAAGTGTATGTATGTTCAATATTATAACAAAGTGGCCATGCCATTTACATTCCGAAAAGCAATTTGTAAGAGCTGCTGTTGCTCCATATCTTTATCAGCACTTGGTATTGTCAGATGTTAATTTTAGCCACTCAGATAGGTGTGGAAAAGTATCTAAAATAATTTTAATTTGTATTTATCTAATGGCTAATTATGCTAAACACTTTTTCACGTGATTATTTACAAACTATATTAACCATTGATATATACTCTTTATTAAAGTGTCTGTTCCAATCTTTTACTCATTGGATTCTTTCTCTTCTTACTTTAAATTTTAAAAGTTTTATGTGTATTCAGTACAGGTATTTTGCTAGAAACGTGTTTGTAAAACTTTTCTCCCGTCTGTGATTTGTGTTTTCATTTCCTTATCAGTGTCTTTTATATAAGTCAGGGTTTTCCAGAGAAAGAATAAGATAATAAGATATATTGAGAGAGAGAGAGAGAGAGAGAGAGAGAGAGAGAGAGAGAGAGAGAGAGAGAGAGAGAGAGAAGCAGAGATAGAGATTTAAGGAATTGACTCACATGATTGTAGGTATGAGGGCTGCTTAGTTTAAAAGTCCATAAGGAAAGCCAGCAGGCTGCAGATTCAAGAGATACCTGCACTCTCATGTTCATTGCAGCATTTTTTATAATAGCCAAGAGGATGAAACAACCTAAATATCCATTGATTGATAAATGGATAAAGAAAATATGGCACATACATACAATGGAATATTATTCAGCCTTAAAAAGAAGGAAATCCTGTTATATGCTATAACTTGGATGAACTTTGAGGACATCATGCTAAAGAAAATAAGCCAGGCACAGAAGGACAAATAATACATGATTTCACATATATGAGATATCTAAAGGAGTCAGACTCATACAAGCAGAAAGTAGAATGGTGGTTGCCAAGAGCTTGGAGAGAGGGATGTGGGGAGATGCTGTTCAAAGAGTGTAAAATTTCAGTGTTACAAAATGAAATAGTTCTAGTGTTGCTATACAGTATTGTGCTAACAGTTAACAATAATTAGTGTTCACTGAAAATTTTTTTAAAAATGCAAATAGGCATTTATTTTATTTTTAGTATTATTTTTAATTTTTTTTTGTTTTTTTTTTTCACCAAAAAATTTAAGAGGGCAGGTCTTATGTTTTCTTTTGTTTTAACCACAATTTTAAAAAGGAGAGTTGATGTTGCAGCCTTGTATCTAAAGTCTGGAAACTCAGGCAGAATTTTATTTGTATGTTGCAGTCTGGAGGTAAAACTTCTTCTTTGGGACACTTCAGCCTTTGCTCTTCAACTCTTTGGCCTTCAACTATTTGTTTGAGGCTCACCCACATTATGAAGGGTTGTCTTAAAGTTAACAGTGTAAATGTTAATCGCATCTAAAAAGATACCTTTATAGCAATATCTAGATTACCTGGTGTTTGGCCAAACAGCTAACTACATTCACTGTATCCTAGCTAAGTGGACATAAAATTAACGTTTACATATAATAAGAAATCTTTGTCCAACTGAAGATTACAAAGAGTTTTCTCTTATTATTTTATTGAAAATTTTAAAGTTTCAGATTTTAGATATATGATCCATTTTGAGTTACTTTTTGCATGTGATGTGAAATAAAGCTTGGGGTTCATTTTTACAGGAGTGGGGACATATGCATGTCCAATTTGTTGAAAAGAATATCCTTTCTTCATTAAATTACCCTGCACCCTCGCCATATATCATTTAACCATGTCTGTGTGGGTCTATTTCTGACTATCAATTCTGTTTCATTGATCTATCTGCCTGTTCACATGCCATTCCATATTGTCTCGATTACTGTAAGTTTGAAATAAAGTAGTGATTCTTATAATTTCTTTTTACTTCTTTTCAAAATCTTTTTGACTATTCGAGGTTCTGTACTTCCCCATATAAATGATACAATAAGCTTATGAATTTCTGGGTGGCCATGTCAATTACCTGCCAACAATGTGCAAAGGACATGTCCAGGGCACAGATGTGTTCAGAGAAGTGGAGGCCAGTCTGTTTCCTTAGCTGCTAAGTGTATTACTGGCAGGGTGGGCACTGTGAGAGAGATGCTCTGGGCTCCAGACCATGACAAATGTAGGCCCTGGCTCATCACAGATTTGATTCTCCCCCTTGGAGAGCTACAAAGTCTGTTATCCATAAGGCTTGTTCTCTGTTCATTTGCATCATTGATTTACATTTTTGTGTTTCTCCCTCCCCCACTGAAAGAGTTCCTAAAAGGAATTTCCAGTTGTCCTCGTTTATTTTGCCAGGAATTTAGTTCTTTTGTCTTCTTCATAGTCCTAATTTCTCCCATGTTCCGAAGCAGTGAGCTATATTCAAGCATCCCTTTAACACAGAAGCCACTGTCCAGTACCTTTTATGCATACAACACTAAGGATTTAGGAATATACTACTCCAATGAGAGAAAGATGTGCTGATTCTAAGAGCAATGGAATGTATTAATTTGGGGAGGAAGTTTCCTTTTGCACCGAGAGCTTTCTTAAAGCAATCTAGTAGGAGGGGAATTTCATGATTTAAATTTCAGAGAAAAAACTTAATGTTCCTTTCTTTTTCTCATTTTGTCCCCAAGTATATTTAAGGACAAGGACAAAGTTACCAGCTTCATTACCTGATCATTGTTTTTCTTCTCTTCCTAACATTTTCCAAACGCTTCCTATCCAGAGAACCAAAAGGTAATAGGATGATAGATGGTAATAGGATGACAGAAGCTCAATATAGCTTCTGTCTCTGGGGTCTATTAGCTTTGAGCAAAGAAAGAGGAAGTCCCTCTACCCTACCTCACTGCCTCTCCCCACTCTCCCCTGCCCCATCTCATGACCACCTAATCTGCCCATCTTTCTGTTCTTACATACTTTGGGGCATTGGAGAGTTTTCTCATGGAATTCCAAGATGGAAGTGATTCATCAAGCTACAACTTTTAGAGGAGTTTGATCCAATCAGTTAGATAAAATTTTGATGAACAAAATAAAAGGAAGAAGCCTGGATTCAGAATTAAAATTTAAATTGATACTAATGTAAGTAAGGTCCCATAATAATTTCAGACCCAATAATACATATATCTAAAACAATGCTTAACTAAAATTAAGTTACTATTAAATTTTGTGTTGTCAAAAATATGCCCTTTGACAAGTTTAAATTTTGGCTCAAAACTCACTTTTATCTTAGGACAGCTTACTGTTGACTCACAGGAACTTATTTGTAATTATAGACAGAACCTCACACTCCTATGATATAAAGAGCTTAGCACCCCACTGTTATTTCTAAATTCTATTTTAATATCAAGGTTGAGGAAGAAATAAAATTGAACATGCATATATATAAATATATATAAATACAATATTTTTCAGTACACCTACTTTCACTATGATTTGTGCCTTCCTTCCTTAAGAAAAAAACATTCAATGAGTTGTCAAGTGGGAAGGGATCAAATGGAAATGGGAAGATGGCCGTGTGTACAATCTAAATGGTAGCAATAATGTTTGCTTAATAAAAGAGCCGTGTTCTTGAGTTTTCTTAATAAGCTGTCTAAGGCCAGCCTTTCACAATGTGGGGAGATGTATTACCATATCCCCCCCCCTCTATTTCCTTCTATTCCAAAGATTCTGCCTCTGGTGTGGGCTAAGCTGGTGCCTCTTTTTCAGGCTTCACCTTTTCATTTTACTATGATTCCCTCCCATTGAGAGTATCTGCCTTATATCAGAGTACCATAATTCTCTGTGAGATCAGTAGTCTTGGTCTAGAGGAGAAGCTAATTATTGGAAGAAATGGCCGATGGCTGCCATTTTACTCCCTCCTCCCCAAATGTATATTGTTAAGGCAGCTGGAGCCTAATGGGAACGCAGGCCAGCCCTTGAGTACTTGTGTTGTGGGTCAAATGATAGTCCTCTCATCAGTCTAAGACTTATAAAGCAGGGAGTCCAGCGTACCATATATTTTCAGTATATTCTTTGAGGGTAAAGATAGGCTTTAATTCAAATAAAGTAAATGATTTGATGGTAAATTGTATTTTGCGTGATCATTTTTATACAGTGATTCTAAAAAAGTACACTTTTTCAATCTATTAAATATTATTATGTTGTATCTTTATAATATCTAAACTCAAATGATGAGCTCTCCACTTGCCAAAGGATGCCTTTTAGCAATAAAGGTAGTCTGCTCTAACATGCACTGTACCAAAGAGTTTGCTTTCTGCGAATTCACACACTTGAAATAATAGGACTATGGGAAAATAATTTTAGAGCAGACCACTCAAAAACTATGTAACTTTATATTCAGAGCCCTAAGGGAATAGTAATAGGGATCTTTGGAGATAATTTGGACAAGGTAGACAGTAGGATGCTCAAGGGATATAAAAACTCACAAATACAATAGTCTGGAATGCTGAGCTGTGGGCACTGGGAGAACCCTGGTGCAAGCGGAGCTGTGAGCACAGGAAGGTCTGCCAGGCTGGGAAACACAGTGCAAGGCCTCCTTGCCTGTGCCGCAGCCAGACCGAGAGATGGTGCCTTTGCTGATAGAGGTTATAATTCTATTCCCTGTCTTCGGTCTCCCCTTGCTAATGAAACAATCCCACATGAACCAAACCAACAGTCAGCATATACTGATATCACTCCCTTATTCACCAGTTGCTTACAAGTTAATTGGTGTTGGTGAAAACATGTGTCATCGCATAAAGACTGGGCTGAATTTCTGTGTAATTGTCAGCAGTTCCCTTCCTGCTGTGTCGCAGAATTCTGAGCTGGGCTCCTCTACATACAATTACATAGCCCCTGAGCAGCGACAGGACATGCTACCAGAAAAGAATGCACAGACTGTTGACAAGTAGGTATGTTTCTCTGTTGTGGCTTGAGGGCTACTTACTGATGGTATGAAATTTATCAAACTTAATAATTGATAAACTCTAGTTGCTTTAAGTAGCAAAACAAATGACAGACTGTTCTCAGTCAAGACAATTTTTTAAATTTTATAAGAAAGGAATGCATCTGTTTGCTATTCATTAGCCTCCAATACCTGAACCCATTTGAAGAATGAACTTTGAAAAGGTAATGATGTGCATTTAAATAGAATTGGATGCCAATTATCTCCCTGGAAATTTCTCTCTTATGTTTTCATGAGGGGACCTGAAAATGCCTCAGAGAGAACACATACAACTTCACTGCAAGACTTAAACAGTACATCTAGCATGAAATGTGGTAGAGGATTTCTTCTAACAACTATTATTAAGAGGGAAAATTAAGTTGTGGTTTGGAATAGGATTTAAAATATTTTTTAGCTTGCGACTCTTCCTATTACATTGATATGGAAGGACATGCAAACAGCTATGGGATTTAACTTTGATTTATACATTTTCCTAAGTAAATTATTAATGTCATGCCTGAGTAATCATTTTTAATAGCACCTTGGCATTAAATGATTATCAAAGATTTGATGCTGTGTTGAAATTTCATTTCAAGATAAACTTGCCTAATTATATTTGGGGGAGGTGTCATGATTTAAGACTACACAGATTTTTCACACTGTTCATTTCTTTCCTTATGGTTCAGGATTATAAATAATTTTGAAGTGATAGCCTACATATTACTTATAAAATATATTAATTCTAATTAACTATAAGAGATGCTCTTTTATTGTCATGTTCAGTTTATGGTTATTTCTTCAAACTTTCCAGCTGGAGAAGTTGACAGCAAGTACATTTTGTAAGAAATCCATCTCCTGTTCAACACACTAATCCCCTTATTTCTCAGTTCCCTAAGAGGAATAGCCAGATTAAATTTAGCATGACTCCAGAGATTTGTACTAGGAGTTATTAATTCTTGTTTTTTGTCTTTTTGACAGAGATGTGCTGCACTTTGGGGAGCCGAAAGTTCATTTTGGAAAGCCTCTTTGACTTTTCATGTTTCTAACACAGATGTCTGTCTTCAAATTCTCCTGCCTGTTGGACTTTTATGCCTCACAAGACATTTAGATACAAATGTGGTAACTACCACTTCAAGCTTCTCTTAATCTTTTCTTGGATTTCTTAAAGGGCTATTTTGTCTGTCTTTAGCTTGTAGTATAATACTATGGAAATTATGAGTGATTAAAAGTGAAGATTTTGGAATTAGACTTTCTGCCTGTGTTCAAATTCTTTATCTACTATTTAGTTATGTGTTCTTGAACAACACATATTTCAAAGTAATATTAGTACTTTATAAGCTTGTTGAAAAAATGAATATGTGTGTGTGTGTGTGTGTAGTGGCTAACACATAATAAGTACTATTTAAATAACAGCTGTTCTTATCTGAAATGTGTCATGGGTGGGGGGATAACTAAGATTAAACCTTCAATGGAGGCCATTGAATTTTGCCATTAGGAACTCACTGGGGATTCCTAATGAATTTTACCTTATTCTCTGGAATCGTATTTAAAACGAAAAACATTATCTTCCACACAAATCCCTTTGAAATAATTGAACATTCTTAAGATTTTCTCCTCAAAACTAAATGTGTTTGGCAGCTTCAATTTGTTAAAGACTAAGTTTTACTCTGGCTACTCCCATTTATATCTCATGGAACCTAGTAGAGTGATTGAGGTCTGCTAACATCTTCGGCAATTTTACCTGGAAGGACCTCTATGTTCTCAAAAGATGAAATGATGAGGCTTAGTTTTGGAAAGGTGAATGGGTTAATCTGATAATAATTAAATTGTGAAAAGTTTAAGTCTTTAAAAAAGTGAAAAGGAATTGCTTGGAGGTTAAAATCATGAAATCAAGCCCTTTGGTGATTTCTTTATGGCCTGAATTTGCCAAAGAAAGGCCTACAATATAGCACAGTTGATGATAGACCATCAAAATAATGCATTGATGGATCACTTAGATTTATCTTTAGATAAAAATGTCACAACATCTCTTTTGTACGTATGGATTGTTTCTTCATGCTCTCTAAGCATAGCTTAACAAAAGGAAATTCATTAGATGCTCTTAAAATCACAGAGAACAATAATAAATAGCTTATGTATGAGAAACACAAAGGTGGCTTTCTACTTATTTTTGTTCTCTAAATTAAAAAAAAAATACTTGAAAATAACTAGAAAAGAGTTGGTGGAACCAGATATTTGTTTACATTCATTTACATAAAAATAAAGTCTATATAGTCAAAGAGATTTTGGAATGTTAAATTATTTTACAGAAAACACACTCACACAGACACACACACACACTCATTACAAGCGACTAGTAACGTTTTGTTAAGATACAAGTATATATTAATCACATCTATTTTTTCCCATATAAATGCTGATGTTGTTCACGTGCCCTGTGCTTAAAGCCAGAATAAAGAAGCATTATGTGCTAACTTTGATAGATACAGAAAGATAAATTGATAAAATATAACATTCCACATACATGGAATTGAAAAATCTATCTCAAACTGAAATTTTCTCTCTGAAATTGGTATTAGAAAAGGAAGCTAACTATCTTCATATCTGTTTCACATTGTCCTGGAAGTAATAACCAGTACAATGAGGCAAGAGAAAAAAAGGAACCGAAGAAATAAAACTATCATTATTTGCAGAAGATATGATTATCTACATAGAAAAATCAAACATATCAACCAATAAACTATTCAAAGTAAAAATAAATTTAGCGATGTTGATGGATATAAAAACAATAAACAAAATTAAATTTATTTTTGTATACTAGTAACGAAACTTAAAAGTAAAACTTTAGAAAAATATTATTTATAAATAGTATCAAAAAGCATTAAATTCCTGACAATACGTTTAACAAAAATTACACTAGCCTCAAAATGAAAAATGAAAAATTTTATTCAGAGAAATTAATGAAGACTCGAAATTAAATGAAGAAGTGTACTGCTTTCATGGGTTGGAATACTCAGTATTATGAAGATGTTAATTATTCTCAAATTGGTCTATAAATTCAATGTAATCTCAATCAAAATTATAGAAGGCTGTGTGTGTGTGTGTGTGTGTGTGTATGTGTGTGCACATGTATTTGAGCATGAACAGTAACAAGCAGATTCTAAAATTTATATGTAAATGAAACGGACCAAGAATAGTCAAGAAAATTTTGAAGAAAAAATAAAGACAGAGCATTAACACTGTTAGCTGTCAAGAAATATTATAAGCTACAGTAATAAGATTGTTAATTTTATAATGTTAGATAAGTAGAACAATGCAACATCATAAAAAGTTTAAGAAATGAACTACATGTATAAGGTTATTTGATTTACCAAGTACATTGGGTCTTTTCAATTAATGGTGCCCTGTCATTTGGCTACACTTATGGAGAAAATGAATTTTGGCAAATCTATTGTAGATGTATGATAATTCTAATTTGGAAATGCAAAATAATAAAATTTCTGAGAAATAACAAGGAAAAAAAATACCTCTTATGATCCTGCAGCAGGGGAAATTTTCTTAAACATCAAATTGAAAGCATAAAACGACAGATTGGTAAATTGCATTACAGTGAAATGATGATGTCCTATACATTATGAGCAAAAATTAAGAGAGTGAAAAACTCAACAAATAAATGTGAGATTTTTTCAATACAGATATCTGACATACTACTGACATCAAGTGTATAAAAGCCTCTTACTAAGTAATATGACAAATAAAAATGACCAGTGGAAGTGAAATATGAGCAAAAACCTTGTGTGGGTACTTTCCAAATGTTCAAAGAGCCAATAAAAAAATTCTCAACTTCATTGTTTGTTAGAGAAATGAAAATAAAATCACAAACTGCCATAATACACTGAAGATGTTCACAACACCTTCTTGCATAGTATTGACTATGTGCCAGGCAATATTCTGACTGACTTACATAATTTAATTAGTTAATTCCCACAATAAGATAACAATTATTATCATCCCCATCTTTCAGATGAGGAAACTAAAGCAGGAAAGGCTAAGAAATCGCCCACAGTAAAAATGCTAGTAAGTTAAAAAGTTGGTAAGTAAGAGAATTGAGGCTCAAGCACGCAAGGTTTAGCTCTGAAGCCCATATGTTTAACTACTAAGTTATACTGCCTTTCAAACTAGATAATACTTCAGAAAATGTAAACATAAATTGAATAAGACCTTTAAAATCTATATAATCTTTTTGGAGAGTAATAAACAAGATCTAACAACTCAAAAATATTTCACATTCTTAGGAGAAAGATATAAAATATAACTTTTAGAGAAGACAGTAGTTTGGTAAAAGCAGAGTATAACTGTTCAAGAGTTTCTAAAAGAAAATTCTGGGGCACCATTCTGTAATATGTGTGGATGAGTTTTCTGTGAACAGATACCTATTGATTTCCCTGGATGGAATTGAAAAAATGAGATTAGGAATCTGCTATAAATGAAAGAAGTTAGATAAAGTTGAGACCCAGAGAGACCCAGCAACGACTATTTTACGACTATTTTAAAAAACTATTTTATTTTAAAATTAAAACATAGTCCAACTAACTGTTTTTCGACCCAGTTCTATAGATTGTTATCAAATACGTAAGTCCGTATGACCATCACCACAATCAGAATGCAGTACATTCCATTACCCCCCAAACTTCCCAAAGGCTATCCCTTTATAGCCACAACCTACCCTCTCCATCAGCTCCTGTCAACCACTCAGATGTTTAGTCACTGTAGTTCTGTCTTTTGCAGAATGCTATGTAAATGGAATCATATGGTATGTAAAACTTGGAGGCTGGCTGTTTCACTCAACATGATACTTTTGTGATTCATCCGAAGAATCCAGAAGTGTGCAAAGTATGACAATTTGCTTCTTCTTTCACTTGGTAAAGACATGGGCATTTTTGACAGTTTTTAGAAATTATGTATATAACTGCTGTAAACATACAGGTATAAAATGACATGGAATCCCTTCTCTGACCAGCCCCTGGGAGTACGACTTAGTCACTGTGGTAAAGGACTAGAAACTTCATTTTTCAATGCATTAGCTAGATCACTTTCAAAAGAATCTATTTTTTAAGCAAACTAGTATTTCTAAAACTCTAAATAATATAAAGGAAATAATTATTAAACTACATTATAATACTAAAGTTAATCTTTGCAGATTTTTTGTGTAGTAACCTTTTTAAATTAAACAAAACAAGAACCCTACATACTTCTTAGATAT
Organism: Rhinolophus ferrumequinum; assembly: GCF_004115265.2. NCBI lineage: Eukaryota > Metazoa > Chordata > Mammalia > Chiroptera > Rhinolophidae > Rhinolophus > Rhinolophus ferrumequinum. Next base: position 5,125,536 of record NC_046285.1, on the reverse strand, counting down.
TTAATTCCATTGAGCCCAGATCTTTCTAGCAAAGAACTTGTTTTTCAATTTTTCACCTATTGTGAAAATGAAATAAAAGCCGACTGCCAAAGCTGCCAGCCAAAAATTTCATGAGAAGGAAAAACATAAAAGGCATGTCAATGATAAATCATTTTTAAGACAGGTCTAAAAGAAAAAATATACAAAGAACAAAGAAACTAATGGAGTGTTAGGGAATAAATGAGTTACCCCCAAAGATCTTGCTTCTTCATTGACTTCATTTGAAAGTGAACATTTATTTTCTGTTGTCAATATGCAATACACTGACTACAGCAACAATCAAGGAGCTGTCAGTGAAGAAAAATGATTATTCCTGTGCAATAATTGTGAAGCTTTAAAATTTAACTGCTAAAACTTTTGATAAGTCAGTTAGCTGTAACTATAATTTTATTGGGTAACGTTTCAATTTTGTTCTTGATCTCAGCAGGTCATTACAGGATGTTAACATTTTAGGTTAAGCAGAAGATTATGATAACTTCTGGCTTTTGGGCATTTGGACAAAATGCATGCTCAGACCATCTCCAAATATATATATTCATAGAAAAATATGGAGAAATTCAGAAAAGAAATCATTCCTTAGTCTATTATCTCTTGACCTGTATGTGTGTTTTAGTTCGCTTTTTCTGGCTTCATACATTTTTTATTTTAGACACTTGACTAAGTCAAAGAGCCAACATCAATAAAAATGATTAGCGTTCCTTTAACAGTGGGATGAAATTCCACGTTATTGAGATTTGGTAGTGCAGTGGACCAAATCACCAATACCGAACATAATTATGGTGAATAAAAATCTGTTTTAACACAAAACACTTAAAACTTGACCATTGCTGTTGAGGTCAACACCACAGTTATAAAGGGATTATTCACACAACAGGTATTCCTGGATCACCAATCATGTGGCAAATACCATGTTAGGTTTTATGGAAGAGGAAGTAAATAATAACCTTAGCAACTATTATTTGTTGAGAGCTCATTATATGCTAGCTTTTATCAAATATATTATATACTTTTCAATATGCACAATAGCAATTTGATGTTTTAAGGAGAAGGAAAATAAGACTAATTGGATAACTTTTCAAGGCCATATAGCAGCACGTGTAAGCCCTAATTCTGATTAGTGTCTGTATAACTCAAGCACTAGTATGTTCAACACCAGTGTATAATATAAACCATTGCTCCTCAGTGCACATAGAATGGGGAATGGGGGAGGAGAACAAGTCTAACATATACCAAATAATTTGTGAGCAAGAAAACAATTTAAATGTTGTGGTGAAGACAATATGTGTGGTTAAAATTGAAAGAGAGAGATGAGTGAGGGCCAGGTCTTTAAGGATGAAAAGGGTTTAATTTGGAGGAAGAGTAGAGGGGAAATTTTTAGGTAAATAATCAATAACATACATTAACAAAGATACTTGAAAAGGATGATTTTTTTTTTGTTTAGGGAAGTAAGGAAATATTTTTTGGTAGAAAGAGTAGAGTCCACAATATATATTATTTCCTAAAGCGTCTGTCCCAATTTGAAATCTTTATAGTTTGGATGTCCTGTTAGTCAATGATTTATTAAAGATAACAAATTCCTATATGGTTTGTGTAAGGCATTTCAAAATAAATAGAGAACCATGTTAAAATTGATGATTAATGGATACATTTAAAGTTAATAAAATGGAAAATGGAATAAGAATAATTCTAAGTATTTTAGCACATTTTTTTTTCTTTTTCTACCATTGCAATGAAGTAGATCACTGAGGAGGTATTTCTCATTTACAAATAAGGATATCAGAACAGAGGGAGAAGTTTGCCCACGACCACATAGCTACTTATCAGAAAGGAAGGGATTCTAAATGTGTGATTTTGGGGAACCAGCACAAGTCAAATTTTTATACAGATGTACAGCTGTTTCTCATACATTTTTCAGCTTTCAGACAATCCTGTCTTCCACAAAAAAACTTACTAAAGTCAACCGTTACGATCCTTTTACTTAAAAAAAAGGTCTACTACTTTAACATCTCAATGTTCGATTTACGAGACTAAAATAATAAAAAAAAGTATGTAAGGCTATAACTTGTGATTGGGTCAGTTATTACATGAAGAGCAGTTATTATTATATGTCTGACATTAAAATCTATTCAATGATTGTTTGAAAATATTTCAGAGAAATTCAGGGATGTGCTATATCACTATATAACTTTATTTAGTGATTCATTCCATGCTCTCTTTTAATGAAGAAATGTGCAAAATTTAATTACAGTCAGTCAGTTCATTATTGAATTTGGAGCAGAAAAATACTAGAATTAAATTATCTTATTGCATATTTTTACTCTGCCATCATGGATCAGAAACACAAGGGGGATAGGAATATCCATTGTTTACAGTGTGCACTTCCGGGAACAGTACTGTGGAGAGAAGAGAGTGAGAAGACATCATTTACAGCTGGGTGATGCTAATTCCCCACTCTATTCCTAGGAGTGAAAAATTGGAGACTTAAATTCCCATCTGCAATGTAAATCAATTGGCTCGTTATTAGAATTTTGTATTAGTCAATTGCAAACGTTTCTACAGGGCCACTTTTTAAGTTCTAGAGAGCTGTATAAATGTTTATCATTAGCGCTAACTTGCATCATTTATGAAATTCACCAACATAAGAATTTTGGTATCTTGTAATATAAAGGTTTCCTTTATTGTCTACCTTTTCACAACATCAGAGTGTCTCTACTCACCTCCAAAATGCCTCTGGAAAACCACAGGAATTGCTTCTCAGTCATTATCTTTAGGTTAGGGTTCCTTACCAGGAGGCTGAATATTGAATGACGTTTAAATTCTACCAAGATCACATAGTGATGAAAATATTGAGCAAATGTGAGAAATGAATGGGAAGTATCAATTGATAGTTGTTGGCACCAGTTCAATGCCAACAGGACTCCATAATTTGGGGTGCGGTGAAGAAGGAAACTATTCAGTACAATCAGCTCAATTATGAGGTAGCATGGCTATGGCTGTGAGGCAGCCCTGGGAGGAGGTCCCTTTCTGGCTAGACAGCTCTGCTCTGTTCCTCTCCATGCCTGTCTGCTTTGCTTTGCCCTGCTCTGCTCTGTTCTGGTCCAGCAAGATGTCTTGGGTGATTCATCTTTGGTGTTTCAGTCTAGCCCGAGAAATGCAGTCTCCAATCTTCAGTGGTACTGGAAAGTGCTCTCCTGCAACCAGAAGGGAGCTGACTTATATAGACCAAATCACCTACCCTGTTCCCTGATTGGTCCATCCTCATGCAAATGAGGACTCAAAATTTTCACAGTTTGATTTGTCCAAAAGACACTTTCTTGATTGGTCAAAATGGAGCTGCTCTGATTGGCCAGTGAAGATGTAGCTGGGGATAAAGCTGTGCAGGTCTGATTGGATGGGAAATGTCTCAGTCCTGTTGGTTGAAATACAATCCCAGGAAGTCCTTTACAAGGGCTGGCTCAGATGCTAGGAACCCAATGCAGGCAGGCACGTAGTTCAGTGCAGGAGGCGGGAAGTTCAATGTGGGAGGCACGCAGTTTATTGTACTCCTCTCCCTAAAGCATGGCTTGCATGAGAAGTCTCTGTGTAGAACTGCCTGCCTGACTTTGTTATTAAATTTGAGCCCCGTTAAACACCAGGAACGCTTCTTGGTAGGTATCTTCTTTCTCTGGGTCCACAGAAGGAAATACACTAAAATGAAAACAATGGTAATGAGTATTTTTCTTTCTTCATTAAATGGCATTCACATAACTTGTTTAATAAAATTTCCAGAATAAAAATTATGCAAATCAAGAGAGAAAAAAATACTTAGGTCTTTAAAAGGTATCAATGTTGCTTCATGACAGAGTTTTAGAATAGAAACTTTATTATGATAATTATGATAATCACATGTTTTTTTCCTTTTTTGTCGTTTTAAACCACAGCAATTCTGCAACATTTGGAATAGTAAACAAGCTTGAGTAGCTTTAGAGGAAAGCTTGTGTCAATAAATGGTTTAATTAGCCTTCTCACAGATACAGTTTAGTGCATTACTGTAAGAAATAATATTGCTCCAAATTAGATACTGTAATTAGGTATTTTTTCTAGTTTTAATTTTCATTATGAAAATATGATTACCTCTTCATCTAAATTTGCTTTCCTTTCCCTGATTTAAGAGCAGGCTGCAACACAGGCCAGTTGTGTTCATTGAAAATATCTATAACTTCGTAGAAGAATGGTCTACATTTACAGTGTGCAAGGCAACTGGAATAGAAAATCTAAGGCTATGTTTTTGTTGGTTTACTGTCACTTTAATGCTGTGTTATCACAATCCTCTTAAAATTTTATAGCCTAGGATAGTTATAGGTTAATACACATTTAATGAAAAGTGAAGTGAACTCTAGTGGGCATATGCAAACAAAACTGCTATCACTTGAGTAAATTGGTTCTTAATATTACACTTAGAGATCTTTAAAGTACAACCCTGTATTGTTATAATTGAGAAAGCAGAATTTTAAAATTATGATGGGTTTGAGAGGAGATGAGGAACAGATTTGTTTGCCTGGTTTAAAGACATCTTTGCTCTTGTTCACGGGTAAGTAGGGTAGAGGATGCAAGCTTGGACAGATGTTTCTCCTCTTTTGGAGCAAAAATATTTTCGTCTGCTTTGGAAAGAAAAGAAAACTTCATGGAGGAAGAGACAAATGAGCTTCTCAATGTCGTACACTATGCAAAGAGGGTGTGTTTTTAAGGAAATGTTTATCCACTACTAACAGTCTCCCTTCAAAAGTTTCTTTTTTTTTTATTGTTTAAATCTGTCTAACCTTTTAAGGGGAAAATCACTGGAAAAACGGACTTTATAAAATGTCATGTACATAAATGAAAATATGATATAGGGAACATCTTACTGAACTGGCTGAGTAGGTAGGTGAAAGATATGGAACCCTGGTCTCTGTGGTGGCCCAAAATGGAGGCCTGGGTTCCAAACTGGACTCTGCCACTTTTTTTATAGGAGGACTTAGTTTCCTTATTTGTACAACATAGTGTTATCTGAGGTTGTCTCAAAAGTCACTTCAAAGTCTTTAATTCTATTATTTAGAATAAAGCCTTGAGTTCAAGGTTAACCCTAGAAATTCTTGCATCTTTAGGGCTCATGCTATTTGGCTTAATTGTCTTCACTCCTTTTGATAAAAAACATTTTTAATTTTATTTTTTAGTTTCTTTAAACATCCTAGCATCCTGCAATGGTAGTCAAAGCTAAAAACAAACAAACAAAGCAACAATAAAAACAGATGTGGGAAGAGATCAAAGGAATAAATGATTTATTTTAAAGACTAAACAAAGTCATTTTAGTCCAAAGACTCTATCAGCAAAACAATCAAGCAAGCAAATTAAAAAAGAGAGACATTATGATTACACCTTTCTCACATGTAAATAATCAGACTAGTACAGAAAACTCATTTACACATTTTGCCTAATCCACATTCTTAAGGAAAACTCACTCAAGGATTACAGCTGGAATCATGCCTTTCTTCTTATAAGTTTTGCTTAAAAAATGATTGTAATTGAGGGAAGCTGGAGCCTTGGCTTTGGATCAGGAAAAGTTAGTAATATTATCTGCTGCCACTATGTTTCTGTGTCTAAACTAAGCTACCAGAGATCCTGGGGAAAGCATTCTGTTTGCAGGGATTTTGGGAAGGGGGAGGGGCGGTGTGATTATTTGAGTGTAAGTCCTGTATAGGAAATGAATCTGTTACTTGTTTTCAATTTGTAATTATTTTTGTTTCAGTTATAGTTGACATTCAATATTATATTATATTAGTTTCAGGTGTACAGAACAATGCTTAGACATTTATATAAATTATGCAGTGATCCCCTAGTTAGTCTAGTACCCATCCAGTAGTTGTTGCGACATTACTGACTATATTCTCTATGCTGTACTTTACATCCCTGTGACTATTTTGTAACTATCAATTTGTATGTTTTAATCCTTTCACTATTTTCATCCAGCTCCTCACACCCCCATTCCTCTGGCGACCATTAGTTTGTTCTCTGTATCTATGAGTTTATTTTGTTTGTTGATTTATTTTGTTTTTTAAATTCCACATATAAGTGAGATCATATGGTATTTGTCTTTCTCTGCCTCACTTATTTCACTTAGCTTAATACCCTCTGGGTCCATGCATGCTGTTGCAAATGGTAAGATTTCATTCTTTTTATGGCTTTTTATCACTTCCTTTTTATTCAGTCATCTATTGATGCGCACTTGGGTTGCTTCCATATCTTGGCTGTTGTAAATAGTGCTGCAATGAACATAGGGGTGCATATATGTTTTTGAATTAGTATTTTGGATATCTTTGGATAAATATTCAAAAGTGGAATTACTGCATCATAAGGTAGCTCTATTTTGATTTTTTTGAGGAAACTACATACTGTTTTCCATAGTGGCTGAACCAGTTTACAACCCCACCCGCAGGGCATGAGGGTTCCCTTTTCTCCACAGCCTCGACAACAGTTGTTTGCTGATTTATTGGTAATGACCATTCCGACAGTTGTGAAGTCATATCTCATTGTGATTTTAATTTGCGTTTTTCTGATGGTTAGTGACGTTGAACATCTTTTCATATGTTTATTGGCCATTTGTATGTCCTGTTTGGAGAAATGTCTATTCAGGTCCCCTGCCCATTTTTTAATTGGATTGTTTGTATTTTTGGTGTTGAGTTCTTTATAAATTTTGGCTATAACTCCTTATCAGATGTATCATTGGCAACTATCTTCTTCCTTTTAGTAGAGTCTCTTTTTGTTTTGTTAGTTGTTTCCTTTGTTGTGGAAAAATATTTTAATTTGATGTACTCCCATTTGTTTATTTTTTCTTTTGTTTGCATTGCCCCAAAATATAGATCGGAAAAATATTAAGACATCAGAAGCATGGCAGCCTGAGGGGTCTCCTTGATCTCTCCCCTTGAAGTTACAACAACTTAAACAGCTGTAATTCAACAAAGGATTCCCTGCACAACACACAAACATGTCTGGGAAACCCACACATTGAAACATCTGAAGGTGGGCAAATCGGGGCAAACAGAGGAGGATGGAAGGAAGAAGAGCAGTGACAGTTGCCATGGACACAGCCCAGAGCTCACCGCGTTCCTGGGAGAGGGAGGATTCAGGTCACAGGTGCACTCTCTGTGACCCCGAGCATTCCAGCTTGAGTGATCAGCATGTAATATGGCTGAACCCAGCAATCAGGAGACAGGCATCAGGGCAGAGACCGAATACAGAAGTGCAACAGCTGTGGTCTAGTAGGCATCTTTGCCAGGCAGAAAACAAAGCCACAAAGCCCGGCCATTTCCCCTCACCATCCCAGAGCTCGCCTCCCCACACATTCTCAGAGAGAGCAGTGAGCCCCAGAAGAAACTGTAGCAGTGAGTGTCAGGTTAAAGAGCAGAATATCTACAGCTCTTTGAACTGGAGAGACAGTCCCTGAGCAGCAGACACACACTGTGGCTAATTCCAGTGACAAGAGTGGAGATATAGAGGTGAAGCTGCTGAGGTCTGGCAGTCACTATAATTCGGAAAAGAACAACTGGCTTTGACCAGCCCAGCCCACCCCACACTCACCCTCCATGACTGATCCCAGTGAAGGCATCGGGTTTAGCTCATGCAGTGGAGCACTGCATCTGGCTGCAGTGGTGGCATTGGAATTTCAGAAGGTCAGAACCCCATTGCCCACCACTCTCTCACGAGGGTGGTGCTCTGCTCTGTGACCAAGGTGACCTGGTCATAGAGGAGACACCCACCTCTCAGGGAATACAAGGGATCTCCCATTGCCTAGCAGAGATCGGAAAAGTCAGTGGGAGCAGTGCAAGAAAACATAAAATGCTATAGTGCCACCTACAGGAAAACAAAAGAAAGACCTCTTCTTATCAACCTGCTACAGAATTCAGTCTCCTAGGTGCCTAGGCAACTAAATAATCTCCCATATATTTTGAACAACCAAGGTAACAGGAAAACTCAAAAAGAAAATGAAAAATTGCCAGAAAACAAACTTAAAGACATGGAGATGTGTGACAGTTTAATGAACTCAGAAATAAAACCAATGAACCAAATGACTACTTTACCAAAGAGATTGAAATTTTAAAAAAAGAACCAAATAGAAATTCTGGAGCTGAAGAACTCAAAAATATGAAGAACAAAACAGCGAGCTGAGAAAATAGAGCTGACTAGATGGAGGGAAGAAGCTAATGGAACATTTAATTATCTCAATCCAAAAAGTGCTTCTTCGAGGCATACTATGTTAAAACTGTCAAAAATTAATGGCAAAAAAATGTATTAAGAGCAATGTCAGAGAGTTTACTATCTATGTTTTCTTCTAGGAGTTGTATGATTTCAGGTCTTACACTTAAATCTTTAATCCGTTTTGAGTTTATTCTTGTATATGGTGTAAGAAGATGGTTCCGTTTCTTTTTTTTTTTTTTGCATGTATCTGTCCAGTTTTCCCAACATCATTTATTGAATAGAGTTTCTTTACTCCACTTTATATTCTTGCCTCCTTTGTCAGAGATTAAATGACCATAAAAACATTGGTTTATTTTTGGGCTCTTGATTCTGTCTGTTGATTTACGTGTCTTTATGCCAGTACTATGCTGTTTTGATTAATATAGCCTTCTAGTATAATTCGATGTCAGGTATCACGATACTTCCAATTCTGTTCTTTCTCAATACTGCTGTAGCTATTGGGGTCTTTTGTTGTTTCATATAAATTTTAAGATTATTTATTCTAGTTTTGTGAAAAATGCTATTGGTATTTTGATAGGGATTGCATTGAATATGTAGATTGCTTTGGGTAGTGTGGAAATTTTAATGATGTTAATTCTTCCTATCCACGAGCATGGTTTATGCTTCTATATAGTTGTATCTCCTACAATTTCTTATAGTTAGCCAAGTATAGGTCTTTTACTTCCTTGGTTAAATTTATTTCTAGGTATTCTATTTTTTCATGTAATTTTGAATGGTACTTTTTTCTTAATTTCTCTTTCTGATCATTATTGGTGTATAAATGTGCAACTGACTTCTGAACATCAATTTTGTATTCTGATACTTTACTGAATTCATTTATCAGTTCTAACAGTTTTTTGGTGGAATCTTTAGGCTTCTCTATGTAGAGTATCATGCCATCTCAAATAATGACAATTTACTTCTTCCTTTCCAAACTGGATGCCTTTTATTTCTTTTTCTTGTCTGATTGCTGTGGCTAGAACTTCCAATACTATGTTGAATAAAGTGGTGAAAGTGGGCATCCTTGTTTTGTTCCTGATCTTAAGCAGAATGCTTTTAGCTTTTCCCCATTGAGTATGATATGAACTGTGGGTTTCTCATATATGGCCTTTATTACATTGTGGTATGTTCCCTCTATCTCCGCTTTGCTGAGATTTTATCCTAAATGGATGGTGGATTTTTGCCAAATGTTTTCTCTGCATCTCCTGATATGATTATATGTTTTTATCTTTCATTTTGTTTAAGTGGTGTATTACATTAATTGATTTGTGAATATTGAACCAAACTTGCATCCCAGGAATAACTCCAACTTGATCATAGTGTATGATATTTTTAATGTATTGCTGAATTCAGTTTGCTAATATTTTGTTGAGGATTTTTGCATCTGTGTTTATCATGCATATCGACCTATAATTTTCTTTTTTTTAAATGTCTTTGCTTGGTTTTGGAATTATGGTAATGGTGGCTTCATAAAATGAGCTTGGGAGCATTCTATACTCCTGGATTTTTTTGATTAGTTTGCGAAGGATTGGTGTTAATTCTTCTTTGAAATGTTTGGTAAAATACACCTGTGAAGCCATTTGGTCCAGGGCTTTTGTTTTGGGGCACTTTTTGATTACCTATTCGATTTTATTAGTAGTAATCAGTCCAGATTTCAGTTTCTTCTTGATTCAGCCTTGGATGATTGTATGTTTCTAGGAATTTATCAATTTCTTCCAGGATGAAATTTGTTGGCAGGTTCATAATACTGTCTCATAATCTTTTATATTTCTATGGTTTTAGTTGTCACTTCTGTTTTATTTCTGATTTTATTTATTTGGGTCCCAGCTCTTTTTTTTTCTTGATGAATCTGGTTAAATGTTTATCTTTTTTTTTTCTTTTTTATCTTTTCAAAGAATCAGCTCATTGATCTCTCTTTTTTAAACTCTATTTCATTTACCACCTGTCTGATCTTTATTATTTCCTTCCTTGTACTCACTATGGGTATCATTTGCTGTTCTTTTTCTAGTTCCTTTAAATGTAAGGCTAGATTGTTTATTTGAGATTTTATTTTTGTTTCTTGAGGCAGGCATGCATTGCTATGAATTGCCCTCTTATGATTGTTTTGTTGCGTCTGATAGATTTGGGATTGTTGTGTTTTTATTTTCATATGTCTCAAGTCATCTTTTGATTTTCATCTTGTTGTTGACCCATTCGTTATTTAGTAGCATGTTATTTAGCCTCCATGTGTTTGTGTGTTTTCCAGTATTTTTTTTCTTGTAATAGATTTCTAGTTTCATAGACACTTGATATGATTTCAATCTTCTTAAATTTATTGAGACTTGTTTTGTGAGCTAACAGGAGTCCTAATTTGGAAAAAGATTCCACGTACACTTGAAAAGGATGTATATTCTGCTGTTTTGGGATGAAATGCTCTAAAAATATCAATTAAATCCATCTGTTCTAATAAGGCCATTGTTTTCTTGTCGATTTTCTTTCTGGAAGATCGGTCCATTTTGTCAATGAGGTGTTAAAGTCCCCTACTATGACTGTATTACTGTCGATCTTTCCCTTTATGTCTGTCAATATTTGCTTTATATATTTAGATGTTCCAGTGATGGGTGCATAAATGTTTACTAGGATGATGTGCTCTTAAAGGGTTGATCCCTTTATCATGATGTAATTTCTCTTTGTATCTTATTATAGCTTTTGTTTTAAAGTCTAATTTATTGGATGTAAGTATTTCTACATCAGCTGTTTTTTTCAGTTTCACTTGCATAAAATTTACTTTTCCATCCCTTTACTTTCAGTCTGCATGTGTCATTTCATAGGAAGTGAGTTTCTTGTAGACAGCATATTTATGGGTCTTGTTTTCTCATCCATTCAGCTTCCTTATGTTTTTTGATTAGAATATTTAATCCATTTCCATTTAAAGTGATTATTGATAGATACGTAGTTATTGCCATTTTATTATTCATATTTATGGTTTTTCCCTCCTTCTTCTTCTTAAAGAAGTCCCTTTAGCACATCTTGTAATACTGGTTTGGTAGTAATGAACTCCTTTAGCTTTTCCTTGTCTGGGAAGCTCTTTGTCTCTTTTTCAATTTTAAATGACAGCCTTGGGGGGTAGAATTGTTTTGGTTGTAGGTCCTTGCTTTTCATCACTTTGAATATTTTGTGTGAATCACTTCTTGTCTGAAAAGTTTGTGATGAGAAATCAGCTGATAATATTATGGGAGCTTCCTTGTTAGTAACTAGTTGCCTTTCTCTTGCTGCTTTTAGGATTTTGTCATTGTCTTTATCTTTTTCCATTTTAATTATAATGTATCATGGTGTGCGCCATTTTGGATTTTTCTTGTTCAAATTCTCTGTGCTTCCTGGAGTTGTATTTCTATTTCCTTCTCCAGGTTAGAAAAGTTTTCAGTCATTATTTCTTTGACAGGTTCTCAATCCCTTGCTTTCTCTCTTCTCCTTCTGGTACCCCTATGATGTGAATGTTGCTGATCTTGATGTTTTCCCAGAGATCTCTTAAACTATCCTCATTTTTGTGTTCTTTCTTCATTTTGCTGTTCCAGTTGGGTTTTTTTCTGCTACCTTGTCTACCAAATCAGTGATTCAATCCTCTGCTTCATCTAGTCTACTGGTAATTCCTTCTAATGCATTCTTCATTACAGTTATTGTATTCTTCACTTCTGCCTGGTTCTTTTTTATGGTTTCTATGTACTTTTTAATGCTTATTATTACTTTGTTCAAGTTCTCGCTAAGTTTCTTGAATATCCTTATAACCATTGTTTTGAACTCTGTATCGGGTAAGTCACTTGCCTCCATTTTGAGTAGTGATTTTTTTTTTTTTCCCCCTCTGGAGTTTTCTCTTCTTTTATTTGGAACATATTTTTCATTTTTGTTTCCTCCTTTTGACTGCCTCTCTGTGTTTGTTTTTATGTATTAGGTAGGTCTGCTACATCTCCCAGTTTTGTCCAGGTGGCCTTATGTAATAGGTACCCTATGAAGTCCAGTGGCACAGTCTCCCTGGTCACCTGTACCAAGTGCTCCAGGAGTGTCCTTTGTGTGGTTGGGTATGCCCTCCTGTAGTAGTTGAATCTTGATTGCTGTTGGAATATCAGTGGATGGGATTGACCCTCAGGCTGACTGGCTGAGGGGTTTGACCACATCCACAGCTTACGAGTTTCTGTGTGGGACAGATTACCCACTGAGTGGGATTTCCCTCCACCAGTGGGCTCTGGTGCCTGTTGAGATTACCATTTTGATGTGCCATTTTGGAGTGGTGTTCTGCTGTCATCTGAAGCCAACTTTCAGGTATGTTAGTTCTGGAGCCTCTTGGGAGGGGCTCCAGTGCTGGCCCAGGTCACCCACTGCCTGTGGCTGGCCAGTGACTACCTAGAAGGAGCTACAAAATGATCCACAGTTGGTTGTTCCCTATGCTGGATGTGGAGACAAATGGGGAAAGTCATGCTGTGAACCAAGGGTGGTTTCCATCAGTACCAAGCATGGGGAGGTTCCACAAAAAGCCCAGAGCATCCCAAGGCTTGCTGTGCCTGTCAGCTCCTGCTATGCACAGCTACTGATAGAGTTTCATGTGGTCAGTTTGGTGAGGAGGGGTCTCAGGGAGTTACCAGGGAGGGATGAATGGTGTTCACCAGGTAATGTAGATTCTGGTTTTGTGTCAGTGCTGAGCCTCTAGCTACTCAGCAAAAGTATCAGAGTACACGAAGGCTTGCCACTGCCTTCCTGGGGCCTGCATATCCCCAAGAGTTATCCAAGAACCAGTGCAATGTGGACAGGCCTGGCTACTTGCTGAGAAATTGCCTCCATTGTTGTGTAAATTGGATTGGTGGGGTCCCTGTGAGTCACCAGAATGGCTTGTGTGGAATTCACCTGGCCAATGCAAATTCAGATTTAGCCATGTGGGGAGAGTTCAACACAGGAAAAATGATTCCTGCTTGCTGGCTGCACAGGAAGAGAATTCTACACAGGGAAAACGGTGACTGTCCCTCTAGTCCTCACCTTGAAGTCACACAACTCAGTCTCTCCCTGTAAGTCGCTGACACCTCTTAAGTCACTGTTCCTCTGCCACAGTTCAGGGTGAATGCCTACGAGTGAGTGAGTCTGAGCCTTTTTAAGAGTAGGTCTGGGTTTCCTGCAGCCTCCATTTCAGTGGGATGATTGGAATCCCCACTGTTTTTCACAGTCAGATGTTGTAGGGGTTCCTCTTCTTGGCATGGTCTTCTGGCCTGGAGAGCCTGGTTTGGGGCTGGGGTCTCTCGCTCCTCCATGGAGACCTCCATTGCTGAGATATTGCTCTCAATTTTCAACCACCACAAGCAGGTGTGAGGCCAGCCTGTTTCATGTCTCCCCACCTCTTACCACGTGGCTTCTTCTTTATATTCTTAGTTATAAGTCTTTTGTTCAGTTAGACTTCATATCATTCTCCAGGTTGATTGTTTTATCGTTCAATTGTAATTTTAATGTGGTCAAGGGGAAGCAAGCACAACATTTATCTATTCTGCCTTCTTAGATCCCCTTCAACTCTGTAATTTTTGATAGCTTAGAAAAGAAAAAGAACCTGAAAAAAATGTTTCTTAATAATTCTGCAGCTAGGATAATCAGATTGAATTTTTTTTTGAGGTTCATGGATTTATTATTTTTTTTTTTGGAGAACACCAATAGTTTACTTGATTATACAAAAGTAAAACAATCTATTCAAGAAAATCAAAGTTTATCATAGTCAAGAGTTAACTATTTTGCACAACAATGTGAAAAGGTTATATTCATTGAATAAAGAGATGATTATAATGCAAAATTATTTTTGGTTTCTTCGAGTTGGGACAAAGTCTGTGATTTGAAGCCTGAGGTTTGAGAGACAGAGGGCAACAGACAGGGGATAGTATTAGGAGACATGCAAAAATATGAACAACTTGGCACAAGGTCAAAGAGAGGACATGGCCAAGTTGACAATCTAGCAAAGGAAAGAATGCCTGTTAGAAAAATACCTTGAAAAATTATTTAAGTTTTAGTTTCCTTCCCTGCATCATGTTCCCATTATACTATATGAAAGCCTTAATACCATCTGTTGAGCACTTTAGCATTTTGTTAGGTGTGTTCTGAGGAATAAAAGGGAAAGGCATCATTTACTATAGCATTCTGGGGTATGGTGAACCAGGGAGAATGGCAACATCTGAAGTGGTATATGAAGGGCAGAGGTGACATGCTGAAAAGGGTGAAGTGAGAGGGACAATAGTAATGATATCTAATATTTGTCAAACATCTGGTGTGTGCCAGGAATTATCCTAGATTCTGCTGGGATTCCTGAAACATTCTCATCAATATTTGTGGGGGTGCCTAAACTTCCTGTAGAAACACTGTGTATGGCTTGGACAATTACTAATGATACCTTGAAGGGAAGGTGAGATGAAAGCTTGGAGACCCTGAGGGACCTTAGGATGGCTCTAATTCATTTACATTGAAAGAGAGCTCTCATATACAGTCTTTTCTACTTTATTCCAGAATAGGACCTCAGGCTGTGAATAAACAGTCAACGACATGGAAGACAATCCTATTACCTATTGTAAAGCTAAAATTATCCTGTCACAAAATCCAGAATCTAAAGATCAGAGTTTCAGTGTCAACTTTATAGCATATGAACTATGAATTCTGGGGCAAACCTCATGACTCAGCTTAAGTTTGATTTATCCTATCTATAACCAGGTTTGCTAAGAAATAAAGATTGAAAATAAGGTTACATGTAGAGATGTTAAGTGTAAAGTTCTACAAAATGTTAGCATTTTCATATTCTTGTTTTTGTCTTTTTTTGCTAACTACACCACAAAAGATTAGTGGAATGACAAGTTTGGGGAATGGGATGAGTAAGGAATGTGATTAGTGAAAATGATTAATTAATAGAGGTACTTATCTATAATATTCTAAGGATTTCTTCTCAATTTTTCTAGCACTGGAATGAGATATTTAAAAAAATTTTACAAAGCCACATACCTTAGTTTCTTCCTTGAAAATATTAGGTTGGTGCAAAAGTAATTGTGGTTTAAAAGGTTAAAAATAAATGCAAAGACTGCAATTACTTTTGCACCAACCTAATGCGAGTCTTATGTTGATTATTCATGGCAATATTTTTCAAGTTTTTAATATTACAAAGTTATACAATTTAAAAGAGTAGGTGAAACTCTTGAAAATTTAGTGAAGAATTATTTGTTAATGAACGAAAAAACAAAAGCAAAACCTGAGATTACTGTATCAATCGTATGTATATTACATATATTGCTCACTAATTTCCCAATAAGGAATATTATATAGTGGAATATAAGGAACAATGAACATGAAGATCAGAATGAGATATAGGAGTAAAAATATTTAAAGGACATCCTTTTCCCTGTTGGCAATAAAAAAACCTACAGTATCTAGGGTATACTATACCAGGGCATGTTAGAAGATTATGAGTGACTGGGTTAGCGATTTAACAGAACAAAATGAATGTTTGAAACTCTTAAAATATTTTATGTTAAAATATAATACGTTTGATTGCACACTGGAAGAAATTAGGAAAAAAATCAGGTTTTTTTTTTTAGAATGTAAAATTTCACTATTTAGACAGCTGTATCATTTGTATAGATTCATATGGATACTAAGCAATAACTCTGCTCCTGGAGTGGTTGGCAAAAATGGCTAATTTCAGTCCCATTTAATCTAAGTCCTTTATATTTCCTTATAAAATATAAAAATGAAAATAAATAGCTTTAAATAGTGGGACTCTTGGCTCCAAATCAGAACAACTCAATTCAGAAAGTATCTCTTTTCCTTATCAGATCCTACATTAATTAATTGATTATTTAAGATTCAGAACTTCACTAGACAAACATCAGTCCAAACAGTTTTACAGCAGTCTTTTTATTTTCAAATAAAATTTAGTTATTTGTTTTTAGATCAATTTTAAAATAAAAATTAGGAGATCCAAAAATGTCAGAGGCCTGCCTAAGATCACTCAAATAAACTGAAAATATAAGGACGGTAATCTGCATTTCCTGATTTATCCTCCAATGCCTTTCCCATTATATTTCATAACCTCTTATATAGTCACTCTTGTATGTATGCTTTATATATATTCTATTTTTAATATATTGGTGTCCACTCTGGCATCTTTCTACATTTATTTTTATCATTTAGAGAATGTACTCCTTTTCTAGATTAATATTCTGTAGAGCAAAGAATACATTTCTTTGCCATCTGTGAGGAAAGGGTTAATTTATTGAAGACAATTTCTTTATAAGTTGGCGCCTCAGAAAAGTTGGTCTCCTACAGAGTTCCATGAAAACTAGCTACAATCAAGTGCATAGAACAGTCATATTGAGCATAAGGCTTGGAATGTGTCCTCAGGCATACTGGTGCTCACCTGGCCAGGTAGGCTGAGTGGCAGGGTAGGGCTGGAGCCCAGGTTCTGCCACATCGGAGAGCTGTTGCTGCATGACAGCCTGTGGTCACGACGTGGGGGTACTAAACTTCCCTAATCTCAAAGTTGAAAAACCCTACAACCCGGGATCAGAGTCCTTCTTTCAGAGTTTGACATCCAGTGCTGTCAGATTGCTCTTTGCTACCCCAGTGTGTGCCAGGCACTGGAGGATCCACATACCTACCCCTAGTCCTGTCTCTGTAGGGTTTGATCTCCTCCAGCAGGCCTGGCAGGTGTGCTGCTCAGCATTTGTTTTTGTATTATGGTCTGGTTTTCAAGAGTTCTATTTATGTATGTGAGTCTTGAAAATCAAGCCAACAGATATTGCTGTATATCTCAATATGCATCCCTCGTGATGGTTTTATAAACACATTGGCTAATACAATATAATATATAGTAGATTAAACCATATCAAGTTCAGGTATTAAACCATTTCTCATTTATAATAAATAGTGACTTTATATTACCATCACTAGGTATTCTTTCATCCAGAGCAATATAAATTTCAATTACTCATAGCCTCTCCTTTTTTTTAGATTAAAGAAATATTTCAATGTGTACTATTGAGTCTGAGAAAAATAAATATATGTATGCACAATTCAGATGTAACAAATGTTAGCAGTTTGCTATATAGATATTTATTTTCTTTAGGGAAAGAATTCTACAGGTACAGTAGAAGACCCCTTCATATCCTGCCTTCTTGACTCCATTTCTTTTCCTGTTCTGTTACCAACCTAGACAGAGAGAAACTCTAAGGGTGTTTCGTGATAGACAATATTTTTCTTCTTTTCTTTAATTGTGCTTTTGTGAACAATATGTAGTATTATTTTAAATGTCTTAATAATTCTTATATTATAATTATAATATATACATAATTATATATAATTATGTGATAATGGTATTGTGGTTATGCAGAATAATGCTTTTGTTATCTGGATATATATCGTACTTAGATATGAAATGCCAGGAGGTTTGCAAATTACTCTTAAAAGATTCAGAAAGATGTGTGTAGAGAAATAGTGAATGTGACAAATGTTAACAGTTGGTTATTTTAGTTGAAGAGTTTATGGGTGTTCATCTTATTATTCTCTCAATTTTTTTCCTGTCCATTTCAAATAAAAAAGTAAAAGTTTGGGAATTTTAAATCACTGTATAACTAACATCACACTATATGTATCAATAAATCAGTTGCTCATTTGAGATTTATCTAACTTGTCACATGTATATTTAACTCATTTATTTTAACTCACATATATAATGCTATTGAATACGAACTTTTTCCCTCTTAAAGGATATTTAGACTGTTTTCTATTCAAATAATGATACAGTAGGCATCCTTGTGAATTGCTTCTTGTGTACAGGGCCGCAATATCTGTGTATGCGGAACTACTTCATGTAAGGTATACGCACCTTTAGCTTTGTTTTGGAGACACCTCAAAATTGTGTGCATTGTTTCATGTTGGTGAGAGATACTGACTTGGGAGCTGCTTAGCTTTGAGGCTGTGCTTGATGTCCGATGCTCCAGGCTTTATCGGATCATTTCTAAGGCATGGAAACAAAAGTGAGTTCTGGCCCTCTAGTCCACGTATTTCTGGGGCTTATTTCATTGACGTGCAAGCCCCATTAATGTCCCTCTGCTTTCCTGCTCTGTCTGCAGCCTCCTCTGGATTCTAAGCTTTCTGTCTAAGAGGATGAACACTCTTTTCTCACAGGTACAGAGGTAGCGTGCCCTCCTGTTAAACACTAAAACAGATATTTTCAGGGTAAAACGTATCAGATGCTCACTAAATTTAATGTAACAGGCCATCTTTAACCTTGTTCAATTTATATGGCTTTATTTCATTATTGAAATGCATCTAAGGTAATTTAAGGTTTAACTTCTCCCTTCAGCAAACAATAACTTTTTACAAAATGCTAATCTTAACAATTAAAAAAAATAGCCTCTTTTAATGTAAAATGGTGCATCCACTTTGGAAAAAGAGTTTGGCAATTCCTCAAAATGTCAAGCATGCAGTTGGCATATGACCCAATAATTGTGCATTCCTAGGTATATACCCAAGAATAATAGAAACATGTCCACAAAAAAAAAAAAAACCCTTGCACATAAATCTTCAAAGCACCATTATCCTTAATATCCAAAATGTGGAAAAAATCCAAATGACCATCAGCTGCTGAACAGATAAAAAATATGTGGTATATAGTAAATTTAGCTATAAACAGGAATGATGTAGAGATACATGCTGCATCATTAATGAAACAACAATATTATGCTAAGTGATAGAAGCCAGTCACAGAAAAAAAAATGTGCTGTGTAATTCCATTTATATGAAAATTCCAGAATAGGCAAATCTATAGAGAAAGAAAGTACATTAATGGTTGCCTGGGACCGAGGTGGGGATATAAGGAATGACTGCTATTAGAATGGAGTTTCTTTTGTGGGGGATGATAAAAGTGTCCTAGAATTAGATTATGGTGGTGATTGCACAACTCTGTCAGTACAATAAGAAACACTGAATTATATGTTTTAAATGGATGAATTTCATGGA
The DNA here is from genome assembly GCF_004115265.2 of Rhinolophus ferrumequinum. Lineage (NCBI taxonomy): Eukaryota > Metazoa > Chordata > Mammalia > Chiroptera > Rhinolophidae > Rhinolophus > Rhinolophus ferrumequinum. The sequence continues at coordinate 5,106,243 of NC_046285.1, read as the reverse complement.
ATGTGAACTCAATAAAGCTGTTAATATAGTCTTTTTATGAAGTTAAACAAAACAAAATATTTTAAGACTAACTGCAAATATAAAACTATAAATGAACTTTGTTTATTTTAAATCCTATAAAATGGCAACTTTTATATACTGAAAAGTGAGAAACAATATTAATGTCAGGGATGAGTAATTAAAGCTGACATTGTAGATTTATCTGAAAATGTACTAGTTGCACCATTTGTTGATAGAGTGTTTTTCTGATTATTGTTTCAGCACTACAGTTTATAAAGAGGTTAAGAATTCTTCAGAAGTGCATTTCTTGCTGTTAACTTGTGCTTATTTCAGTTTTGGATGAAAAGCAAAGGATCATTGAAATTATATATATATAATATATATATATATAAAGAAAATTTTCTTTATATATATATATAAAAATACAAATTTTTATATATTTTTATATATTTATATATATTTTATATATTTTTATATATTTATATATATTTTATATATTTATATATATATAAGCTTTATATATATATATAAATTTTCTTTATATATATATATAAAGAAAAATTAGTTCTGATTTTTCTTTGTCAGAAAAGAAAAGGGGTAATTTACATGCCAGTTGTATGTTGATGTTTTTAATAAATTAAGTTTCCTAATTCATGAACAGTTTATATAAAAGACATTCACTTAGGCCCTTGGGATGCTTTAACTTTTATGCAGCATAGCAGAAACATTAAACAAAAATCCCCATGAGGCTGACTTTCCAGGAATGGATACAGAATATAAAAAGTAAGCATAATAATTTAATTGCATAATATGTTAGGAAATAACAAGAGTATTGGAAAAAGAAGAAACAAAATCACGAGAGCAAAGAAAGGGGATCAAGGGGCAAAAGGTTAGGGTTGCCACTGCTGAAATAGGGAGGCTATGGGAAGAGCAGGCTTTGGCATGTAAGTGCAGGAGACCAAGAATTCTATGTTGATATGTTGGTTTTGATATATCTGTTAGACATTCAAGTCTAACAGATGCTGAGTTGGCCCTCGCATAGGTACATGCAAAATTCAGGGAAGTGAATTAGTTTGGAGACATTCACTGTGATATGTAAGTACATAGGAGTTAGCATTTACAGACATGATACTGGATGAAATCATCAAGGGGGTGAGTGTAGATAAAGAAGAGATTTTGAAACATTCAGAGGTATTATAGAAGAGGAGGAATCAGCAAAGGAGACTGAGAAAAGTAGCTGTTAATTTAGCCACAAGGAAAGAGAATGTGGTGTCCTGTAAATAATGGCCCATGCGATATCAACAGCTACAAAGACTATAGCAGTGAATTGACAACTTTTTCTGTTGAAGTTTAAGCTGCCCACACTTTATATCTTATTGTGTCGCCTATCTGGCCTCAAGTTACAGTGTTTATAACGATCAGCTTCAGCAGAGAAATGGGGATATCTGAGCTTATTAAACAGACAGTAACAATTGGGGAGTTGCCTTATCAGGTTAGGAAAAATTGGGAGGGAGGAAGAGAAAAACATGTCCAAGGTTGAAGTTTGGAGGCTAGGAGGCACATTAATTATGATTACTAAAATCCATTTTGTACCCACATTGGTGAAATTAGCTTACTTATTTGAACTGAAATTTCACATTCTAGTAAAATACTTTATGTAAAATAGTATTTCTTTAGCACATTCAAAATGTCCTCAGTGCTTTCATTTTTTTTTTTTCCATGCTGCTAGGCTAGTAATGCCAAGGCTAACAAAAAGATTCCAGAGACTTAAAGTTAATAAATGTGTATGGTACACTCTTGCCACATGTGCAGTATAGGTAGACATTAAAGACAGTAATTTCCAGATCTATCCAGAATGAAATAAGAATTGAAACACATAAAAATTAGCCAACTTTCTACAGGTAGGGAGGGGGTTCTATTCATCTTAATCACACAAAGATCCAAGCTGAGGGAAACACCAACAAGGTATCATACTGTTATCTTGATGGGAGGCTTCAGAGCTCTCCAGGGTAGAGAATGGGGACTGAATATTAAATGCTCAAGCTCGCAATGACCCAAGTCTCTTCAGCGCACATTTTCTTGACCAAACAAGTCACTTGGTTGCGCCTATTCTCCGGTGTATCTTCCCTGTGCCTGCAATCAGAGATGAACCAGGTGTGTTGGAAAAGGCTATGTAGTGATGTCTTTTAGCCCCAAGCATCCCTTGTGACTTGAGCACAATCAGAACTACTAAGCCTGTACCTGCTGGCTGTATTTGAATTGGTTTGAGGATGGTGAGGAAAGAAAAACAGTTCTCTAGAACCCTTTAGAAATTTATCAGAAACAGGAATGTGATGGTAGCAGGAAAAGATAGAGGGTCAATTGTTTTTTAAAAAGGGTTTGTAACATAGATTGTCTTTGTAACATAATATTTTGAATTATTAAATGATATGGTGTTATTCCCTTTTCTTCCTCTATCACATTTATTTTCTTTCTTACTAGGAGGACTTCCCTTCCAGTAAGAGTAAGTTATGTCACCCACTGATTTGGAGATGGGTAATCAAATCAGAGAAATGATAGCATCCAAATTAAATCTAAATTTATAAATTTAACTTTGAAATCTCCTATGTAAGATAGAAAAATTTGGATCTACTTGAGCAACATGGATTTTTTTTCCTACCCTCAGACTACATTCAGACTCCTTTGGCTGGGGTAGGAATACCAGAGAGCACTCACAGAAATGAGTGCAGAAAGAGAGGACATAGAAGAGAGACTGTCTTCAAAGCTTTCCTGCAAGTCTTAGATGGAAAATGTCACAGGAAAGGAGACACATCTGCAGTACGTTGGAGTGCAGTAGGGATGTGAAAGTGTCTTAAGTAGAATTTGGGAATATGAATAGCTGAAATTGAACAAAGAAGTTGACGAGGCATGAATAACAGACTTACAAGGGTCAAAAGGAGTTTAGAGAGTGTAAACTTGAGTGCGAGCCAAGTAGGCTCTGAGATGAGAATTTTTCCTTGGTCGCCAGAAGGAAGAGGGAGTAGGAGAAATGCTGGAGAGATGGCTGGGGGCGTGGTTGTAAAAGTCACATAAGGAGGGTTTAACAGAAAATCCCAGAGTACTGCTGCCTTAAAGTCACAAGACTGTCTTAAACAACTGAATCATTATAAAGTAGCACTAAAATGCTGCACTATACCCGTAAAATTTTTAAAAAGCAAAACTTTCTGAGAGAAAAAAAAAATCACTTTCCTTAGAATGCCATTTGAGAAACTCCTGAATTGTTTATTCATTTTATCAACTCTGGAAATGTTAAAAGGCTTTTGGGAATATGTTGATGTTGAAAGAAGTTAATAGACTCCACATGCTTCCATGATTTTCTATTAAATTCAAGTTATTTTACTCATAAAAGTAACACAATGAATCCTTCTGATTTCGTTCACTTTAGTTCTAAAGTCTGTGCAGTTTTCCTGCATGAGAGAAAATATGGTATGATATTAAACACAAACACCTGAAGGCCAGACACGATTTGCTAGATGTTGTGCATCAATTTTCCCAGCTGTAAAGTGGAGCTCATAATACATACATCTTAAGTTTGTTACGAAGACTAAATGACTGATGTGTGTAGAATGCTCAACCAAGTGCCTGGCACATAAAAGGCTTTTGGTAAAGGTAGATGACTATTTTTGGTACAAGAGATCTTGGTTTTTATAAGCAGCCATTCTTTGGATAAATGTCCGTTTCTCTACAAATTTTCTAGAGGATAGAGTTAGAAACTTCTAGGCAGCAAGGACTCCCATCTTCTGCCGGAGCTGGGCTGGTGTCTTTAGCGTTCCAGACGACATTTGCCCAGCCCGTCCTTGAGTTAGCGTGCACATGCCATTACAAAGCTGGTCAGATGGACAAAAGAGAGATTCGATTATTGAAACACACTTCTATGCTACTGAACCCACTTTTCTCCCCCTCTGAGAGTCCCACATGCTGGCACTGCCTCCTGAACTATAATGGAAAACGCCTCTTCTATCTTCTACATGGAAATCCTTGAAATAACAAAACATTTAAAATGTTTCCACTGCACTTTTTTTTTCAGGGCAAAGATAATCATTTTTATGCATGTGGATTATAGTGCGAAATTCGTATCTTTCAGTAGCTACTCATTTCTGCAAACATGATGCAATTTAAAAATGCATTTGAAAATGGTTATCTCATTTTTTCTTCTTCTATAGTAATATCATTATCAGTCATTCTTTGCTATTTGGTAGACATGACAGTAATATCTAGATCTCTGGATAATGAAATAGGAACTCATAAACCATAAAAGTTGGCCAAAGAGTATGTAGGTTGGGCAAGATAAAAAGATATATGACTTGTTGGGGAAATATAACTGAAAACAAAATCTGCCAACCCAGAAAACTCCACAGAAGTAGTAGAGCAAGAAAACATTTTTATTACTGCATGAGCATTAAACCGAAATGTGATGTTCATTTCAGGCAACCCGCTAGGAGACTGCAGAGACAGAAAAATGTCTCAGCCATTTATAGAGCCAAGCTTATATCCTTTGCATATATGTTTTCAGGATAAACAATGATTGGATCTCAAATAAGACGACTAAATAGCACCATTTATTACACACAGTTTATCCTAAATTCACTTCTTAATTGGGGTGACAATCTGTATTGGTTAATTGGTGTTGTACAAAGGAAAAGTAAGAGGCTCATATCTTTGTGACAGGAGGTAGTTTTGCAACTGGGAGCAAGGCACCTGAAGTTAGGCTCCTCCCCTTCCACAGAATCTGGGGGTAAAGGTGCTTCTTCCTTGATGTTTACAGTTCCAAGAGATATCTTCCTAAGTCATAGAGCTGGCCAGGGACTTACTTAGCTTCTAGTAAGATGCACACACATTTCTAGGAGACAAAGAAAGAACTTACAATTTTTCTAAAGTTAATTCTCTTTAAAAAGAGAGAGGGGACAAATCTCTTTCCTTATTTTCAACAGATAGAATTAAGTCTCATTTTTATTTTTTATCTGTACTTACATCCTGCAATCCATGTTTGTTATTAGATTTTGGATTGTTTAATTATCAAGGAGTACTATGAACTAGACAGGTCCATTCCCAGAAACTGGTAAACCCAAGTATTCCGTGTGCCATGTAGGGACACATGAGAAATTTGGAGAAAATAATGGAAGAAATTTGGGTATGTTGCAGAGGCTTTGACACCTGAGTTTATCCATTAACAAGAGGGAGTGACAGGATCTGTGTTACAAATCTGGAGAATTTGAGCACTCATCCTGAGCCAAGCAGAGATGAACAGAATAATCTCTACTTCAAGGCAGAGAAGAGCAGTTCCTAAACCTGATATTTACAAATGTGTGCCTGCCATTCCCACCAGGGGTCCTGACGGCTCAATTAAACAAGCAGACTCTCCAAACAGGAACCATAGCCTCCTGGTGGGGCAGTCCTGGGCATTCTTGTCAGCAGGAGGCCCTGAACTCGTAGCTGTTCACAAAGCTGTCAGGGAGTTACCTGCTCGGCATATGACAGCTCATGTTCAAGGCCATGGGACCCACACTGGGCACATGTGGGAGCTGCCCTAATTCAAAAGCTTCTGCGTAGAAGTTGCATGCCCCACAGGGGAGACTATTTCATGTAACAACTATATAGGCAGAGCATCCAGGGTCCCTGTAAGGGACTGCTATAAGAGTCACTGAACCCGGGGAAGCTAAAACTGTGAAATCCCCATCAGGAACTTACAGTCACTTATAGTTGGCTTCTGGTCTGATGAAATCTACTAATCAGGGGTCATTCTGTAATAAGCAAAGATATAAATATATCTCCGGGGTGCCAAAAAAAGTATACATTTTAAGAGACGTCATCTATGCATTACTTTTCAAAGTTGAATTGAATTACGATAGCAATGTGTAGTATGACGTTCGCTCAAAAGATGGCATTAATCAAACGAATGCTAGCGTCATTCATTGTATTACAATGTTAATACAGTTTTTTCTTTTCTTAAGATGTGTATTTTTTTGGCACTATATATATTAGACATTTTACTTTTAATGGCTAAAGAGTTACATTGAAGGTGAAATGGCAGTGGAGAAGGGGTTATGTTAACCCTTGGTCCATCGTTATCAGAAGCAAATTCTTCAATTATTTTCACCTCACCTTTCTCATCTCTAAAATGGTGACCTTGTCCTATCTCCTGGTACGGGCTGTGTGGATGGAAGGAGACACTGTGAGAGACAGCATCAGTCTGCGAGGATGCTTTGACGCTGTGATGAGGTGACATTATGATGGCTCAGCTCTTGTCAGTAGAAAGCTGTACTCTCTAGAGGAGCTACTGAGAGAGGAAACCTGGAGGGAAGAAAACGGTGCCCACGCCAAGATTTGGAAAATGCCTCTTCAAGGATCTCTCCTGTAGCAGAGTTGTAGCAAATTCATGGTTAGGAGCTAACATGTATCTCAGGTTTCACATGAAAGGTGGGCAGGGTGTGAAGCCAGGGTGACAAGATTTACTCTAAGCCCTACCACAGTTAGTTGAATAGAAGTCATGTAATATGCTTTAAATAGACATGAGTCAAGATAAAGCAGTTGTATGTTTTAATATATTTCATAGCTGTGAATATATTTCATTATATATTAAATATATATATATATTTAATATATTTCACTGTGTGTGTGTGTGTGTGTGTGTGTGTGTGTGTGTGTGTGTTCAATGGGTTGTCTGTGTTTATTTACTCTTATTGCACCTGCTCGGGCTTTCAAATGACATGCTTTTTCTCCCTCTTTTACCACCTTACAATTCTTCCCAACCTTCAAGCTTTATCTTACATCTCACCTCCTATGGAGAATCATGCCCAGCTATCCTAGTTAGTGCTGATCTTCTGCCTCTAAACTTGACACCAATTTTATCCAATTTATTCATTCTCTGACACGTGCCTACCACATTTATTTTTGTTAAAGCACAGAATGTATTTGCAATACTTCAAGTATTGTGTTAAAAGATTCAGTACTCTGTACATAGTGGCTGAAATTTAAGGATTGGTTGACAAAGGTGGTTAAGGAGACATGGAAGAGAAGACTCTGTGAAGTCATTGGAATGGATAATTCTCTACCCATCTCAAATTAAGCACAGGTTGGACCAATGTGGTTCCTTCTTGAAGTGAGAAGGGCCTCTTCAATGTCTTGCAGTGTTCCCAAATCCTGTCCTTTATTATGTTCAGTTGTATTATCTGCTCTACAGTGTAAGTTTCACCTCATTATTTGTTCTTGTCCTGTCCAGCGTTTCCCAGCAGTTAGTTAGCAAACTCGATGTGCACATTCAGCCCTGCAATGTTCTGGAGCCAAAGCAGGAGGCACAGCAGAAACCTGAGCCTCCCTCGCTGGAAAAATCACAGGGTTCGTCTTGCTATATTTAGACCCTATAATTCACATGCGAGGGTTGAACACTGACCCCACGTGAACCTTCACTCCTTGTAGTTTGCTCAGCTCTGGTCTCAGCCTTCCCTGAAGTCTGAGGACTTTCCTGAGTCTGGTGTTCCTATTGAAACCTGCCGTTCACCTCATTCTTGTTCTAGACTTTTTTATCTGTTCCCAGTTCCCTGACATTATGCCTCACTTTGACACTCACTTCTGTCTTAAAATACTAACTTTCTCTAGTAGGTTTAAGTACATTAAAAATAATTCTCTCATACCTTCTCTTGCCTCAAACTTCCTTCATACCCACTTCTCCACCCTCACTATCAGCTGATGATTTCTCTTCATCCTTCAGTGGGAAAAGAGAGTTCTCTCTTTGGCCAAGTTCAAATTGACAAAATGGTGGTCATTTCAATGTGACTTCCCTTTCTTCCCGTCTGTAATACTGAAGGAAATGCCCTTTCTTATGGCCTATTCCGCTCCTCAGGGTCTGACATCTGCCTGTCCATAACTTCCTCTTACTGATTTTCTGTTAAGTAGTCACTACACAGTATCTTTTATCTGGAATATTCTTCTCTATACTCTGCTTAGTTACCTTTTCCCGTTCACTGAGACCCATTTTAAATGTAACTGTCTCAGAGACACCTTTCCTGACCGCCCACTCTATGGTAGATCCCCACAGTTATTTGTGTATGTCTCAGCCTGTTGATTTCATGCAAAGTGTCTATGTGTTGTTAGTCACCTTCAATAGAGATAATCCTTGAAGTCAGGGAGTGTGTCTCCGCCCTGGTCTCAGTGCCTCGTGTCCTGGTACATAGTGTTCTGCCAATATTTGATCAGCGGTAAGAGTTTGCTAAACTAAAGTGGGAACTTGCCATCACTACCTCACGTTCTACCCCCAACCCAATTCAAACAGGATTATACATATTGAATGTCAACTAAATATTTGGGACACTATGTGTTGAATTCTGTCTGAGTTAGTGCATGTAGAGATGACTTTATAAAACCTTGGGGCCACTAGAAATTTGTAGAGAATTCATCAGCCTGTGCAGTGCCTGCACACATGCTCTATTACCCAGTCACCTCACACTCTCACAGTTCCCAGGCTTTCTTCATCCTTGGAGGGGGATTTCTTCATCCTCCAGAAGGGGAATATATTTTGGAACCCTCCAGAAGGGGGATTTTTTTGTTTGTTTTAATTTGTGTCAACACTTTTTACAGAATTCTTATCATGTGCTCAGATGCTGCTTTTTAAATCAGACCATTTTACACCTGATTTGTACTGCTTGGCCGACTTTACTGGACTCTGTCTCTGAGCAAGACAAGGTTCTCTGAAGCAGTCTGGGTTTGCTCCATCCCAGCTCTTGTGGCTGAGGTCCACATGTGTTCCATGCAAGAAACACTAGCTTACAAGTATTGTTTTGTGTAATAGACAAAACAAACATAATGGGGGAAAAACACTTTTAACTAAGTTTTCCAAATCACCGATAATAATATTATTAAATTGTAGCAAAGTGCTACAAAATAATCTATTATAATAATTATTATAACTTTCCAGATATTCAATGTAGTATTTATTTTCTGTTTCTTTAAATTAACTGTAATCGTTAAGAATGGTAAGAGAAAATGTAGTGCTTACATAAAGCTGCAAATATTTATTATATTTTATGTAGAAAATGTAGGCTGACCTTATAAATATAATTTGCTTCTTAGTTTTTTTGTTCAGCTCTCAGCTCACTCTTCCCTGAAGTATGAGGACTATCCTTAAGAACTTTAATTTAGTAAAGCAAATTATTTTTCTACAAACAAAAAAGCCATCACCTTTCTCTTTTTTAAAAGTTTCTAACTTATTATTTTATTGTCCATCTGTGTGGCCTTCAACTATAATTAGCTGGAGGGAATATAAACATCCATGTTGTTTTTCACAGGCTAAATGTGAGTAGTGTATATTATTTCCAGAGAAACATTGCTCACTCACATAATCATATGATTTCAAAAGTTTCAACATATTCAGCTTTTTAAAAAGTCACTGTTGGCTGACTATACATACACACACACTATAAATAGAGTGGAAGAGAAAATATTGGAGCAAAGATATGGACAAAAGGAACACTTTACAGATTGACAATTTCCCTTTCCTGAATATATTTCCCAGACTACTGTAGATATATGCCAATATTTTCATGAATATAATTATGTAAATATTATAAATCTTATGTAGGTACTGGACTAAATTAGCTTATTCTCTGGTTCAGATAGATTAAAAATGTCTGGAGATACCATTTTATAGTAACATAGTTTTTTATTTTAATTAATGTGGGAGATAATTTCCAGTAATAACTGCCATTACACAGAAGAAGAAGCCCTATTTTAAAGCCATGGCACATACTGGTAAGAAAATGAGTGTGCCCACTCAAACCAATTCAATTCAATTTAAAAAAAAAATGTTTCTCTTGCACACTTGAAAGTTACTGAGAGTAGATCTTAAGGATTCTCACCATACACACACACACACACATACACACACAGAAATTAATTGAGATGATAGGTGTGCTAATAATCTTGATCTTGTTACTCATTCTATAATGTATATGTATGTCAAATAATCATGTATACTTTAAGTATATACAATTGTGTTTGTCAATTATTCCTCAATACATTTAAAAATGTTTCTCTTGCAGATGCTAAGTAAAGGATCTTTAACTTCCTTTCTTGTTAAGTAAAAGACCTGAAAGTAGAACTTTTAAATAATGTTCCTTGGAAATTGTTTCTGGAGACACTGATTCCAGTGGACTACTTACATCCACAATAGCTTTTACCTTCACAGTGCCAAAATTCAGTGCAGCTGCGTCGTGTTGATGTTTCACTCTTATTACTGGATAATGATTTATGTTTCATTTTTTGAAATCTGATTGAAGCAATGAACTCCTTACAATACACAACAGCTCAGTATGACAGTTTATACACTATAAGGGCCTTAACTTTTTTCTTTATGTATCTCAATAAAACAATGTCAATAACAAATGAAAATAGCTATTTGTGCCTCGCAGTCATCTGTCCCATGCAAAAGATTATCTTACTGATAAGAGAGGATGTAGGGCAGGGTAATGAGGTTTTTGTCTATGTCCACTTTGAAAAGTTCTTTAGACTGGAATCCTTTATTGTCACCTATGAATCCTTTATTGTCACCTATACCTGAAACTGATAGAAGGGAGATCTCATACTATCCCAATTACACAGATTTCGAAATTCCACCATTAATCAGGAATGTTGATAATCAGTTAAGACATAGAACAAATGCCCTTGACATCTGTTTCAATGTTGCCATTTTTTTACTTGATTGATGGTGACATAGCCTGAGAAGAAAGCTGCAAAGCTGTACAGGAGGATTTGTTAAAGACAAAACATGTTTCTGAAAGTTCCAGTAAATGTTTGGAGAGAAAATAACTGATGATTTAATTTGACATAATTTTCTATAAATTTTGTACTGACTCATTAAATTCAGCAATGTGAAACTAAATAAGTCACAGTATTTTATATCAAAAATATTATGACACATTCACTTTGAATTATGTACAGTACACAAATAATTTGGTTCGTTAGAATTAAACTCTGTGGGAAAACAAAGAACAAAAACTGCTAACTCCAATGATGATTCTATGGTTAAAAGAATTACACAAATAAAACCACGCAGAAACAACTATCATAATCTATAAAAATGAATAATGCTTTACTAACTAAAAAATATATCTGAAACAAAGCTTGCAGCTAATTTGAAAAGAAATATATTGCACAAGGGATATTTTAAATACTAGTCTGAAATTAATTGCAACTATAAAATATTAATACTTGTTTTGATTTGGGTAAAAAATTATGGCGTTCCATCTTTGTAGTGTATCCCTGACACATTGTATTTCCACCGATACTACACATGCTCATTCTTTTCTACTCTTCTCTCATCTTCAAGGTCATTTTTTTGAGGAATGTTTCTTAGTATGGAAGGTAATATTTAAAAGGTGAAAGATCCATGTCTCTTCTCTAATCTTTCCACCATGTTGGTAATGGTCGCGGTAATTATCAAGGTCGCGACTCAAAGATATCATAAAAGATCTTTTATTTCACTGAATTTTCTTTTGACTTTAACAACTTAAAATTAATTTCTCCTATGCCATTTAGGAGATGATTACATTTTCTGCCTCACTGTTTATTGTAGAATGATAAAAAACAAACAAACAAAAAACTTTGTCTCAATTTAAAGGCTTGTGAAGTATCAGTAGCAGGTAGAGATATGAGCCTGTCTCTGAAATGACATCACAGAGTTAGTCACATACTCTATTCCAACAGAAGACAATCCCTGAGTCAAATTCATCAGCAGAATGACCCTTGAACTGGATTAGTTTATGTAAATTCATTTAGAAAAGCAAAACAAATATGAATATAAATATGCACGGAAGATAGGATATTACTATTCTTGAGTTAAATACTTTAGAATTTAAATCTTAGACATAGGCTACTTTGGTCCTATTGGTTATTGGAATTTAAGTTTTCCAATATTATAAACTTCATTTCTACTAAAAATGCTCTGAGAGTATTTAAAGCTTATTCTTGGGAAGAGTCTTGAGGGGAAGGAACTGCTTTTCTCTGTGGCCATATAGAGATTATGCTTTACTGGAAATTCTTGCTTCGCTTTGCAAAAAAAAGAATTTAGAAGCAATAATTTGTTTTTATACTAATGAGAATTATTCCCATTCCGTGAGGAATGAGTTAATAAGGTAGCCCAGGTACTTCTAATCAGAATTGTTGATATGACATATTTGAAATAACCTACCATTTTAATTATACATGTACTACATAAAAGAATATTAAGTTGTCATTAAAACCATGCTATAGAAGAATAATTATGTATATAAAAAAATGAAGTTTCTCTTACGTAGTAGTAGAGTTATGGTGAAGTCTATTCTGTGTTGTGTTCAGTATTTTTGTTTCTTTTTATATTTGTTAATATTTTCAGATTTTGTTTTCATCAAAACTATACACATGTCCATAGTTGAAGAGCCAAAGTATTCTACAAGGTTTGTTTCAAAAAAACAGCAGACCTCTTTGCAATTTTCCCCCTTCAGAAACTTACTCCTTACTCCCCCTACTTTCAACTCCTTTTGCAAACTCTGTGGCATTTCCCTCCGCCACTAATTGCTTTCTTGTAGTACTACCTCTTACCTGGTTAGTTTAGGTGTTATCTTTGGACTCCTAGTCTCCCATCACTCTTCAGCAAACAGTAACCAATTTTCTTGATATAGTTACATAGTACTTTTAGTTGCATCAATATTCAGTGTTAAAATTTATGATGGTATGCTGCTCTTTTCATCTGAGCTACATGAAACACTGTGATTAGTTTTTCCTTCACTATTTTTTGGTGTCCCTGAAGTTATTCATGGTTGTGCTTTTTTCTGTTGGCTTATTTTTCTAAGTATTTCTTACTAATGTAAATTCTCTACAGTTTTAATTTTGCTTTCTAGGCATCTAAGCGTGTCATGTATTATATAAATTTTATCTTTTTGGAGGTATCTTTCAGTATGTTCTATGCTCCAGTTTGGACTGGTTGCCTTTACGCTATCCCTGGACCCCTTTCAATATTCTCCTGAGCATATCTTTGTCTTTTCTCTGATATTTGATCGCCTGTTTGTTATGTCTCTCCCTTTTCTTGGTTTACTCTTCCCTTTTAGGTAGAACATATCCTCTGGAGGCATTATGAGAAAAGATGGATGCTGAAAATGCCCTTATTCTCCAATCAGAGTGGATTGATATTAGACATAGAATGTATTGGAAATTATTATCCTTTATAATGTTGAAAGCCTCGGTCCATTGTTTCTAGTTTTTCTGTTGCCTTTGAGAAATATGATACATTCTGATTCCTGATCTTTTGTTTATGTCCTTCCTAAATTTTCCTCTAACCCTTTGGAAGCTGCTAAAATCATCTTATCCAGAGTGTTTTGAAACTGCGAATATTCAATTATCTCATTTCATCCATCATGTGGGCAATAATGGCACTTTTCACCATGAAAACTCATGTATCTTGATTCTTGTTAGTTTATTTGATGCTTTTCTTCTCTCAGTTATCTATGATCTCTTTCTTTCTGGAACATATATTATTCAAAGATTAGACCAGCTGGGCTATTATTTAATTTTCTTATCCTTTCTATTACACATCTTTTATAATTTTTGTTATTTCCATGGAAGCCTTCTCAACTTTATTTCCTAAACTCCTATGATATTTTTGAAATCTTTGCAGTCAAATCTTTAACTTTCAAGAGATATATATTTTTTTCCTCTCTGAATGTTCCTTTTAATAGTGCAATATTTTCTCTTTCTTTCTAAGGCCATTGGTTTGGTTCTTGATTTTCCCCCATTTTTGACGTTAGGATGCAGGTCATCTTTGTCTTTTCTCTTTCTCCTTTTCTTCTCCATGTCCTTTCTCCTCATCCTCTCCTTTCTCTTCTTCCTCTTCTGTTTTTTCTTCTTTGGATTTGCTTGTTCATCTATCATTTGTTCATCTGCTATCTAACTTAAAAGAAATCTATTGCTATTATTTCCTCTGTTCTCATTCTTATAGATTTATTTCTTTGAATTGAATAGTAGGGAAAGAATAAAAGTACTTGTTTTGTTTATCTAGACAAATACTCTTCTGTATTTTCATGATTTAAACATGTTGACTTTGTAATAATAATTGTACAAAACTATTTTAAAAGTTATTATATTTTAAAATATTTATTGTTAAAGTATCCCTAGGACAACCTTCACGTTTTGCCCATTTTATTTCCAAGCATTCTAAATATTTTTTGAATCTCATAATGAACCAAGAGAAGTTTCATTTAAATCATATTTGATCCCTTGGAGATTAATATTTTGTTTCAAATAATATAAGCAGTGTTTCAGTCAGGGCGTATAAATATATGGAGACTATAAATCTTTGGCTTACCCATTTGAAGACCTTTAACTAAGCACCTTCTCTGTTCTAGGTCCTTTGCTTGGTTCTGGGGAATAGAAAGATGAATCAATAAGCGAATCCTTCCCTTAAGGATTCCTTAGGTAATCGTTCCCTAAGGAACTCCAAGTTGAGGAGAGAATTCTGGAGATAATCTCTGTGTTGAAATACTTACAATCTAAAGGAAGTTTATTGATGCATGTAGAGTCGTGTGTTCATTAGCATGAGGTTTTGACTTGTGCGTCTAGTACTCAATCTATTATAAGTACATTGTGGTTTAATCTACTATGTACACATGTGGCCCTGCAGTGCTGCTGGTGGGTTGGTAATGTGGTAGTAGTCACATCAGCCATTTTAAGACTTCTTTGATTCATGATGCTGTATAACTTAGGGACTAATTGTACACACAAAGAAGATAACCTGCCAAGATTCAAATCCTGTATAATTGTAAGGAAATTTCTTAAGCCCCATGATGCCTCAATTTGCTTCTCTGTAAATGGGTATGATTATAGCATTTATCTCATAGAGCTATTGTGAAGATTATAAGAATTAATATATTTAAAGGCGTTAGAAAAATGCTTGGCAATAGGAAATGCTGCTTAAGTGTTAGCTATTTTTATGGACTGAATTGTGTCTCCCTAGAATTCATATGTTGACTCTCTAACCCCATGTGAGGTTATTTGGTGACAGCAACTTTAAGGAGGTCAAGAAGTTTAAATGAGGTCGTAAGAGTGAGGTCCGAATCTGGCAGGACTGGGATCCTTATAAGAAAAGGAAGAGACACCAAATACCTCTTTCTCTTGACACTTTCGCAGAGAAGAAGCCATATGAGAAATGGCAGGAAGGTGGTTATCTAAAAGCCAAGAAGAGAGGCCCCACCAGAAACCAACTCTGGTGCGACCTTGATCTTGGAATTCTACCCTCCAGAACTGTGAAAAAATAAACAATAAATATCTGCGTCTAAGCCACCCAGTCTGTCGTATTTTGTTATGGCAAGTCCACCTAGATTAATACAGTTATCATTATTTACCTAATGCCTTGAATGTATGTTTTGCTTAATACTAATCATTTATCCCATCTGTGGTAATAGTCCTTTTGTGACCCTGGTGCCATCCTCATCCTCTTTAGTGATAGGCATTTACTTAAGGCATTTGGCTGGAGTCTGGGGACCCAAAAAGTTATTGAACATAGTCTTAGTTCTTGAGTGTAATTTACGAAACAGTGGTCAACTAACAGTATTAGGGATGGTTTTCCTGTGTCCAAAAAACGGTTTGGGGGGGAACAGGGACTTGAACCAAATACCCAAGCAATGGTAGAAATACAAATGAAAAGACAGTTAAGATAGTGGAAACTGAGTGAGAAAATCCAAAGAGTTACAAACGCAGTGTGACATTTTTACCTGTGTGGTCTTTGGCACGTCACTTATTCTTCCTAGCTTTAGTTTTTTATCTGTGAAAGAAGATGCTAGTAATAATGCCTGATGAATTGTCTAGGTTTAAGTTTAAAGCAGTCATCAAATAATATTTTTAAACATGATTTGAAGATGTTTATCACATGCCTGGGTAAAATGGATAAAACAAAATAGGAGGAGCCTGATGGGAAAATGTTGGAGAGGACATTGTAGCCACATTCCAGACAACCCTGTGTCAGAAGTATAGGGTTCATTCTAGAGGCAACAAGAAAATCCTGAGAACTTATAAGCATGGACACAGTGCTGTTAGAAAAATTAATCTGCAACCTTGGAGCAGGATATTTTACAATAGGGACAGAATTAATATACACAAATATCAATGTTTCACAGTATTCTAGGAGATTAATTTTAGGGTAAGGATACCAGGAATATAAATTATGACCAAACAAGTACATAGCATCAAGTTTGACAGCCAAATGTATGTGGGGGAGTGGGCAAAAGCAAGTGGTATTATGAGCTTTTTAAAGCTATTCTAGCATCAAGGCAAATGGTGAATAAATTGTATTACAGAGGCAAATATGCTATTTCTATTTGAAACAATTTGTTTGTACATGAGGATGTGTGCTTGTGTGTGTGCATGTTTGTGGGTAATGTTCACTGAGTGCAGATACTTTAGATATAGATAAAGCCATGAGGCTGAATGGAAACACCTAAGATGAATGTACATCTCCTGACTGTCTGTAATGATATCTGCTTGGCAACAGAAAACAGACTTTTAGGGCATTGCTGGTTAAGGTAACAGAAATATACCTTTTTTGTTGTTGTTGCTTAATCATTTAAGCAAAGAAAATACCAGTCCAGCCAGATGAGGTCAGTAAAGCTAAAAAGCCCAAATGTCTAGGTTTAAAATTTGAAATTTACCCTAATGTTAACAGCGCAAGATGTATTCATTGGTTATATAAGATTTTTATTTTAATACTAAGCTATCAAATCCAGACTCTGACCATGATGAATATAATTCTTCAGCATGTTTCTGGAAAACCACATAGAAACTTAGAAGACTAGGCCAGCAAAGGCTTTCACTTCCTCCTTTAAAGTAACTGTGATTTTTCTCCTATTGTAGTGTGCTGGTTTTATGACATTTTTCTCTTTGAAACTTACAATTTCTGTTTTACTAAAATGATAGACTTTAGATGACTCAAGGCCCAAAATTAGCAAGAAAGGGTAGAGACTAATTGAAACTTTGCCTCTTTTGTGATTTGAAACATTTCCCATCTGATTATCCATCTCTTGAAAATCTTAATTCGACACCAATTTATGTTTATAAAGCAAGATGGATCTAAGAAAAAACATTTTTAATATAGTATTTAATCTGCAAGAAAACATTGATTTCAATAAGAGTGCAAACTTACATTTTTGCATTACGAGCGATAATATGTGTAAACTTGTTTCCCTTGTCTATAGTTGTTTTAAAGTATAAGGTGTGATCAAACAATATGGTGAATGTTTAAATTAAAAAAAATATATTACAGTAAAAGGCACATTGCCTTTAATCCCCTCACAGTACTACTCCTAATCTTCCAACACACTTATCCCACCATTCTTGCCACTTTCTGAAGGAGTTCTGGAAGTCCTCTTCTGTGTCTTTAGTTGTGCTGTCATGGCTGCCTTGACGTACTGGATCATTTTGACACTGGGGAAGGGCCAGAAATCACATGGTGCCGGATCCAGTGAATAAGGAGGATGAGGACACACCGTAAAATTTTCATTTGACGGAAATTGCCATATACCAGAAGCGATGTGTGACACGGAGCCTTTCCATTGTGATCACGAAATATGGTGACTGCTGCTGCCGAATGCCATCCAACAGAAAGGCAGGGATCTTCAATACAGAAAGTGGCGCGTTGAACCTTAGTAACAGTGTGTGACAACTTTCAACTTGTTTGGTGCAGTCAGTTGGGTGTGAGCTGCAGTTAGGAGAAGGTGTGTTTTAAATTGTGCTGTAAGTCATCCTCCATCACGAAAACACTCATCACAATGTGTCACACGTCGCTTCTGGTATATGGCAATTTCTGTGAAATAAAAACATTATGGAGTGTCCTCATCCACCTTATTCACCAGATCTGGCACCATGGGACTTCTGGCTTTTCCCCAGAGGACTTCCAGAACTGCTTCAGAAAGTGGCAAGGATGATGGGATAAGTGTGTTCGAAGCGAGGGGGGTTAATGGCAATATGTCTTTAACGAATAACTTTTTTTAAACATTCACCATATTGTTTGATCACACTTAGTAGTCTCCTAAGACACTTACAACCATGAAGACATTATGACAGCTTCAAAGAGCTGGAAATAAACAAACAGACAAAATACCTCTGTTGTTAACTTAAACATTTTTCTTACAGAAAACTCAGTCTTGTCTAAAACTTATATTGATAAATCTCACTGTTTTCTATCTTTCTCACTTTAATTTTTAGATGGCTGGATTTAACAAAATTGTTTGTCACTTGGGTAGTAAGTGGAAGGGAATATTATCTCAATTGAGTTCAGTAGGGTAAATTTCTGTTCCACCAGCATAGATAAACTTCAAAAAACAACAATTTTGGGAATTAATTGTAGCTAACATTTGTTGAGTTTTCACAACCTTAGACACTGGGTTCAGATAGAGTAAGTCATTTAACCATTATGAGAACAGCAGTCGCTATTAACATTGTTATTTTTTGAATGAGGAAATCTATTCATTGATTATGTCAACAGTTTTCAAAGTTTGGCATGTATCAGAATCACCTAGAGAACGATTAAAGAATATGAGGTCTAGGCTTCTTGAAATAGAAGAAGGTCTGGGTCTTTTTATTTTTACCGACTTTTTCTGGTGCTTCTGACTGCCCCAAAGTTATAGAACCACTGGCTCAAGTACTTTGCCTAAGGTAATAAATGGCAGAGCTGATATTTACACCTAGTTGATGAGATGCCAATAATTTATGTTTTTCACTAACATGCTGTATTCTCTCCAACTATTTTCACTTTCTTTCAGATTACTAGGATGTCTATACAGTTTCTGAAACAACAGATATCTAGATGACTCTGTCCTCCTTTGAACAAAAGGAACCAATAGGGTCTCATAGTATATAGGTTTTTAATTAACTCCTTTACTAAGAAGTGTGCTATTGACGTTAGATAAAAATGTAACAAATATACGTTGTATTTTGGTGAAGTGTCACTGAAAAATTTCTAGCAGAAACAGAATAAAGGTATTACAGAAGTTGTTCCTATGCTGGAGGTGTGGTGGATAAAGTTGTTGAATTCCGAGGGGCCTATAAATTGCCCGGATACAGTGCCGGGAGACTCTACACATCCATTTCCACAGCTTATCATACAATAAAATGAACTTTGAATAATGGGCTACCCTTACTCCCTGTACACTGCAAATAATTTGCACTGCTTTATTAAGAGTATAAAATGAAGCAACAATAGCTGTAATGGTTTAACATAGAAACCATCAACTTTGCTGCTTACTCTAAATCTGTTTAATGTAAGGTAATTTGATCAACAGCCCTGAAGCTCACGTCAACAACTTTCCCCAGGAGAGAAACTCTAATAACAACTACAAATGTAGTTACGGTTTTCACTTTCTGGCCCGTAAAGCTATTTTCCTGTGTTTGGAGTAAAAAATGATTTTCAGACAGTTTGTGGGAAGGTTCTGAAAAACCTGGGTTTACATTTACTGACATATGGCTATAGCACCCCCTGCTGATGACTGCTGGGATTAAAATTCGTGCCATGCTAACCTCAGAACCCAGCAGCGTTCCTGGAGCCATTTCACTCCACTTGTGAGACAGAAAAATAATGCGACCTCAACTTGTCGTATCCAATCTTTAAACCACTGTTACGTTTTTCTTGAAACTCTAAATTCTCAGGTATCATTGGGTTATTGATAATTTTTATGACCTATTGGTAATTTGTCCATCCTTTCATTCAACAAATATTTATTGAGTGCTCACCCAATGGCAGGGGATAGTCTAGTTGTCTGTGATACAAGTGTGAACAAAACAAAGCTCCTTTCTCATGAGCTGACATACTAAGGTGGTGGAGAGAGTCAGAGATAGAGACAGAAAGAAGACAAAGGTAAGTATGTATGTCAGCTGGTGACAAGCATTACGGGAATGAAAAAAGAAGCAAGGTAAAAGGAAATGACAAATGCAAAGAGGATTGGGAGAGTCTAATTTTTACAGGCTGATCTGAGTGTCGTGATATTTTGTTCCCACCCTTTGAAATAGTGCACTAACCACAAGCACAAAGGAGACGGTACCGACTTTATAACACAGCTGCTCTTTAGAAAAATGCTCAAACTGCCATCTACCTAGCTTTGCCTGTGGCACGGAGACCTCAAAGTTCTCCCGTAGCAATCAGAGTAACAGTAAGGCCCAAACAGAAGTCTTCACAAAGGGGAGGCAGTGCACAGCAACCCCCACCCAACCCCACGTGAGGGGTGGCATGGGAGGCGTGCCTGCCTGCGGAGCTGCAATGCATGTTTCTAGAAAACCTCTTATATTCAAAATAAGTGCATCAGTCTTTGCCTAACATGAGAACTACATTCGAAGCATTATTTGAGACCGGGCTCCTTTTATTTATTTATTTTTTTAAAAATCTGAATTGTTTGGCACTTACAAAGCTAGTGGGACAGAGCGCTTTGACGATGAGACAAGGTCACAGCTATTTGCACAGCTCATTTTACAATCCAAAAGCATGTGATTACAGTCGTTCTTTTTTTTAAATTTTATTTTCTTTTTCGTTTTTTCTTTTTCTTTCTTTTTTCTTAGTTTTAGGTGTACAAAACAATGTAATAGTTCTTAACTTGTACACATCTGCACTGTGGTGAGGGACGGCTTCAGCTTTGTCGCTGTTTCCAGCCCGTGTCCTGAGACCATGCAGGTGGCTCCGGCTTCACTGTACCATCTCTGCTGGTCACAGTACAGAGGGACCACTGGTCTGAAGCTCACCTGAGCCAAATTGCAAAACAATGAAATGAATGACTTCTGTTTCCGGTTCTGTTAAGTAAGGAAAGAGAAAAATTAGTTGAATGTATTAAATAGCATATGATAGTAGAAAAAATATGGATAAAAAGGGTAATTTGCTATGAACAGGAAGGCGGCAAGCACATCTAGGACAGGGATCGCCTTCCATTCCTACTTCCTCTCCCCAGTGGTGCCGCTCCCAAGGTCAAAGCCCAACTCTGGATCAATCAAGGCTTCTACCTTCTCAACATCTATACCCAGGCTGCTATGCATTCTCCAGAAAAATCACACACTTTTAATGGGTTGGGAATGTAACAAATTCATGGTCCTCAAAATAGCCTGGAAAATAGTCTGCAAAATAGCCTGGAAAGTTCCCAGCGTGTTTCTAGTTGATTCTATGTCCCATTTTTAACCTTGGCTTCTCTCCCCTACTGTCGACCTCATCAGACCTTATCACAAGTTTCCCCCCAGGAGAAGAGCTACCTTCTTTTTACAGACAGGAAATCTAGGCCACCTGGTTGTTATTCCCCAATCTTCCTGACAGCTCCATCACCTTCCGACAAATCAGCATCTGCTGAGTTCTTCCTCATCCTCTCCTCTTCTGGAGGCAGGAGCCTCAGTCTAGCTGTTCAAGAACGATCATTTCTCCAGTCCCCCACGTCAGCGACATTGCTACATCATTCATCCACCCAGCCCTCATTCCCTCCGCCTACTGGCCTACTGAGGCCCTGTGTGTCAGGGTAAATCAGTGGGCTAGAGTCAGAGCGAAATGACCCTGGACAAGTTGCAGTTTCTCTCATTGTCCTCATTTGTCAAGTGGAGAGCAGGATACTCTCCCCCAAGGCTTTTGTAAGGATTAAGTGACACAGTATGCAAAGCACTTGGATCACAGCAAGTATGTAAAAAAGACGACAGCTTTTATTATCGCTTGTATGACTCCTGCTGCAGCACACTACCAATTTTGCAACTGTCTTTTTCAAATCATGTTTACATATATTTCCAATTTTATCCTTACAAAAGCTTATAATATAAGCAGGACATATCGAGAAATGGATTCAAAGTAGCAAAGTTGCTTTCTCAAGCTCACAGAAATAGGTGGTGGTAAAATTGGGACTCAAAATTAGATTTTCTGGATCCTTCTTCAGTGCTTGTGTGCCTACATTTACTGCCTTTTTAGCATCTGATTCTGTCTGGGGAGTAGGCTAATGTCTGTGGATTTTGGACTCATTTGAACTTAGGAGCCAATGAGCTACTATTGTTGTAAAATATAATTGTATCTCTCTGTGTGGATATCATTTGTGTTTTTATTTATATTGTGGGTTACTTACATGTTCGATGTTCTTTATGAATACAAAGTGGGATAGGCATTAACTGCATTACCTGAAGCAAAGACTATAGCTGTGTGAGACTGAGGAAACTACACTAGATTTTACAAAATGCTTTGTGAACAAAACTGCAAGCACTTATGACAAAGGCTATATAACATATGGTTTAGCATCCATTTACATTTGAAAGTGTACAACATCCAGGGAGAGGAAATATGTGGGTATTTTCTTCTGTAATTTTTTTTTGTTGTTGTTGTTTTGTTTTTTTGCTTTATAGGCTCAAGGTTTGGGAGCAATTTTGAGAATTCAGTTCAGTTGGCTGTTTTCAAGAGAATATTTAGGTCACCTGAATTTCAAGTTACTTTACAGCTTATGTAAACAACTTACATCAGCATTAAATCACTTTATTGAAACGGTTTCTTTATTTTGTTTGGGAGAGAAATAGCTATTTAATTTTTGAACTATTAAAATAAAAACCGAGCTGGTGAATAAAGAATCGGGAATATATGAGAGAGTGCTGGCTTAAATTGAAACATAGAAAATGAATTCCTACAGGAATTGTCAGTTCCGAAGTACTATTTCCCCAGCTGCTGGACATGTTGGAATTGCCATGGCTGAAGAAAACTGCCCCATTTAAGATCATACCTGGTCCCCGGGCAGCCCCCTTCCAATGCCCAGTAAATGGGATTGTATAAAGGGTTGGCCTCCTTGCCACGATTCAAAAGGGTATCAAAGAGAAACAGTACCAGACCCTTGTTAAAGGTGGCAAGACAGATTTTATTCAGACTACTGCACTAGGAGAGAGACAGAATCCAGTACAAACAAAGCTAAATTCCAACTGAGACAAACGTAACTGAGGTTTTTAAAGGGAAAACAGAAGGAGAACAGAAAAGAGCTAGAGGAACTGAGAAGAAAGGATAGAAAAACACCAACTAGGACTCTACTGGGAAATGAAAGTTACAGAAGTGGAGTAAATGAAAAATGACTGAAATGGTTTGTCAATGTGCGTATGGGTAGTGACAATGTAAATTTCATGGTTTTTTCGCATTGCATATTCTAGTGCTAAGACTCACTGTGAGGCTGGGGACAACTTGAGAAATAAAGCCTAGTGCAGGTGAAAGCCAGGCAAAAGTTTGGTCAAGTCTCTTACCACGGTGTTCAGGCAAATCCTTTGTGTTGTGTGGGAGCTCAGAGTTCCCAAGGTCATCCATTTTCAGAACTCCTTGTAGGGCTGCCTGGGCAGCTATTCAGACTGCAGTGGAGCATTACTTCCCCCTCCATGCAATCTGTCCTCCATTCACTCTCCTCTTCCAAAGGTATTGATCGCAAGGTCTCTAATGAGTGTCCTACGTGCTAATCTCCATCTGAGGCTACTTCTGAGGGAATCCAGCCTCTAACATTGTGCTTCTTATAACAATCGTCCCTATACAGTTCACAAATTTGAAATACACAATTCTTTATTCTCTCCAAAGACCTCTTGCTATATAAGTCAAACATCATTATAGCTTTAGAATATATACCAGATACAGGATTGTGGCACTTCATTTTACATAAAAAGATATAGTTCACTTGGGCTAATACATTTTTAGCCATTTGTGTATTAATTTCTACATGTTTCAATTTTTGTTTTTTTGCAATAATATTCTATTATATCCTCGCATAACTGAAATGGATCAATGATTCAAAGGTAGTCTACTAAATCATAAATATAAAGAGAGATATTGTAACATAAATGCTACAACTCAACATTATCAATGTAAATCTATTACATCTTAAGTACAGAACTAATAGGACGGCCAGAGCAAGTAAATCTGGCATGAAGCTTTTACACAAACAGTCAAAAAAGCACCAACAGGAAGAGCAGTGTATATGAAAATTGGATTTTATAGGACGAGTGATTCATCTACCTCTATTCCTTGAGATATTGTTTGTATCGAAAGTTTGTCAAATAGCATCATAAAACCATTAAAGCTATTGCATAATTTTTAAACAAAGTAAAGTGATCTCATCAGTCATCCTAACTAGTATTTTTTTTTCGGAATTAGTGAAAAATACTGCTTTCTTACATGAAATTGATGAATTTATTTGCTAAACATAGAGAAAGATCCAAAGTTTTAATCCTTGAACAACATTCATAATATTGCCCAAAAAACCCTTAAATACATAAAATGCAAAATTATGGATAAACATTAGCTTCAGAAAGAATAATTGCAACAGAAGCAATTGTCAAAATTTATTTTATTAAATAGCCCCAATGAGTATCAAGTTATTTAATGCATACATTGTCAGCAAGAATCTTCCTGGTGTTGTTTTTATATTGAAGGAGAAAGTAAAAGTTACAAACGTGATGAAATTTTAGCCATGTAATTTAGGTGTTTTCAACATCCTGGAAAAAATAAGTAAGCAACCAATATACTTTGTTTTTCCTATTTTTCAGTAAGCTAATAGAAAAATATTCATATTATTTTCTTCTATCATCCAAACTTTTAAAAACAAATTCTTTGAACATATATGCTTCTTCTGGTATCATCCCATTCTCCTGCAATCCAATTACAGTAAAATTTCTCAAATAATATTTTATATTTCCCTCTCTTTGTTTACTTATCTCCTGTTTTTTTCTATAGCCCATTCCATAGGGCTTTCATTTATACTCAGTGACAAATGACAAAATGGCTTCTATCTCAGCAAGTTCAAGAGTACGTTTTCAAATGTCTTATCAAATTTTCCCTCGATTGAATTCCCACTTTTATTTATATACATGTAACATATGAAATTATATTATATATATCAATGAAATATAAAATATATACATAATATGAAAGGCTTTAAAGAAAACACAATCATCCCTTATCTAACCTCTCCAATCATTCCAATTTTCAGAGAATAATACTTTGAAATTATTGTTATTTCTTTTGCTACTTGTCTCTATAAAACGTATTATTCTGAGTTTTTTTATTTAATACATTACCTATTGATTTTATACTATCATTGGGCAGAAAAACTAAACAGACATTCTTCTAAGGAGCCTATATGTTGTGATCACAAAATACAGTGAATGCTGCTGCCAAATGCCATCCAGTGGAAAGGTTACATAATCAAACAGTTTGGGATCAAAAAAAATTAAGAAATTGCACTTGTATGGTATCTGCATTCAGCAGTTTCTTTCTGTTGGTTGTTCAAAGGACAGTGCAATATAAATTCAGTATGTGGCATCGTTGGTTTTCTTGTCTTCGTGCATGTGAAACCTGGTATTTTTATTGATACAGTTTTCCTATAGTTTCTCATTCTGTTCTGTGTGACATAATCTTCAGTATGAACTAATGTTTCTCGGTTTCTAGGGTGTCTGAAATTAAGAACCAGACAGATCCATCTACTCTGACCCAAACCGTGGCCTTAAAGTAAACTGCTTGAAGAAATTCGGTCCCAATGATTATAGGTAGGGGATTTTTGAACTATGTCCGTATTCAAGTGGAGATCAAAGAAGCGTAACTAAAAGAATTATGGACTAAATGACATGACAGAGGTGGATTGAGCAAAAATTGTATTTAAAAGGGATTAAGACTCAAACTCAGCAACTAAGGCAGTGAGTGGAAGGAATCACAACATGGGGAATTTCTTAAATAAAAATTTATTAACTTTAAAAAAATAAAATTAAGAAAATGATGAATGACTGTTGGCACTTGTTATGAAAAGTAATAGTGTATCATACTGATAATGAAGTCAGGTATCATGTGACAATTGCCTAACAAATAGGAGATTTCGCAGATCACTGACAAAGATTTGGGAGAATTCTTTGAAGGGGATACAGAGTTGATAGAAAAGGCATAGTAGGATTATTTAAATGTGATAAAAATGGTGTACTTATAATAAGGTAATTTTCATTTTCTTAGTACTATCTATTAAAGTGGTACCAATTGCCAAGATTATAAAGAAAATCACAAGTTAAATATGTGCATGTTTTGGAACTCTAAATCACTCAGTGGTCCAACAACACAGACTATAAACATAAATTATTGCATAGGAGGCAACAACAGTTGCTAGTCTAATTCTTAAGTATCCCTCTTGTTAGTTCTTCAAACTGGGTTTTACAATTGCCTCATCTTTTGTCTTCAATTTCTCATCTCTTTTCACCAAATGCTCCATCTTCTGCTGCTAAAATCTTACTGTTACAAAAAAACAACCCTCAAATTCCTCTTGCTGTATGGCAAAAATCATTATCATCAACTTCAGTAATTCCACAAATATTTATTGAGCACCTATTAAGAGCTAGATATTGTGCTAAATGCTGAGGTTGCAAAACTTATGAGGTCAAGTGTGGTTTATTTTGTGAAAACTATCTTAGTAACTTTATGTGTAAATTTAATCTTATATCACAGAATTCATTAAGGGTTTAAAAAGGTGACAGCTTTTTCATGCAGCCAGATGTGTAAATCTTTAGAGAAAATGTGACAAATTTGATTTGTTAATATGCAAGGAGGAGCACACATTACTCCCTGATAAAAGGAGGATGTCTGGTTTGTACCCAATATTGAGACATGGTTCTTCCAGCTTTCCTTAGCTCTACTTTGCCACTCCTCCATCTTTCTCTACCCCACCCCAATCCATCATGTCCTACATACCTGATGTCCCAACTTATTCTTACTTACTGTTTTCTCCATTTGGCTTCATCACCATTTCATTTTAATTGACAAGTTCACCTAGAGCCTGCCTTTTTCAGAAGATTTAAAATAAACCAGTGTATACAGTTTTCCTCTTGAAGATTTGGCTGACCTAACACTTTACAAGACATAGTTGGAAACTCTTTCTGGGACAGATCAGTCCTTCCTATTGTTTGTACAGTTTCTATGTCCCCCAGAGCTATGCAAACTCATATAATTTCTCTGTTTACACTTCTATTTAAATCGAAAAAAATGCATTTCTTTCCTTCACAGGCAGTTCAATTCTGAATAGTTCAAACAAACCAGTAAGTTAATTGGTTACTCAGGTAACTGATTATGGAGTACTTATGGAGTATTTATTTTATTGATTGGGGAATTTTTCATGTCAAGCTATTTTTAGAATTTTATAGATAAAGCAGTGCTGTGTAACAAAAGGAGCTAGGTAGACTGAGGCATAAACCTTTACTATGTAGCATCTCTTGGGTCATTTAGTACCTGTGTGACCTGTTCATTATTTAGTCTCTCTGGTTCTTTGTAGACTCATTTATATCATGAGATTATACTGTCCTGAACTGAAGTGACATCTCGAGTTTCTTTCTGATCCTCAAAGCTCTGATCTGATACCTTTCCAGTGATCAAAATTATAAGAAAATTAGGAAGGTTAAATTACAGTTTTAAAGGCAGGAAGAAATGGGTGTTTTATTAGGTACTCATAATAGACTGGTTTATTATGTTAGAAAGCTCACTTTTCTATTTCCAAACCTTTTCTCTGGAAATTTGTTTAGCTACTAGTAAAATAGGTCTGTAGTGCATTAAACACCTTAGTAGAAATCTCTGAAAACAGGCCTGATATAGGTGGGTTTTTTCCCCTCATTTGGTCAGGGTGCAGAAATCTAGACCATATATGAGTAAAAGCCATTTTATGTATATATAAAAAGCCATTTTATATATATATATATAAAATATATATATATATATATATATATATATATATATATATATATATATATATATAAAATATATATATATATACACACACACACACATAAGAATTGACTTTACTGAGGCATTCACAGCTCCAAAGACTTACTGGCTAATCCCACCCTTACTCAATTTACATATCTCTTATTTATATTCAGTCTGAAGTGATTTAGGCATAAATTTATCCTCTCATGGAATAGTTAACCCTTGACTTTATGATGGAATAAAATAAGATGTACATCCCAAACCCAAAATACACTGTGCATGGGGAAAATTCAAGTCCTTAGAATTTCTTCAATGTGAAAGTTACTCGCTTAGGGAAAGGAGACGAGTGGGCATTGAAAATCATTGTGAGTTTTTGTGTGAAGCATTTTATTTTTCAGTTTTGTATATATAAATCCATAAGTTGCTGAATTAATTATAATACATATCTAAAAATTTGGGGGTCCTCAAATTATTCTTGGAGTTTGCTTTTACTGTGACATATGCATGCAAAGTATTCACTGCTTCTATGTTAAAACATTAGGCTGTTTGGTAAAAGTTACAACAGTGAGTCAATCTTTTCCTTTGTAAAATTATGAGGCTAATACACTAAACTTATATTCAAGTTATTATTATTATTGAATTGACTTGAATCACCATTGTAATTTCATTGTTTTGTGTTACTATGTGTTACTATGACTTAAATTTTTTTGCTTGTTTGTTTTTTTGTTTTATTTTGTTTTTAGTGTTGTGTGAAACTTGCTTGAGTGGTTTTAAATACTATTTATCTTTCATGGGTCAGCAAAAACTAATGATATAGCTACACAGGCCACTCTATGTGTTTTCTGTTTTCAAATATGGTTATATTTATATTAGATAGCCGAATGTAGAAAAAACTTTTTTTTTTCAAACAAGGATGATTATAAGAATATCCTCTAGAGGGATCTATTTTATTGCTTTATAGCCACAGGCTTGATATTGTCTAGATACCAGGTCTCCAGGTTTTTTAAAGTATTGAAGATTCAGTACCATGATATTTAATGAAGGGGGAGGAGCAAAATGACAAATAAATAATTAAAGATTTAAAAATTCAGTGTTTTTGATAGAGATGGAAAGTTCATTTCCTCCAAATACACATTTTTTAATACGGTATGAAGCTGATGATGCAATAGATTTTCATGGAAAAGAAGAAATTTCTTTTCCTTACATAAGAACTCTTAGAAGTTCATTCTTAATTGGAACTTATATTGCCAGTTAAATGCTACTCTCAGTTTTTGATAAAACGTTCTTTAATAACATCAAGTTGAGAATTACACTTCACAAACTTCGGAACAGATTTAACTGTTCTGTAGAACTTTTTGAAACCAAAGAATAAATTTTATTTTGAAAGTATGAATTTCCATTATTTTTTATGAAAGAGTAGCCTATGAACCTAACATTTATATTGTTTATCTCAAGATCAAAGATAATTAAATGTTTAGTCTCTGATAAATATAATATAAACAATCATGCCTTTAAACTTGTCCTTTAAAAAAAGGAGTACCCTGCTTGATTTTAGTTTTTATAGTACCTCTTTAATTGTAGTGTTTTTGCTATTGAATGTACAATAACCTATTGGAATTTACATTGATTCATTTTCTTAAGCAATTCTTTCACTGTCAAATTACTCTAGAAGTGTACACAAAATGTTTCAGTTCAGTGTGTGCTCATTATATTCTTCTTGTTGTAAACACATAACTAATAATATAAAGAAAATGAAATCTCAACAAACTTTTCAAAATAGGAATTGTAAATTATTTCTGAATGCCTTTGAAAGTCATACAGGAGTTGTTTTAAAAAACGTGAGTTTTCAAAAACTTTGTGAATTCTATTGTGCTATTTTATAAATGATTTTTGAATCTGGAAGAAGGGGGGGAAATAAGAACGCAGATAAATTCAATGGCATAATCTTTTCTCAGCACAACCACTTCTAAATTTTTTCTGCAGTTTTGATCTCAGTCATTGGATTTCTTTCACCTAATCTCATAATCTTGCATCCTTTTTATCCTTCATATTCCTAACCCACTGGTCACCAGCTTCTCCACAATATTTCTCTAGTTTGCTCTTTCACCTTTCACTCTCAAAACTGCCTTAAGGCCCCTATTCATTCTCTCTGTCTCTCTCCTTTGTTTCTCTTTCTTTCCATCTGCAATACCGTGTTTTCCCGAAAATAAGACGAGGTCTTATATTTTTTGCTCCAAAAGACGCATTAGGGCTTATGTTCAGGGGATGTCCTCCTGAAAAATCATGCTAGGGCTTATTTTCCGGTTACATCTTATTTTGGGGGAAACACGGTAGTTCATCTTTATTTATCTGCTTAAGAAGTAAATATTAGATGGTAAATGATCTATTGGTTGTTTGTAATTTTTATCTGAGTAACTGTAACCAGACTTTTATTTACTAACTCTTATCAAATTTGAAAGTAGCTACAGTTGAAATTATAAGCTGCCTCCCTACCAGGTATCAAGCCAAAGGTGTCCTTTCAGGTTTTTGGCCCAACCCAAGTTCTTTCCTTTATTCTGGTGGGTCCCCAGGTTGTTAACTTTTTGGTCTCACCTTATAATTATCTCCAAATAATCTTTAAACTTCTCCAAAGATTTTTGAGAAAAAAATGTTTGCTTATATTATTCTAAACTTTAGCTAAACGTTAGTATATTTCTTAATTCCTGTAGGCTTATCTGTTTTCTGATGCTTTATTTGCCTCACTTACTGTTTTTAGAACTAAAAATTACACAGACTTGGTCAGAAAACTCTGTGTTCCAGTTCAGACTCTGCCTTTTACTGATTTTAAGATTTATTTATTCAGTTTTCTGAGCTAAATTTGTCATTAGTAAATGGGGATAATTTTATATATGAGTATTTCATAAAGTTTTTTGACAAAACTCACCTGGAAGGCATATCAGAATCACTGAGCATACTACCTGGCTCACAAAAGTTACTCAATAATTGCTATTTTCTTCCGCATCTTGTGTGTGCTATTTTCTCCTTTCTGGTTACTTGCCAACACATTTCACCAATTGCTGACGGTTGGTCTATGACCCTGTATTGCACAAGTGGGAATATGTTGTTGAAGTATATAAGATAGAGGAGAAATGCATTATAACATCAGGCATTCCTTGACCTTCTTGTCTGTACTAATCAGTGAATTCTGAAATATGTTAATGAAATTTTTCATGCCCTGGAAAATTTAATAAAGGTTCAAGGTTGTTTCATGTTGGTGTGATCAATCAAGCCAAAATAAATGCATTTTGGTAAATTCTCCTAATCTATGGGCAAAGCAAATTTGCATGAGAGGTGCTATACTACTACATTAAATATATATTTTTTTAAGGAGGGCACAGCTCACAGTGGCCCATGCTGAGATCGAACTGGCAACCTTGGTGTTATTAGCACCACGCTCTAACCAACTGAGCTAACCTGGCACTGCTACATTAAATATACCTGGCATAGTCATACTTAAAAGACGTGTTAAGATGGGAAATTTTCTTCTTAGAAAAATTTTTCCAATTTATTGTTGACTGTTGATAGCAATATGCTTGAATAGGAAAAGGCAAAACATATATAAGTGAAAAATTAAATATAAGTAAAAGAGTGCCTGCATTTGAAATGCAGCTTGACAATTTGATACATGTTGACTTCTACATGGATACAACAACCAATTAATTTTTCTCATAAATATCCCGCATTATAGTCAGAATCTCATAGCATAGAAAAAATATAACTAAATACATATGAGTGCCTATTCTCACCTAGACATCAAGCATGCTTGGAATCTTCTCAGGGAACAAAAACCCCTAAGTCCAAGAATACATATTGCCTTTGTATCCATTTAATGCTAAAACTTCCTAGTGATTGACATGGGTCCCCGTCTTCTGACATTCTCCTACACCTCATGCCTCATTACCTAGAGCCAGAATGCTCATTTTATACAAGCTACGACTTAATCTCACTGTCACAGGGTCCCTAGCTTCGAGGCCTTTTCTTTCAGCCTACAGCAAGTCATCACCTGTGCCTTCAGATTGAGGTAACTAGCCTGGTGCTTTGGGAGACTGCTGTGAGGGAACCAAATTATTTCATCTGATGAGGAAGCGGGAGAGGCGGGAGTTGGGGTCACAGAGCAAATTGGCTGTGGACACACATAACAAAAGTTGCTGTTGATGTTTCCTTGTTTTGACTACAACCTTTTCTTTTTTCTTACTCTTGGAAAATAGTTTCTTCAGTCACTGAAGTTTAGAAAGCACTTAGTCCACGAAACGTTTTCAGCTTAACTTTATAAGTGATTTACTTTTTTAGGTTACAAATTATTATCATGTGAAAAAATTATTTAATAAATAATTAAATAATTAAGGTTACAAATTATTATCATGTGAAAAAAATATATTTTTCTGTTGTTCTTGTTATTTTTTACCTAAAGGAGGGCACAGACAGGTGAAAAGAGTTATTGTTGCAAATCATAAACTATCCCCCGACCTGATGTTTCCTGAAAGTGGATTAACAGAGTCAGTTTTATATGTATCCTTTGTCATTCAGACATGTGTTTCATCTAGCTCTCCCTCCACAGGATAAAATTTCCAAATTTTATAGACTTAGGTTTATAGAAACTATTACACTATGGAACCTGCAGATACTGTTTAAAAGTCATAATGAGTTGCAATAGGAGTAGATAATAAGTACAAATAAAAAGTGAACAAATGGCACAGTATTCCTTGTTACAATCTCAAAAAAGTTGAATTTTGCCTTCAATATATACAAAAAGTTAGATGCAGTAAAACTATAAAATAACTTTTCCATGTGCCACGGGTTTGGTTATACTGTGAATCAATGGGAATAGCGTGACACATTGCAAATAGGCTTTCAGAGTAAAACACATTGTGGTTTGACTCTCAGGTAGGAATATGCAAGCTATGTAACCCTAGGACAGTTACTTGATCTCTTTGAGACTTCATTCTTTTACCTCTCAAAAGTAAGAAACAGAACACAAGCTCCAGTCCAATATAATTTATGCTCATTAAAAGCATGTCCAACCAAACGGCACTATAGATGACCAAAAGTAATACATCTCTAAGGAGATGAATGAAGCACATTAAAAGAAGTGCTGTGTACAGGGGAAAGTAAATATGGATCAGGGATGAAGGGGGCCAGGAAATAAAACAGGAAGCTTGCTCATGCCAGTTACGAGAGTGCAGTCAGCTTCTTTCTGCAGCCACCATGTCATCACACAATGGGCTCCGGAACAAGTGACACGGGGGCAAGGATGGAGGTTCCACATGGGCTAACCGACACAGACTTCCACTCACTAAAGCTAACCTGGCTACCTCCACACTGAGTGACCAATCGGCCAGCAGCAGAGAGCACACTGAACCCCTGACATGGCACCACTCCTGGGGTGACCAACCGGTTCCCTGGTGGCATGTTGATTATATCGAATAGCTTCTATACGGGAAGGGGCAGCATTTTGTCCTTATTGGAATAGACACTCCAGATACTGATAAGCCTTCCCTATACGCAATGCTTCTTTCAAAACTACCATTTGTAGACTTATAAACTGCTTTATTCACAGTCGTGATAATGCACACAGCATTGCTTCTGATCAAGAAACTCACTTCATAGGAAAAGAAATGTGGCAATGGGCCCACACTCATAGAATTCACTGGTGTTACCTTGTTTCCCACCATCCTGAAAGGACTGTTTTGATAGAAGAGAGCAATAGAATTCTGAAGACTCAATTACAGTGCCAGTTAGGTGGCAATACCCTTCGGAATTGGGATAAAGTTCTCCAGAAGGCTGCAGAGGCTCTGAGTCAGTGTCCAATATATGGTGCTATTTGTCTGTTAGCCAGGAAACATGGGTCAGTCCAGGTGGAAATGGGAGTGGCCCTGCTCACTATTGCCCCTAGTGACCTGCTAGCAAACTTTTTGCTTCCTGTTTCCATAACTTTATGCTCTGCTGGCCTAGAGGCTTTTGTTCAGAGTGAAAAAGGCTTCCACCGGCAGGCATAATGATTCCATTGAACTGCAAGTTTAGATTGCCATTCAGTCACTTTGGGCTCCTCATGCCTCTGAATGAACTGGCAGAGAAGGAAGTTACAGTGCTCGCTGAGTAATTGACCTGGATCACCAAGGAAACTGGACTGCTATTCCACAGTAGAGGTAAGGAGTGTATATCTGGAATATGGGGGATCCTGTAAGACATCTCGTGGTATTACCATGCCCTTTGCTTAAGGCCAGTGGAAAACTACAACAACCCAATCCAGACAGGACCATTCAGGAATGGTGGTAAAGAATCATGACCAGTAAGGTGCTGTACGAAGGCCAAGGGAATACACAATGTATAATACAAGAAGATAGCCATAAAGCCCAGCTAGAACCACATGACCAATTACAGAAATGAAAACTGCAATTGTCATGAGCATTTCTTATTTTTATTATTTCTTATTTTTGTTACCTGTTTGAATGTATATATACATATATTAAGCAAATATCTTTGTCTTCTTTCCTCTCAACTCCCATATCATGTAACCTAAAATATACTGACTTCATATCAGTATTTAAGTATTATTAATTTTATACTATAGTATTTCTATTACAGATGTCAGGAGAGGAGTAAATATCATTCAATGACTTTGTCTTCTCTTCTAGGGAAGGGATTTTAGTGCTTTTTTGATTGTACACAGAATAGTTGTATCATGTTAGGTAGAATTATGACCTTGTTATTACTGTGTTTCCCCGAAAATAAGACCTAGCTGGACCATCAGCTCCTATGCATCTTTTGGAACAAAAATTAATATAACACTGGGTCTTATTTTACTATAATATAATTTAATCTCCAAATCTTTATTTGGAGATTAAAAATTGCAAGAATAAAGAAGATTTTAATGTACAATTAGCAACCTTGATCTAATGGACATATAAAACCCTATACCCCAAGAGCACCAATGTAAACTTTCTAAAATGGCAATGATATGCTGACGATGTTAGTTTCTACACTTATTACCAGGCCAAGTTTTTCCATGTTTTCAGAAACATCCATGATTTTGGAGAAGAGCCCAGGAATGTCTTTCTCATGGCCTATTTACCACAGAATTAGGAAATGCCACAGTGAAGTTTATAGGCAGCTTCCAAACTAAATATAAGTATAGAGGTTATTGATTGGAAAGCTTTTGACCCCTATTTGAAGCCCAGGTGGTAATTAAGGGGTATCTAGGGAAGGACTCTTAGCATACTTAATTAGCTTGATTCATCAGTTAGTGAGAAATGTTTTTAAAAGTTTCCCACAATGATAATGTTTTCAATTTTTTCCTCTACTTTTGTTATTTTTTGTTTTATAAATTGAAACAATATTATTAGATGCATACACATATGTAATTCCTATACGTTTTTGGCAAATAACTTATTATTATATTATCTTCAACCTTAAATAATATCCTGTGGCAAAACGTCTGTTTGATCTTATTTTCATATGGCTTTTGTCACTGTTATTATTGTTACTGCTTGGTATGCAATTTCGGTAATTTAATTTCAACATTTCCCTGCCTCATGTTTTATACATGCATGTAATGAAAGGCAAATGCCCCAATTTTGCTTTTTAACCAACTTTTTAGTCTGTCAATTGGAAAAATTGATCTGTTTACATTTATTGCTTCACTGATATATTCAAATTCACTTCTGACATCTGATTTTGTATTATCTATTTGTTCTTTCTTTTCTTTGTTTTATTGTTTATTCATGTCTTTTCATTTCTGTTTTTCCTATACCTCATCTGATGTAGATAAGCTTTGTTATTTATTTCTTTGTGCAGGTGAACAGATTTTATTCAATTCTTCTCTTCTTCAATGAATGGTGTAACTCTTTATGAGTCTCAGACGAAGAGCAGGATGTTTTCTCCTTTCCTTGCAGCCAAAGTCCCCATATCAGTGGTTTTCAAATTGCACTCTCCTCTGTAAAAGAATATCTGAGATGCACTCCCAAATTATGCAATATTTATTTCTAATTGCAATCATACACTGCTAATGTATTGAATGTTCCAAAATTAAAAAATAAAACATAATATTTAAAATGAATATAAATAGATAGTTTAATACTTTGTTGTATCTCCCCAGTGAAATATCTTAGGCACTAGTTTCTCAGGGTGTACACACACATACCTTACATTGAACATTGATATACCATGTTTCCCCAAATATGAGACCTTGCTGGACAATCAGCTCTAATGAGTCTTTTGGAGCAAAAATTAATATAAGACCCAGTATTATTTTACTATAATATAAGACTGGGTCTTATCTAATATAATATAATATAAGACCAGGTCTTATATTAATTTTTGCTCCAAAAGACACATTAGAGCTGATGGTCTGGCTAGGTCTTATTTTCGGGGAAACATGGTATCAGGAAAACCACTATCTACAGACAAGCTGTAAGTAATTTTCCTGTTTTCAATCCCTTCTTCATCTTTAACACCTGGGGATTTCCCTTCATTTTTGCAAACTCAATGATGCATTTATATAAATGAATGAATGAATGAATGGATAAATAAATAAATAAATAAATAAATAAATAAATAAATAAATATTTATCCAGCATTTCTGTTTTTTTTATTTCCCCCTGAAATTCAAACATCATTTTATCCAGAATATTCCTGAAAACTGAAAGACCTATTAACCTTTCTATATTATTTCTCCCCTAAATTGTACTATTTAGGAAACTGAAGCTATTAAATAGATAGTGAAAATATGCTCTAAAAATACAAAATAATTATAACAGCAAAACACCCAAAACACCCTTTTTTTACTTTGTCACCGATCCTGCTGTTTTAACTATTCACATTTAACTGACTATATACCATTGGTTTAATTGGAAACTTTCTGTCAAGAGAGATAGTAATGTCAACACAATATTCCTATAGCAACCATTTTAATCATTGTTATAACTATTGAACATGTGGTATTTTAATATAATTGAGACAAAATTAAATAGTTCTAGAGGCAATTGCCAAACATAAATTTTTCTGGCACAGTTTCTAATGAACACAGGGTTGTGTTAATCTAACAATATACAGTGGTAACATTTGTCAAACGAAATAAATTATTTGGGATGGTTCACCTACTGCAATAATCTTCTGGACTTCTCAGGCATCAGAAAGAAAAGATTAAAAAACAACAACAATAACAACAGGATAGGACTTCAGGAAAGAATGTGTGAGGAGCTCAGGAAATCTATCCCCTAAAGGGACATATATTAAGCTGATCAAAATTAGCAAAGACAGTCATTCAAAGCTTTTGGAGATTGACCAAAGAGCTAACTAAAAATTGAGAAGGATTTACTCAACAAAATCTATGGAACTCAGTAAGAACAGTCGGAGGCCATGGTATTGGAGATAGGGACTGCATCTATAACCCACAGCTATGCTTAGAAGAAGAGCTGGTGCAGCAGCTGAGTGGTAATTACTTCTTCTACAACTTCCTGGGGTGGAAGAAGTACTCACACTGGTTTTAGCATTCTGACAGATCCCATTGTCCAAAACCTACATGCCACAGATGGCGTAAATTAGTGGATGGTGGCAGCCATGTGGTGGTTTCTGTTTCCCCATCCCTAGCTCCTATTACAGAGGATCTGGGTGGGCTCACTGATAAAGAGTGCAGCCCACTTTTATGGCATAGCTTGGTGTTGCAGGAAAGTTGTTCCAGTGGGCAGAGCTGAGTGGCAACACCCAGCTCCCCCAACTTCATAGTATAGACCTACTCTGGGTAGATTTGGCAGCTAATGAATATTGGAAGATCCCATCCTCTCTACATAAGATCCATACTAGGTAGCAGAAGCCAGGCAGTGGCACCAGTTATTATCTTCATGATCCTCCCCCTCCCCTTACTCCCCCTGCTCCATAGGGAGGATGCAAGTGGGAAGCCAGTGAAGAGCAATTTCCATTCATGGCTTCTAGTTCTGCCCCATAGTGCAGAGGATCTGCCCAAGGGAAGGTCAAAGCATGGTTCAAAGACTAGAGCTTCCTGCCAAAGGGCCTAACTTCAGTTTGTTCAGACCTTCGAATAATTTACATTCCAGAGAGCTGCCAAAAACAACAAAGAGTAATAGCTGTGATACCAAGAGAAAGACCAGTTAGGAGTTTAAAGAGGGTATCAGGAAAAGAGTTCAAGAGTGCCCAGCTAAAACCATAATCATTGCTAATGGTCTGAAAGACTGCACGCATGCTCCCAAGGCTGTGTGCATTGTTGAGTGACATCAGAGCCTGCATGATGAAGGGAAAATAGACTCATTGACTAGGACAGCCAGGTCATTAAACTAATAAACAGGGAAACAAAATGACAGAAAGCTTAAAGTCAAGAGGTACCAGTATCACAGATTATCATATATCAATTAAAATTTCTAGTTTTCCACAAAAATATTATAAGATATTAAAAGAAACAGGAAACAGTGACCCATAAAATAGCTAACTGCCACTGGGAATCCAGATATTGGTCTTAGCAGACAAAGATTTCAAAGCAGCTATTAGAAATATGTTCAAAGATCTAAAGGAAACCACGGTTAAGGAATTAAAGAAAGGTTTTATGACAATAGCTGATCAGAAATAGGATGTCAATAAAGAGATAGAGATCATAAAAAAGAACCAAATGGAAATTTTGGAGTGGAAGAGTACAATAATTGAAATAAAAAATGTACTCAAGTGGTTTACAGTATATTTGAGCTGGAAGAAGAAAGAATCAGTTAATGTGAAGATAGACTTATAGAGATGATACAATCAGAAGAACAGAGAGGAAAAAGAATGAAAAGTTAATAGAGTCTCACAGATGTAGGACATATTGAGTGCACAAACGTATCCCCAATGGGAGTGTTAGAGAAAGAGGAGAGAGGAAAACAGCAAAAAAAAAATTCAAGGAAAGAATGGCTGAAAGCTTCCCAAATTTGAATAAAAATATTAATCTACATATCCAAGCAGTGCAATGAACCCAAAGTGGAATAAATGTAAAGAAATCCCAGTCAGCACATCTTAGTCAAAATATTAAAAAACAAAGAGAAAGTCTTCAAAGCACTTTTGTTGGAAAAAAAGAAATGAGCACAAATGTGAGTTTCTATTTTTGTACTCTCCATTTTATTCTCTTGATCTAAATGTCTATCCTATGCTCGGAGCACACTGATTTGACTTCTGTGATTATGTAGTAAGTAAAGAGGAAAATGGAGGCATTAGGTGAATTGGTACATCAATTTGGGGACTATTGTCATCTCAAAATTTTGAGACTTTGTGGTCCATGAATACCAGATATCTTTCTACTTATTTAGGTCTTCTTTAATTTATTTCAATAATGTTTTGTAGTTTTCAGTGTACAAGGGGTGTTACTGAACATAAAATAGAGGCTAACTAAGTGTGCTTCACCTTAAGTACAGGCATACTGCCTTGCCTAAATTCCTCAAGGTCAAACCAGCCGTTGGACTAAAATATCCCACAGTGGACATTGGTGCTCTGATCCAACGAATGACAGATTCATAGTAAATTAAACTGGCCGTTACAATTGGCCTCATCAAATGAGACCCTATGAATCTGCCTCAACCTATTAAAGTTGTTAATACAGCCCAATATAATTTAAAGTGCGTTATACAAGAACAATATAATGAAGGGGTAATTATCCCCATTTCTTCTCCTTTTAACAACTCAATGTGAAATTTATTCCTGTTCTTGAACTTGGAATAAATGATACCTCATGGTGGATTACTGCAACCTAGATGGTATGACCTCATCTCTTAAGGCCCAAATAATTAATATTAATGAAATTAGTAATTTCATCCCATCAGCAACCAGTAAATATTTTGCTGTTATAGATTTGTCTCATATGTTTTGTTCAGCACCTGTTTCAACAGTTTCCCAGCCACAGTTTACCTTAACCTCTGTGAGGACAGAATATACCTTGATCTGGCTAACCTTGGGATACCTCAACAACTTTGTTATTACAAACAGTCTGTGTAGGCAAGTTCTTAATTGTATCCACTTTTCCCAAGAATATGGTATAACATTGTGTAGATAACATCCTCCTGTAAGTCTATTCATTTGACACATTCAATTGGGACATACAAATACTCATAAAAGGAACTCCCAAAACAAGGGATGGGCTCTTGTCCCACACATAGTACAAAATTCTTCACCTCAGTTAAATTCCTGAATATTATTTGGTAATCCAAGGTCTGTTTCATCCCCGACACTGTCAACAAACAGTAATTAATACTTTCAACACCCACAATGTTAAAAC
This sequence comes from Rhinolophus ferrumequinum, assembly GCF_004115265.2. NCBI lineage: Eukaryota > Metazoa > Chordata > Mammalia > Chiroptera > Rhinolophidae > Rhinolophus > Rhinolophus ferrumequinum. The sequence goes on along the minus strand of NC_046285.1, from coordinate 5,066,212 downwards.
AAACTCAACAACTTTTAGGCCTTTGGGGTTCTAGAGACAACATATTCCTTATTTATGCTTTTTACTTAAAGTCATTTGTGCTGTGATTTGCAAATAGACCCATTTGAATGGGGCTTCCTTTAACAGAAAGCTCTAGAATCTGTGCAAATTCCAATAGAACAAACACTCTCAGTAGTGCTCCCGAAGAATCCTTTACAGTAGAATCTTTAGTACTTCTTGTCATCCCCTCCCTCAGAGTTTCTGGACGACTCATGGATTGCCATAAGTTGCCCGTGGGTTTCTTTAAAGAAGCTTCACGCTTTGTCCCTGAACTGTACACCGTTAGGGCAGCAACTGCTGTCTACATACTGGGATCTCTTGGACACAGAGATCCCAGTATGTAGACAGCAGTTGCTGTGCTACATACTCTTGACACAGAGGCTTTCACAGGCTCGTGAGCCCATGATTTCTATACTCAGCTGCCCACTATGTTTGTGACCAGAGTGGGGAAGAAAAATCACCTGCTGGTGATATACCCTAATGGAAATTTAACCCAAATAATACATCACTATATGTTCAATGAAACAAATAGAATAAATGGCTATGTAGCAAAGATAACGACTCTTATTAAGACCACTACTCCAAAGACTGCTCTGAAGCACTTTGCAGGTACTACTACATCTTCTCAATCATTTACAATTGATTTAACCAAATTTCATGAAAGATTAGAAACATTAAAACAAATTTAAAATTTTCACCTGACATTTTTATGATTTTGCAATTTAATTGTTAATCATTTTAAATGTCCTTTTAGAATCCAAAAGAATATTTCATTTCAAGAAACACAAATATTTGTAAAAAAACAGAGCTTGAGAAGGTAATGCATGTACATACTTATCACAGTGCCTGGTACAAAGTGAGTGCTCAGTAAAACGTAGCTAGCGATTATTGTTCTTCTTAGGAACACCAGTTTTTTATACTGAAAATACATTTGGGTGCGTCTGTGTGGTGGGACAACATTTTAAAATGAAAGACACAGAAATAGAAGAAGAAAATAACATTTGTCATTCTTCAATGTATATTTAGAATAGGTACAATTTTCTGAGAGTCCGCTATACACCACTGATTGTGTTTTAAATACCTCACTGGAATCTTCACAATTACTGTGAAGGAACTATTGTTATGCTCATTTACCATAAAAGGAAAGAATTTCAGACAGCTTGAGAAATTTAACGTATCATCTGACCAAATTCCCCACAGAAAGTGAGATAAGAATCTGTAAATGACGTCAGGTTTGTCTGATTACAACACTCACATGATTTTCACTAAGTTTACTTTCCCTAAATCAAATGAAGAGAAAAATGCCTATGAAAGTTTCTTTGACAGCCAGTCAATTTAGGATGCCTAATTCTTTTTTGATTATGGTGAGGTATACCTGTGTGTGTGTGTGTGTGTGTGTGTGTGTATGTGTGTGTGTGTGTGTGTGTGTGTGTATGTGTGTATACACAAAGGTAACATATTATGAATGACATTTTTCCCACCCACAAAAAATAATTTTTCCGAACAGCTGGGCTAAAATACCATTTCTCATCCTAATATATTTTTCAATATAAACAAAGTAGGAGGCAAAAATAAGTTCATTTGTGAAGTTTTTATTTACACACTTGACAAAGATTTCATTTACTGGCTCTAAAGATAAATTATCTTTCCTGAAAAATTTAGGAAAGATTTTGCAGGGAAAAGATTCAAACCAATTTGAGCATCAGATAAATATTTATCACACTCTACATTAAACGAATTTAGAAAAAAGATTAATAAAATGATTTTAGGTAAATATCTCCCCACATCCTCTTTTTATTTATTGTTGTCCTTCTCTCTAAACACCTAAAACATATTTGGTAGTTATGGTCATTCTTGTGTTTCTCTAAAGTGTCATTCAGCTTACCTAAAACCTATCAATGGCTTAAAAGTGCTATAAAATGTTTTATTAAGAAGTTATAGAAATATTTTATGAATCAAAATAAATATCGAGAGAATTGATATATGTTTTATTATGATTTTCTGTTTTTAGAAGTTGGGATTTTATCTTTTTCTGAAATTAGAATGGGTGAAACAAAATTAATGTTCAGAATTGTTACAATATCAACATCTATCTTGTATTATTAAATTAATATTCATATTGTCTTACAAATGTTGTCAGTGTATTCTATTTCGTGAGTCAATAATAATATTAAATATTTGTTCCACTCATTCTGAGAACAGTGGCTTTATAGGGTAATAATTATATCTCATTTTTGACATTCTAACCGACCTGTGTTTGAATCCTGGCTATAACATTAACTACTTATGTGACCTTGGGAAATTTCTTTAACTTATCTAAAGTTCAGAATTCTCATCTATAATTCAAGGATATAAAAAATACCTACATTAGTATGATATAGTAATGGTTAAATTAGCTAATCCATGCCATATGCTTAACAATGAAAGAATCAAATCTTAATAAGTTATTATTATATTTACTGTTATTGCAAAAAATAATAATATGAACAAGATTAATACACAAATCATTTGACTGTATGTGGGGTCCAAACCCTGAAAATTTCCCACTTTCTTCCCACTCGTCTAACTCCTACTCCCTCAAAAATATTACTTTGTTTTGGGGAGAATAAGTATGTTGGGTCTGTTGATGAGTTGTGTTTTTTGTTTTCTTCCCTCTAATTCAGAGCCCTGATCATCCATTACTTATAAAAAGGCCTCCTCTCTCTCTCTCTCCCACCCCCCCCCCCCACCACCTCTCAGTTCCATAGCTTGGTGTTCAGGCTGGATTTCAGCCTGTGCCCTGTCCTCCACCCTTCAAGTTCCCCTGCTGGGTGCATTTGTGTAGGACACTAATTTCATACACATTTGATGTGGCCCTGGGATCAACATTTACAAATATGCCCTACTCATTACCTTTTATATTCCTTTACTTAATAAAGATAAAAGAAATACCTTCCATGTGAAAGAATCTATGCCAGTTGCTCTGGAGGACATTTTTCTGAAGCTGCTTTCAATCTACAATGGCAGATAGACAACAAAAACCAAAAACTTTTAAGATAGTGCATGTGCAATTTGCATTGTAGATATAGTGTCACAGGAACTAAAAGGACATTGAACTGCTTCCAAGAATGCAAATTCTCAAGAAGAAAGTACATTTGAGGTATACTGCAGTTTTGAGGTTCCTGTTGAATAAATCACTCTCATATTTCAGGTCTTCCACATCTCTTCTCTGTTGTGAAATTGGCCTCCCAATTAATCTCACTATCTACAGTGTCTTCCTCATACAAATCATCCTCTACCTTCTTGCTTGGTTAACTTTCTACAATACAAATCAGATTGCATTACTCACCTGCTTAAAATCCTTTATTGATTTTCCATTTCCTTCAAGATACAATGGACATTGCTGTTTGTTTTTTGCTTGTTTTTTTTTTTTTTTTTTTTTTTTTTTTTTTTTTTTTTTTTTTTTTTTTTTTTAATTTGTTCCTACTTATCTTTCTGGCTTCCTCTGGAGCAATGTGCAGAATTGTCTGACAGTGACCTTAGGATCTAATTCTAAGTTGCCTGGACAATGAGCCAGCTGGGAACCATGGCCTCTTCTCCCAGTGGGGTAGGGACTGGGGAGGGGACCTGTCTGCACCCACGTTCTGCAATCTCCAGGTCTCAAGACCCTCATAGAGCAGCTGGATTTCCAATGCCGCTACTACAAACAAATAGCTGGAACCTAAAGCTAGACCAATCAGTTTGCTCTTTTCTGATGAATAAGGCTTCTTTCTCAGGCTTGCATTTCTGCTGCTCTAAATGTTTATAGGATAATATCTGTTTCCTAGAGAACAAACCATTCTGTAGGCTTCTGTGGCCCTTCATGCGTTTCAGCAGGGGTAAAAGATTAAGACACTGTACCTTTCCTTGCTGACCCGTGGATCACAAGGGACATCTCTTAGAACTATTCCTTAAGTCATACTGGGTGTTGGGACCTGAGCACACCAAGGCCTGTTGGAGACCACAAAGGAGCCCACACTCTGTGACTCTTCTTAATAATCCCCTTTGAATTTGTTGATATTTTATTTTCAGCATCTGAAGTATTCTGACACATAATGTCTCCATAAAACTTAATTTTATCATTTTGAGATCATAGTGATTCTGTCCAAAAGTCATACGATATTAAAAGGTAGAAGCTACCTTTTCCTTTACAATTTATAACTCAGAATATTCTAGCTTTTTGCTCGTTCCTATTAACCACTAATGAAATTGTTCCTTTGGATTCTAGGGATGCACAAATTCAAAATTGCACATAAGGGTTCGTTTGTTTGTTTTGTGTGGATAGCAAACACATTATAAGAGGAAAATCTGTATTAGCTCTGTAGTTGTCAGTTTTTGCTGGAAAAACTGCACTGACACACATGCCCTGAAACTCAGCAACTTACACACAGTGGTATATTTCTCACTCATGTTAGGGATTGTTTGCTATGACTCTATGACTTGGCTGCTATGAAGTGCCTCTCTTTCTCATGTCTTCTTATTACACAATCCAGGCTGAAGAAGCTGTCACTTTCCAGGACATACTTGTTTTTTGTTTGTTTGTTTGTTTGTTTTGTTTTTTTGTTTTGTTTTGTTTTTTTTCAAGGAGAAAGAGCAAGGGAACAGGCAGAAATGCATAATGGTTCTGCAGGATTCTGTTCAGATGTGATATGTGTCACGTGGGCTCTAATTGCAAGTCCTCACCACTGTTGTTTTCGTCCAGGAGGTGAAGACTGGCAATCCCACAGGAGGTCCTGGATGTCACTGGGCAATGTGAGAGTTATATAACCTCTTGCCAGAAGGTACAGCAAATATTTTGAAACAATAATAACATCGACTACAGTTGCTCTCTGTGTTATTTCCACATTTACTATCACACCATCAGGCAATGATATTTAAAAAATTACACATATCTAAAACACAGAGAAGGAAAAGATACTTTTAAATTAGGAATGGTGGTGACATTTGTTAAAGATTAACTTTGAGGGGTAAGGAGAGGTTTATTTGTCCCTTTTTAAAAACTCTATCAATACATCACCATAATCATATTGTAGGTTAAGTAAACAGGAAAATTAGTATTATTTGTGAGTTTCCAGTGAGCTCCCAGTAAGAAATCTCATTTAAAAGAGACTTGAAACTAGATGACAAAGTTGAGAAATCTAAATACCTCAAAACCAAAATAATTCCAATAGTTTTCCTTGGAATTCCCATGTAAACTAGGGATCAACAAAATTATCCGTTTCCTACATATCCCTGTACTTGTTCTAAGGTAGTTTATGTATGTGGATACTTTAATTAGTACTAGAGAGGGCTATCTTAATATATTGTATAATAATTTTAATTTGTCAGCTGCTATTAAATGGTGTTATTTTGCAATTGTAAAGAATTAAATAGTTTATAATGTGCTTTAACATACAGTTCAGTCGTGTAGTCACTCTTTAAATTGAACATATTATGCTATTTATTCCATAATCTCCATATATCTCAATGAAAATTAGTATTATTCAAGTTGACAGTTCATGTTTTCAGTTGTGTGAGCATTTTGGTATCGACATAAAAATGTTTGAGATTTAATATAGATATTTCCTTCCAAATCATGTCTGTGGTATAAAGGAGGATGGAAGACATCACATGGGTCTCATCATGCATTCTGGGTATTTGCCCTCTTTTTTCATAAATATAACACTCAAGTTGCAAAATTACTGTATAATTAAAACTTTAACAAAACTTTCAATGACACTTGTTTCAAATGAAGCAATTAAAAAAACTAATTCACAAAAAATATATTGCTTTATTATTCATCTGGTATAAATGAAATATTTTTTACTATTTAATAATCAAATAATGTACAATTTTCCCAGTGAACAAAGATATGGAAGACTCTGAGACTATTATTTTGGAGGTCCTTTAACTTATATCAACATCATTGAATAATTTTTCATAAAAGTCATACAACTGAAATACCATATTTGTATGGGTAGGTCTTTTGATTAATATCAAATGATACTGAGCTATCCCAGCAAACACAGAATGATTACAGAAATTATATTCCGATCAACGTTAGGGGCTTTTGTCTACATGGGGCTCTTCTTATCTCAGAGATTAGCATGCAATTAGCATGCTAATTGTCTGTGTAACATTTAGACAAATACTATTGCTTTTTATTTTCAAATATGCTGTTTCAAAATTGTGACCAGAATCCCTGTATTTGACTGAATAATTAATGTACTTAACTGTCATATTTTCCACACAGGCACCATACGAACTGTGTTTACTAGTATTTATGGCAAAAGTCAGTCATTGTCATCATGGTATTGTTTTTTGTTGAGAAATGACAATCTCATAAGTTTCAGCTATAGAATTCTTCTTTCATATACAGCAATTTATTTAAAATAAGAAATAAGTAAAACTAACAGAACATTCATTCTCTGTGAAGTGAGCATTCTTTGTCTATGAGCAAACAAAAGTGAAAATTGAAACCATACCAGAAGTCTATTTTGCAATCATGAAATCAGAATAAAATTTGAATAAATAATATATATAATGAGCTGACTTTAAAAATAATTTATTTAATACTTCTGAGGGAAGAATTTGTTTCCTCACTGCTTTTCAACTATTGGTTTACTTAATCCTCATAATAATCCTGTAAGGTAGTGTCATTGTTATCTCTTTTCATGAAGCACAGAAAGTTACTTGCCCAAGGTCATGCAGTAAGGGGGAGAACTAAGACTTGAAATCAGGCAGCCTGGATTTAAAGTGAAATCCACAATATGCTGCCTGCCTGTTTGAAAATCTGACATAAAAAAATAAATAAATAATTAAATGAATATGGCAAAACATTGAATTTTTAATGGGTGCCCATTCTTTATAACTGCATTGTTTCTATTATTTAATTTACTTGAAGAACCACCTTATACAATAGGTACTAGTACCATCAGGAAATGGGGACACAAAAGGTGAAAGAAATTGTCCAGTGTCACATAGTAGACAAAGGACAGGTTTCAAGGCTAAGCCATGTGACAATAGCCGTTATGAATGGTTCTTGACAATGCTGCCCTAAAGGGACCAGAATCTTCAAAGACACTTGACAATAGTTCCCTGTAAAGGGGGCCACTGGTTCTTTTCCCCAGATAGTGCTTGGATGAAAACAATCATCATTAATAATTTTTTTTTCCATTTCCATAGATTCTAAACTATTCTTCTGATGACATGTCCCTTCTTTGGTTGTTGGTACACAATATCTAGTTTGTGCTCTAACAGATCTGATTCAATCCACTAGTGATGTGATGTGTTCACTATTACACACTAGTGGGCAATTTTTGTTTTCTAAAGCAAATAAGTTCAATATTCTGCTAAATCTACTTAACTATGCTAAAGTTTCTTCCAGACTTGAAAATCGATAGACGTTCTCATTTAAGTATGTAATGACTTTTAATATACCTAATTATTAACTTACCTGTGATTTAGTCCATGTCAAACAATTGTTTCAGGCTCATGGTCAATAACCAAAGAAATAAAACATTTGTATATTTTATTGTAGTATTATTTTGTTATTTAAAATTAACTCTAAATATAAATTAATCTGTATTAGAAGAGAACAAATAAATCAAAACAAATAATACGTAAAACAAATTTACTGTGCATAGATTAAACCCTATATAGTTAATTTCCCACAAATATTGGTTTGATTTACTGTAACTTGGATTGGTCCAGAAAAACAAGTAACCATACATACTTTTATAACCATTATATTTTTATATAACCTCAGAAGACAATTCTATGTTTGTCTAATAGGGTGCTCTTTTTAGGGTGTATTTGAAGTTTAATTTTGTCTTAAATTTTAATATTTTGTCTTAAATTGTAAACACTTGTTCTGGATTTGGCTTTACGATACAAGTAAATATGCTTTGTGATTGTAAATGAGAAGACTGAACTATTTAATTTTAGTGACATCTTTCAAAGTGATGTATTTTTTATTTTCTTAATTTTTGTAATTTATCTCATGAGATGAAGAAAATTTATCATTAACATTATTTTTAGATCTTGAAAGTTAAAATTTGTCAATCTTATAATCATCAGCAATCTACAAGGTGGTATGTGTCCTAGGCCAAACGAAACAAAGCAAAATAAAAACAACTTTACTTAAGTCTCTAACCTTTCCCCAATATTCTTGTTCCTCAACCCTTTAACATCATAGCCTCGTTTTTACTTTTTCCTCCATAATTTATGATATTACAATTTTTTATTATATATATCAAATACAAATATTTTTATCTATACATGTAGATACAAAATACTTATTAGGTGGATATTCTATTCTTTCTAAGGATCTTATAGTGATATGCCCATTCATTATATAGGGAAAATAAAAATTTATTCAGACAAGTTATTCTTCTTTCCAAAGTGTCATAAACTAAAGCAAACATAAATAAAAGCACAAAAGCAAAATTCCAATTAAAAACATTTAAGGAAGTTATTATTATATAATCAATTATTTCTAATGGAACAATCCATTACTATCGTTGAACAAATTTCAGTTTCTAGAGTATGTTTTAAATTATTTTTCTTACTCAAATGAGCTTGTATTCATTTATCTACTTCTCATTCTCTTTTTTAAAGATTTAAATTTATTGGGGTGATATTGGTTAATAAAATTACATAGGTTTCAAGTATAAAATTCTATAATCCATTATCCATATATTGTACCGTATGTGCGCCATCAAAAATCGATCTCCTTTATCATATATTTGATCTCCTTTACCTTTTATTATCTCTCCTTACTCCCCTTTCCTTGTGATAATCACTATACTGCTGTCTGTGTCTATGAGTTTTTGTCTTGTATGTTCATTTGTTGCTCTCAGTTTTATATCCCACATAAGAGTGAAATCATATAGTTCTTCTTCCTTTTGACTTACTTCACTCATAGCATGATATTCTCAAGATCCATCTATGTTGCAAATGGCAGCAATTCATCTTTTCTTATGGCAGAGTAGTATTTCATTCCATATATGTACCACATTCTTTTTCCAGTCATCTTTTAAAGGGCACTTTTGTTACTTTTTATTCTTTTCATATAATATTATCTGCCACTTTTTTCTTCTCATCTAACAGTATTCAAATACATGAAAAGATGATTAACAAAAACAGGTTGAAAGTTGGCAAAGTATGGCATTATTAGAAACAGATATTATCAAAATGGGAAATTAATTATAAAAAGCAGCTTTGTAGAGTTGTACGCAAAGGTAAATGGTTTAATTTATTCAATTCTAAATCTCTTCAAACATTTTCAATATAATCCAATGCAGAGATTTTGTCTAATTATACAATATAGTTAGTTACTTTCCTGATTCTGTTTTGCTAATATAAAGCAAGGATTTCTTTTCAAATTCTTCAAGAACTTTGTCTCAAGTTTGAGTTTATGTTTACATTACAAATAAATTGCCATATATATTTTAGTTTCTTAAAACCAAAGATGTACATCTTTTTTAGTTTTAAGTTGTTATATAAACTGTATGAAAGACATAAAAAGTATACATAGTACATATTTATAGTTTAAAATATTAAAAGAACATCCTTATATTCACCGCCAGCTTAAAAAATAGAACATGATATATATTTGAAGCCACTGTTTTCCTACCTCTTGCAGTTGCTGAATTTTGTGTTTATCCTTCTCTTGCTGTTTTAAAAAAATAGTTTTCCTATGTATCATTGTATTCCCAACACTATACTATTTATTTGCTTATTTTATAAACTTTATACAGAAGCGGAATTGTACTTTATTATTCTGTGAATTTTTCCCCTCAATATTGTTTTTGATTGTTATTAATGGCTGAGCTGCTAATCTAAGTTGTATTGCTGTACGATATCCCAGTATGAGCTGTACCACATTTCATTTACCCATTCCTCTGTCAATGGAAGTTTGGGTTATTTTAGGTAGTAGTCCTTCCAAATGGAGCTGCTGTGAACACCTCTGATTTCTCCAGCGTAAACAGCCAGGAATAAAATTGCTGGCCCATATAATACTCACATCTTTAGATAATCTAAATAACGCAAACTCGATTTCCATGGTAGTAACAGACATAAATCTATCCACAAGCTATTTGTATTTCAGTTGTCCCCATTCACACTAAGAACTTTGCCATGTTATTTTAATATTTGATGTCGAATGAGTATAAAATTATTGCATAATTTTATTTTATTTTCCCTTTCTTATTAATTATGTGAAATATATCAACTTTAAAAATCACTGTTGGATTATTATTATTTTTATTGAATTCACTAATTTTGAAAATATTTTAGATATTTATTATTTGCCTGTTTGTGTTGTGAACATCTTTTTAATGGCTTATCTTTATGATATTTTTTGTTCAACAAAAGTTGCTAATTATAATGTAGTTAAATTTCTTTATAATTTATAAGTTTGTCATTTGTTTGAGAAATTCATTTCTCTATGTCTTTCTCTCTGTCTGTTTGACTCACTCTCTTGTGCACATGTTTCAGAGGCATTCATTGTCTAGTTCACCCAACTGCAGCTGTCACCTTGGGAACTACTTGATGAGGTAATCACTAACAAACTTTCACTGCCATAGGTCCTATGCTGTATCTGCAACCTGCTCTTCTCGTGGTGGATTAAAGTCAAAGCCCCGGGACACAGGAAATTAGTATAGGTGCTAGCTTCAGCTCCTGCTTAGCTCTTCAAAATCTCACTTTCTCCTTGGCTTTAAACCATTAAATAAAAAAAATCATGCTCAGCATTTTTAACTGTATTGTACCCGGAAATTGTCTCAGGTCTACATTTGTAGAAATAAGAGTTCTTTTATTGTTTTTTAATTCAGAAACAAGTCATTTGGTGAACATTCATAGAAGTAAATTGCAATATCTGTGTATACAAGTTTGTTTTGTATTCAAAATTGGTTTTCATAGTAAAAGCAATTTTGAGTAACTCAGTCAAAATGCTTGCTGTTGCCCCATCCTGATTATTCCTCACGTAGTGGTAGGCTTGCTCTGTACTTTGTGACACCACAGTCCCCTCTGTACCATAGTTACTAAATTTGGCCTCAAAAGTAGCTAGCACATTAGCCATTTTTTCCATTATAATGTGGCCCAGGGTAAAATTACCACAACACAGAAACATGAGCTTTATTAAGGTCATTTAGAGACTCAGTCTTGGATTTGAACTGGGCAATATGGGATAGGTAAGTTGTCAGGAATGCAGACAGTAAAGAATTCAAGGAACATGACCATGAGGAGAATCCACGATGGCAGAGTAGAGAAATGCTGTGCTTGCCTCCTCCAGTGACCACATAAAATTACAACTAAATTATAGAAAAAACAACCTGGAGAACCATTTGAAATACAGATGAATAAAGGTTTTATAACCAAGGATATAAAGAAGGAGCCATACCAAGACTGGTAGGAGGGTGTGAATATGTGGAATAAGCCAGGCCCACACCTGCTGTGGCAGCTGATAACAAGAGGAATATCTTGGCTGCGGAGACCCTCTGATTCCTGGAGGAGTGGGGTCCTCAGCCCCACACCACCCTCCCCAGCCCAGAGAACCAGTGCAGTGAAGAGGAGCCCCTATAACATCTGGCTTTGAAAAATAGTGGGGATTCTGATGGTCTAGGTGGGACAGAAGGCTGAGGGAAACCCACACCTCCTCTTAAAGGCCTGCACACAGGCTCACTTGCTCAAAGGCACTCACCCTGGGCTCCATAGGAAGGGCAGTGTATCAGGAGGTGTCAGAGAAATGCAAGGACAGACTGAACTGTGTGGTTTTAAGGTGAGGACTAGAGGGACAGGTGCCATTTTTCCTATATAGAATCCTCCTGCCATACAGCCAGCAGGCATGTGACATCTTTTTTATGTTGAGCCTTCCGAATCTAAATCTGCACAAACCAAATCTGAATCTGCACTGGCCTGGTGAGTGGAATTATACAGAAGTGGAATTGTCACCTTTGAAATACTCCCCTTGGGAAGCTATGCCCTGACACCAGCATCTAGTCCACTCTTCAAAGCAGTTTTGGAACTCTTTTCCTAAAAAGGCCTCAGAGCTGTCATCAAATTACACTTGGTGTCCTGAATGTCATCAAAATGTCTTCCTTTCAATATTTCCTTTATCTTCGGATAAAGAAAGAAGTCATTGGGGGTCAGATCAGGTGAATAGGGAGGGTATTCCAATACAGTTATTTGCTTACTGGCCGAAAACTCCCTCACAGACAGTACCGTGTGAGCTGGTGCATTGTCATGATGCAAGAGCCATGAATTGCTGGCAAAAAGTTCAGTTTCCTAACTTTTTCATGCAGCCTTTTCAGCACTTCCAAATAGTAAAGTTGGTTAACTGTTTGCCCAGTTGGTATAAATTCATAATGAATAATCCCTCTGATATCAAAAAGTGTTAGTAACATCACTGCAACAAGTTCTTGAACTTAATTGGCAGATGTTGTATGCTCATTGCAGCACTATTTATAGTAGCCAAGATATGGAAGCAATCCAAGTGCCTATCAATAGATGATTGGATAAAGAATAAGTGATACATATATGCAATACAATATTCCTCTGCCATAAAAAAGAATGAAATCTTACCATTTGCAACAACATGGATGGACCCAGAAGGTATTATGCTCAGTGAAATAAATTCGGCTGAGAAAGATAAATACCATATTATTTCACTTACATGTGGAAGCAAAGGAAAAAAAAAACCTGAACAAACAAAACAGAAACAGACTCATAGATACTAAGAACAAATTGATGGTTGCCAGAGAGGAGAGGCATTGGGGGCTGGGTGAAAATGGTGAAGGGATTAAGAAATACAAATTGGTAGTTACAAAATAGTCATGGGGATGTAAAATACAGCGTAGAGAATACAGTCAATAATGTTGCAACAACTGTGTATAGAGAGTGACAGTTAGGGACTAGACTTATAAGGGGAATCACTGCATAAATTATATAAATGTCTAACCACTATGTTGTACACAAGAAACTAATATAAAATAATATTGAACGTCAACGGTAACTGTAAAAAAAGAAATAATTGAAAAAAATACACACGCACACACAAATCATGACCATGAGTATAGTGGTCCACAAGTGAATTGAGAAAGGCAAAGCTTAAAGATCAAAAAAAGTTAAACCAGAGAAGACTGTGAGTTGGTTAATTGCCTCAGGAAACAAAGAAGTAGATTCACAGAGCAGAGAGCAGCAATTCCCTAGAGAGAATTAATTTTTCTTAAATTCTGCTCTTGGAGGATTGCTAAAGATAATATGTTCCCTGGAGTGTCTTTGTAAGTTGAAAGGATGCTTTTGGCTAGTGTTTGGAGGCATGGCTGCATTAGAGCATAGAGCAGTGTTATCTGTGGTAAAAGACCAGTTCTTTGTATTTCCAGTTTATCATAGATTGGTGCTTTAATAAATCACAATAAAAATAAAATGCTTGAAAAATTACATTGAAAAGATTAAAATTTATTAAAAAGTTTATTAAATAAAATGCAAGTCCATGTTTTTAAAATTAGATTCAGAAGGTAAAACACTGCCCTTTCAGGTTTTTATGAAAGTTTACCTTATTTTCAACTTCTGAACTCGGTTCATTGACTGGGAACATCAGGAGGACCAGCACCATCTATCAACCAGACTTTGAACAGCACTGGTTTATGGAACGTGTCTGTGGTTGTGCTTCTACCTCTGCCCGAGTGTGTGGGGCTGTAGAGGCATTTCCGCCTCCTTGCTCCCAGCTTTACCACCTTCCATTTAGGGCTGTGACTCTGTCAGTGTTTTTTTTTAAATCAAGTTTCATTGCTTGGGAGAGGCTAATCAAGACACAACCCAGTATAGCACTGTCTTGGAAGGCCTAGACAACTTACCTGTTTTCCATCTCCTTCTGATCTCGTCCATCTTGTTACTGCAATCGTGCCAGTAAATTAGTTCAGAGTCAAATCTACAGAACTAGCCATGTTTATTTCAAGGAAAAGGGAGGAGAAATGTTATGGGGCAAAATACCACATGGAGTTTTGTTAAACCTCTTGATTTGGACAGCTAGTGTGAACAGGTATGGCTAGGATCAACTACCGCAATCACAAAAGCAGATTTGGGGTTCAAGACCACATCCTCCATGAGCATCTGATCTTAGTTGAAACTAAAGGTTTATTTCTAGAGAAAGGAAACCTGCTTCAGGAACCTGTAATTTCAGAGGCAGTTTTGATGATTCTCCATAAATTCACTCTTAAATGTGGAGCAGGAGAACTTTCAGTAAAGGTCACTGAGAAGAAGCTTTCTCGGAATAAAAAAAAAAAAAAAAAAAAATTTAACCTTTTCAGATTCTGTTTGATTCTGGTGTTGAGATTTCTTGTGTTTCTTCAGCACAAGTCAGGTCTTGCTGTTTCTGGAATATTGGTTGTGGGAATAAATATGTATGCTTTTAGTGAATGAGTAAAACTAAACCAAGCCCAAAAAACTTAAATAGCCAGAGAAAGATAAGCATTGAATGAAGTCCATTGCAACAGTTACTGTTTTGTCACCAGAGGCTTACGGGGATGTCCAACAGAGGACTCAACCTGGAACAGCAATGACCAGGTTCTTCTCTCCACTCAAGATAGAATTCAAGAATGAGACAGATGTAAGAAAGTGCAGGGAGTTTATTACAGTGAAAGTACACACTTGAGACGGAAGTGTGGGTGACCTCAAAAATGGAGTCATCCAGAGGAAGTCCTGATGAGAAATTTTATCCCTCAAAGGGGCAGGAATTGAGGACTTGTCATTCCACATGGCTTGTCTGTCTCCTTCCAGTAGGTGGGACCCTCAGTTTCCCACTCTTTTGTCCTTATTTGGTTTCCCCAGAACTGTCATGGTGTCAGGTGCATGATGGGAGTCACAGTAACCTCAATGTAAATGACATTATAATGACATTATAATTAGCCAGAGGTCAGGTCCGGGTCAGGGATGCTGGCCCTACTACATAAAACTGGTTCTTGTTTTTCTTTAGTAACAGGTGCCAGATACAGTTTCTTGTGAAACGGAAACTAGTGAGGTGCCTCATTTTTAATCCTGGAGAGGGAGGTGAATTCCATAAGCTACTTATCCTGCCTCAGTTTCATACTGGAGCACTGAAGGACTAAGATCAGGGAGGGTCAAAGCAGAAGCATAAGGCTAGCAAAGCCTTTGATTTTCTCCAAGATTGAAAAACAGCAGGCAAAATTAATGTGTTGGTAGAAAATTTCTCCTGATAGAACTTAAATTCATAACTAATGGAAAAGAAGGTTGGCAAGAAAAGGTTGACATCTTAGTAAAATTAAAACCAAGCTATAATATTCTTATTTTCATTTTCTCTGTTTAATTTAGATAGTCTTTAGTCCACCTATTCTCAGATCTCTTCTATGGCCCATACTGTAAATAAGAAAAATCATTTTTTTGTGGGAAAATATTATTGCTGCAGTGGTTGTGTTTGGTTTTGGATATTATAGGTATAGTTATAAGAGCTTTTGTTGTGGTGTGTTGTTATGTACTATTGTCCAGTTGGAAGAGTGGAAAGGTTGAGTACTAGTATAAACTGAATTGTACTCCCTCCCCACAAATTAATATGTTGTATTTCCAACCCTCAGTACCTCAGAATATGACTGTATTTGGAATAGAACCTTCACAAAAGCAATTTAGGCAAAATGAGGCCACTTGGTGGGGCCTAATCCAATATGATTTGTTTCCTTATAAGAAGAAGAGATTAGGACACAGACACACATAGAAGGAGGACCATGTGAAACACCGGGAAAAGCTGACTGTCCACAAACCAAGGAGAGAGTCTATGAAGAAACCACACGTGCCTATACCTTCATCTTGGGCTTCTAGTTCTAGAACTGTCATAGAACAATTTCCTCTTATTTATGACAGCCAGTCTGTAGTATTTTGCTCTGCCAGCCCAGCAAACTAATACAGGTACATAGAAACAGATCAAGATATATTTAACTTTGGAAATGCTGAAGGAGTTCTATATATAATTTAGTAAAACATATCTTGGGTTTCACTGTTGAATAAAGAACCCATACTTCTACCCAATCATCAAAATATTGCTCATTTTTGCTTAAACTAACCAAATATAAAAGTTTGAGAAGAAAACATTGTATATTAATTCACTTCTTAATTAAATTCTATAAAGGGATATGACTTTATTTGGGGGATTTAATATGAATCTGGGGGTTTGATTATTAGAGATGGCTTTAATTTAAGTTTCGGAAATTTGTTATTATGTTAATATGTCTATTATAAAATCTCTGTAAATTATGTTGGACAATGTGAAAGTTACTTACCTGATTGTTTATAGCTGAATAACCAGTGGGCTGAATATATAAGAGTGACGAATATTAGAAGATGGGGTACTATAACTTAAAGTTCAAAATCCATGTGTGCTGCCTACTTTCCTTATTCCTGGCTTTCATGTTTTAAATACCAGGGCCTGCCTCTGGGAGGCGGCTTGTGTATTAGCACCTGTGGCTGTGGAATCAACTGCCCCCAAACTTAGTAACTTAAAACCACACATATTTATCATCCTACAGTTTCTGATTTTTGCTTAGCTCAGAGTCTCTCACAAGTTTTTGATCAAGGTGTCAGCTCGAGCTGCAGTCTACTCAAGATTTGCTTGAGAAAGGATCTGCTTCCAAGCTCATTTAGTGATTGTTGGCAGGATTCAGTTCCTTATGGGCTGTTGATCTGAGAGCCTCAGTACATCACAGGCTGTTGGACAAAGTCCACTCTTAGTCTTTTGCCATGTGGATCTCTCTACAGTACAGTTTACAACATGGCAGCTGGCTTTATCAAAGTGAGCAAGAGAGAAGGATGGGAGAGTTCCAGAAAGAAGGAAGTTACAGTTTTTTGAAAGTTAATCTTAGAAATGATATACCATCATTTTTGTTATATTCTATTTGCACCGTATTTGTTGGGAGCTACTCACTAAGTCCAAGGCACCCCCAAGGAAAAGGGATTACACAGAGCAAGGATCAATGAGGAACATATTGAAAGGCTGCCTAACTTTTGGCTTTGTTACCTGTTTCTGTAACTCTCCATGAACACTATGTGGATTGAATTTACCCTCTGTCTTGTTTTATAGATTAAAACATTCTAAATTTAGGAGGACTTGCTTATGTCCTTAAGTTTATGTCATGTTTTCAAATATCAGTGAGACTTAGATTGTGGAGATTTTTTTTGCCCAACTCTTAGTAAAACTTTGTTTTTCATTTGGCCATTTTTCCTTATACATAATGCTTCTACATTAGGTTTATAAAAGTGAGGCCCCCAGAACATAGCGCCAGAGTGGTTCAGTAACATGAGAGTTACAAAACCTCCTATATTCAGCCAAAAGTTGATAACAGGTAACTTCAGTGAGAGTAATTTTAGAAGATGAATAGAAATAGACAAAACTTTGAAGTATGTTGGACATTGCAGATAATGAAGAGGAGGGATATAGCAAGTATTAACAGATGAGGTGTGATCAAAATATATGGTGAATGTTTAAATTAAAAAAAAATATTATAGTAAAAGACAGCATGCCATTAATCCCCCTCAAAATACTCCTCCCCCACTTTGAACACATTTATCCCATCATTCTTGCCACTTTCTGAAAACAGTTCTGAAAGTCTTCTTTCATGAGAGTCTTTAGTTGTGCTGTCATGGCTGCCTCGATGTCCTGAATTGATTCAAAACATACATGGTCATTTTGACTTTGGGGAAGAGCTAAAAGTTGCATGGTGCCAGATTCAGTGAATAAGGTGGATGAGGACGCACCATAATGGTTTTATTTGACAGAAATTGCCTTACCAAAAGCGATGTGTGACATGAGTGTTGTCATGATGGAGGATGAAACTATTTACCTATTTCATGTTAATGTGTTGTTCATGATCCATGGTTTATGGCACACTTTAAAATACACCTTCTCTAAATCATAGCTCACACCTGACTGACTGCACCAAACAAGTTGAAACTTGTCACACACTGTTACTAAGGTTTGACACACTGCTTCCCGTCTTGAAGACCCCTGCCTTTTGGTTGGATGACACTTGGCAGCAGCATTTACTGTATTGTTTGGTCACAATGGAAAGGCTCCCTGTCAATCATTGCTTCTGGTATGGCAATTTCTGTCAAATAAAAACATTACAGTGTGTCCTCATCCACCTTATTAACCAGATCTGGCACCATGCAACTTCTGGCTCTTCCCCAAAGGTGGATAGTGAAATACAACTTGTTCCCCAGCCTCTCTTGGGCTGCTATTGGGGAACTGTGAGACTGAGGTGAGTGGTGGCTGGTCGCAGTGTTCTCAGGGTGTTCTGTGAAGTGGTTACAGACCAGGAACTGGTGCAAGAACTGAATCTGATTAACCTTGAGAAAACCACCCACTGTGCTAGTGACTCCCTGATACCCCACATCGCCCAGCTAGTGCAGCATTACTGATGGTGCTCTCAACACTGGGTCAACCATCCTAGCCCACATACCTAATGACACATTTTCAAAGGCTGAACTTTAGAGCTAGCCACAAGTGGCAATAGGCCTAGGGGGCCCTGGGCCTTTTGTTAAACTGCCCCAGGCGCAATACTGGTGGCAGCCAGGATTTTTTCTCAGTGAGGTCATTACCACATACCTCCAGGTCCAACACAGGCAGCAGCCAACCACATATAGCTTTGTGGCTACTACCAGGTGGCTGCAGGCCAGACAGGCAATACTGAAATTGGCCTGTATGGGAGACCTTCCTAAAAGACACCAGAAAAAACACTCAGACACCAACTTCAGACCACACAAGAGCACTACCTGGTTAGTCCCATGAAGGGCACACCCAAAGGGGGCTCTCAACAGGCACAAGAGCACATGGGGATGAATACCCCTCTGAGGGGTCAACCACTACACAGCAGCTCATACATTGTGGATGTAGCCAATTCTCATAAGCAGTCAGCCTGGAGTCAATCCCACCTGCTGATGCACCAAAAGCAATCAAGGCTCAATTACAATAGGAGAACACACAGAACACACTCAGGGGACACTCCTGGAACACACGCACAGGAGATCAGGGAGACTGTACCATTGGATCACACAGGACACATACTACATAAGTCCACCTGGCAAAGACTAAGACATAGGAGATCTACCTAATACATAGAAGCAAGCACAGAGAGGCAGCCAGAATGAAGAAACAAAGAAACATGTCCCAAATAAAAGAACAAGAGAAACCTCCAAAATAGAACTAAATGAAATGGGGCAACCAATCTGACACAGAGTTTAAAAACTGGTTAGACAAATACTTAAGGAACTTAGTGAGAATTTCAACAAAGAGATAGTAAGCATAAAGAAAAACATAGAAACCATAAAAAAGAAAAAGTCAGAAATAAAGACTACAATAACTAAAATTAAAAATACACTAGAAGAAATTAGCACTAGATTAGATGAAACTGAGGATTGAATCTGCAATGTAGAGGACAAAGTTGCAGAAAACAGTTAATCGGAACAAAAAAAAGAATTTTAAAAAATGAATATAGTTTAAGGAGCCTGTGGGCCAACATCAAGCATAACAACATTTGCATCTTAGGGGTACCATAAAAAGAAAAGAAAGAAAGCAAGAAATTGGAACCTATTTGAGAAAATAATGATTTAAAACTTCCTTAACCTGGCACAGGAAATAGACATACAAGCTGTTTAAGTTCAGAGTCACAAACAAGATGAACCCAAACAGGAACCCACTCCAAGAAACGTCATAATTAAAATGGGAAATGTTAAAAACAAAGAGAGAATCCTAAAAGCAGCAAGAGAAAGGCAACTAGTTATTTACAAGGGAGCTCCCATAAGACTGTTACTTGATTTCTCAACAGAAACTTTGCAGGCCAGAGGGAATGACAGAAAATATTCAAAGAAATGCAAGACGAGGGTCTACAACCAAGGCTCTACCCAGTAAGGCTATCATTTATAATTAAAAGAGAGATAAAGAGTTTCCCAGACAGAGAAAACCTAAAGGAATTCATTAAAAGCAAGCCAGTATTATAAGAAATGTTAAAAGGACTTCTTTAAGCAGAAGAAAGAAGAAAACAAAGATAAAAAATATGAATAACAAAATGGCAGCAAACTATGTACCTATAAATAACCATTTTAAATGTAAATGGATTAATCCTTCAATGAAATGACATGAGGTAGCTGAATGGATAAGAAAACAAGACCCATACATATGCTGCCTACAAGAGACCCACCTCAGATCAAAAGACGCACACAGACTGAAAGTATAGTGATGGAAAAAGAGATTTCATGCAAATGGAAATGAGAAAAAACCTGGGGTAGCAATACTTATATTGAACAAATTAGAGTTTAAAAGGGAGATTATAATAAGAGACAAACAATGCCATTACATAATAAAGGGATCAATCCAACAAGAGGACATCACCCTAGTAAACATTTATGGACCCAACGTAGAAGCACCTAAATACATAAAACAAATATTTACTGACATAAAAATCTGAGACTGCATTAGTCTGGTAAAATCTGCCTGTATGCTCTTCCTTGGTGACACACTGGTCCCAGCCCCACATAGCTAGTATTGCATTGTCAGGGACACTCAGTAACATAACAACTTACTATTAGCAAACCAAATTCAGTAATACATTAAAAAGATCATATTTCACCATAAAGTGGGATTCATTTCTGGTATGCAAGGTTATTAAAATATCCACAAATCAATAAGTGTGATACACCACACAAACAAAATGAAAAATAAAAATCATATGTTAATATCAATAGATGCAGAAAAAGAATTTGACAAAATCCAGCATCCATTTATGATTTAAAAAACTCTCCGCAAAGTGGAAATACAGGAAATATATCTCAACATAATAAAGGCCATATGTGACAACACACAGCGAATATCATATTCATTTGAAAAAATCTAAAATCATTCTTCTTAAGGTCAAAAGCAAGACAAGAATGCCTACTTTCACCACTTTTATTCAAATAGTCTGGAAGTTCTAGCCGCAACAATCAGACAAGTAAAAGAAATAAAAGTCATCCAAAAGGGAAAGGAAGAAGTAAAAGTGTCATTATTTACAGATGGCAAGATACTACATATAGAGAATCCCAAAGATTATACCAAAGAAAACTGCTAGAATTGGTAAATGAATTTAGTAAAGTAGCGGGATACAAAATTAATGTTCAGAAATTGGTTGTATTTTTATACACCAATAACATGCTATCAGAAAGAAAACTTAAGAAACAATTCCATTTAAAATTTCATAAAAAGATACTTAATAAATTTAACTGAGGAAGTAAAAGATCTGTACTCAAAATTATAGGATATTGAAGAAAGAAATTAAAGAAAATACAAGTAAATGGAAACGTATACCCTACTCATGGATAGGAAGAATTAATATATTTAAAACATTCGTACTACCAAAGCAATCTATAGATTCAATGCAATCTCTATCAAAATACCAATGGCATTTTTCACAGAACTAGAACAAATTATCCTAAAATTTATAAAGAACCATAAAAGACCCCAAATAGCCCAGGCAATCATGAGAAATAAGAACAAAGCTGAAGGTATCACTCCACCTGATATCAAATTATACTACAAGACCATAGTAATCAAAACAGCATGGTATTGGTATAATAACAGAAGCATAGATCAATGGAACAGAATAGAGAGCCCCCCAATAAATCAATGACTACATGGTCATTTAAACTACGACAAAATAAGCAAGAATTTACATAGGGTAAAGGCAGACTATTTAATAAATGGTGCTGGGAAAACTTGACAGATACATGCAAAATAATGAAACTGGTCCACCTTCTTACATCATATACAAGAATAAACTAAAAAATGTGTTAAGGACTTAAATGTAAGACTCAAAACTCCCAGAAGAAAATATAGGAAGTAAACTGTCAGACATTACCCTTAGTAATATTTTACTGATACGTCTCTTCTGGCAAGGGAAACAAAACAAAAGGAAAAATAAACAAATGAGTGTACATCAAGCTATAAAGTTTTTTGATAGTAAAGGAAACCATCAATAAAACAAAAAGGCATCCTACTGAATGAGAGAAGATATTTCCCAATGATACATCGGATAAGGGGTTAATATCTAAAATTCATTAAAAAAAAAACCCATCTGACTCTACACCAAAAAAGCAATCTAATTAAAAAATGGGCAGAGGACCTGAATAGACATTTCTCCACAGAAGACATACGGATGGCCAATAGACATATGAAAAGATGATCAACGTCACTAATCATCAGAGAAATGTAAATACAAGCCACAATGAGATGCCACCTCACTCCTGTCAGAATGGGTATCATCAATAAATTAACAAACAAGTGTTGGTGAGGATGTGGAGAAAAGGGAACCCTTGTGTACTGTTGGTGGGATTGCAAATTGGTGTAGCCACTATGGAAAACAGTGTAGAAGTTCCTCAAAAAAATAAAAATAGAACAACCTTATGATCCAGCATTTCTATTCCTAGGCATTTATCTAAAAAAAATCCCAAACACTAATTTCAAAATTTATATGTACCCCTATGTTTATTCTAGTGGTATTCACAATAGCAAATATATGGAAACAACTGAAATGCCTATCAATAGACAATTGGATAAAGAAGTGATACATATATGCAATGTACTTCCTTAAAAGACATTTAGAAAGTTATTCTCTTTAAAATGATGCTTGACCAGGTATGAACTAAAACCAAAAAACAAACAAACAAAAACCACAAAACAAACAAACAAACAAACAAAAAAAGTATACTACCCATTTTAGAATTTAAAAGTCTGTTGTAGTTCATTGTATTTCAGCTCTATTTGAAGAGTTAGTTCTAGTTCCCACTTTACAGAAACCCAAAGCTGTATGTCAGGTCATCGAGGCTTGGCAAAAACCCTTAGGGTTCAGCATCAGCTTATAGCCTGGAATCATGTCCTTGCTTAATTTGTTTTTTTTCTTTTTTCATATGTGAGTATTTAATTTTCTGTTTTTCCAACTCAGTTATGCATATGAAATGTTTTAGTACTATTTTCAAATGCGTAATGTTTAAATTAAAATATATAATGTCATAAATGTTTTCTAGTAAGAGGGTTTTCAAAATATCTAGACATCAATACTATTGCTTGACGTTGTTTTGGCAGTGTCTGTCATGTTTCTTGCTCTAACATAACTCCATAATGGTTGACATTTTTCTTCTATATATTCCCTGCACTACTCAACTAGTATTTCAGCCCATCTGTTGCTTTACCATTCCTTAAATGAGCCCATTACTCTTTTCTTTTTTTGAGATCTGCTTTACGAAATAGATTTTCTTTAAAATCTATAGTATCATTTAATAGTGCCATATCTTAAAATTTATTTGTGGCTTAGATTTTTATGATTTTTTTTTTCTTATAGGCTTACATTTCTTTCCTTCCTCCACCTGGATACAGTTCCCATGCTGATTCCCCATAAGTTAGGACTCATATTTGAATGGTTCAACAAGTGATTAAAAGGAAGTAGAGAGGAGAGGGGTGTGAGGCAATCAACAGAGAAGTTAAGTTCTGGTCTGTCACCAAAAACAGTCTCACCTATCCTCTGCTTTTTCATGTCTCCCCTCCAGACTGATGTGAAGTGATGCCGAAGTAACAGGGAAGTTCGTATTCACAAACCAGTGAGACTCTTCAGCTGTCCTAAATCAGTTGTGGCATTCATTTTTGTCCACATTTTCTTTTTTATCCTGCAAAAAGAAAGTCTTATTCTTTCGCAGTTGACATATCTGAAAGTTTCCTTGTTCCACTCCACTCCCCTTATCCCCAGCAGCACCAGGTAGCGGTCTTCTGCACAAACAACCTACTTGGGAACGAGGACTGTTGGTCAACACCTATAGCATCCCATACAGGCAACTTTATTTCATGTGATCCTATTTACACTGTTTGTAGTCACCCCTTTACATGGCTTAGGGCATTGTTTTGAAACTGTGTCTAGTCGAATCAAAGATGTTACCTTGTCTTTTAATTCTTTTTGATGTGTTTGTTTGAAAGAAGAAATTGCATTGCAGCAAAGAAAATGTGGTCTCTAAACATAAAAGTCGAACAGTACAATTTTCAGCATTAACATGTCTGATGTGAAGTGATGCAAGCAAAGTCCAAATCATCTTTAACTAATCCCTGCTTCTCTCCCCTTTATTTATTCATTCTTTTCTTCTAACAAATGTTGAAACTTCTCAAATTCCCTTTGTTAAGCAAAAACAAAGAAGATAAGATATTTTATGAAATAGAAATAAAAACAATGTTTGTCTCTCTCACCTCTGTTTACCATTATCATAAATGCGGTACGTATGAGGAAAATAATGATTCATAATAATTAGTAGATATTAATATGTTTCAAGTAATGTACACCTTAAGGCAGAATTATGTTCCTATTAAGACGATTCTGTTTCTCTTGCCATTCTTGTTACAAGACCATTTCTTTTTCTTTTCTTTGGTTTTCTTTTTGTTCTGCCTAAAAGACTGGGAAATGACCATAATAGCTGTTTTCCTTGAGCAGTGAGCAGTGAGTGAATGTTGAGCTCTCTGTGGATTGAGCATTTTGATGCAAATTTACACAGAAAAGAAACAGTGCTGCTGATTGCTACAAAACCACTGCACCTCAGAGCAGGGGATGCTTCACTGCTCTCGTATCCTGGGGCTGAGTATTAACTACACTACTGAACAGCAAGTGCTTATCCTCCCTGCCATTCAGACCACATAAAGCTCCGGAAAGAGACAATGTCCCTTCAGGGAGCTTAGCTAGCCCACAAAATGTCAAACATAAATAAATAAATAAATAAATAAATAAATAAATAAATAAATAAATAAATAAAATCAAACTATATTTGGTCCCTAGAATTGCAAAAGCTAAGATAATTCAAACTATTTTAAAATATTTATATTATTACCATCTTCAAAGCAATTGATTTTTTTAAAAATAAAGTTTATTGGAGTGACAATGGTTAGTAAAGTTACATAAGTTTCAAGTGTACAATTTTGTAATACATCATCTATATATCACGTCGTGTGATTTTTTAAGAAAGCTTTTTTAGGAGGGGGCAGAAAGATAATTTCTTTAAATGCAAGTCTTTCAATCATACAAATGGAAACATTCTATAATTCTGTACACATTTCATTTACTATTATTATCTCATTGCATTACCAAAATATTATTGGATACCTATTAGGTATACAGTACATTCTGAGATGGACCAAAGAGAAGCAAGAGATTGGATTCACTCTCTAAGAAGTTTCCCTCAACTCCTGTAGCTGCTCCTAATAGCAGAGGTGAAATGGGTAGGGACAGAACCTCCAAGAAAGCCATTAACCACCCAGTAGGGCTTCCTAGAAAACCATTACTGCTAGTCAGAGACAAAGGACCAGTAAATCAAGATGAGACAAGGAGACAAGCCAGACCAGGCCAAACTCAAGATGGTGACAAAAGTCACCTCCAGGTAACCTCCAGCCACATTATAGGGTCATTATAATACACTCCCAACTATATAAATGACACATAATACTCTCCCACCTATATAAATGACACTCCCACCTGTGCCATGACACCTCTGGAGGGAACAATATAAGCACAAAAAGGGGTGTATGCCCAACCTCCAGAAAAATCCACCTTTCCCGGGAACTAATAAGAACACACCCCCTATCACGCCCCCAACGCCCACCCTAGCGTTCTCATATTAAAAAAAAAGCTTATCTAATAAAACCCACGACTGCATAGAGGATCAGGGCTGTCTCTCATTTGGAGGCAACCTCTTCTGTGCCTATGGAGTAGATCTTTATTCAATAAACTACTTTTGCTTTATTTCCTGGCTCACACTTGAATTCTTTCCTGAGTGAACCCTCTTTTCCTGTAACTAAGGCTCTAAGAGGTCAGGGAGAAGGATGAAGGTCTGCAGACTCCCATTCACACTGCGGAGTCATGGGAATAAAGAAAGTTTTGGGCTCTGGCAGTACTATTATTTCTATTATTAAAAATTGTTCTATTATAGTGTATTTATTTTTAGCTGGCATTTTATTGAATAAGAAATAGCATAAAACACACATACAGGAAAATATTCTAACAGTGCAAACTTGTAGATTTTTTTTTTTTTTTAGTTTCTGAAATTTTATTATTTTTAATACATATATTTCACAAACAGAAACCTTCTAACACCACACAATTCCGTAACCAACAAACTTGTAGATTTAAAAGTTAATTCCCTTTCTACCAAGACCCTACTCCTATTCCCAGAGGAAACAACTATTATATCTTTATTTGGTATTATAATACCATTATTTGATTATTATTTTAGAACTGGTCTTTATGTACACAAGGATGTATACCAGAATATGCCTCCCCAAAATATGCTTCTTTGGCATATGGATTATTTTGAGTTTAAGGCCATTGAAAAACAGCAGGTATAGGAAGCGCTCTAAAAACAGAACAGAAGTTTTCCTTTTGCAAGGGAAATTTCAATTTGTAAGATTTCTCCCTATCCCATACCAGGAAGTGGAGGACTCTTAACAACTCTTATCAATTTAGACAGCCTTGACTTAAATTTGCATAACAAATCTTACAAACAACTCTTGTTTATGATACTTTTCCTGGTCACCTTCCCATAACTTGCCTCCTCTACCCAGAAGCTTCAAACCGCCTTTCCTTTGTTTGACCTAAGGTGCTATAGATGTCCAAACTCTAACTTCCCTTAGGTTAATTCAGGGTTATATGAAAGGCACGTATCCTGCGATTTATTATTTAGTGTACTTAATGGACACTTTGTCATAGTTTCCAACCTTTTTTTTTTAATTTATTGGGGTGACAATTGTTAGTAAAATTACATAGATTTCAGGTGTACAATTCTGTATTACATCATCTATAAATCCCACTGTGTGCTCACCACCCAGAGTCAGTTCTGTTTCCGTCAACATATATTTGATCCCCCTTACCCTCATCTCCCATCCCCCACCCCTCTTACCCTCTGGTAACCACTAAATTATTGTCTGTGTCTATGAGTTTTTGTTTCTCATTTGTTTGTCTTGTTCTTTTGTTGTTTTTGGTTCATATACCACATATCAGTGAAATCATATGGTTCTCTGCTTTTTCTGTCTGACTTATTTCGCTTAGCATCATATTCTCAAGATCCATCCATGTTGTCACAAATGTTCCTATATCATCTTTTCTTACCCCCGAATAGTATTCCATTGTGTATATATACCACGACTTCTTTATCCAATCATCTATCGAAGAACATTTTGGTTGTTTCCATGTCTTGGCCACCGTAAACAAAGCTGCAATGAACATTGGAACACACATGTCTTTATAGATAAATGTTTTCAGATTTTTTGGTAGATACATAAGAGAGGGATTGTTGGGTCATATGGTAATTCTATTCATATTGTTTGAGGAACCTCCACACTGCCTTCCATAGTGGCTGCACCAGTCTGCATTCCCACCAACAGTGTATGAGGGTTCCTTTTTCTCCACAGTCTCTCCAACACTTGTTACTATTTGTCTTGATGATAACCATTCTGACTGGGATGAGGTGATATCTCATTGGGGTTTTTATTTGCATTTCTCTGATGATTAGTGATGTTGAGCACTTTTTCATACATCTATTTGCCATTTGTATGTCTTCTTTGGGGAAATGTCTCTTCAGGTCCTCTGCCCATTTTTCAATTGGGTTGTTTGTTTTTTTTGTTGTTGAGTTTCATGAGTTTCTTGTATATTTTGGATATTAGCCCCTTATCAGAGGCACTGTTTGCAAAAAATCTTCCCCCATTCAGTTGGTTGCCTCTTTATTTTGTCGATGGTTTCTTTTGCTGTGCAGAAGCTTTTAAGTTTCATATAGTCCCATTCGTTTATTTTAGCTTTTACTTCCATTGCTTTGGAGTTAAATTCATAAAATGCTCTTTGAACCCAAGATCCATAAGTTTAGTACCTATGTTTTCTTCTATGCAGTTTATTGTGTCAGGTCTTATGCTTAAGTTTTGGTCCGTTTTGAATTAATTTTGGTACATGGTGACAGATAGCTAGCAGTCCAGTTTCATTCTTTTGCATGTGGCTATCCAATTCTGCCAGCACCGTTTATTGAAGAGGCTGTCTTTCCTCCATTGTATGTTTTTTGCTTCTTTGTCAAAAATTATCTGTCCATATTTATGTGGTTTTATTTCTGGGTTCTCAATTCTATTCCATTGGTCTATGTGTTTGTTTTTCTGCCAATACCATGCTGTTTTGATTATTGTAGTCCTGTAGTACAAACTAAAGTCAGGTAGTGTGATACCTCCAGTATTGTTCTTTTTTCTTAAGATCGCTTTGGCTATTTGGGGTCTTTTGTGGTTCCAAACAAATCTGATGATTTTTTGTTCTATTTCTTTAAAAAATGCCATTGGGATTTTGATGGGGAACGCATTAAATCTGTACATTGCTTTGGGTAATATGGCCGTTTTAACTATGTTGATTCTTCCAATCCATGAGCATGGAATGTCTTTCCATTTCTTTGTGTCTTCTTCAATTTCTTTCAAAAATGTGTTATAGTTTTCAGCATATAGGTCCTTCACATCCTTGGTTAAGTTTATTCCTAGGTATTTTATTCTTTTTGCTGCAATTGCAAAAGGAATTGTTTTTTTTTTTTTTTATTTCTTTTTCTGAGATTTCATTGTTAGTATATAGGAATGCAATGGACTTTTGTACGTTGATTTTGTAGCCAGCCACTTTACTGTATTCACTGATTGTTTCCAATAGTTTTTTGGTGTAGTCTGTAGGGTTTTCTATACATAACATCATGTCATTTGCAAAGAGTGATAATTTAACTTAATTCCCAATTTGTATGCCTTTTATTTCTTTCTCTTGCCTGATTGCTCTGGCAAGGACTTGCAACACTATGTTGAAAAGCAGAGGTGATAGGGGACCGCCCTGTTATGTTCCTGAATATAGAGCAAGGGGCTTCAGTTTTTCACCATTAATTATGAGATTAGGTGAGGGTTTGTCATATACGGACTTTATTACATTAAGATATTTTCCTTCTGTATCTATTTTATTAAGTGTTTTAGTCATAAATGGATGTTGTATCTTGTTAAATGCTTTTTCTGCATCAATTGATATAATCATATGATTTTTGTCCTTTATTTTGTTTATGTGATGTATCACATTGATGGATTTACGGATATTGGACCATCTTTGTGCCCAGGGGAAGAATCACACTTGGTCGTGATGAATAATCTTTTTAATGCATTTGCTAGATTTGCTCAATTTGATAGAATTTTGTTTAGGATTTTTGCATCTCTATTCATAAGAGATATTGGTCTGTAGTTTTCTTTTTTTGTGTTGTCCTTACCAGGTTTTGGTGTCAGGGTAATGTTGGCCTCATAAAATGAGTTAGGGAGTATTGTCTCTTCTTCAAATTTTTGGAAGAGTTTGAGCAGGATTGGTGTTAGATCCTCTTTGAAGGTTTGGTAGAATTCACTAGTGAAGACATCTGGTTCCGGACTTTTGCTTTTGGAAAGGTTTTGGATGACTGATTCAATTTCGTTACTGGTGATCGGTCTATTTAGATTTTCCAGTTCTTCATGGTTCAGCCTTGGAAGGCTATATGTTTCTAAGAACTTGTCCATTTCTTCTAGGTCATTGAATTTGGTGACATATAGTCCCTCATAGTATTCTTGGATGATCCTTTGTATTTCTGTGGTGTCCGTGATAACTTCGCCTTTTCATTCTGATTTTGTTAATTAGTGTCTTCTCTCTTTTTATTTTAGTGAGTCTAGCCAAGGGTTTGTCAATTTTGTTAATCTTTTCAAGAACCAGCTCTTGTCACATTAATTTTTTCTATTGTCTTTTTGTTCTCTATTTTACTTGTTCTGCTCCGATTTTTGTTATGTCCTTTCTTCTGCTGATCTTGGGTTTCACTTGTCTCTTTTTTTTCTAGTTCTTTTAAGATGTAACATGAGGTTATTTATTTGGATTTTTTCTTATTTCTTGAGAGAAGCCTGTAATGATATAAATTTCCCTCTTAAAACTGCTTTTGCTGTATCCCCAAAATCTTGGTAGGATGTATTTTCATTCTCATTTGTTTCTATGTATCTTTTGGTCTCTCCTCTAACTTCTTCTTTGACCCGGTTGGTCGTTCTTTAATAGTATCTTGTTTAATCTCCATGTATTTGTGTTTTTTCCTGCTTTCTTTTTGCAGTTGATATCCAATTTCAAAGACTTCTGGTCAGAGAATATGCTTGGCATGATTTCAATCTTCTTAAATATGCTGAATCTGATTTTATGTCCCAATATATGGTCTACCCTTGAGAATGTTCCTTGTACACTAGAAAAGAATGTATAGTCTGATGTTTTAGAATGAAGTGCTCTATAAATGTCAATTATGTTCATGTCATCTAATGATCATTTAGGGCTGCTATTTCTTTATTTATTTTCTGTTTGGATGATCTATCCATAGCTGTTAATGATGTATTTAAGTCCCCTAGTACAATTGTGTTTTGGTCAATTCTTCCCTTTAGTTCTGCTAGTAGTTGCTTGGTATATTTCAGTGCTCCCTGATTGGGAGCATAAATATTGATGACTGTTATGTCTTCTTGTTGTATAGTACCCTTTACCATTATGAAATGTCCACCTTTGTCTCTTGTTATCTTTTTCACCCTGAAGTCTGTGTCATCTGATATCATTATGGCTACACCTGATTTTCTCTGGGTACCATTTGCTTGGAGTGTCAATTTTTACCCTTTCATTTTGAGTCTATGCTTGTGCTTGTAGCTGAGATGAGTCTCTTGGAGACAGCATACGTTTGGGTTTAGTTTTTGGTTTAGATCCAATCTGCTACTCTGTACCTTTTTTTTTTTTTTTTTTTTTTTTTTTTTTTTTTTTTTTTGGTGAGTTCAGTCCAATTACATTTGGGGTGATTATTGATATGTGAGAATTTCCTGTCATTCTATCTTTAGTTTTCTGGTAAGGCTGTGTCTCCATTGTTTCTTTGCCTTTTGGTTTTTGTCTATTATTTCTGAGTGGTGGTATTCTGTGATGTTTCCCTTTGTTTCTTCTTTTATTACAGTATATATTTCAGTTCTTGATTTTTTTTTTTTTGAGTGGTTACCCTTAAGTTTATATAAAAGAAAGTTTGATATGTTTTGGTTGCCACAAATTGTCCCTGTTGATGGTGGTCGAATAGCCTCCTTTAGTATTTCTTGTAGTGCAGGTCGTGTATTAGAAAATTCCCACAGTTTCTGTATGTCTGGAAAGGTCTTTATTCTTCCTTCATATCTAAAGGATATCTTTGCTGGATATATTATTCTTGGCTCATAATTTCTCTCTTTCAATAGTTTGAATATTTGGTTCTACTCCCTCCTGGCTTGTAGAGTTTCTGCCGAAAAATCTGATGATAATTTAATGGGCTTTCCTTTGTAGGTTACCCTCTTCTTTTCCCTGGCTGCCTTGAGGATTCTTTCTTTGTCATTGAATTTAGACAGCTTCAATACAATGTGCCTTGGAGAAGGCCTGTTGGGATTGAGGTAATTAGGTGTTCTATTTGCTTCTTGGATTCGAGGATCCAGTTCTGTCCACAAGTTTGGGAAATTCTCATCAACAATTTGTTTGAATATATTCTCTGTTCCCTTCTCTCTTTCTTCTCCTTCTGGTATACCCATTATTCTTATATTGCTCTTTCTGATGGAGTCAGAAAGTTCTTGTAGAGTTCTTTCATTTCTTTTCACTCTCAAGTCTCTTTCTTCTTCCATCCGTGTCATTTCCAGGTTTCTATCTTCGATGTCACTAATTCTTTCCTCCATCTGGTCAACTCTACTACCTAAGCTGGTTATTTCATTCTTAATTTCTTCTATTGAGTTCTTAATCTCCAGAAATTCTATTGGGTTCTTTTTAAAATTTCAATCTCTTTCGTAAAATGCTCATGTTGTTCTTTGATTGTGCTTCTGAGTTCATTAAAGGGCCTTTCTGTGTTTTCTTCCATCTCGTTGAGTTTTTGCAGAACTGCAATCTTGAATTCTCTGTCATTTAAGTCACATATTTCCATATCTTTAAGTTCCTTTTCTGGAGACTTTTCACTTTCTTTCTGAGCTGTCTTGTTGCCTTGGTTATTCATGGCAATTACTGATTTATTATTTCTCTTCCTAGACATCTACAGGAGTGGCTTCTGCAACAGGTTGATAGGAAGAGGTCTTTCTTTTGTTTTCCAGTAATTGTTGGTAGAATGTTTTATTTTCTCTCCGACTGCAGCCTTTATTTCCTCTCTAACACGGTAGTGCTATGTTTTCTCTGCACTATTCCAGCTTCTCATACAATGGGGTTATTCCCTGTTAATAGCTTCTCCTCTGTGAATAGTTTGCCTGGGTCACAGGGCGCAGTGTCCGTGTGGATATGCGGAGAGCTTTTGAAGTTCCAAAGCTCTTCCTGCACCAGATTCAGAGCCTTTATTTTTCAGCAGTTCTGTTTACTCCTGCAGGGATCTGCCCAGATAGGTGGGGCCAGGGGTGGGGTGAGTTGTGACAGGTGGTCCAGAGCAATGGCAGTGACCACCACCACAGACGGTCCTGCTTCCATAGCTCCCTCCCCTTTGCCAGAACTAGTTGCGCTGCGAATCTGTGTCTGCGGTCCACAGTTCTCAGAACAGCAAATATTCTGTTCTTTTGATCTGATACTGCTACTGTTCCGCTTCTAGCACTGGGCAGGTGGGGGCGGGGCGAGCTCTGGGAGGGTGGGGAGGGGGCGGCTAGTCTCAGTGCCTAAGGCTTCTGTTCTCTGATCAGCAGTGAGGGCTTAAACCACCGTTTTTTACCTTCTTCCCTCAGTCATTGCTCCAAGGTCTCTGCCGTGAGCGTTGGGTTCAGCCGTGTTATATGCTGCCCCCTCAGCCCTGTGGGCCATAAGCGGAGCCCTAGTAGTCCAAGTTCTTCCCTCTTGTGCAGCTGCGGTAGTTCCGGGATGCAGCGAGCTCAGAGCACTGAGTTTGGTCTGCTACTGAGCCCACATGTGTCCGTCTCTGCACTTCTCCCGTCCCTCCTCCCCCGCTCATGCGATTCACCCACCTTTAGGTAAATTCAGTAGTGGGCCTCTTTGTCTTGCCTGTCTGCTGTACCGGGAGACCTTTGTGGAGTTATTGTTGTTCGATTAGTTGTAAATTCCAGGGGAGCTTTACAGAGGCTCACCTCACGCTGCCATTTTGATGACTGGATCAGTTTTCAACTTCTTACATGTATAAGAAAGCTCTTCCATGTTTAACAAGTCTCAAAAACAAGAAAAGATTCATTTCCCTTTAATTGAAATATCTCTGAGCTTATCTCAAATTCAATCTGGAATTGAGTGATAGTGCTGCAAAATACAAACTCCTTTCACATTAATGAGGGGAATTCCACTATCAACTTTTAGTCTGAGATGATACCTTTGTATACATATGTCTATAAAAGAGATTAAGGAACAAACACATGTGAACAATAATTTTGTAACTACTAAGCCTATATTAAGGCCTGATTTTTTTCTCACAAAAATAAAATATCTTTCACTCACTCTTCATAGAATTGTATTATAGCTGTGTATGTGTGTGTGTGTGTGTGTGTGTGTGTGCCAGATATGTATATGTATATATGTATATATATAATATACATATATATGTATATATTTTATACATATATATAGACGGAGAGAGACAAAAAGTATATACACATTTTAAGAAAGGAAAATTAGATGGTGAATACATAATGTAATTTATAGATGATGTGATACAGAATTGCACACCTGAAATCTATGTAATTTTACTAACAATTGTCACCCTAATAAATATAAAAAAAAAGAAAGAAAAATTGTATTAAATTTGTAGTACTCAATATATACTAATAACAAAAAATGAATAAGTCACGTTTGGCTTCTGCAATTACAAGTGGTGTTCAAAGTGCTTACTGTCAATGTCCAGACACTTCTGATTATGGCAAACTGCTGCTTAAGCAAAGATAACATATCTTAAAAGGTGTATACATTTTTTTTGGCACACTCTGTATATGTAAATATATATTTACATATACATATATGTATAAATAACATTTATATATAGTATATATAATATGAACTTACATATATAATATATATAAACATACATATACATATATAATACATATATATTATATACACACTCATATATATGTTTGGCTTATGTGGTTTGGAGCTTTACTATTCAACATTATTAAATTGTTTTTTTAAATGAAATATACGGTTCTTGGGTACATTAAGTTAAAGAAATGAGTTTCAATTTTGGCTTAATCAGCTATTTAACAGAAATTTATTAGGTTTGTATCATGAATTTTAAAATTTATGAAAATTAAAGAATGGGATAAATTAAAAAAAATATGCTAAATTAAATACTTGTTTTTTTGAAGGAAAGTTACTGAAAACAACTTTTAGTTTTAAATGGGAAGGGGAACCCTTACAAATACCATACACTACTTACCATCCTCATTACCTAGCATCATATATATATATTAGAAAGTTGTGATAAGACTTTTAGGCCTTCTTAAATGAGTTTTAAAAAAATCAAGTAAGAGTATTTTTTAAAAAGTGAAAACTGAAGTTTCCTTTGCCTAAACTACTGACATCTGTTAAAGTTGATAACCTTTTGTGGGAAGGGGAAAGCACACAGAAAAAAATGGGCTCATAAGTTGGACAAAATAAACAAATCTATAGAAATATATTATTTTCTACTCTAGAGGGCATTGACAATTATTATATCTAAGCTTATTGGTCATGCTTATGTACTATTTGATGTAGACAAAATAATTTTATGCAATGTTAACAGATCATATTTTCCAAAAGTGGTTACAACAACATTTTCAATCACAGAAGCTCTTTTTAATAAAGTATATTTGACAAATATCTCATCAAGAGGTTGGATTTATGTTTCCTCTCCCTGAATAATGGTGGGTTAGTGACAAAAACAGGAGAGATGCAGTATGATTTTTCAGACTAGATCATAAAATTAAACTATATATATATAAATAAATAAATATATATATATATTTTTTTGCCTGATTTTCTTGGAACATTTATTCTTTGAATTTGGCCATCATACCACAAGGAATTCTAAGCAGTCTGCAGATATCAACATGGAATTCCAAGTCTCAGAGCCCAAAGTTCCCACCTGTTTGCCAGCAAATACTTGCTGTACCCACCCCATTTGCTCTGCCCAAATTGCCTATTTGTTATTTTTGTTTTAAGCCAATAAGATTTGGATGTGGTTTATTTCACAGAAATAAATAACTAGAACAGATTTTGGACTAGGAGTAAAATACTGCCATAACAAACTTAAAAAGTGGCATTGATTTTGTAACTGTGATAGGTGATGCCCAAAAGAATTTCAAGAAAATTACTAACAAAACCTCCAGTGAGGGCTTAAGGAAAAGTAAGGAAAATGTTATTGGAGGCTAAAAGAAAAAGAACACTTGTTATGTAGCGGTGTAGAGTTTGGCAACACTGTCACCTGCAGTAGGGTGAGTTACAGGAAATGTACTTGGTGAACTCAATGATGTCTGTAAGAAAATTTTGAGACAGAGTATTAGAGGGCTGACTTTCTTCTTCTAGCTGTCCATAGGAAAATGAAAGACGAGAGAGATGAGCTTAAAAAAAGGAACTGTTGGGCCGGCCCGGTGGCTCAGACAATTGGACCTTCGTGCTCCTAACTGCGAAGGCTGCCAGTTCGATTCCCACATGGGCCAGTGGGCTCTCAACCAAAAGGTTGCCAGTTCAATTCCTCGACTCTCACAGGGGATGGTGGGCTGCGCCCCCTGCAAATAAGATTGAACATGGCACCTTGAGCTGAGCTGTCCCTGAGCTCCCGGATAGCTCAGTTGGTTGGAGTGCGTCCTCTCAACCACAAAGTTGCCGACTCACACAAGGGGTGGTGGGCTGTGCCCCCTGCAACTAACAATGGCAACTGGACCTGGAGCTGAGCTGCGCTCTCCACAACTAAGATTGAAAGGACAGCAACTTGACTTGGAATAATTCCTGGAAGTACACACTGTTCCCCAATAAAGTCCTGTTCCCCTTCCCCAATAAAATCTTTAAAAAAAAAAAAGGAACTGTTAAATTTTTAAGCAAAATTTCAAGGAAATGTAAATATACCAGGACTTAATGCATTCAAAATTAAATTAAAAGTCCTTTTCATTCCCAGGTGGTCAAGATGAAAAACTATTCTGAAATTAAGAAATGACTTCCAGGTAAAAATCCCTTCCAGAGTAGACCTGTGAGATTCTTGAAGACCTCAGAAATAAATATGTATTACTTCTTAGACCCTTTAAATACTCCCCCAGAGAGATTTAAGAGCATAACTCACAAACTCTATTAAACAATAGGTCTTGTAGGAATCATAAGGCCATTGTCCCATAAAAATTTTCCATGGAGCAGAAGATAGAGAAGGGCTTAACTTAAATTATGGGCGTAGATTTTGTCTAATAGAGTGAATTATATATCAATAGAAAAAAGCCTAGAAGTTTTTGAAGAAATTGTACCAGCTTGGACTGCAAATATCAGAAAGAGTACAAAGTAAAATGATGCCTTGGATTCCCAAAAGACTGTGGGCAGAAAGCAGGTAGAGAGAACTACTGGAAACACAGATTTTTTTTCTTATGGAAAAGAAAGGGACCAAAATCAATAGTCCAGAGAATGGAGACAAGAGCTTCAGAGAGTAATTTCCAGGAAGTAAATCTGAGCTCTAATCTAGGAATTGGCAGTATCTGTCTCTGTATTTCAGAATATTTATAGATCAATAGCTGCTATGTCTTTAAAATTTCCCCCCTTTTTGATAGCAGTTATCCCAACCTTGTTGCTTATCTCACAACTGTAAGGATGTGGTGGGTAAATAATATGTCTTTTTAGTTCTCATTTTTTTAGATCAAGAGAAATGGTACTTAGGAATTATCTGAGAAACTACCCAAAATCTTCATCCACACCTGGACCTGATGAGATGATAGATTCTAGACTTCAAGCTGACGTAATGGATGGGGTTTGGGGAAAGAGAGAATATATTTCACCTGTGGGAGGGATCTGAATTTTGTGGTCATAGGACAAATTGTGACATGATATTTTTCAAAAATGACTACCAAAACATCTCCCACTTCCCATATTCTTATGATAGTGTGAATTTGATACTTTTTCAGTTGAAATCTTGGTTCTATGTTTGTCTTTGGATCAGATGGGCTGTTTACTATGGTGAATGTGAGACATTTTGACCATTGTGGCTAGGTCATGAAATGGAATCCTGGTTCGTCTGAGTCTTTTGGGACCCTTGTTATTAGAAGGCAACCACCATACCACTAGGAAAACCAAGTAGCTCGGGGAGAGGCCTGTGTGGAAGGGAACTGTGGCCTCTCGCCCCATCTGAGTGCCTCTTGACAAACAGCCTCTACTTGTCAGCCACGTGAGTGAGCCAACTTGTGAGAGGCTCCTCCAATCCCCAGTGGAGTCACCACAATGGATGCTGCAGTGGAGCAGAGAAGAGCTGCTCTGCCAAACCTGCCTAAATTGTGGAACTGTGAAAAAAAATAAATGATTTTGTTATTGGAAATCACTATGTTTGGGATTATCTGTTATATAGCTCGAATACAGGGATTTTCTAAGACCTGAAAATTATTTGAATATTCATCCAAAATGGAAAAAAAACACACAAAAAACAGAAATCTGCCTCTAAATTAAAATTCTTATAGCTGCCAGGTGTTTATTTTGTTCTACTGTTTAGAGCTGGCAACTCTTCCCAGGATTCTGATTGTGACTTCTTATCAAAATAAAATTAGTTCCATCTCTTTGAGGACCTTGGACATGATGTCTACTTACTCTAAATATAGTCTTTTAAATGCAAGAACTAAATAAAAGTTTAAAAAAGCAGAAGTCCCATGTGTTAAATTTTATAATCTCTTAATATTTTCAGTGTACATCTGATGCTCTTGAGAATAAATTTCACTTCCCAAAATAAGCCTGCAACTTTGGAATCTTTGGTATAACAAGATAGTGTAATTAGACTCAACCAGACAAATCCCTGGTTGTTCTCTGGAATAATGACAATATTATCAACTATTAGTTAACACCTACTGCCTGACAGGTATGACTGAATGCCAATTAAGTTGAAGGGCATTTCAATAAAGTTACATGACATGAAAGCATAAACCAGTGCATATCTTCGAGTATTCCTGAATCTAGGAGTTATACTCCATAGTCCCAAGGTCTATTTTCTCTGAAACAGTTAGAATGCCAGCTTTTCAGTGGAATTTGGTATTGTGAAGGTAATACTTTTTCAAAAATACATTAATTCAGTAAGGAGACCAAATGGTGTAATTGTGTGGTCCTATATACATTGAATATATCCAATTTCATTGAGTTAATTGAATTTCATTTTGTTAGTGCCAGCTGCTAAACCTTTTCCAGTGTTGATTTCCTTCCAAATGTAAAGGAAGTTCTTGGCAAATCCACCTTTTTTTTTTTTTTTTGAATTATGAAAGGTAGACAATGAATCATTATTGAAAATAGTCTGTAAGAATCTGTTTGCAAATTCGGTGTAACTTCAAATTGTAACTGGACTCAGATTTATTAATGTTGAGGAAATACCTCTTGAAAGTGGTTCAGAACATGTCACCCCAAAATATGCTACTTTGGTATAATGATTATGTTGACCTGAAGGAATCAATACCCAGCTGATTCAGGAAAAGTTCTTTATCTCCCACTTAATTGCTTATAAGAAAGTACCTATTAATTTCCCCATTGGTGGAGGCAATCTACATTTATAAAGGAAGTTTACAGTAGAAATTTACTTTTTTGTACCAGGGAAAGAGCTAATACCAGAGATCACTTTTACACCTGAGAGAATTATCTACATGGCAGGCAACCTTTGTTTACCATGCAGTTTTTCCTTATTCCTTCCTGTGAATTGCCTCCCTTCCCCAACTCCCTGAAGCTCTAACCCCACCCCTCTCAAGATGGTACACAAGTCTAAATTGTTTGGCCGCATTTTGAGTCTTATATATTTGTAGGGCTTCCATGTAATTATATTTGTTTTATTTTTCCTGTTAATCTGATTTATGTCAATTTCATTCTTAGACCAGCCACAGAACCTAGAAGGGTATAAGGAAAAAATTTTCCTCTCCTACATACTACATCAAAATGCACTCAATTAGGGACACAGAAAAAAAAAAAGTCTTTAGAATATACAGCTTTTTCATCTCCGCATGGTAATTTATATGCAGAAGAAGACACAGTAACAATACCTCATTAGAAAGGCTATTTCACGACTAAAAGTTAATTAAGTGGGGCATTATCTTATCTGTGGAAAATATATATTTTGCTTAAAGTGAAGTATTCCACATTTCTTTCGTAAGTTTTATAAGATGTTTAATAATTAGGAAATGTCCACTTATAACTTCAAGCATACAATTTTTAAGATTTGCCTTTTAATGACTGTCTTAAAGTTTTAATTTATTTTATAATCAGGCTTCACTTTCTTCCTTCTTCTTTATTTTTAATACCACTTGTTGACTTATGTTAGTTATATTATCTTATTGATTTCAAATATTTTGGAGCTTAATTTTTTACTGATGATTTTTAAAAACATATCTGGCACAGTATCTCACAAGATTCTTTTTAAAGCAAATCATAAAATTTCAATTTATGTGATACAAAATAAATATGTTGGTAGTTATTCACATTTTATAGGCTCATACAACTATAAAATATAATATTTAGGTTCACATGGAGAAGAGTTAAGAATTTCTTATTTCCTTTCCATCTCTTTTTCATTACGACATCCTTCAACTACACCTGACTTCCTGGTTAAAATACGAACATCAGAACTAAATATATAGGAAGCTAAAAATGGAGATAAAGGTATAGGTGGGAAGAAGGAGTATACAATAATTATAATTAATTTTATTAAAATTACAATTAATTATTTTTATTATAAGGATTATCATGACACTACTTTTCATATTTTATAGGACCACAGAGATTGCAAATTTTAGATTAACCCAGAAACATAGCTTAATTTCCTCTGTAAGAAAATGGACCACAAACTTTAAGACATTTGCTAACCTTGTTTAAAAGTTAAAAACAAAAAGAGTGAATAAAATATGTTTTAAAATTAAGAAAGAGGAAAATACGATTAATTTGCAAATATTTTCCTTTTAATTCCTGGGTACTTAACTTTGGATTCTTTAAAGAATTGTCATAGTTACTAGACATTTTTTAATAAAAAAGAAAAAAAAAGAGAGTTGTTGAATAGCCCTATTGTCAGGTTTGCACATGGCAACAGTTTAGTCATACAGGATTGCAATATCAAGGACAAAAGATGCTGTAAAGTCTTGTTTGGCTATTTTTTCACAGATAGTGTTGAAGCAACATACCCCAAACACTCAGGCAACAATCAATGATACTCTTTGTCAATGTCCTAAGTGTCATAGATTGCTTACAATCATCTGTCAATAAGCCCTCATTGAGCTTCCGAGTGGCATATTTGTGCATTTATGTGTCCAGGTATTGAACAGGGTTTCACTGAACTAAGAGAGGAGAAATAGGTTAGTCTTTGTAAAGTGTCCATGCCTGGCACTTAAAATAGATTATCCTTCATCCACACAACAATCTTGTAAGGTAAATATCATCATCAAAGCCATTTTGTGATGTAGACACTAAAAACATTATAAACATTAGGGAACACATCCAAAGTCACAGAGTTTGTCAGAGCCAGGATTCTAACCTGTTTTTTCTGATTCCAAAGTCTATAGTCTTTCTTCCACATCCCATTTCTTTAATACTAGGGTTGCCAAAACAATGTATACACATTTTAAGAGATGTTATCTATGTGTTACTTTACGAAGTTGAATTGAATTACATAGCAATGTGTAGTATGACCTTCACTCAAAAGATGGTGTTCATCAAATGAATGTTAGTGTCACCATGTGACAGGAAGGACAGTCAAAAAATGGTGGAAGCATGGTTGTCATTCAAGGAGCTTAAGACCATTTTGAAGTGGCATTTGAAATTCGAGAATGTTGTGGAAGTACAAGGACAGTAGAGGTGTGAGTATGCAAGAGAACCTCCAACTTAAAACCCCTTGACTTCTACCTATGGGGACCTTAAAGTATGTGGTGTGCCATAGAAAACTGGCTACACTGGTGGTACTTTGGGAAGAAATTGAAATGGCATGTGCAAATGATACAAGTGCACACTGTGGTCAGCGTTGCTCAAGCAGTAGTTCGTTGTAATCTGAAGTGTCTGGACGCTGGTGGTAACCACTTTGAGCACCTCTTGTAATTGCAGAAGTCAAACATGACTTGTATTCATCTTTTGTTATTGGTATATATTGAGTA
This sequence comes from Rhinolophus ferrumequinum, assembly GCF_004115265.2. Taxonomy (NCBI): domain Eukaryota; kingdom Metazoa; phylum Chordata; class Mammalia; order Chiroptera; family Rhinolophidae; genus Rhinolophus; species Rhinolophus ferrumequinum. Next base: position 5,024,853 of record NC_046285.1, on the reverse strand, counting down.
TTACAATTTTAATACAGTTTTCCTTTCTTAAAATGTGTGTACAGTTTTTTGGTACCCTCTGGATGATGATGATGATGATGATGATGATGATGATGATGATGATAACAGTTACAATTATTTTAATGCTTAGTATTAACTATAGCGCTGAGTAGTTTGTACACTTTTTCTTATTATCTTACATTATCCCTTTAAGTCTCATTGTAATAATAAAAGATTTAAGAAATTCTGTAGTCACTGACAAAACTATCTGGTGGCTGTGGTCAGAGTAGGAATGGCAATATTTTCTGTTTATTTTGTTTATTTGTTTCCTATCCACATTTGGGCACTTGGATACCTTATTTTAAAGTAAGGCATTCAGGGATATGTCTTGAGTTATCTAAAAACAAAATGAACAATGTGTGTGTGTGTGTGTGTGTGTGTGTGTTTGTGTGTGTGTGACAGAGAGAGACAGAGAGAAAGAGGAGGTAGTGTTCTTGAGAAAACTGTTTTGGGGGCTTGTTAAGAAGCAGGTCTAGAGGTAATCATTCTCTGTCAACATACACACTATTAGACACGTTTCTACTAAAGTTATTATAGAGATCTTTAACATCTGAAAAAATGAGAACGGGAGCAGACAGCAGGGAAAGGGGAGAAGGAGCTGTGGGGGTGATGCTAGTTGTAGCAGTGCTGCTATGTTGTAGAAGGAAGCCCCAATATGTCTTTGCAGATGCTGTAGCATTCACACTCTTCATGTTGTGACTGAGCGCATGTGTGATGAATGTGGAGGTGCCATGGGGATAAAATAGCAGGGCACTGCAACAGTCTAGAATGCTGCACCACAAATATTTGCAACATTTGGAAGAGAGATCCAAATACTTTCATCCTAAGTATTTCCTTTATATGACCATTATCCTAACAGAAAGCAAGTAGGTTGTAGAGTTAGAAAAAATCTGGGTCACGGTGCATTTACCTAACATTGCTGCTTCTCAGTTTTTCCTCTGCTAATAGAAATAGTACCTACTGCACATTATTCGTGGGGAGATTCTACACCAACCTAGCTCCTGACATATGGAAGATAATTAATGAACAGTGGTTATTTTCATTTTTCAAAACATAATCTTTGATGATTAGAGTCTAACTGTAGAAAAGACTGAGACAAACAAGATTAATTTAACACTGTAGTAAAACGAGATTCTCTCTCTCTCAGCTCTAAAACACAAAGGACAAAACAATAGATGGCAGCTGCTCCCAAATTCCAAAGTGAAGTTTTATATCAATGCTGGACATGCAGAAGAGGTAGTTAAAAACCTTTTAGTCACCGTTAGCCAAATTTTTACTTGAGATTTTAAAAGTGATGCTAGAATTTCTTTGAAGACCAGGTGTTCACATGCTGTGAAACCTATCACCATCTCACAAGGGAAGAGGCACTCCTTTTTCCCTCATCTCTTCTTCAGTGAGACAACTTGAGAGCTGGGTATTTACCAAGCAGAGTCTGGAGGAGAACCGTGGACTGACATTGGACTCACAGTTGAAAATGTCTCCAAGCAAATGTCTGGCTGTACCTTTCTGTAATGGAGGAGAGAGGGCAGCGTGGGAGCCAATGCACTTCCACCATTTTGCCTGACCTGGCTGTGAGACATTTCTTTGGGCCACGTGAATCCCCCAGAAGGTAATCAGACTGACCCCATTTAGAAAAGACCCTGCCTCAGTGTGCAGCCTGCAAAGCAAGGTAACTCAGAAGGAAGAGTCTCTAGGGTCTATACTTCTTGAGATATGGCTGGAGGGAGGGAGTGTAGAATGAGTGGTTGGTTGGAGAGTGAGCTATCAATATCAGGGCTTTGGCAGTGAAGAAGATCATTGCAAGTCTCCAAAGAAACCACAGGTATGCCTCTAAAAAGAAAAGTCAGCACTAAATATCTATGATGCTCAATAAATAGTCAATTTTAAACAAAATTCAGAGTACAAAAATTTAAACCCAAAGTTCAGAGTACAACCAGATCATGGCTGTGCTAGTCAAGTGAGACATTTCCTTCCTTTTTCCTCACTACTCCTGCTTTACTGGGGTCAGACTCAATGACTAGTAAGAGATAAGGAGAAATAGTGCAAGGCAGAAAAGCAGAGAAGAAACCAACACAGCACATCCCTACCTTCCCCTTGTCGGCTTCCAGGAGACACTTTATGTTTGGAATTTTAATGACATTGGACGTGTACTGGTTTTCTATCGCTGCATAACAGCTTACCACAATTTAGTGGTTTTGAACAACACAAGTTTGTTAGCTCACAGTAAGGGCAGGATTAGTCCAACGTGGCTTACCTGGGCTCTTCGCTTAGGGTCTCCTGAAGCCAAAATCAAGGGGTTGACGAAGGTGCATGCTCATCTGCACGGTGGAGACCTCTTCCAAGATTATGCCTGTTATTGGCAAAGTTTATTTCCTTTTGCTTGTAGGGTTGAGACCTATTTTCTTGCTGCTGTCAGCAAAGACCTCTCTCTCCTCCATAAGAACATGCAGGTCCTTCACGTGTTACCCACTTCCCTACCCCACCTTTGAAGCCAGCAAAAGCATGCTGGCTTTCTCATTCTCCCAGGCTCTAAATTTCTCCTCTGCCTCAGCGTGAGGAAAACTTTGCTTTTAAAGCCTCATGTGATTAGATCAGGCCCAGACTAATAACGTCTCTATGTTAAAGTCAGCTGTGCCATATCATGTAACACCGTCACAGGAGTGACATCTCATCATATTCAAATATTCAAATGTTTATCATATTCAAATTTCAGTATAGAAAATTTCTAAGGGGACATGTTAGAAATTCTAGCTACTAAAGGACTGAACCTTTTAATTATTGAAACTGTGTCATTTTTGTTTGTTTGTTGTGTTTTGACTCCAAGTGAATAGAGTGCTTTTTATTGTCTGAGAGTTACCAATAAAATAATGGGCCCTGCAGAAGATTTTATTCAAGTCTGAGAAAAAAATTACCTTCACAAATTGGCTAAAGTGATTTGGTAAGATAATTTTCCTTTTATCTTGATGTACCCGGTTGATTTCTTTGCGTTAAACAAAAAGAATAGCCTGTGGTTCGTGGTAGAAGAATGTAACTCTGTATAGTGATCTACTCATCCCCCTGCTCCAAGGATAGGCTAGGAAAGTAAATACTGTGACTTCCTTTTTTTTAAAAAACTTAGCATACCCTGCTGGTATTCCTCCTAGACTGGAGGGCGGGAATCTTTTGGAATCCGTGTAGGTCAGTGTTCCAATGCCCAGAGAAGTATGGAAGATGCTGGAGAGTTGATCTGACAACAAACAAGCAGAAATCATTCAGCACAAGAATCTATTGCAATAAACCGGACAAGAGATGATACTGACTTGGGGTAAGATGGTGGCAACAGAAGAGGAAAGCCGATTCTGGGTATATTTTGAAAGGGTATATTTTGAAGGCACAATGAACAGGTTTTGTCAAATGAATTAGCTATGGGGTATGAGAGAGAGAAGAAGTAATCCAAGATTTTGGGCCTGTGGAACTGGAAAAATAGAGATGTCACTGACTGACGTGGAAGAGATTTTAAGAGGAGCAAATGTGGTCTGCTATCAAGAAAATGAACTATTTTTAAAATCTGTAGCCCTTTTGTATCTATTAGTTTCCCAGGGCTACCATAGCAAGTTAGCACACACTTGGTGACTCATAGCAACAGATATTTATTCTGTTACTGTTCAGCCAGAGGTCCAAAATTAAGGTGTAGATAGAACAGAATTGGTTCCTTTTAAAGGCTCTGAAAGAGAATTTTTCCAAGTCTCTCTCCTAGTTTCCGGTGCCTAGCAAATTTTGGCATTCCTTGACTTATAAACACATCACTTCAAACTCTATCTCTATCTTCACATAGCTTTCACTGTGTATCCATGTGTCAAATATCCTTCTCTGATTGGAAATAAAAGCAAAACACTGAAGGGAAAGTCTTTCTTTTCAATGAGATCTTTTTTTTAAAAAAAATTCTCATCTATTCCATATTTGACATACCTGTATGATATTCTGTAAGTGCTACAATAAAATACACATTAACAATAGGTAAAAAGAGATTTTACCTGTAAAATAACAGGTAAAAATAATAAAAATATGAACAAATATTTGTTGAAAATCTATTACATGACAAACACAGTGTTTTAAATACACTCAACACTCATACCACTTCTAAGAGGTAGTGTTTTTCCCACTTTAAGATGAGTAAACTGATACTCATATTAAATATATTGTTCACTGCTTCATGGTATATATGTGAGAGTATGGAATCAATATCTGGTTTAGATATTTTAAAGCCCAGATCAACCATAATGTGCTTGGAAAATATGATGCAGACCTGACAGACTGAAATATTTAAAAAACAAATCCTTCATATTTGGGTTCTAAAAAGATGAATGCACTTATAATAAAGATGAATTAGTTTTAAACCAAATGATTTGACCTAAAATTTGTTTTCTTTTCTACAAAATGGGATTCTCACATTTAAAACTGTTCCAGTAACTAAATAATGTTAACATGCAGCATGTTATTCCACAGCACCTAAAAGGTACCCAGTTTTGTGATTTTAAAAATCTTATGTCAATCTCTTCCACTGCTGTTGTCTGTTGTAGATATTCTCATCCCCATAGATTCCATATATCTCCTAATCATTCTCATATAAACATACATTTTCCCATATCTCTCAATCTCTTGTCTCCCTCTTGGTTCTTTCTCATGACTTCAGAGCTTCCGGTCCATCATTTAAAAATCCCCTGTGTCCCTCCTCTCTTTTCTAAATGCCTTCTTCACCTTGTCAGGCTATTGAAATGTGCATTTCTCCTAAGGATTCGTCTCCCTTGCAGCATTTTCAAGAAAGAGCTCTTGTCTCCACGTTGCATGCACATGGCTTGTTGGTGGGGTAGGCGTCTTTCCTACTCATCCTTGTCCTTCCTTGCTACTTTCAAACTAATTTCCTTTTTCTTTCCCTAAAATCCCTTATCTTTGAAAATTCTGCTTTCAGTCTACAATGCCCTTCCATGTTGTGCTTTTCTACAGACTGACCTCCCCTTATGAATTAAAGATTTTGATTTTTGGCTCAACATCCCTCTCGCTGGCAATACTCTTGTTCTGAGTCTTGGTGCTGTAATGTCCTTGTTATAATCTTTGTAATGTTCTGATCCCCTGGTTCCCTGTTCTTCTCTTTTTCAGTATTCTCCTCTCCACATCTACATCCAAGTCTAGCCCCACGACCATTATTCAGATGTTGATATTATTAATAATTGTACCTTCTCCATAATCTGTCTCAAGTGCCCCACTATCTGGCCTCCACTTCTTCTCATTCCAGCTCCCTCCTCTAAGACCTTGAAATCCTTGGTTCTATGAATTTTTCACTTTCACTTGCTTCACACTGTCATTGCCCTTTAGCCATCAAACACCAGGAATAATAAACCTACATTTGAAAAGATCGGGTTTAGTGTTGATTGCAAAGAGGGAAAATGAGCACGATGGAAACCATGAAGCATCTGAGTAAGACTGTTACAAAAGACTAATTATTAAGGGGTAGGCTTACATTAGGTGGTTTTAAGAAGGGTTTAAAAAGAAAGAGATTACTAAGCTTTTGGATGCTGTCAAGCAGTGTGGATATTCTGAGACTGGGTATCTTAATAAGTCTTATCAAGAAGGCAGGAAGAATGAATCAAGGTTAAAGCATAATTGGTGAAAAGGCCTCTGTTACTCATATCCAGGACAGGGAGATGTTTGGATAGCTTAGTGGTTTGAACAATGTTCATGTTTTGTTTGTATTTAAAGGTAATTACAATATTTACTTTTTGTCTTGATCAGTCCTGGTCAGAGTGGCCTTGTCTGATGTTAGTGTTCCTTGGAATTTTTTATGTACAGCAGGAAAACACTTCAACCTAGCTGACAGAGCCAGATGAGGTCCTGGATGTCAGAACTGCTTTTCTCTTCCTCACCTTGGTCCATCACTGGAATCATACCTATATATCTGACTCCTCCACTCCCACCCCACCAACAATTCTAGATTCATCCTGGCTGGTATTCCCTATTCCTTTTAACCAGCTTTATTTTTTTCTTTATATTACTTATAATGACTTATTTATTGTATTATAAATTTATTATATATTATCATATTGTCTTTCTAATTTTCAAGCAAGTTATTCAGATGATTTCTACTACATAATGGCAATTAAATAATAATCTTGTTTTTAAGAACGAAGTAGTCAAAATCTATAAGTGCTAATAGGGTCTATAGGAATAGACCCTACTTAGTTATAAATTCTATGTGATTACATTAAAAAAGACATGATTGACTATCAAAAAAATTTTTGTGATAGTTTTTGCTATCTTGGTTGTTGTCTTTCACTGAGGTAAAGATAAATCTTTTCATAAGATATGCTAAGACCATTTCAATAAATAACCTAATAATTAAAATACAAAGAGATGAAGTCAACTTGGAGGGGGTAATGAATTGGAACTTTATTTTATTTAAAAATGAAAATGGTAATTAGCATAATCCAGCAGGTCTGAATATCAATATAAAATATGTAATTTAATTATTTCACTAGATAATTTTCTTTTTTTTTTCCTCTTTACTACTCTGTATTTGCCCTCCATTTCTTCCTTTCTACTTTTCTCCCTTATTTTTTTCTTTCCTGTCTTTCACTTACCAATATTTATTGAATACCTATTCTATCCCTCAGGATTAAAGTTACAAAAGTGGGAAAGATATATGTACAATAAATTATAACTAAATGATTGTGACACCTAGTTATTCATAATGAATAGGAAGATATATGAGAACACATATGCCTTTCATTAATTAATTCATTGCTTTGGGGGTGTATTTGTTTTATTCAAAAAGTTTATTGGAACCTCAATGAGGACAGGAAAGACTTTCTCTCTACCATTATAGGTTTGATAGCTGGGTCTGTGAAATAAACTGAAAAGCAAATTAATAGAAAAAAGGTATGTAAATTTATACATTTTTAATATATATGCACAGAGACATCACAGGAAAAAGTGAATGCTCAAAAAAGTGGTGAAATTTAAGAACTTATATACCATTTTAATAGGGGAAGTGGAAGGAAGATATAGGCCTCTTAGGGGAGAGGAAATGATTTCTAGAAAAGATGAATGGCCCTTTAGTAGAATGGATGGGGCATATGATAGTTTGTGACAACATTTATTGGCTGTGATGTGAAATTCTAGGCCCCTCTCCTGTGACAAGAGTCATCTTCCCTGGTTGATAAAACTCCTGGGGAGGATATCTACTATAACAATAGGGAATTCAGAGAAAGCCTCTCCTTGCATTTGCTGTTTTTCCAATGCCTTCAGCTCAGAATAATCAATGTATCAAAGAGGCATGTTTTGAAAGACATGTCCTGAACTTCTTTACTCAGAATATGCCATACTGTCCTATGCACTGAGGATCACTAGTTTCATATATGTGTTACGACAGGCAGAAGGAATAGGGCTGTAGGGAGAGAAGGGGTGGGGGAAGGGAAGAAGGAAATGTGGGAAAACAAAGGAGGGAGGAGATGAGCTCATTCTTAAAAAAGGTGTAGTTACCAGACCGGCCAGAATTAGATTTTGGTGGTTGAGAGAAGACGCAGCAATGCCATCTTATTCCTCAAGTTGAACTTTAGCTAATTATAATGGATTCTAATATTATTAGCACTGTGGGCAGGGAAAATCTCAACCCCTTGTGTCTCCATGACATTTCTGACATGGGCCAAATGAGGACAAGAGAATCATATCTCCAGACCGAAAAGAGTGGTCAGTGAGGACCTGCCTAGGAATGCCTATAGTGCCACCCCTAAAACTTGAATGTTTCACACCCTCATTTTAGAAATAATAAATTCCTAAGCCTTTTTGTTCCTTGGTGCAGTTGCTCTTGTCCTGGCCTGCCCACTCTCCCACCCTTTTGGGAGTGTACTCTCTTCTTTTCTTTTAATAAATCAACTGGTGGCTTGGCCCTTGAATTCTTTCCTGTGATGACCCCAAGAACCTGTTCTTAGGCAACATATGGATATACTAAGTAAAATCTTATCAAGTGTTTTTGGGGTACAAGAACAAATACGGCTTTAGTGAGATAACAAGGCACATGGATATTCCATTAAGTTAAGGCTATTTCAGAAATTTCCATGTATTTTTCCAAAAAATTGAAGTGATTAATTTAGTGTGAGTAAATATTTCACTCTTGATTTTAGGTGTGACTTTCACTGTTCTGATCTTTGAATTCTTTGGCTGAGAATTGAAATCACACAGAATTATATTAAAATTAATAACAATTACCAACTCTTAACAGTGTTAAGGCAAATATGAGTAGAAATTTGTTTGATAAATTTTACTTAGGAAAAAAGCACGATAATTTAAATCTTTCATTTCAATAAAATAACTGAAATTTGATTATTATATTTTTTTCAAAACCATACACTTTCCAAGTTCTCTGAATATATAGTTTCAAGTTTTTTAATTCACCAAGTTAAAATTATGACTTGCATTTTAAGTGTGATGCTTGAGATTTCCTTTTACAAAATTCAAAGGATGTGAATTATATGAAGAGAATTAGGAAAGGATTGGAATCAAGACTACCTCAAATGTAACTTTCATTTTAGAATTTCAGTTGAATTTTTGACAACAATCTAAGCCACTGAATTTGAGGGAAAGAAAAATAAAGATGTTTTATGAAAACTTGAAAAGTCACTAAAAGCAAACTAATAAAGTTTTGATTTTTAGTTTCTTACATTGTCCCTGTGAACGAAAAAGGAGGTAGATACTAAAGATGACAAGCTCAGGTGAGGACAGCATAGCAGGCCCTACAAACTCAGCGATCGAAGTTATCCACATAGGATAATCTGAACCTAAAAATTCCTAACTAAAAGTGGGTCATGGCCAATAGTCACATCTTGAATCTGTAGCTTCCTTGACAAAGATCAACCTTTACCTTAAGTGAGCCTGTCTATTGTCTTTTTGCATCTAAAATAACATACCCTTGGAATGTCAGAGTAATCCCTTTTTCCAGACCCCTCCGGCCACGCCCACCTAGGAGAGCACGAGGCCACAGAACCTTCACTGTTATCTTGTTCCCCAACACCATCTTTATATGCTATAGATGTTAATTATTAACTGTCACGTACCCTTCAATGTAAAAGAAGTATGTGTTACTTCATTTTACTTTTTATCCAATTCCAGAGATTTCCCCACTTTGCTTTCTCCCACACCCTTAATCTACCATGAATGGATTTTATGTAACCCTCCTTATGTCTCCTCCTTTGATTCTAAGGTATAAAATAAGCTTCAAAACTGCCATTCTTCAGAGCATTTTCTTAATCTGTTGATATTTTTCTTCCTGGCAATTATTGTCAGTTTGGCTCAAATAAACTCATTAAAATTCTCCACAGGTTTGGACATTTCTTATGTTGGCATCCTTTCTCTCATCTTTATTCAACGACATAATTACCACCTTTGTACATACTTACCAGAGTCCTAAAATCGGATACAATTTCAATAAGGTTAGCAATCTAGTTGAGAACTTGATTGTACTAAGTGATTAACATACATTAAATCTTTGTAATACAATAAACTCTACAATACGAAACAATGCTTAAAATTAAATTTTAGAAATTTAATATTTTTGTTAATTAACAGAGTGAAATGTTTTGGTCTCTCTGACTCCATCTTGTTCAAGCCTGCTGTGTTCCCATGGCCTTCAGGCTGAGAGCTTCTGTTTAGTCTTGCTTATAGACATGCTAATCATTAGAGGAATTGTGCTTGGGGCTTGAGGGTTAGAGAAACAGCCTCTCCCATTTCCCCTTCCTTTGACAGAAAAGAAGCTTGAACTCTGTACTTTGGTAAGATGGATTTGAGGAACTAGTAGGGCTCCTATCTTCTTGATCAATAAAGCCTCCCTTACTCTAAACTCTGACGTTTTGTGTTTTGGTCTTTAGAAGCATTGGGTACTCGGACTTTGGACAGGTAACATTTTCTGTTAGGTAAATATTATTATTGACATTTTAAATACAAAGATATTGAGGTACAGAAAAGCATTGGACAACTAATTAAAATACGGGTGTTTTCTGACATCAACTATCTATTAACTATTGTGCTATATCTCTTTGCAGTAGACCATTGAAAGAAAAGTTGTCCTTTATTAATATGACCTGGTCTATTTTAAAATGGGATGCTCACAGAGTTTAGCCATGTTCTGAATGAGTAGGTAAATTGGGCAGTTATTTGAAAGCCCTAAGAGGTGAACAGTTTTGATTCCATGAGAAGTGCTCTGCTTCAGATAACATAACTATGTACATCATAATTACCTACAGTGCAGATCCAATATGTGACCACATCCCCCAGTACTTTAGACATAAATGAATATTGTTATCAAAACAATTCTGAGAGAATTGTAATGGTAATTTACGAAGTTTATAACTGAGAGCAAATGACAATAGCTATGTTTGCAGTTTTCATTTAGAAATGGAAATATGTGATAAGGGGAAAGAAAAAAATAGGTTTTGCCCCAAATCCAGTTATTTAACACAGCCTATTTCTTTCTGCAAAGGAAATAAGGCTTATAAACAACCTCTTTGAGGTTGATAGTGTAATGGTTAGATTAAATGAGTGAAAAATCAGTTTTGTCCCACTGACTGTGCAAAATCTAGTTACTAACTCCAATACACTCAATTTCTATTCGGTGCTCTTACATAGACAAACCAGATAAATGAAAATACATCCCTTGAATGTAGCTGTGGTTTATCTTGTATCTTATCTCTAGAGGTGGTGATCATATTTTATTCAAAGCAAACATGAATCTCACATCTACAGAATGTCTACTGTTTTCCTATATGAAGGGACACCACACGTTGTTCTGCTTCCTATTTCTGCATCACCGGTGCAGCACTTCTCTGTTTTAATGATGTACGGTTGCCTCAGTGATTGTTAATCTAATGAGGGAATATGTCCCTATAGGTTACAGGTACCATTTTCTGAGCCTCTTGCCTACAGGCTGAATTACAACATGGTTACTATCGTAAATATTTTTTCATTCTTTACTAAAAAGTGTGCACATTTATAAAAATAGGAAGCTATGATCCTAATAGGAACACTTTCCAAGTAAACATGCTGTAGCCTTTGAAGAAATGACCATTTTTTTCTACAGTTCAATCACTTTCACTGACATTGAGATTTTGCAAAAGACAGGGAAGCCAGGAAAATAACACTCTCAGCAACTTACACATTTAGATTTCACTCTCAGCTGAATTTCAATGTAAATATATTAAAAATACATTATGTAAATATATTTAAATATACCATGCATATTTACATTTACATGTAAATTGAGGTGATTTGCATGCTAGATTTTGAATGTCAGTCATTAAAATCCACTGATTTTTTGACCCATAGTTACCAAGCAGGATGATGTATGCATATGCTTGGTAATTAACCATTTAGTGAATACACAAAAAGTGAAAACGCATACAGTAATCTGCAGGACGGCTCTTACCTTGGAGTTTGTGGGGGCTGAGGTGGAGGGGTGGGGGAAAATATAGATAAATATAGAACTAAAATAATAGAATAGGAAAACAAAGGAAAAATGTAAATGTGCCCAAAATATTGCATCATATAGACCCAAGTTATCAAAGAAACTTCTGCCATGATGACTTTTTAAACAGCTGATCTCAGAGGAGTTGTCAAATATTGAGTTTTTCTATGCAAATGGGTAAATAAGGAATAAAAAACTATCCATATAGGCCAGCTAGTAATGACAAATCATAAGAGATTGTGTCACATAAGAGTTAATGGTCTGCCACAAGTGCTCCCTAGTGTAATTTTAGCTCAGACTTTCCATATTCATCCTACAAGTTATTACGGCAGTCTTCATTCTGTTTTTTCCTGTTTTCAGGTATGACTTCATTATCTACTCTTATATACTCTCTATATTTTTAAATATATAAAATATAAATATTTATATTAAATATAAAATATAAATATATAAAATATATATTTATATAAAAATATACTCTCTATATTTTTTAAAGCAATCTACATAATCTGATCATATAATGTCCCTCTGTAAAAGGATTCAGTGGTTCCCCCAATGTCTTCATCATCAAAACCAAACTCCTTTAAATATATTTTCTTCTTATTCCTGCCCTTATATATGTCAGGTCTCAGCTGCTGCCACCCTGAGACTCACACCCTATATGTGATTCTGTCATTCTAAATTACTTGACACTCCCCAAATGTACCTGCCTTTTGTTTCTTGTTTTATCATGTGAGTAAGTCCTACTTTCCCTTTGAGGCTCAGATCACGGGTAATCTCCTACAGAAGCTCTTCATCCCCAATCTTCCAAGAATGTCCACCTTGCTACATCCCTCTTCCCCAGGTTCCCTGGAGGAGTGAGACATCAAAAGAGGATGAAGGTGTACGACGGTCAATAAAATGTCTCAGTGTTGAACTTTATCTGAGGCCTGTGCTCCCAGGAAGTGGTGGTGGTGGAGAAACCTCCCACTCTTTCCTGTTTGTAAAGGGCCATCCTGCCCTCGTATGTTTAGAGAAAAACCCACCTGTACCCTTCCTCAGTGACTCACATAAGACCCATCTCCGTCCTTTCTGTTGATTCCCTTCATTTATAAAACCTCAGCTTTTTTCCATTTTTTTTGATATGTTCCTTATTGATGAGTGTTCTCTGTATTGCAATAACTTGAATAAAATCATCTCCTTGCTTGTCTTAGGCATTTTGTTTTTCCTACTGAGCAACTTGGGCCTCTGTCAAGTGAGTTCATCAGAGCACTTACATTTTACTGTAACTGTTGATTTGCTTGTTTGTCATCCTCATTACATTTTCAATTTTCTGTTGGAGTTGGGAAAATGTCTTGTTTGTGTACTCCCAGGTGTACACAATGCAATGCCTGACTATACATGGCAGGTGACCAATGAAACTTTGATGATTACTAAGTGAGAGTTTGCTATGTTTACCCTTTTCTTTTACTAGTGGAAGAACATCCAGGTTGCCACTTTTCCCTCAGCATCATTTCAGCTGTCTTAATTAGACTCAATATCCATCTATACCTTCTCCTGAAATTATAACAGAAAAATTAAATTTTGCTGTATACAAAATTGGCAATTACAGATATTTACTAAAATCCCTTGTGGTTCATAGATAAAGGAAAATAACCCTTACACATGCCATTTATTATGTATCTATTATAAGTAAATGAGAGGGGAGTGAGGCATCAAAACACAGTGAATGTTTAATAGATTTGAGAAAGTGTGAAAGAAAGATCTTTTTAGAAATGTAATTTCTGGAGAATTATACAAAGTAGTCGGAAATCAAATTTCAGGAACGATACATAATATTGAGGCAAATGTAACCTTAGAAAATAGCAAGAAATGTAGAGTTAGAAAACAGATGATGATTCATTGCTTTCAATATCCATGCAAAAATAAGGAAGAATTAAAAATGAAGGGTTGAGTTGGCTAACACAGTAGAATATTCATTTTGAGTTGGTTGAGAACAATTTATACTTTGAAAATTCATATACAATTCTGGGGTTTCAAGATTTGTAATTTACTAAGTAACTTGTAGTTTATTAAGGTATATTAAGGTATATATTTTGTGATAGTTGGCTTCTGTCCAGAAGGCTCACCTATTAATGAGTGAAACGAGCTTAACACACGTCATTTCAACTTAGATTCTTTGGTCTCAAATTAGCATTGTGAATGCACCCACTTTCTTAAAGTCAAGCACCTAACAAACAATATGGTGAATGTTTGTGTCTGTGCCTCTGTCTAAGTATCTGTGACTGATATATTATCCTGGAAAGTATTCCAAGTATATTTTCCTAGTACTGATATTATGTAAGAATACCCGCAGGTTTGAAGATAGTCTGGCTCTGCAGATTTTGATTTTTAAATGTAAAATTCCCATACTGTAAAATGCACAGAGCTCAGTGCAGTGAAGTGTGCAGGGCACAGTTCTATGAGTCTTGACAAATGCATAACCCAAACCCCTGTACATCACCTGAGAAGCAGACACCAATTGGATTTGATGTGTAAGAGATTTTACTGGAGGAAAAGCCTGCACAGGATAAAGAGAAAGAGGATCAAGTAAGCAGGGACAGCCTGACATCTATGAAAAGAGAGGGTCAGAAAGGATTTGGTAGATGTTTCAGATCATGGTAAAGTTTTGAGAAAGTTTCAACTAGGTAAATGGAGAGTCCCTGAGCAAAGATTGCTCATTGGATTATTCTTACGTTGAACGGAGTGGCAGCTGGGGCTGTCAGTTAACTATGCTACCTGCAGAAAGTTCTATTATTTGAATGATGTATCTCCAATCTCAAGATACAGAATGTTGACATTACCCCAGAAACCCAATCCACCACAGGGACTCAAGGTTCTGATTTCTATCGCTATAGATGAACTTGGCTAGTTCTAGAATTTCACACAAATGTAATCATACAGTAGGTTCTCATTTTTCGCTGGCTTATTTTGTTCTTCCCAATGCTTTTAAGTTTCATTTATATTATCATATGTATAGTTTATTCTTTTTTACTTATGAGCAGTATTACATTATATAAACATACAGTATAACCATTCTCTTTGATGGGTCCTTGGGTTGTTTCCAGTTTTCGTCTATTATAAGTAAAGCTTCTATGAATAGTATACAAATCTCTTTGTGGCTGTGTGCTTTCATTTCTTTAGTGGAAATACCAGGTTGAACTGCTGGGTCATAAAGTGGGTGTATGTTGAACTTTATAAGAACCCGTGAAACATTTTCTCATCCCACTGGCAATAAAATTTCTTATTGCTCTGCATCCTTGCCAATATTTGGTGTTGTTCATCTTTATAATGATTGCCATTCTAGTGGTTTTAATTTGTAATTCCAGTGTGAAAAATGATATCGAACAACTTTTCATGAGCTTATTGACCATTCACATATCATCTTTCTAGCAAGTGTTCCAGCCTTTCTCCCATTTTTAATTGTTTTGTTATTATTGCTCATCTGTAGGGATTCTTTATATGTTTTATACATAAATTTTTAGTCAGATATATTTACTTCAAAAAATTCTCACCCAGTCTATGGCTTGCATTTTTATTACACTAACATTCCCTTTAATGAACAAAAGTTACTTTTTAAATGTTTGTTCAATTTATCATTTTTTTCTGTTATGATTAGTGTTTTTTGGTGTCTTTTCTATGAAACTTTTGACTACCTCAAGTTTATAAAAAATTCTTTACTTTTGTAAATGAAATTTATATTTTATAAAATCATATTATAAAGTTATTTTATATAGTTAATATATATTTGTATAAATTATATATACAATTTACATATATAATATATATTATAATTTTATATATATATACATACATATATACATTTTTGCTTAAGTTCATAAAAAATATTCTCTTAGGGTTGGTCATCTTAGGGTTGGTTAGCCTGTAGGTCAGCTGCCTGTTTTTGTAAATAAGATTTTATTGGAACAAGCTAGGCCATTCCACTTATTTATTGCCTATGGCTATTTTTGTGTTACAATGTCATAGTTGAATATTTGTGACAAAAAGAGTATGGCCCTAGAGCATAAAATATTTATTATTCCTCCCTTTAAGAAAATTTGCCACCTACTGTTTCAGAGACTTTGAAATTTTAGACTTTTATGTTCCTGTCTACAAGTGATCTCAAATTAATTTTTGTATGTGGTATAAATAGGGGTGGGATCCATTTTCCCCCATCTATTTACCAGTTTTTCCAGCACATTTAACATGAATTTATTTTTCATATCTAATGGGTAGGTCCTTAACTGGATCTTCTATTCCATTTCATTGATCTATTTGTTTATCTTTAGACCAATATCAAACTTTATTACTGTAGCTTTGTATAAGTCTCCCAATCCAGGGCTATTAATTCTCCAAAACTGTTTATGTTTTCAGGATCTTTTTTGCTTTTATAAATCCATTGCATTTCCATATAAGTTTAATACTCCATATGTCGATTTTATAAAACTTTCCATTGTGATTTTGAATGGCATGGTATTGAATCTATAAATCAGTTTGGGGAAATAAACATTTTAACACTTCCATCCATTGAACACAGTATATTAAGTCTTTAATTAGATCTTTGTATCATTCAGTAATGTTTTAGAGTTTCCAGTGTTGAGGTGTTAAATATCTTGTGTTGAATTTTATTTGAAGGTTGTTATCTAATGATATAAATATAGTTGTACTTAAACTTTGGTTCTGCATATTTGAAGACAAAGTTAGGGTCCATTACAAGTCCTAAAAACAAAGAAATGTTTCTGGTATAGAATTTATGAATACAAATTACATTATAATTCTGTGATTTCTATGAAGTGGATTTATTTGCTTATGTTGCCATCTCACCCACATTTTGTTGCTGTTGTTTTAATGGTTGATGTAATATTTGTCTATGATAACGGCAACCAAAAATAAAATTTTTCTTTTAAAGAACTGTGATTTGGTATAAATTATACCTTTTATTCTTCAGCATTTGATTTACACACAGCATCCACATGCACTGCAATTTTTCTATGGAATTGCGGAAAATTTTCAGTTTATTAAATCGTTAATATAGTTAGAGAAAATGTGAAAATAATGTAAACTACTTGAAACCCATTCCAACTTTTACTTTAAAAGTAAAAACAAAATGAGAGAGCAGAAGTATTGAAACATTACCAATTGGAGGGCTGTTCAAAGATGAGAACAAGGGTATATAAGGATTGCAAAGAGAAAAATAACTTCAAGGGCCAGAACTAATCCTTACCCAAAGGTCTTGCTTCCTTCTTTCTGGAAGAAGCCAGTGTTTTTTTATGGCCAGAAATTCTCAATAATAGTGGGCTGTGGATCTGTTTACTTCCTTTAAACTATTTAATTTCAAATAAAAAGTGGCAGGTTTTTATACTTAAGATTCTTAGTCTTTAGAAGTCTACTTTTAATAATCTAGCATTTGTTATAATTTTTAATTATAAAGTAAACCCTGTTAACTTGTGATGTTTTCTTTCTTTGTAAATTTAGGGATGAATTTTGTGCTCAGATTAGGTATTTGTTCTTATCTAAAATTTCCTCTTAAAATTTGCCTATTTCTATCATCAATAAATTAAAAAAACAACAAGTGTTGGTAAGGATGTGGAGAAAAGTGATCCCTTGTGCACTGTTGGTGGGACTGCAAGTTGGTGTAGCCACTGTAGAAATGGTATGGAGGTTCCTCAAAAAATAAAAAATAAAACTACCTTATGACCCAGCAATTCCACTTCTGGATATTTATCTGAAGAAATCCAAAACACTAATTTGAAAAGATATATGCACCCCTATATTCACTGCTGTTCTCTTTACAATAGCCAAGATATGGAAGCAACCCAAATGCCCATCAATAGACAAATGGATAAAGTAGAGGTGGTACATATTAGGTTGGTGCAAAAGTAATTGCGATTGAAAATAATTGTGGAAACAATTACTTTTGCACCAGTCTAATATATGCAATGGAATATTACTCAGCCATAACAATTGAAATCTTACCATTTGCAATAACACGGATGGACCTAGAGGATATTATGCTAAGTGAAATAAGTCAGAGAAAAACAAACACCGTATGATCTCACTTACATGTGGAATATAAAGAACAAAATCAATGAACAAACAAAGCAGAAACAGACTCATAGATGCAGGGAACAAGCTGATGGTTGCCGGATGGGAGGGTGTTTGGGGCAGTGGGTGAAAAATGTTAAGGGATTAAGAAGTACAACTTGGTAGTTACAAAATTGTAATGGGGATGGTTAGGAAAAAGCTCCAGAGTATATTAATGTCATAAAATGAACACTCTAGTCTTTCTTTGTTAGAAATTAATGATGAATTTGCAACTGCCTGAAATAGATATGGAAATACCTGAAGGTAAGGGAGGGTAATGGTATCTCTTAGAATCTCGTCCACTTGTTTGATCACATGTAATTAGTTTGAACTGTTCCACAACATTCAGCATATATAGTCACAACTCTTATTTCTCTACATCAGAGAAAATCAGTTCGGGCCACGGTTGTCAGATTGCCTGGGAGTCCAGTGCTATCTTCTTGGATTAACCCAATTCTCATGGATTGTCCAAGAACATTAAAATTTTTCCATGTGTTTGTGTGTCTCTGATTGATATAAGAACATAAATAAGTATTTTAAATGGGTGGAGGGGGAGAAGTAAGATGAGGAAGCTTAGAGAACAAAAGTAGAGCATATACTTAGAAATAAGTAAAGAACACTTGTAACAGCAACAAGCAAGAATATCTAAAATGATATATGCAATTACACACACACACACACACTCACACACACACTTGTGGGAGGCACTGTTCTAAGTGCCTTAGAAATATTATCTTGCTCCACTGGGGGATGGGGACGTCCAGGGCTGAGATAACCCTCCCAATTTTCAGCCAACACAGAGGGTGGAGGGCTGGCTCATGCCGTGTCTTCCCACTTCCTACCAATCTCCACATGGCTTCTTCTTTAAATCTTTAGTTATAAAACTTCTGTTAAGCCAAACTTCAGATGGTTCTCCTGGTTGATTGTTCTATAATTTATTTGTAATTTGGTCACTGGAGGAAGCAAGCCCAGCGTTTATCTACTCTGCCATCTTGGCTCCTGTCTCCACCCAATACATTATGATGACAATGATGATGATAACGAATGTAACAAAAAGCTACCAAAGAAATAAAAAAGAGGGATTTTATATAAAAACAAAATGGTATTTAACACAAATTGAAAGCAAAGTTAAAACTATCAGGATATGAGAGAATAAGATACTAAAACATAAAGATAAACGAGATATCATGGAAAACTTTTCTCTATTATTTTTTCTCACCGTCCATATTTCTATTTGTTTCATTTGTCTCTCAAACTAGTTTTTGGGTTTCTTACTGCATTATACAAATCAAGTAGACTATAGTCTCTAGGTAGCTTTCAAGTTTATTACCTCCTTTGTTCAGTATCTGAGCTCTCAGTCCTACTTTCAAATTCCTAGGTAGGGTCTCTATTGTTGGCTTGGTCTGATGCCCTTTTTTGTCTGATGGAGGCAGGTTGGTCAGAGTCACGGAGTGCTGATACACCAACTGAGGGCAGTTCTCAGAGAAAGAAGGTTACCTTGTCCTAGTCAAATACCACCAAATGTGTTTGTCATATGTGTTCCCTTGAAACCTGTGAAACATTGACCGGGAGGCCATTCAGTGTGAACAAAGTCTGTAAGCATTTCAGGCTTCCGGCTTTGAGAAAGCTTTCAGGAGCAGAAATCACAACCCTGAGAAAGAAATTGACAAAGAACAGGAAGGAAGCTAAAATATGGAGAAAAATACGTAGCCATAAGATGCAAATGTTGCCTGACGTGAAATAGGTACTTTTCATAAAGTGCACCTATTATGTATTTATATATAAAATTTACTTTGCTTTACTTCTTACCCACTTATTCATTCATTTAACAAATATTTTTGAACATTTCCTATGTAAGAAACAGTGCTGTTTTCTAGTCATAGGTGACTAAAATATGTTCTTTTGTCGAAGTGAATCAGAGAATAGTATGTAATTTACATTACAGAATTATACTATCTATCTATCTATCTATCTATCTATCTATCTATCTATCTATCTACCTCTACCTACCTATCATCTTCAAATAACTTATAGGAAAAAAGATGTATATGTCTATTGTTACTCTTCATATTTAGCATTGTTCTAGCATTTTGGAGTGAAACAGGAAAAAAAAAATTGGTAAACTTGAAAATTTGGGGGAAAATGCAGAATATCATTATTGGCAGATGATATGCTTGTCTAGCAAAAAAATCAAAGAAAATAAAAAAAAAATCAAAGAAAATCGCTAAACCACTCTGAAATGTTTAAATGAATTAAGCAAACTAGTTAAAACAAGCATACAAATAAAACAAACATCAAAATATTTCTACTATATGAAAAATACTCTGTTAAAAATAAAGTGGGGAAAATATAGATATAACAAATAGCAGCTAAATAAATTAAACAATAAGCAGTAAATAAATAATACGTGAAATACCAAGGAATGAATTTCAAAAAGAAGTTTGCTGAACTATACAAAAATGTTCAAAATTCTGCCATGGAACAAAAGATGTGATATTAATACGAGAGGCATAACATTTCTATGTTGGAAAACAATAAACATCTCTCAATATAAGCACAAAGGGAGTTTTAAAGAACCTTACTCAATTATGAAGTTTACGTCCAAGAAGAAATGAGCTAAAAACAAAAAAAAAAAACAAAAAAAGGTATGAGAAAAAAGTTATAATCATACAGTTTAATATATACTATCATATTCTTACAATTTATTGTGATATTTGCACAGTATCTCTAAATCAGTCTGTCACAGAGTTGAAAGCCCAAAGTGCTGTTCAGGAGAACTATGATGAATTTAGCTCATCATAGAGATAACATTTTAAAACAGTGGAGAAAGAATGAATTATTCAATAAATGTCCTGGGGTAGCCTGGCTCACTGTTTGGGGAAAAAAAAAAAAAAATCTATGGCTCGAATCATAAAAGACAAAAATAGTAATTATGGATGACATAAATGCACAGATATTAAAACTAATATTCAACTTCAAAAATACTCCCCTAAAATATTGAATAATATTAATATATTCCCATGGGACTGGCCTTTATAAACATGATATCACACGCAAAACTCAAATGGAAAATATGTATAGCTTTTACTATATAAAAATGTAAACGTTTTATAGAAAGAAGTAAATCACTGTCAAAACATGCTTGAGTATTAAATTAACAAATGTTTGCTTAGCTTTAGAAGACGAGTCACAAAATAAAACATTTGATCTTTAAATATTACAGCATATCCTATGCTTATTATCTTTCAAGATAAAAATAAAATACCTTTGAAATACTTGTATCTTGCTATGTCATATAATTCCACATATTAATTAAATTTTTCTCAGATTAAATTTTTGGCAACTCGTTATGAAATTTCCAAGTAATCTATTTCAAACAACTTCTATTTCTCATATGACCCAACTATAATCTTCTCGTGTAAGACACAGATTTCTCTTTGTATGCTCACTAGTTTGTTTTTCCTCATGCAAAACACTATTATGATACCCCTGAGACTAAGCCCTAGTGTTGTCCTGACCACATTGAGATCAATGGCAATGTCACTGTTGATGATATCTTTTGGATTCACACTGGTAATCCCATCATTGTACATAGGTGAATAAAACAAAATACTTTTTAGCTGTTATGGAAAAAAATCACATGGCAGTAGGTTCCTATAATGAAACAGCTCATGCATAGAGGACTTTGAAATTTGGTGCTAAGGCAATAACAGCTTCTGTCAGATCCCAGTAACTTCATTTGACAGGCATAATGTTTCTACTTTGTCTTCATTTAGGGCAGCTTTGCTTCAGCGAGTAGGAAACATAACAATGAGTTGTAACAGCTAGCACTTCAAACTACTTTTCCAACTGAATCCCGAGGTGAAGCTAACAGACTTTTGCAAATGGGGAAATTAATGGTTTTCTCAAGCTCCCTCATGGAATCACACAACTATGATTTTGAAAATGTAGATGTGTAATGATAATTGAAATCATTATGGGAAACTGGAAAGAATATTAGAAATACATTTAAGTTAAGAATGACTCTTGCTGCAGTGAATGTTTTTGTTTGGAAATGCTTTTCAAACACTGTGCTTTACGCTGCAATGGTTTTAGCCAACCATTAGCCAACAAGCTTAGGTTTCAGGTCAAGCAAGCATTTGAAGATTTCCACAAGGACTGAGACTGAACATTCAGAGGTCTACGCTGAAAAAATATTATTGGAGAAAACTAGGGTGTTATATTGACTTAATTCTAGAGAAGTATAACCATATTTAAATTATTTAATGAATCTCTGATTATTCAGATAAATACAAGGTAAAGTTACCCTAATGCAAACTGAGCAAAGATTCAGGACATGTGGGGTCTGAACCTTCCTTTGCCAGTTGCTAGCTGTGTGACTTTAGAAAATTCAATCACTTATTAGGGTTAGGATTTCCTCATCTGTAAAATTAAGAATTGAATTTAATTTATCTTAGGTTGCCTTCTATGAGAGGTCATTCTGAAATTTCACTGAACATTAAAGGGTGTGGGGACAGAGCCAGGAGTGCGGTTTCCAGACTCTCGGCCTCACGTGGAAAGGTGCTGGCTCAGGTAGTAAATGGCCATCAACTGTGATTGGATTGCCATCAGCTGTGGCTGGTTGGCCGTCAGCTGTAACCAGTGAGCCACGGGCCACTAATATAACTGCCGTGGCTACGCTAGCAGCAAAATGGGGGTGTAGTGATGTGGCATGTTGGTGTGGCGTCCTGGCATGGCGTGGCATGGCGGAGTGTGGATTACAGATTGCAGAGAGGCGGATTGCAGCTAGCAAGTGAGGTTGGTTGGCAGAGACAAGTGGACGGCAGGTAGCGGTCGTGTGGCTCCCGCATCCTCTGTCTCTAACCCAGCCGCCAGCGAGACTATAGTGGTATGACTCCCCTATCTATGGCTCTATGGGAGTTCCTTTTTGGCCTCACCATATCCTGTGTTCTTATGTGGGGAGCGGGACCAGAGATCCCGCATGCCACCCGCATGATAAAGGGATACATTTTTTCAACACCACCAAGATAAAATATGTGAAAATGTCTAAACACTAGGCATTTGCCATTTTACAAAGTGGCACATTGGGTCATTTCTGGTCAAAATGTGACTGAAAAAAAAATCTGTTTAGAATGGACTGCCATTGAAGGTGATACCTACAAATAATAAGCTTATTTACAATGATTTCTTCTGCATCTGAATAGGATTCAGTTTTCTTTCTCTTCCCTCAATGTAGTATCAGTATTGTATTATATTCGAAAGACATATAAATTCAACCCCAGAAACCTGGTAAAAGGCTTGAAGTTATTTCTAAAAATTCAGTAAAGGAGAACTATATCTCACAAACAGAGCAAAACTTCTAACATTACTTTTTAGGTATGACTCTCTACCCCGAAAGTTCTACACATATGGCAGCTGATATAGTCATTCTACTTGTGGCTCAAGTCCCACGTAATATTGAATACTTTTCACTTTTCCACTCTCTCTATCCAGGATATTCTTCCATTTTGAATATGTATTTCCTATGGTAAAATCCCATCTTTCTTTTTATGCTCTGATTGAGGAAAGAAATAGGACAAGCTGAAGTGAAACCAATGAAACATTTTTAGAACACCAGTTGTATCTAGTCATTTTACCTTACATAATTTAAGCCCCCAGTCAATCCATGAGCTAGGTGTTATTACTGTTCAAATATTAAAGATGAGAAAACTGATTCCATTCATATTTCCATTTAATAACTTGCAAAATAATAGTTTTGAGACTGGAACCCCATAATCCTTGCTCTTTGCATTCTTGCTATATGAATTTGAAAAGAAAAGATCACATATTTACTTCACATGGTAAATTAGTCCAAAAACAAGGCCTAGCTTTTTTTTTTAACACTATCATCTCAGTTTCTGAACAGATTCAAATTAAAAATCTGAATTTAAGATTTTTCTGTTAGATACAGGTAAAAGCATACAAATGTATTTGTACATATTTACATGCATACATATATTAACAGATAAATAATTTGAGTGATAGTTGTCTGAAAAAGATACAAAAATTAACACATACAAACACACACAGCACATGTTAATGTTTACATAAAGAGATTAGCCTACAAAGAAAAAGAAAGAACAATCCGATGTTGGAGACAGACAGATGACCATTGTCTTATGGACACAATTCTACAAAATTTTCCTTTAGGGATAATTTGTGAATTTTGAAACTTCTGAATACTTGCATGTATCAAAATATACATCTTTTCACCTCAAAATTTGAATTAGAGACATAACTGATTTTAGAAATTTGGTTGTACATTTTCTCTCAGACTTTTAGACTATTCCGTAGGGTCTTCAAGTGTGCATTGTGGCCATTGAGAAGTCAAAGGGCATTCTGATTCATATTTCGTTTTACAGAACTGATTTTTGGCGACTGAAAACTTAGAATTTATTCCTTACAATTGGGGTTCAGAAAATTTGCCATTTTTATCTTTTAGGTAAGGGAAGGGCTTTACTATTCATCCTTTCTAGCACATATTGGGAACTCTTAATTTATAGACTAATTTGTTTCAATTTGGAGAGATTTCTAAATTTTTCTGTCTCAGTTTTATCTTTACTCTTTCTGGAACTCATAATACTGAATGTGAAACCTCCAGGGCAGTTTCTCTAATTTTTAAAAATTTCTCTGCTACTTCGTATCACTTATCTTTTTGCTCTAATATTATTAAAATTTCCCAAATGTTATCTTTCAAACATGCAAACTTTCTAAAAAATATGTGTATATATAAATATACATACGAGGTCAGACAATTAAGTTCACGAACTCATCCTACAAAAAGTGCTACATACCTCATTGCTGAATATCACTATGGTCACCTTCGTAGTACTCCCCTTGGGAAGCTATGCACAGATGCCAGGGCCTAGTCCACCCTTCAGGGCAATTTTGGAACTCTTTATCTGGAATGGCCATCAGAGCTGTTGTTGTATTAACCTTGATGTCCTGAATGTCATCAAAATGTCTTCCTTTCAATATTTCCTTTATCTTCAGGTCAAGAAAGAAGTCATTGGGGGCCAGATCAGGTGAGTAGGGAGGGTGTTTCAATACAGTTATTTGTTTGCTGGCTAAAAACTCCCTCACAGACAGTGCCGTGTGAGCTGGTGCGTTGTCGTGATGCAAAAGCCATGAATTGTTGGCAAAAAGTTCAGGTCGTCTAGCTTTTTCACACAGCCTTTTCAGCACTTCCAAATAGTAAACTTGGTTAACCGTTCATCCACTTGTTACAAATTCATAATGAATAATCCCTCTGATATCAAAAAAGGTTAGCAACATCGTTGCAAGAAGTTCACAAATGTACTTATCAGAAACTCGTACATATACAATATGCATTTTAATTTCTATATATCCAATTTTTAATTTTGAGAGCCTTTTCTTGTTATTCTTCACATATGCATTTTCATCTTTTATTACTGTGTGATGAATGTTCTTCATTTATTCTTTCGGATTCATCTTCTATCCTTCTCCTGTTTTGCATCTCTAGCTGGTCACCTTAGACTAATCCATACAGTTTGCATGTCTAGGGCTCCCTTGTCCCCTAGCTTCTGGTTGGGATTTGTCAATAGAGTTTGGCCCTGTATCTAGTAGGGCCTTTCCTCTGCTTTCCTTCCAGTGTTTGGTTTCCCTAATCTGGGCCTTCTATGCTTCCATTTTTCTAAAAATTAAACCTGTAGCCTCCTGTTGGATGGAGAAAGAGTAGTAACGGTGGTGATGAATCTGGGAGAGGACTGAAGGTCATTGCTCCTTATTCAGACTTTTAAAAACTCCTTTCTTCAACCCCTGCTTCACACCACCTTCGACAGTGTCTTTTTTTTTTTTCATTGTTTACTTTTTATCAAAAACATCTTTTGACTACTATGCTTAGTTATGGCAATGCTATCAAATGCTGTTAAGGAATTCAATGCACATTTTAAAAATTAACTATTTCATTCATATCAGGATCTCGCTAGCAGAGAGTATTATCAGTATCATCATTAGTACTGTCAGTGCCAAACTGCACCCTTTTTAATTTTTTAAATTAGTTTCAGGTGCAAACATTTAGTTTCAAAGCAACATAATAGTTAGACCTTTACACCCCTCACAAAATGATAAACACCGCCCCCATCTACTACCCCTCTGACATCATGTATTGATGGTTGCTAGATGGGAGTGGGCAGGGGGTGGGGGAGGATATGAAGGGATTAGGAAGTACAAATTAGTAGTCACAATATAGTCATGGGGATTTGAAATCAGTATGGGCGATGTAATCAATAATGTAAAGATTATGTAGGGTGCCGGGTGGGCACTGAACTTATCAAGGGGATCACTTCATAGACTCTGTACGAGGTGCCTGACCACTGCGCTGTACACCTGAAGCTGATATAGAATAATATCGAACGTCAATTATAATTATATATATATATATATATATATATATATATATATATATATATATATATATATACATGGTCACGGGATGTGGAGTACAGCATAGGGAATACAGTCAGTGGCATCGTAACACAGTGTCTTGATCATCAATTCCTCAGCCCTTCCAGTGTGGTACAGCATATATTGCCCTGTTTTTCATGACATCTATAGGCATGCCGTTATTACTCTTTTCAAATATACTTGTTTCTTGTACTCTAAAATTATATTGATATAGTTCAGGTATTCTTCCCCATTGTCGTAGTGTGTGCTAATATTAAAAGAAAAACTCTGTCACTGTTATGACAAAATGTTATTAGAAGGAGTTTAAATTCCTAGTAGCAATCTGAACATAGCAAATTTCTTTAAAATGTATTAACTTATTTGAGGGTTAGGGCAGAGATTATTGTCTCTAATAAACTAAATCTCCTTTAAACTAATCCCCTTTGGGGAGTTCATGACTTCTGTGGGGATAAGGAATTAAAAGAGAAATTTTAAACACCTCCTAAAAAGTCACATTTTGGGAGTTGTACTCCCAGATTCCTAAGAAGTATTCTTTTGGATATAACAAAACTTTGTTACTTGAATTCTATAATACCAAATATATCGTCATTCTAAAAATCAAAATAATACGCTTAGGTTTTTGTTCTGCACATGTAGTAGTTCACCTTATAATGTGATGAGAAATAATATCAAGAATATAAAGAACTTAGAAGTGAATTAAACACACACACACACACACACACACACACACATACACACACTTCTCATGCAACAATTAGTTTCGCTAAGTTTTCTTTTGGGTGATTTGTATTGCTCAGGTATTGTATTTATTATAATCATACACTTTCAACTACTTGAATAAATATTGACAATACTGGAGACTCTTCCCAAATTAGGGAGAGTAATTATTTTCGAACCAGTAATAAAAATCAAGAGCAATTATTTCCTCTTGATTGGTGACTAGCTATCATCAAGTGGCCTTGTTTTCACTTTAACCATCTTCCAGGCTACTTTCTATAATAGTCTTTATAATACAGATGTATAATCAGATCTTATCAACAAACGGAAATTAAAAATTTCAATGGCTCTTTGCCTTTTAAAGAGGTAATGCTCATTAGATTACATATTAAAATTTTCTGTTTTGATCTTGGCATTGTACCTTTCTTGGGTTCCATCAGTTGTTACTCCTCCATAGTCTCTATCCATATAAATTTCATCTGTAGCCTACATTTTTGAAATTTCTCTTCTACAGTCTTCTGTATTGCTAAGTACTTCTCATCTTGAATGACTTAGCTCAAGCTTAACTCTTCCTCATGGTGTTATCTGTTGACATTTTCCACCACCAAACCTTCTCATATAACATTGAATAGGTTGCCCCTTATCTAATGCTGTCATATACCCTACTGTCTCAATTATAGTCTGTATTATTTTGTATTATCTTTGGTTGGTTTGCTTGTCTTTCTAGGTCACTGAAAAACTATTAGCATTTTAAGATCAGAAATTAAATCTAATTCATTGTTTATTGTTAACACTTATGTCTGATAAATTTCAATTGTTCTATAAATGTTTAAATTAATGAGTTCATAGAACATACTTTTTGAGAAAGAAAATGTAATCATTCATACAGTAAATTTCTATAATTTTAAATATATCCAATAAGTGAACCTGTAAGATTGAATTGCAATGCCAATGATGGTCAGGAAATGTAGAAAACAGAAAAAATTGATTTGTTAGAGAATCGACCTATATAAGTACCCATGATAAATAATTAAAGGTAACACTTCCTAGGAATTTAAAATGTGCTAGGCACTGTTTTAAGTCCTTACATTGATTTATTCATTTAGTCCTAAAAACAATTCTATGAAGTGGGTACTTTTGTTATTCCCATTTTGAAGGTAAGCAAATAAAGTTTCAAAGAGGTTATGGAATCTGATCAAGGTCACAGGGCTGGTAAGTAGTAAGTAGCTAGTAAGTAGCAGTATAAAGTGTATAATTTCACAGAATACTGAATGTGTTTTCTATTATTTCTGTATAAGTTTAAAACATTTTTTTAAGTTCACTAATATTTCATAAACATACTCAGACTAGATGGTACTTTGGCAGATCTTCTATTTGATCTTTCAACTTCTAAGAAACATTATTCAAATGTAAGAAAAATACATATGTATGTGCAAATTATACATATTATTTGAAAATTATGTGAATATTGTGGTTTTGGAATATTAGGCATTTAAACTCAAGGTATATTTCTGAGTTTCTGAAAGACAATCACATTTTATGAAACCCCCTGAATTCTAAGGGATATGTCAAGAAAGTTTACATGAAAAGCCAGGTAACAAAATAGCATCTTCAATTTCCTGTTGCTGCTTAACAAAATGCCCAATAATTTAGGGAGTTTGAGAAACAACCGTTCAATTTCATTTGGTCAAAATTCATAGTCAGACTTCCAGCTAGTGCCCTCCTGGGCCGTGTGTCTATTTTCTGTGGCTTGGACTAGGATTGTTTACTCTACTCTTCCTTGTTTCACCAGAAGCTGGGCTGTGCTCGAAAGTCCAAGAGGGTTCATGCACGTGACTGGTGCCTGCAACCTTCAGGTGGTTTCTCTAGCTCTACGAAGCATAGTTATTTCATGATTGTTGAACATCTTCCATGCAAGTGGGCTTTCAAGCAGCTAAAAGATTGAAAAAGGAAAAGCTGACAAAAAATGAATCTAACATATATTTCTTTATATGTATTAAACAGATAGTTTACATAGATTTATATAGATGTGATATATATTTATGCAAGTATTATACATATTAATCGTGTATATATTTATATACATAATTGTATGTATTTACTTATTTTAGTTTTACTTATTTTAGTTTTATATACTAAAATAAAATTTGGGTGGATACATCTCTATCCACCCAAACATATTGAACTGCTATATTATAAACTGTTGAATTGGCTTGTAATACTTATCCTTGTATTTAGAGACATTAAATAAATTATGGTATGAATATTGTATGATCTTAAAAACCTGTTTTTAAGGTGGTTTTGCTTAATTGTCAACTGTGCCCAAATTGTGATGAATTTGTTAACAGGTCATTGTATAATATAAACTTAGAGTAATATACTTTCTCAATATTTCAAATGATCCCCTTGATCATTTAAAACAAAAATTTGGGGCAATTTCTCTTCTTGTATGGCTAGGTCATTATCATTTTTATATTGTCTAATGGCCAAACTACAACCTCTTTGGAGAGAAGCAAAGTGTTAACTCCTATTTCCTCACTGTTCACATGTGTTTGTGTTATTAGCATTACTCTACATCTGCAGTTTCAGTGCAGAACTCTTTTTTTGTAAGGAAATTTTAGGAGGAATGGTTTAGTTAAAAGCCGGTAATATATGAAAATCTACTTAACCAGGGTCACAGAATGCTATAGATCATAGGCTAGAAATGAAGAAAAAAGCAACGGCATCAATCTCAACATCTCTTTGTTCTGGAACTTTCACATTTCCTTCATGATAATTCACTGATAGTAAATAACATGTCACTCTTTAACATAAGGACCAGCCTAAGAGAAGGCACCATATTAAACCTCATATGAAATATAAATAAGATTAATTATCCACTTTATTTTTTGGTAAAAATAAATCTAAAGGGTCAATTTTATTTTTGAAAAATGGCCACAACAATATTTCCTGTCTCACGTACTCTCCTAGAACCTTGTCATTCCCGATCAAAAGTTATAGTTTATGTCTTCTGTAGAGCGAAGCAGGGCTTTGTGACCCTCTCAATTAACAGGGTGCTCAGGAAGTGACGTCCACGGCTATCTAGGTTCCTCTTAGCCCTCTCAGGGATTCCTCCTTCCTGATCCCACTCAGGAGGCTGGCAGGTCGTGTTTAGATAGGTATTCCTCCCAGCATCCCCAGCGGAAGTCCCAGCTGACACACAGCATTAACTGTCATCCTTTGAGCATCCCTAGCTAACAGCATGTACAGTAAAGACAAGCTGTCCCCATTCAGCTCTGTCTAAAATTGCACATTTATGAGCTAAATAAATGTTGTTTTACAGTGCTAAGTTTGAGGTGGTTTGTAAAGTAATTCTTGGTAACTGGAACAAGAAATCAATGTATTTTCTTCATGTTTCAATGGATTGCGTTTCACACACCACTTTGAAGACAATTAACTCAGGTTTTTACTAGAGGAATTAAAATTAATTGAGGTTTGAAGGAAAGGGTGAAAAATACTTTCTCTTGTCAAGATTATATAGCATGAGCTACTATATCACATGTTGGAAGTCCCTATATACAAAAATATTACTTTGACCCAACGGAGCCTGGAAGTCCTCCGTTATATTATGTGTTGGGTAAATATAGTGTTATTCCATTGAAATGAAGACTCTAATATATTAAATTGTGTATGTAAATGAAATGTTTAATAACTATTGTTTTTCACTTACTGTAGTAGTAAGTGAATTGGAAAAATAAAGGGATTTTTCTTTTTTTAAAGAAGGATTTAGATGTGGTGTTACCTGGAAGGAAAATGTCATAAAGGTTTATGTCCAATGACATAAAGCGTTGCGTTGATGTAGCACTGGTAACTTCTAGTGAAGACCAGAGATATCAAAGATGTGTGTAAAAGCTTTGAAAGTAGCCCTAAGAGGCTCTGAAGAGAAATAAATTTTGTATAATAGACATTTTTGTGGGAATGGACTCACCTCTATTCAATGAGTTTTGATTTCAAGCATATTTTAATTTTCCTCTCTTATTCTTTCAGAGTTAGGAACTCATTATTGATCAAGAAAAGTTACGGCTGCTACTGTACATATATTTATAAGAATACTGAAGCATGTTAACTGGAAGCTGATGTCATTATTTCTTTTATTATGCCAACAGGTTTCTAGGTCCTATGACTTGGATAAGTCCCTGGCAATTGAAAAGAGTAGGTAGAGGTGAATATTAGAAATCCACATGACAGTCACACACTGAATATAGAGAATAAAAATAGGATACATATGTGGGTTGGATGTCCCTGAGACAGTGAATTATGATATGGATTATTTTAGAAATGGTGAAAATTTGAGAAGTGTAAAAAATAATAGACTCTTTTACTCATGTTTATCTTGAAGGTGCAATGAACGGTCTCATATGTGTTATGTTAATGCTCATTCCTGACATTTTTGTTACGGGTAAATTTTTTTTGTAGTGAAATAATCTGTTCTTTGGCAATGTGGTTGTTAGACCAAGACATTCAATATACTCTCTGTCCAAGCAAAGATTCATTTTCTTGTAAATGTCACATTCTTTCGGCATTGCAAACTCCTTCACTCAAGTTTTGCTTATACTGAAATATAATTCCTAATAAACAAGGTGGATACTTTAAAAATAGATTTTTTTTCTCTTTCAGATCTTTTACAGCATCTAAATATACTAGGTCATATATAAACACCATTTTATTATGTTATCTAGGCATTGTCATTGCAGTAATTTAATATAAAATGAATTCACAACATAACATAAATGAAGTCTTTATATTAAGTTGGTCATAGTTTGTGATTTTTAGTTATAAATAATTTGTCTTGAGCATATCTTCATTATTTTCAATCTCAAATTTGTCAAAATGGTTATTTAAGTGTTTTATGATAAAAAATCCCAGTAGTTCATAATGGAATCTCAGGTGGCACAAATTTAGATGAATTTGTATTTTACCTATTCGTTTAATTAAGAAGTTTCTATAAATCAAAAAACATTCACCACCCCCCCCTCAGCTTTAATGACTTAATAATAGTTAAATTTTTAATACTCTTAGAATTCATGTTACTGATGGTGGGAAAGTCTCAAAGAGATTTTTTTTTAATAGGCTATTTTTTAGAGCATTTTTAGGTTCAAAGAAAAATTGAACAGATGATACACAGATTTCTCATATACTCTCTGCTCCCACATGTGCACACACTCCCCCACTATACACATCCCCACCAAAGTGATACATTTGTAACTATCATGGAATCTCATTGACATTTCATTATTACCCAAAGTCCATAGTTCATGTTAGGGTTCTCTCCATGTTGCATATTCTATTAGTTTTGACTAGTATGTAATGACATGTATCCACCGTGATAGTATCATACAAAATGGTATAACTGTGCTAAAAATTCTCTCTGCTTCACCTATTCATCCCTCTGGCAACCACTAATCCTGTTTCTCCATAGTTTACCTTTTCTTTAATGTCATATGGTTGGAATCACACAGTATGCATCCTTTTCAATTTGGCTTATTTCACTTACTAATACGAATTTAAGATTCCTCCATCCATTTTCATGACTTGATAGTGTGTTTCCTTTTAGTTCTGAATAATATTTTATTGTCTGGATGTACCATAGTTTAATTTCCATTCACCTACTCAAGGCCACCTTGGTTGCTTCCTAGTTTTGGCAATTATGAATAAAGTTCTATAAACATCTCTGTGTATGTTTCTGTGTAGACGTAAGTTTCCAATAATAAAGGTCATGATTGTTGGATCATATGATAAGAGTACGTTTAGTGTTGTAAGAATTGTCAAATTGTCATTCAAAGTGGTGCTACCATTTTGAATTCTCACCAGCAATGAATGAATGAGAGTCCCTGTTGCTCTACATCCTCACCATCATTTGGTATTGTCAGTGTTTTGAAGTTTGGTCGTTTAAACAGGTGTGTAGTAAAATCTCATTGTTGCTTTAATTTGCAATGGCCTAATGGCATATGATTTTGAGCATCTTCTCATATGTTTATTTGCTATCTACATATCTTCTTTGGTGAGGTGTCTGTTCAGGTCTTTTGCTCATTTTTAAATCAGGTTGTTCATTTTCTTATTGTTGACTTTTAAGAGTTCTTTGTATAATAGTCCTTTATCAAATATATCTTTTGTAAATATTTTTTTCTCAATTTGTGGCTTGTTATGTCTCTTGGTGGAAGCATTCATTGACTTGGGACTAAGACCTCTAGACCATCAGAACCTAAGGTGGCCAAGATGGGAAGCAAATTTTTTTACTAGTGGATCATCACTAGCAAGTAGATAACTAGAGGACAACAATGAGTGGAGTCACTCCCGTTTTCACCTCTTGATTCCTGGAAGTAAATCCTGGTTCTAGATAAAACAACACCATGTATTTACAACATGCTTAATTTAGTCTAATTTAGAACACAGACTGCATCCTGGAGGACAGTACCCCATTTCACATAAATTACATGGCTAAAAAGAAATAATGCAAGCTAAAATTAGACCCTGCCTTTTTAACTTTAGAGATTTATTCATTTTGTCCTAAGGAAGCTCATAAAGGTATGATTACCATAGTCTTTGTATTGCAGCACCCACACTAAAAATTGAGTGATATCCTTCTTTATTAGTAGGAAAACTAGAATCTGGCATTCCCGATATTGACAGAAAAAAAAAAATCTTCCTTATAGTAACACATTCTAGTGCCAAAATCCTACAGAAAAGAGAAATATTGTTCAACATTTAGTAGCCTTGCTAGAGAGAGTTTATTCATTAGGGAAATAAAATTTAATCCATTTCTTCAAGACAAGAAAGGGGACATGGCATTCTTCCAGCTTTTGGGTTTTATTACTATGTCCAAATTTCAAATTATTTTTGTGCTATAAGGACAATGTAATCTTTTGAAATTAATATTTATAAAATATATAGAAATATTCCTGCTTTTATTCTTGACACAATAATAGAGGAATTGTTCTTTCAATTATTTTTAGTTTTATTATTAATAAATTACTACCCCAATTACAGAGTCTTCTTCAAAGTTTATATTTGACATATTTCCAGAATTTGTGATACATTATGTAAATATATAAATATGTAAATAAAAAATAACCAATAGATATCTATATCTATCTATTTATCTATCTATCTATTATCTATCTATTTTTCATCTATCTATCTATAGATACAGATATCTATATCTGTATTGATACATTTATCTGTCTACTTACTCCTCTTTCTAAGGGAGATAAGACCCCTCTTATAATCTCTGTTCAAAGACATTGTCAAAGGTGGAGTTGACTAAGGTGATTTTGTTCTCATCTAGTGACTTAATTAACTACTACTTACTTAACTAGGGCTATATTCTGGAAATCATGAATTAACTGAGTATATTACTTGGTAGTAGGAGGTTTGGAGCAAAAGAAAATGGCAAGAGAGTGGTTGATTTATATTATTGGTGGAGAAATTGTAAGAAATTCAAAAAACTACTGCTGTGGAATAAATCGTAACTGAGTTTACCGTGGGTTCTGAATGAAGCTTGACGTGTACGTTTCAGCCAGATGAGTTTCTATCTGTTTAAAGGAACATTTGTTGTTTGAAAACCTGACATGCATTCCCCGTTCCGGTGATGGCATCTTTATTTTCGTTAGGTGTATCTCCATCTTGCTCGTATGGCCTAGACCTTACTACCAGTTCTTGTGATAGGCATTCTGCTGGGGCTTCCGGCAGTACTCTACTATCCCTACCACAACGATTCATTCGAGCATGGGCATGGGGCTAAATTTAAGCCCAGGAGGGTTAAGCCCACAGAGAAGAAACAGCCTTTCTTTTATGCTGAACTTGGAAGAAATAAACATATGATTGTGAAGCTCTTGATAGGTATCTTATTGCCACAGTTCAAGGGACTGTTTGAGAAGAAAGCCAAACCCTCAAGAAAGCAGAGCTGAGAGAAAGAGAAACCAGATGACATTTTTTAAGGCTCGATTGCAGTCACACTTAAAGCCAAAATATCTCTGATTTTTTTCAGTTTTGTCAGCCAATTATTATTTTAATTTCTTAAGCCTGTTTTTAAAATAATCTTTTCCCCCCTTATAAACATCAAGGGTATGGTGACGATTTTTTCTGATGTGATTGAGCTTTTCTTAGTTAAACTTTATACAGAGAGTGATCATATGTCATCCAAATCAAGATGACTTTTTGCGTGAAAGTGGAAACTATTGATAATTAATTGCACAGGATCAAAAGATGTAAATTGTGACTTTCTCCAGCAAACCCAGAAGAATAGTTGCAATACCATACTGTAAAAATTGGACAGATTAGACTGACTTCATTCCTTGCAACGAACTTCAGTACAAGGAGAGCAATGCCTTCTCAGGACCCTAGCTCTAAGTATGTATAAGACCTCTACTAAGTATGAGATATATTAACAAAAATATTGGAGAGGATAAGAAGCAGGAAATCAAAGTGTGCTTCCTATAGAATTATTGCCATTGTTTATTTTTTCCTGGCTTCTTTATTTTCACTTCATTGTTTTTTCCTCTTTATGCTTGATTAACCTGTCTGTCATCATCATTCACAATGTATCATACACTTGCTAGGGGCTATTAATTTTCAATAATACACATTTCAAATTTTAAATTGGAAATCTGTGGAAAATAGGGTAAATAATAGAAATTGTGTTTTATGTAAAACATTTCTGGAATTGTTTTTTTTTTTTTTTAAGCAATATCTGTGTGCTGAAAAATCTTAGAAAAATAAAACTTGGAGATTTATTAATACTTACCAGGAAATATTGTAGAATAATTGCAGAGTAGGGTTTTAAAACGAACGTAATTGCAAAATATTACCGGTTCTCTTTCTTAAATTATATAACAACAGGCAAAAGTCTTTTTGGCTTTCTAAGTCTTGTAGAGTACTCTTAATTTTGAAAAGCATTATTTTAATGCTGGTTTTTGTTTGTCGTTAGAAATTAGAGCAATCCTGGTAGGACTGTTAAAACCTACTGTTTTTAAAATTATAGATATATTTATTTTTATCAAATTCAAAGCCTGGCCCTTTTTTACTTAATAAAGAAAGGAGTTTAGCTATACTATCCCCCTTGAATGATACTTATGAGAATTAGACAATTTACAACTTACAATTTATAGAATTTCTGCCCATGGTAAAGTGTTTATTCCATATGTAGATGCAAATCACCACAAACTTCATAGCCATTTGTTAATATTTTTGTTCCATCTTTTTTTTCCCTCCCCTAATATAAGTTTCAACCTTATGAGTCCAGGTTTTTTCTTTACAATAGCAACTTGTGAAACTTCTCAGTGCTGGTCAGCAAAATAAATATTAGAAAATGGTTTATTCTTTCATGTAGCTGTATTAAAGCAAATACTCTTCTACTTCATAACTTGTTCTTGAAAATATTATTTCCGATGAAGGCATCTTATAAGATACCTAGATTTAGGGATGATTTCAGTCCTACTGAAAGCTTTCTTTAACCTTTTGTAATATATAATTATGATTGAAAATTGTATTTAAATGGCCATCACTGAATTCTGAAAGCCATGAAGACTTGTATTTTGATTTTGATTAGATTAACATAAGCACTTAAGCACATTCTTCTTCTACATGGATATAAGTAAGACAAAATGTGAGCCTCTATCAGATTTCTTTTATTTCAATCAACATTTTGAAAGTCTGATCATTTAAATTAGCACAAGCTTCACAGGAACCAGATTTTTTATGCACAATTAAATGTTAAAGATTGAAAGAGTTAATATGTTTTTACAGCTATTATTATTTTTAGTTATTGTCAGCATAATAGTCAGGTGATCTGTGCATACCACTTAAAAATCACAGTAACAGTACATGAGGGCACAAAATGTAGTACAAGTGAAGGTTTATTTTCCTCACTATACCCCTTTTGAAGCCCGTCTCTCCTGAGGCAAACATTGCCTAACTTTTCTTCTTTATTTAGTTCTTCAAATAATTGTGCTATAAATGTATATTTACATACTTACATTTCTGTTTGTGGATATATTAGTTTTGAACAGGATCTCTTGGCTCCTAGCTTTAATTAGTTTCATTCTCCTCTCTCTTTATCTAGTATCTTCTAAATTTCAGCATTGACATATTTATAGGCTTTTACTAATTTCTCTTTAACTTAAAATATGTTGTAGCTATTTAGTAATTTATATTGCATATTTATGTAATATATTTATATAATCTAGTGTTAATCTATATAATTGAAACTCATTGAGCATCTGTTAATTAGACAGAATTTACTTATATTAAGCTGACTATGAGACTATTTGCTATTTCTCTTTTTTCTCCAACCTCTTCTGCCAATTTCTACCTTCTGATTTCTGTTTGTTGTAGTTTTATTTGCACAGTTCCGGTTTATAAGAGTTATAAGTTACTTTTTAAATATGATGGCCTTCTATATTTTATTGACAGCTTAATTCTAAAAATTGGAAAATATAAAGACATTGAAAACATTAACATGATATAACAATCTTTTATTCTAAAATAATGTTATTAAATACAGAAAGACAAAAATTTAATTGTATACTATTTAACATCTACCAGTCAATGGATGATCTTCCACATGTTATATTCTAAAATAGTCTCCTTTAATTCTACTCTAACATATCCTGTCTTCTGAGTCATACTTATTTGCCTTTAAAAAATTCCAACATTCTTTTATTCTGAGATCTTGATTTTCTTCATTTTAGAACAAGACATTTTGAGTTTGTTGAATGTTTAACTTCATTTTGCCTTAGAATTTGATTGACAGTTTTTCTAAGAATAGAGTTAATTCCTAATACTTAAACAAATTCTTGTCATGTGGAATATGACTGGCTATCAAAAATGTGATGACAGTTGGTTTTCATTTCTTTATTTCTGTCTCTCTGTCTTGGCATTTTACACTCATAGTTATGAAAATTTAGCAAGATAATACTAAATATCAGTCTCATTTTAAAATCTGGCTCAACCATTGGTAATCCCTTTCATTCTGGTAATTATATTTTCTTCTTATTAGTTCCTTTCTTGCACTAATGGTACTTCCCTCTAACACTCTATTATATACATGTTCTATCTCTTGGCTTTATCCATGTCTCTTTATGTTTTGCTTATACTGTCCATCTCTTTCTATAAATAGATACTTTAAAACTTCTTTTTCTTTCATCAATAGACTCCTCCAAATTTACTTGCTTTGCTATTTCAGGCTTGTCCATCATTTTCATGTTGTTTGAGTTCTTGAAGTGTCAGATGTTAGATTGGTCTTATTTTATTTATGACTCCAAGACTGCAGTATTTGTTACTGGTGTGGATTTCCTCTGCAATTGTGTTGATTTGTTTCTCTTGAATGGGAATGAGTCATGTGTAGAAATCTTGGACAGACACACGTCTCTGGATGAGCAGCAGGCAGGCAGATGGAGACCCCAAATTTTCTAAAGAAAGAAAAGTTAATTTTCAGGTTACACTTCATTGATGCTGTCATAGCTTGAATTCTGTTTGTTCCAGGAAAAATAGGGGTCTAAGAAGACTCTGCTTCTGCCTGGGCTCTTTCAGAAAGAACAACTTGCAGATAGTTGAATGGAAAACAATGCAGGAAAGTGTGCATCCCACGGCAGTGACAGCAGCAAGTGTAAAGGTACAGAGGCCCAGAGAATGTGGGACATGAAGGGAGCTGAAATGGTTCAGTGTACAGGAGCAAAGGTGTATTCTGCATTGTTCCAAATGACTAGCTTCAAGATGAAACAAAAATTTCTAAGCCACATTTAACTCTTTCCCCTTTTAAATATACTTTATTTTTCAGAGCATCTTTAGGTTCAAAGAAATATTGAGTAGAAAGTACAGGGAGTTCTTATATATGCCCTGCTCTCCGCGCCCCCCACCATGCACACCTTCCCCCAGTATCAACCTTCCCCACCAGAGTGGGACATTTGTTAAAATGCATGGACCCACGTTCACACATCATTAGCATGTGAAGTCAATAGTTTACATGAAAGTTCACTCTTGGTGTTGTACAGTTTATGGGTTTTGACAAATGTATAATAATATGTATACTCCACTGCAGTACCATACAGAATAGTTTCACTGCCCTAAAAATCCCCTCATGCTCTGCCTATTCTACTCTCCTTCCCCCTACCCCCTAGCAACTACTGACCTTTCAACTGTCTCAATAGTCATACAGTTGGGATCATACAGTGTATAGCCTATTCATATCGACTTCTTTCACTTAGTAGTATGCATTTAAGGATCCTCCATGTTTATTCATGGCTTGATAGCTCATTTCTTTTTAGTACTGAGTAATATCCCTCTGATTGGATGGGGCCATAATTTATTTGTCCATTAACCCAGTGAAGGACATC
Source organism: Rhinolophus ferrumequinum (assembly GCF_004115265.2). Taxonomy (NCBI): domain Eukaryota; kingdom Metazoa; phylum Chordata; class Mammalia; order Chiroptera; family Rhinolophidae; genus Rhinolophus; species Rhinolophus ferrumequinum. Next base: position 4,985,670 of record NC_046285.1, on the reverse strand, counting down.
TTGGTTAATTCCAAGTGTCGTAATTACGAGTAAAGCTGATATAAAAATCCATGCACAGGATTTTTGCGGACTTTTTAAAGTAAGAAACAATTATTGTCAGAAGGCTCTGAGTTTTGGAGGTTTGTTTGCTGTGGCAGCTAGAAATAATTCTCTCTCCTAATAGAGTTGACCATTAATTATGTCAAAAAAAATCTTGTCTAGGCATCTCAATTTGTACAAAGTGATTTCAATCTTTTCTATTTATTTAATCTCCAAAGTACAGAAATTTGATAATCTTCATAGTGTTTTCTAATTAGAAAATTCAGTGATTTTATAAATTACCAAATTAAATAAATGCATTAGCAAAAAGCTTCACATAAAATCAAATCAAACTGTATGCATCTATTGTTCATAAACAGAATGATAAGAATCTCTGCTCACCAAGTGGTTTTGCTTTAATTGAATTTTCTTATATTTATTGTAAATACAAGAAGGTATATATTTGTGTGTGTCTGTGAAAATGTTCAGAAAGGTATGTGAACAAAGCTTAAACAAAAATACATTAGGAAATTATGCCAATTACCAAACATGAAACATAGAGGTTGAATGACTTCTACAACATTTGTGATGTAGCTATTATAGTATCATTTTTTTTGATAGCTACTCTATATTCAAAAATTGAACTCTTTCAATGTTGTCAGTCAGTCATTGTGCTTGAAATTAGGATGTAAGGATGAAAACCCTTGGACTCTGCCCTCAAGTCATTTAGTCTTGTAGGGAAAGCGCATGTAAACAAACAACACAATGCTTGGTAATAAGGGCATCAATAAATGTCTTAAACATACAGCACAGAGGGAAAAGAAGGTTATGAAGTGTATAATTCTTTCTAGCAATTGGAAGGCCCGGTGATGATTTAAGGAAGCAGGAATTTCTGATGAAAATTTTGAATGATGACAAATAAAGTTGTTATATCTGTAAGTATATATTATTTAGGGCATTAAAACTTGCATGCTTACCTTGCTAAACCCTCCAAATACGCACCTATAGATATTTTATTTATCAAGTGGGTAATATTGTTAAGACTTTGAGTAATACACAATTTAAAGCCGATATCTTTGGGATAGTAGTATTTTGAAAATACCAACTAAACCAGAAGGACATACTCCAGTTGCAGTAGTACCGGTAATAGCCTCTCAGATGGCTTGCTTCTCCATTTCTGATAATATGCCTTTAAAAACAATGTCCTTTAGGGTTCAATGGACCATGAAATAGTCTCTGCAGAAGTACCCCTGGTGCCAGCACTGAGACAAACATTCATTTTGGCTGTCAGCAAAAAGAACTTGGAAAAAATGAAGCACATTTATTATGTACTGATATATTCTGACTAGATAATCCTTTTTAGTTGGAGGCACTATAAAATCAAGTGCAGATTACTGTTGGCAAAATAATAAAAAATAAAATTCAGTTGAGTTGCAACAGTTTTGCTTCCAATTTCACAGCTGGGTAATTTTCTTTATAAACTTCTATTAAAAAGTTTTGCTGGGAATGAGTATATTATTAAATAAACAATTTATAATATAGTATGATCAGATGAATCAACAGAATTTCAAAGTAATTTTTTTATATTTTTAAAATTTGATGGTTTTCTATGTGTTATATGATCAGTTCATTTAAGTAATTTAATTAATAAGGATTGGAATTACTATTAGCATGAAAATGCAGTTATAGTAAAATTTGTATAAACTTTTATTTTAGGAAATGTGAATAACTATCTTTTGTGTTGATAACTGCAAAAATAAATCCTAAATATTGGCTTTTTAATATTCTGAAATATTGAAATACTAAATTATTTCCTGTTTAGCTATAATCTTAAAAATTCGGTGGCAAACATTATTCGAAGGTAACTAGAATAGGACTAAATTAACTTTTCAGGAGTAAAGAATAGCTATCTTAAATATGTTACACCAATGAGGTGACCGTTTGCCATCTTTCAAAAGAAAGAGACACACATTTAATTGTATTTTGCATTGTAAGAGGTCACTTAGACATTTATCTAAACTGTTATATTTTTAAATGGAAACTAATTATTTGTAAATCATTTAATCAAAGTTAGTGCTTTACCATCTCTTTCTGTGAGTCAAAAGCATTTTAGCATCTCACCCAGTCTACATTTATTCCAGTCATGAGTGAAATAGCAATAGCATCTGGAATGTTATCCAGATATTCTTATTTGGAATAAGTGAGGTGAAATTTTACACCTGGTGCTTTTGCCATTTTCTTTAGCACCTACCTCAGACTATGCCTCCACTCACAATAGTCAGAATTAGCCTTTATTCTGACATATATTCTACAAGGCAGTCAGAGTGGATGTGAAGAACAGTGGTGGCATTGTAGTACATGTCCCAATATTTTACCAGTTACAGTCAACAGGAAACTAATCCGTATAAATAAATGATTTTTTAATTGTCTCTGTACTTTTAATCAAATCATAGGAAAGTTGTTGAATAAATTTTTGCCAAATTTTGGAGAGTAATTTTGGAATAGTCTAGTTTGGAATGAATGCTATGTGACACGTTGAAAATTTACTTTGGAGATTCATACAATACCTCAAAAAGATAAACATTCCTCAGAGAAGCCTATTTTGATATCACAGCTACAAGCAGATTTTGCAATGAGTAGTGTTAAAGATCTATTTGTTTCACAGTGGTTCATGATTTCCCCAGTCGATACCAGTAAGGCCCGCTAGTCCAAACAAATTTACTTGTCATCATTTTCATAAACGTATCCTAAAATTAACCCTATGTATATTAAGCTCTTTGAACTAAAAATAGGTTCTAATGGAAGAAAGTAACACACTTAATCACCTCCTTATTCCTATATATATTTTTTCTGATTACTAATGTTCATTATGCAAAATCCAGCCATTACAGAAATGTATTTCATATTTCACCAAACTTAAGATAATACAACTCTTCTTTTTTATTTATCAATAAGAAAATACTACTTTTAATAAATAATAATATCATACTTTCTAACTTAAAAAATTAGTTTATATTTTTGGAAAAAATTCTTTACAAACTCATTTAGACATAGACTTTTTTTTTTTTAATGTAAGAAAGAAAAAAGTTCTCCTATACTCTGCTACTGTCTGTCTCCAGCTGTGCCTAAGAATTATACTGACATAAGAAAGATTGACAGGAGAAAAGCATAAATGTTTTAATTATTTTTTTATATGTACATTGGAGCCTTTAAAAGAAAAATGAAGACCCAAAGAATCAGAGTCAAACTCTTATATGCTAAGTTGGTCAAACAGTAGTAAATTATGAAAATGTGATAAGGCAAATGGGGTTGGGCTAGGCTAAATAATCATGAAAAAGTGACTAGGAAAATAAGAATTATTTTAACCAAGTTTAACCAACTTTATTTATACAGATTTCTCTCAGCCTCCACTACCCATCCCTAGTGATAAGAATGTTTCTTTATTCCTGGAAATAAATGGCATATTTTGGGGTGGCGTAGTCTGAATTTCATAAATCACCACCACTTTGCATATTGTATTAGTTTCTTATTGTTGCTATAACAAATTACCACAAACTTAATGGTTTAAAACAACACAGATTTATTATTTTAGAGATTCAGAATTCAGAAGTCCAAAATGGGTCACCAGCACTGTGTTACTTCTGCAGATCTAAGGAAGAATCCATTCCTTACCTTTTCCAGCTTTTAGAAGCTTCTGACAATCCATGGCTTAACCCATTCCTCCATCTTCAAAACCAAAAACAGAATACCTTCGTATTTCTCTGCCCATCCCTCTAACCCTCCCTTCCTTCCTTTCTTCCCTATCTCTTTTTTTTACCCCACATCTTTCCCCAACTCTTATATCTGCTTCTGTTATCACATGAACTTCTCTGATCTAATCCTCCTTCCTCTCTCTCTTATAAGAAGAATCTTTGTGATCACATTGGGCCCACATAAATAGTCTAGGATAATCTTCCTATTTCAAAATCCTTAACTTAGTCATATCTGTAACATCCTTTTTAGCATGCACGGTAACATATTCATAAGTTTTGGGGATTAGGATGTGGACATATTTGAGTACCATCATTCTACCTGCCACACATACATAAATGGAAAAATATAAGTGAAATAAATTAATTATGGTCTCTCTAAATTTTCATATCCATAGCCTGCTTTTTAAAAATGTTTATTTATAGAAATAGACAACACATTAAGAGTATAAAAATCAAATATATAGAGTTTAATAAAATGTTGCAAATTGAATATATGAAGCATGATAGATAAAAATAGAATATTGTCAACATGATTTATTGAAGAGACTTTCCTTTCTCCACCGTATATTCTTAATTCCTTTGTCATAAATTAGTTGACTATATATGTAGGTTTATTTCTGGGCTTTCAATTCTGTTCCATTGGTCTGTGTGTCTGTTTTTCTGCCAGTACCATACAATTTTGATTATTATAGCTTTGTAGTATATTTTGAAACCAGGGAGTGTGAAACCTTTGGCTCTGTTCTTCTTTTCTCAGGATTGTTTTGACCATATGGGGTCTTCTGTGGTTCCATGTAAATTATAGGATTTTTAAATTCTATTTTTGTGAAATACGCCATTGGGATTTTGATAAGGATGGCATTGAATCTGTAGATTGCTTTATGTATTATGGACATTTTAACAATGTTCATTCTTCTAATCAATGGACACAGAATATCTTTTCATTTCTTTGTGTCTTCTTCAATTTCTTTCATCAGTGTCTTATATTTTTCAGTGTACAGGTCTTTCACCTCCTGTGTTAAGTTTATTCTTATGTATTTTAATTTTGTTGTGCTTGTAAATGGGATTCTTTTCTTCATTTCTCTTTCTGATAGTTCATTGGGAAAACTGGTCAGCCACATGAGAAAAAATTAAACTAGACCACTATCTTATAACATATACAAAAATTAACTCAAAATGGATTACAGATTTGAATATAAGACCTGAACCAATAAAATACATAAAAGAAAACATAGGCCCTAAGATTTTGGAAATAAGTCTTGGTGGTGTTTTTGTGAATTTGACTCCAAAGGCAAGGGAAACAAAGACAAAAATAAACAAATGGGACTACATCAAACTAAATAGCTTTTACACAGCACAGGAAACCATCAACAAAATAAAAAGGCAACCAGCCTAATGGGGGAAGATGTTTGCAGATAATATTTCTAATAAGGGATTAATATCTTACAATATATAAAAGAACTCATACAACTCAATAGTAAGATTCAAACAACCTGATTAGAAAATGGACAGAGAATCTGAATAGATATTTTTCCAGGAAGACATACAGATGGCCAACAGGCATATGAAAGATGTTCAGCATCACTAATCATCAGGGAAATGCAAATCAAAACCACAAGGAGATAAGACCACACACCAGTGAAAATGACTATTATCAAAGACAATAAATAACTAGTGTTGGAGAGGTTGTGGGAAAAAGGGACCCTTCATATACTGTGAGATTGTAAATGAGTGCAGCCACTATGAAAACCAATATGGAGTTTCTTCAAAAAAATTAAGAATAGAACTACCATGCAATCCAGCAATTCCTCATCTAGCTACTTTTACAAAGAATATGAAAACACTAATTTGAAAAGATGTAAGTACCCGTATGTTCATTGTAGCATTATTTACTATAGCCAAGACATGGAAACAACATAAGTGTCCATTGACGGAAGAATGGATAAAGAGGATGAATATACATATATACACATACACACAATGGAATACCACTCAGCCATAAAAAAAAGATGAAATATTGCCATTTGCTATGACATGGTGTAAGGAATAGAAAATATGAAGGTCTACATGGGAACATTTGGGGATGGAAACTCTCACAGTGGCTGGGGTACGTGCTTGGCCTTGGAAGGATTGGCTACCCTGCCAAGGACCAAGAAAATATTTACAGGATGTGGAGCCTGGCCTTCGCCTTGGCGCAGGTGGGCCGAGCTCCGACACATCTAATCTCGTACCAAAGACCGGCCCCGGCTCCTAGCCAGATCCGAGACCAGTTCCTTGTGTTGTTAACACGTATGCTTATTGGCTCCTTGCCGCTGTTGTTAGTGAAGTCCTCAAAACCCCAGAAAGCCGAGTAGGGCACAGCAGTAGATGTTGTTCTCCAGCCGCCTGGGCTGCTGCAAGATATTCCGCCCGGGTTGATGATTTCACTTGACTGAGATTTTGCCTACGCTGATGAAGGGCCGGTGCTGTTTCTGCACATGATGTTTTGCCCATGTTGATGAAAGGCCGTTGCAGTTTCTACGGGTCTAATTGACTGGGCTCTGGTGGTACGATGAATTGCCTCCTTGCTTGTTAGTGGTATAATAATATATTCCCCTAATCTCTGTCTCGTCTTACTTACTTTCACTTTGTAATAAAACTCTTTAATCCCTTCATCCGGGCTTGTGGTGGTGTGTCTTGCGTATCCGGCCTTGAAAATAAGTCTGTGCACAGCAATCGATAATACTTATTGATACACATGGATGGATCTTGAGGGAATTATACTAGTGAAATAAGACAGATGGAAAAGGACAACAACCATATGATTTCATTCACATGTGGAATATAATATTTGTCCTTAAGAAAAGTGCTTTTTTGTGTCTCATTCAGGATTTTTTAGTTAACTTTTTAGTAAAAATATTCTATACTGGGCTTTAGTATGTATGTAATTAATAAACATTTGAAGAATGAATGAATAAAAGAGGGCTTGTTGAATAATGATCCCATCACCATTTCATACCTAAATGTGTTGTTACTTAAACTCATTATATAAAGCACTTCTTTATGTAGCTTTCTTCAAAAACTTCTCTCTCATATATTCCTGTGTTTTCCTCTAATAGAGAGAGAGCTATGCAATCCATTTGCATATTGTTATAATGACTCTGATGGAATTGGCTAGAGTTTGTAGCCCTGGCTGGAAGAGTTTGAACTCCCTTGGGCCTTAGAGTTTGGAATTCGATTAGTGTAGACTGGAGTCTAGTACCTTATCAGCTGTTTTTGCACCACACCATATCAATTCTGTGTCATTCAGCAATGTCTTTGCTGGGAAATAATTTTGAAAACCTGGTCTATTTTATATTTATCATATAACTGTGTGCAGCCTAGTCTTAGTGGATTTTCCACCAAAATGCTGTATATTGTCCTGTTGACAAGGTTCATCTCACTTTCTGTTAAGTTGTGATAAGCAGCTAGTGTCTAACTAAGAGGCCTTGGATTGCTGTATTTTCAGTTCTGAGAGCTCTATCAAAATACCCAAAATAAAGACTTGAGTTTATAGAAGACTATTAAACTCTACCACTCACAGAGATCGTAGAGGTATTGCTAAGCCAGACTCTATAATTTTTATAACCTTGTTTATTGAAATCAAGTATTTCTGCTACATTTTCTTTGCAATTCTCACTGTCTTTTATAAAAATGTTTGGTTACAAGACATTTATACAACATAGGAGAACCGTAATTCCAGTCACTTCATTTTGTCAGTTCCTTGGGTTACATTTTACATTCACAGCACTGTATTTGTGCACCCCACAACTGTCATTTTATAGAGTGCTTTGCGGATAGAAAGTTATTGTGGCTATTTGTTGTTTTATGTTCACCAACGACTTGAATTCCTATTCACTGTAAAAAATTATTTTTACTTCCAGTAGGTATTCTAGTTATGTTTGGAAACAGGCATTTTGAACTAGAAGACTCAATTAAGAATCGAGATATTTACTTTTTATGTAAGTACAAGACATATTGATACAGAAAATACCAATTTGTAAACTTTTGATTTATTATAATATATGAAAATCATGTTTTTATATACAAAATAATCATCTACCACTTAACGACACTTTTTTGGGTACATTTTATATGTATTAAGGGTACATTTTGTATTCTTAATGGGGCATAACAATTGAGCAAATATAACCTTAGTTCCCACTGCTTTTAGTTTTAAGTGGATGTAACCCAGAGAGAGAGATCAACACTTGCTTCTGATATAATGGCCTTGGGAGAAAGAGGAAAAATCAGTGAAAAACAGATATACTCTAAAGAATTAAAGTTGGGGCAAACACTTAAAACATTTGAAACACGTAAAACACTGCCTATAGAGGTATGCAAATCTATAATTATGAGTAAACTTTTCCATTAGGATGACAGATTGAAACCTGATCACACTACTGTAGCCATACCAAGGTGAGAATGATGAAGTTACTTACAGTCCACCCATAAGCTACAGATGTGTCCATGGAAGAAGGGCCAGCTGCTCAGAGTCTTCTTATGGGTGCCAGTGGTGCCACTGCTATGTTTCTGTGCCTTCCTCATCTCCTTACCTATTAGCGCCGTCCACATCAAACCTGAATGAATCTTGGCCTACTTGACTATTTCCCATAAGCAACACAATGACACTCAGCAGTGTTTGGATGTAGTGACCTTACTCCTGACTCTCAGTGTATAGCGCAGAATCATACACGCCCTGTACAACCTCAGCCCCGTCAATACCATCAACCCTGACATTCTTCGGCCATGGAAAGCCCACTCCCTTCTAATTATCTGCCCATCACAGGGAGCACCCTGCACAGTGTATCTTTGTTCTCTGCTCTACTTTTTTCTCATGAGGTTAATCCTGCTACCATATCCCTTCTCTAGTGCCCCAGGTAGTTCTGCCTGTCTAAACCCCACTGAAGTGCTGATAAATATATTTTCTCTAGTAATAATAAATCACTAGCTTATAATATGATGCATGCTGGGAAACAGCCATGACTTGATTCATATGGTAACACAACGGAAGCAACAATTCCTTGTCGGGGATGGGGAAGATCAGGTGGGTTCTTCTAAGAGGAGATTATTTTTGAACTGGTACTAAAATGATTAGTAGGATACAGGAGATCTAACTGGTGAATAGAGCATAAGAGAAACTATTCCATGAATTAAAAGGAAACACTTTCTAGAGGTAAAGTGCTTTTGAAAAATAAAACATTGTGATTCATTATGTTAGGTTATTTGTATGAGAAACAGATGCTAAGTTGGAGATTTTCTGTAGAAGGTTTTTTGGGAAAAGCTCCAGGAACAACAGCACTAACGAGGAAAGTAGGAAAACAGAACCATGATGTCATTGGAACAGAAGCCACAGGAAAACTTCCGAAGTTCTGGATCTGGACCATCCCTCAGAATGGTCCCCAGTCAAGGCAAGTGGGTCGGGCCTTATATCCCTACATTGACCTTCTATTACATGAGGGCTGCTGCTGAGAAGAGGGCATACATGAGGGCAGGCAGCTCTCTTCTGGAGGCCAACGACAAGAGGCAGCTAGGAGAATCTGTGCCAGACTCCTGAAGTGAATCTGGGTGGCACACCACAGCATGAACCACACTAATTGTGCAATTCATATATTCCTTGATTATCAACTTGGACACCAAAGACCAGCTGTTCATTTTTTTGTGCTGACTAGAGAAAATGTAGCAAATACTGTAACTGTATACTTTAGTAGAAATGATGGTCAGTTTTACTAAGTACTAGAAAATTAGTCATCTTTAAAAGAGTTTATGTTAACTTTCCTAAGACATACAGGAATAAATAATGCCTAGACATTTTCTTGAAAAGTAACAAATAAAAGAAGATATATCATACCATCTGTACCCTGGCTAACAATTTTACCAGTTTATGATAACTAGCTGGAGGATTTTAGACTCTGATTAGGTGGATTTAGGTTTAATCTTGTAGAGCTAGAAAAAATGATCAAGGTGACTTATTTGGGACTAAGTCACCGTAATTTGATCTTTACACATGGTTAAATCTTATGACAATTGAGTCAGTCCCTCCTGAGAAATGCAAAAGGCTAAATGTTGCTTTTCCAATATGCATGTTGTATTTAACACAGTAAAGTCACAGGTATAAAATTATAGATAGGTCTATAATAGATTAATTAATAATGTGACACTATCAAAAGTTAATGTTTCTAAACATCTTGCGTCACCACTTAATTGTTTTATCACTAAGCAGTAGATTCTTTTACATTACAGATTTCATACTACAATGATTGCAGTAATTAAATTCATTGAAGTCTGACTTGGTATAAAGTGTAGAGATGTATGAAAAAACATAGCCTTTTCATCTTTGTCACAGGAAGAATGCATATGCTTTATTTGTGAAGACTGGTACAGTTTATTGAGAATGTTTTTAGTTTTAAATGTGTGTTTTTGATAGGCTGAAAAAGTAAAGAGAGTTGAGTTGGAGTGAGAAAGTATTAATTATTCATGAAAATTTCTACTGTCTATATCTACATAAATTAAGCTAGCAGGTGGGCTAAGGAGACTATCAGATGAGCATTTCATTAAATTAAATAGCAAAAACAAACAAATAACCAAAAAAAAAATTGGCTACATTTAATAGCCCTTCATAATAAAATCTTTGAGCAAACTAAGAATGCAATAGAAGTCCCTCAATCTGATGAAGGACATCTAAGGAAATCCCATATCAAACATAATACTCAACAATTATATATTTAATGCCTCCTCCAAGATGAGATACAAGAAATGGACTACCATTTGCTCCTTTTTTAGTTAACATATTGGAAATCCTAGTCAGGGAAATAATGCAAGAAAATCAAATAAAGTCATGGGTCCTCGAAAGGAAACTACTCAAATTAAAAAGTGAATTTACTAAGGCAGGGCATATGGTCAATACATAAAAATCAAGTGAATTTTTATATTCAAGTAGCAGATAATTAGAAATAAAAAATTTAAAGTATCTTGTACAATGCATCAACAAACAAAAAACTTAGTGAAAGATATGCAAAACCCTCTGTAATGAAAACTACAAAATATTTCAGAGAGTAATTAAAGAAAACCTAAGTACGTAGGGTGAACGTAACAGGTTTATGAACAAGAAGACAATACTGTCAAGATGTCCTTTCTTCTTATATTGGGTTTCTGAGGCTGCCATAGCAAAGTACCACTCAAAGTACCACTCATATTGGCCACTCTGCTCCAATATGGCTCAATTTTAAAGCATTAGCTCTTCGACCCTATTTCCAAATAAGGCCACATTTTTAGGTATTAAGAGTTAGGATATCAACATATGAATTTTAGGTGGAACAAACAATACTCTACAAATTTATCTGTAGTTTCTATATAGTTTCAGTAGAAATTCCTAGCAGGTAGATATTAACAATCTGATTCTAAACATATAAATATTCCAAGGACCAAGAATAGCCAAAACTTTTTAAAAAAGAAGACACATATTAGAAGGCTCACTCAACCTGCCTTCAAGACTTAATGTAAGTCTATAATACTCAAGATATGTGGTATCGGCTTACTTTTAGAGGAATTGATCAATAGAACAAAATAGAGGGTCCAGAAGTAGCCCAAGTGTGTAAGGTCAATTGATTTTTATATAAAGTTGCAAAGGTAATTCAATGGAGACAACATGGTTGTTTCAATTCATAGTACTGAAACAACTTGAAAAATATGTGTAAAAATATATATATATATTTATATATATATAAATCCTCAATCCCTACCTCACCCCATGAATGAAAATTAATTTTTGGATCCTTGACTTAAAACACAAAAGTTAAACCAGCAAATTTGTATAGGAAAACGTTTCTATAACCACTGGGTAGGAGATATTTTTTACAACACATAAAACACTAAGCATAAAAATAAAAATCCAACAAACAAAAAACCCCCACATATATAAACAAGACACAAAATGATAAAATGGACATCACGGAAATTAAATGTGATTTTCAAGAGACCCTAACTTTACTAGGCAAGGTCTTGGGTGGCACTCACATGGGGAATACCACACCACAGCCAGCCCACATAAGGAAGACTTTTTTGTCCCTGTGTGCCTGAGACTCCCTGTCATGCAGGGTCTCAGCTCCCACTCCCCACATAAGAACGCAGGACATGGTGAGGCCAAAAAGGAACACCCACGGAGCCATAGGTAGGGCAGTCACACCACTATACTCTCACTGGCGGCTGGGTTGGAGACACAGGAAACAGGAGCCACACAATTCTCAACCCTCACTGTGCCGCTTGCAGGCTCAGCCACCATCTTCTTGCTAGCTCCCCCTTTTTCTGCTAGCCTAGCCACGGCAGTTATATTAGTGCCCAATGGCTCACTGGTTACAGCTGACGGCCAACTAGCCACAGCTGCTGGCCATTTGATCACAGTCGATGGCCATTTACTACCTGAGCCAGCACCTTTCTATGTGAGGCCGAGAGCCTGGAAACTGCTTCTTGGGGCTCTGTCCCCACACTCCCTTTCCTACCAAGAGACACTGAGTGGCCGGGCCAGGAGAAAACCTTCGACTTCCTCAGGTACCACTAGCGAGTATGCGTGGGAGCCCTAGGGGCATCATAAAATAAGCAGACCAAAGATACTGATCACAGAGCCTCTGAAAATTAAACTTATGGAAACTCAGTCCCCCAAATTAGGGTGAGAACAATGGGCTTAACTGAAACAAAGTGACTGCCTGCTAAAGTAAAGAAATTAAATAGGACCCAGGTTCTCCCAACATCATAGACCACATGTTCAGCATAAAAGATTGCCCATCTTACCAAGAATCAGAAAATAACACGTGAATGAGAAAATAAAATAAAATGATAACAACACTGAGATGTTGGAATTATCTGACAAGACTTTACAATAGCCATCATAAGAATGTTTTCAAATCAATGAGAAATTTATTTAAAACAAATTAAAGTATATAAGTTCTCAATAAAGACATAATAAAAAATCAAATGGAGCTAATATAACTGAAAAATATAACAAAACTTTTAAAAAAATCACTGTATAGATTCAAAAGTAGAGAGGTAAAGACAGATGATGGATTCAGTGAACAGATCAAGAAAATTTAATCTAAACAATAAAGAAAATATTATAGAGTGAAAAAAATGAACAGATTTCCAAGGACCTGTGAGACTGTAACAAAAGATTCAATACTCATATCATCAGAGCCCCAGAAGGAAAGGGAAAAGAGAGTGGGACAGAAACAGTATTTGAAGAAATAATGGCTGAAACCTTCCCAAATTTGGCCAAAGACACAGATCTACAGATTCAAGAAGGTGAGAGAACAACAAGAAAAGATAAACTCAAGGAAATACATACCAATACACATCTTAACTAAACTTGACAAATAAAGAAAAAACACCTTGGAAGAAGGCAGAGAGAAATGGTGCATTGCCTATAGAGAAACAACAATTAGAATGATGGATTTCTCATCTGAAACCAAAGAGGTCAGAAAAAGTGGCACAACATTTCTCAAGTGACAAAGAAAAAAAGGGGCTGTCAACTTGGGAATTCTATATCCAATAAAAATAAATTCCAGGAATAAAGGAAAAGCAGACATTCTCAGACTAAGGAAATTAACAGAATTTGTCACTATCACACCTACTCCTAAAAACTGGTTAAAGGAAGTTTTTCAAAGAGAAAGAAAATGCTAAAAGAAAGAATCATGGAACACCAAGAAGGAAGAAGGAAGAATGGGAAAAGTAGAAATATTCATACATACAATAGGCTACTTTTCCACATGAATTTTACAAATCATATTTGATGATTTAAACAAAACTTATAACATCATATAATATTACAAAAGGTGTATGACTTTTTTTATTCAATTGTTGATTAGAATAAACTAAGTAATAGTATGAATATTTTAATATTAATATCAAGACTACAAATAAAAATATCTATAAACGTTTTGTTTCTGTGTTTGTGGTGAATATCCCAAATATTTCAAAAAGCATCTACAAAGAACTAAAAAGTTCTAAAAAATCATGTTTTCAAATGAGTTTTCTGTACCTATAGATTTTTATATATGAATATATAATTTCTTAGGAATCATAAAATAATAGTCATTTAAAAACAAAAATTAAAAAGAAAATGATGTCATATTTAATTAAAATAAGTAATTACTAGTGTGTGCTCTCTTTTATGACATTACTTGGAATAACTTAAAGCTAAAAAATTGTTAGTGAGTAACTATGAATCCTGCCTTATATGCTTAGCTGAATTTTGTTGATTTTGTTTAAACATATATAAGTAATCTGCTTTTTAAATAGCTATATTTGGGAAAGGCTAATCTTACATCTAATGTGTACTTTATCAATTTAAATTAAAAACAATAAAATAGCTTGAGACATTTATTAAACATTCATTAAGAGTTCAGATGATTCTATACCTACAGCTATCATCACCATAAAATAAGAATTTTCTGAGGTGAAATGAGTTTTATTTGTAAGTAGATATGTTTTCAATACTCAGACTCATCAAAATTCATAACAATTAATTCAAAAATTACTAAGTGAGTATCTGCTCTTGGAAAGAGAGTAACTATAAAGCACACAGCAGGAGGATATAAAGAACCATCCGCATCCTGTCTGTATAAAATACAGCAAAAAAGAGTTGTGAAACCTTTTAAATTACAAATGTGAATGCTGGGCCATTGTTGTCTAAATGTTCTCAGTTTGCACACTGGAAAAATTATCATTACATAAAGAGCAACTAGAGTGTCAAATCTTCATTGTCTTTACGACTGTCATTATTTACTCTGTGAAGTGTGTTCTCCTTTAGTAGTTTAAGCAAACGAATTGTGACACGTTTGTAATTATGATCACTAATTGGATTAGTTACATTTCTTCATTTCTGGGTACAAGCACAAATCTTGGGGTGTAAGTACGTTTTCCATATTATTGTTAGACAGAAACAATGTAGAGCGTGGCCAATGCTTGCTATTTTCTGTTTTGACAACTTGGACTTCATTGTTCACATATTTTAGCAAGAACATTTCTGGGATTTGTTATTTAGCACAACAACCTGCTTGTGAGTATCAGCATCTCACTCTGAAAAGAGTAAATAAAAGATGCTCTGAGGTAATCACTTTTTTTGAACTAGGGCTAACCTGGGTCTGGATCAGAACACCAGAACACTTGCTGCCACTTCACTATAAGGTCATTGTAGATTTGATTAGACTCCTACACGAAAGGTTTAGGCCTGCTATTTTGCCTATTTCTCTCCTACACCTCTCTAGAAATACACAGACACACAGACACATAGACACACACAAACATTCAATAGAATTAAAAATATCTTTGACACTGACTGGGAAAATGTACTTACAAGTTTTATTTAGGCACTGATCAATTGGCTTTGGGAAACCAGTCTTTATTTGAATCATCCTTTCCTGATTATTTGGTAATTTTTTAGAAGACATTATCCAAGTTCCATCAGCAAATGAGCAGAGCTTTGGTCAGCAAGATTTACCCCCCAAATTCTAGAAAAACAATGCCTATTTCCATATTGGGAAAATAGAACTTTTATTCTTCTCAGAATGTTTCTAGGGGGCACTAATGGAAAATAAAATAGTTTAAATGCATCCCATTGTAAGTCTGGACCAGCCTATTCTATTAAGCCTCCAAATGGGATTCATTCCCTTCACATTCAATTTGCCAATCACACTTGTTTCAGTATTTCAATGAAGATAAATTATAGCTCTTGGTAATTAGTTAATTGGTAATTTGCTCATCCATCTCCATATTGTGTGTTTTTTTTTCCATCTTGTTTATTACAGTTTTTTTTTTCTCTTTTTCATTTCTAAAGATGGGGAAGCAAATTTAGAATATCAGCTCTGAAATTCCCAAGTAAACAAAAGCCAAATAGCATTTAGAGCTTAGGAAATTAGACTTCATTTAGAATTGACTGGAGAGAGGCAGGAGGACATGAAATAAGACCCATCCAAAGTAAAATGTAAAACTGCATTCTGGAATAGTTCAAGAGTCAGAGTTAATATCATAGTGTTTACTGGTACAGGAAAGCCCCCACTGTGGGTTCCCCAGGGCACAGATAACACAGCTCACCCCACGATTGCATCAGAAGTCAAAATCTTCACCAAGGAGGCACTTCGATGCCTGACACATCTTCTACCTTTCAATCAGATACTACTTCCTGCAGAACCCATAAGTCCTCACACAACTTTTCCAAATCAAGGTCTAAGCAGCTTCATTTCACTGGGAAAGCCTAGCTTAAATGCCTGTACCCTGTGTTCAAGAAAGCTGAGAAAATGTGTTTCTGGCTTCTTTCTCAGGCATGTAGGAATTAGTCATATAAATATCTTAAATATAGGGTGGAGTGTTCAAAAATTTTGGGAGACAACAAAATTCAATAAATATACAATATTGTCTTCTCTATGTCAATATACATCCCTTTTACATTCTTAAATTTCCTAATGGAAGAATGATCCTATGCAAGTTGATGCAACTTTCCTGTGGAGGAAAAAAAAAAATTTATATATATATATATATATATATATATATATATATATACTCACCTTCTGAAAAGATTGAAATCTGTGAATTCCAGTAGTGGATGCATACTGCATCATACTAACCACCTAGGTGATGTCCATCCCTACGCTACCTTCAAATCATATCTTGATATCTAGCTATATTTACCTAGTAAGGTAAATCTCTAAAAATTACCTTAATAAAGAAATATTAGAAAATGTTAGAAGGTTAGAAAAAGAACAGTTAGTTAAAATTTAAAAAATAGAGACAGGATAGTATGTTTGATGTTGTAATGAATGTTTGTTTAGATGTTAGAATCACTTTTGCAAATGATCTTGAGCTTATAGCCTCTACGTGAACCTCTTTCTCCACTGTCTACTCTACGTACCCTTGGCCTTCAGCTAGAGGCAGCTTGTCCATAACTTTTACCTGGCACCATGGCCCAAACACTGATTCTATATCAAACTGATGCCTCAGTACTCTTGCCTGTCAAAGTTCACTATCATCTTCTCTTAGAGGTTATGTGGAAACACTCACAGATCCTAAAGAATACCCTAAATTCCAAACATATGTCTCTCAGCAAGCATTGAAGAGCAATAAAATTATTCTATATGTAATAATCAGGATCAATCCGTCCAGTCAACATTGCTCATTTTTTTGTCCCTTCTTCTGTGCTGTAAGGAAGCTATTAATGGCAAATTTTTAGCAATTTTGGCTTTAAATTCAATAGAATCAATGTTTTTCATTATGTGGATGTATTCCTTTCTTGGGTTCTGTGGTAGAAGCCCTGCTATGTATTTACCATAATGCTTTCTTTTTCAAGGACCAGAGGAAAACTTTTTTCATTTTTATTTGCAATTTTATTGGGGCATGTGACTAGTTTGGTTAATGTAACCTGGTTAGAAGTAATATTAGCTGTTCACAAACGTGGTCCTTAAAAGGATCCCATTTGAACCTACAGTTTTCTCTTCCCTTCTGCAATGGAGCTGGAAGCCACATTTACTAGCTGTAGTTACCAAATGGGAAATATTGCCTGATCTGCATCAGACTGTGATGAATGTATGTGACATAAATCACTTTTGTCATGCCAAAGAGACATAAATATATATATATATATATATATATATATATATATATATATATATATATATATATATATATATATACACACATATATATATATATATTTACCATAACATAAACTACTTTTACTGGTACTAAGACTTCTAACCCAGCAACATTCAAAAGCATAAGGATGGAACACAGGTTTCGAATGGGCCAAACGATTTGACATTCCAGTTTTGGCTCTTTGTTCCTAGACGCACACATTTTTGTATAGGGAACGAAGTCCTACATTGTTCATTAGTTACTTTTCTCCCAGTAAGATGGGAGGAGCGGGGAATACTACTTCTGTTGTTCTCTGTTCATTGTGATGAAACGAAAAAGTAACGTAGCTCAATTCTGACAGCTCAATCTCAGATAAGCTTTTCATGCTAAGACAATTAAGTTATTGCTAGAGCTAGAGAAAAAGAAAGTAACCTGAAATTAAAGTGTTCTAAGGTAAATGTTTGATACGATATTCTAAGATTACAATAAATCTATTAGGGAAAGTGATGGTTTGATACACAATTCGAGTACTCAAGTTCAATAACATCATGTAATGCTAGCTGTATGACTGCCCACAGATGTAATTTAATTTTCCAAGGTTTAACAATCTTATCTGTAAATACTTTTAATACTAACAAATATTATAAATATTAAATTGTTTACTTATTTTAAAAGTATTTATTATGCAACATTTAGATAAATATTGAGTCTTTAACAAGAATATTACCACTTTTGCTATGTTTCTGCATTATTTTATATTTTTTGGATATATAATGAATTTTTCCTCTCTTCTTTGTCCCTAACTAATATTCTTTATAAGTGGAAATATGATGGCACATGCCATCTATGGTCAAACACACAACAAATGGTTCGGAAATTTCAGCATCCAGCTTCTCCATCTAATTGCAAGGGAAATAAATTGTGATGAAAATCAGAAGAAAAATCCGATTAAAATAATTATTATTTTGAAATGTTTTATCAGTTTTACTTAAATTAGCAGACACACATACAGTGAAGATCAACCAGAAGTATTTTTGTAACTAAAGGTGAAAACACCTTTCTCCCAGTAAATACAAAGGATAATGAGGGAGGTAAAAGATTACAAAGTAAAAACCACTCCCCATGTTCCTATGCTTTGAAATCAAGGTGCATTGCTCCCTTTCCCAGCACTCCTTTAAGCCTGCTAAAACTCTTCTCAGATTCAACTTTAGAATAGATTTTAAATCTGAAACTCCCCATAATCTGAAACTGCTACCATTTCAGATCGAGTAATTACATAGTAATATTTTCTTGCTTGGATCTGCAATTGATGCTGTTTTCCGCTCTCATTGATATTGAGCGCACGTGAAGTGCAGTGAACCATACATATTCAAGGTGTATAATTTGATCAGTTTGGACATGTGTATACAACTGTCATCACAATCAAGATGATGAACATTTTTATCACTTTTCAAAGTTTTTTCATGCACCCTTAAAACTGTCTCTCCCTACTCTTCGTCCTCAGGCAAACAGAGGTCTGCTTCATGACACTAAATGATTGCATTTTCTAGAACTTTCTGTATATAAAATCATAACTCATCTGCTTTTTATCCTGGATTCTTTCACTTAACATAATTATTTTGATATTTACCATTTGTTGCCTACCAATATTTCATTATTTGGATATACTACAATTTGTTTATCCATTTAATTGTTGAAGGGTATTTGATTGACTCCAGTGTTTTTTTGGCTATTACAATTAAAGCTGCCATGAACATTTGGGTATAAGTGTTTATGTAGAAATATGTTTTATTCTCTCTTTGCTAAATGCCTAACTAGAAGTTGAATGGCAAGGTGTGAGAATTTCATTTATGCAACGTCCTTGGCAACATTTGATAATGCAAGTCAATTTCAGACATCAATACTACGTGTGTCGTATATGAACTAATGATGTTGAGGATCCTTTCATGTGCTTATTCATCATTTGTACATCTCCTTTTGTTATGTTGGTTCAAATGATTTGCCTATTTTTACATGAGGTTGTGTGGTGAGTGTGATTTTTGGCAAACTCTTTCATATGAAATAAGGATGGCAATTATTTCCTACCAGTCTGTGGTGCAGTAGACTCTTAACTAGTCTTCCTGCTTCTAGCATATTCTCAAAATATCAATAATTTTAGGTCCATGCTTAAGAGCCTCAAAAGTTTTCACTTTGCCCTTAGAATAAACTCCAGTTTCCTCACCATTCTCTCTCTATAAGGCTTTATCTGACTTCAGCCATTTTCCTAGTTTCATCACCCCTGACTTTCTTCCCTATTTTCTGCCTCTAGCCACCACATCTCCTTTCTGTACCTGGCACACCAGACCGGTCCCTGCCATTGCTGTCCTCTCTGCCTGAAACTCTCAGCGCAGAATTTTCCCTGACTGTTTCCTTCTTACCAATCAGGCACCGATTTGAATGTGAAATCTTCACTAATTGCTCTAAGGTAAACCCACTCTATCCCCAGTCACTCTATTTCATTGATTTATAGCACTTATCAAAAATTTGGTATTGTCTACTTTTCAACTATTTGTTTTCTTCCTGCCCTAACTAGAATGTTAACCTCATAAAAATAGAGACTATTTTTGCTACGTTCTGCACATATCTGTGACATCTTAAACAGTACCTGATATATGAGGAGCTCAATGAATGTTTTCAAAGTAAATGACAATTGACAACCCATTGTGTGACAGTCAGCAGCGTGCTTTCTCAGACTGGCTCAGGGAGCCAATTGTGGGCATCTTTCCCCAGTTTGCCATTCAGGGACTTCACTTTGTTAGCTCAAAATAGGTTTTGGTAGAAATATTTATACCATAGAAATCAGCAGTACCATAAATCAGGGTTTTTTTTCTTCTTTTCATTTCTTAAGTGTCAGTTATTAATTGAACATCTACTAGCATACCCCAGATTATAATTATTCTACTATAATTAATCCATCTTCGATGAATCCTGTTTTGACTACCAGGGGGTGCCGGTTCTGATGAGAGGGACTTGGAGCTTGCTACCAGCGGTAGTATGAGGAGAGAGCAGCAGAGACAGTGAGGGTTTTCCAGCTATATTAACTTTGTGGTAGGCTTACTTTTAGTCATCCAGATTTTACTAGCAGAGCCCATCTTTTCAGGTCTCAGTGCCCACACTCACTGCTTTAACCTGTGAAAAATTACATAAAGGGAGACATTCCAAAATGGAGTCAGAGTCAACATCCCAGAGGAATCACCTTACACGTCTTATTCCTCAAACCTTTGAAATGTTTGAACTGGGCAGGATAACCTTTGGCCTGGCCTAAAACAACAATGTATTCCAAATAAATGTTTGTACAGCTAACTGGAAAGCAGACATTCTGACTAGAAAGACTGAAAATTAAGGACATTCTTTAAATTGGCAACACAAATAACTTAGTTTATTAGCACCTATAGAAATTCCTTGCTTAGCTTATTATCACCAATAGACATTCTTTTCTTCTATTCATGTAATTATTTTCCTTCCCTTTCTAATAAAAAACCCCTTGCCTTCACCTCATAATCAGAACACTATTTGGGTTTCAGCCTGAATCAGTGCTTCCCCAAATTACAATTATTTTTATTCTCAAATACACACTTGTTGCCTCTTACTTTGGCTTTTTATGGCTTTTTATTTTTAGGTTAACAAGCCTATGGGTGACTGCCACTGTTGCCTGCTACTTAACAAAGTCACATTGTGGGCTCCATGGCCCAGATTCCAGAATGCAAGGTCTAGCTGATCACATGATGACTGCTTCAGGGTTCCGTCTACTTTTTGCTATCATTCATTCTTGGCTGAGAGAACAGCTTGCTCCCATTTTTAGAACAATTCTCTCCGGTGCATTGTTCAGCTGTGGTTTACTATTACCTTTTCTCCTATCACTCCTATTGTTTCTGAGTTCTACAATTCACGAATCCTCATGGTTTCTTTTCAGTGCTTTGCATTGCTAATTTTGTATACTTTTAGCATCAAAGTTGTTAATTCAAGGGGTTATGGGCAGGATAGAAGGTACATATTTCTGTGTAGCAGGCCATATGATCCCATCATGTACTTGACAATTTAAAGTGGGAATAAATGAATTTGCCAATGACATGTAATACTTTATAGTGTATTATACTGTTATGTTACTTATAAGAAACTAATAATTTCTCAGTGGAAACACACAGGTGGGCTGACTGGCTAGATTTTATGCTCTCTAGTTTCCAAGTCCCTTTTACAACTAAAATGTACTACATACAGAAAAACTAGAATGAAGCAAGTATTTTACTTTAAATTTATTGAACATCTTCATTTCCTTGGAGTTGCTTTTTTAAAATAATGAAATAGTGAATATAAACTTAAGTCTCTTGGCTCTATACCTTTCATTGACAAGGAGAAGCAAGGAAAAATAATAAATCCTTGCTTAGCAGACCACAGTAAAATGAAGCCATTCAGCTGTTTAGCTTATATTACCAAATATAAACTATGGTCCCTTCATAACTATCAACCTAATTCAATTTATCATACATGACAAATATGCCTAATCATTCACTTTGACAGCAGTGTTGACAAATATTTTTCATGAACAATGAATTGAATTCAATGAGAAACGTCTTTTTTAAAATTTGAGGCATGTGGATCAAGATTAAATACACAAATGTACTGGCTAGAGATATGAATAATACCTGTAAGAGAAGGGCTGAGATATTTTTGTGAATTTAAATACAGGGAAGTTTGTGTTATTTTTAGATTAAAATAAAAAAATTGATATGTGTGCAATCAATTCTGATGTAATAAATAAGATATAGAAGGGCCACTCTGGAAAATAGTTATGCCTGTATTAAATGCTATTTCAAATTGTAAATTCTTTATAATTATGTAATATAAATATTCTTTTTATTTTCAAATAGTTTTATTAAAAACTGATGCTCATTAAAGAGAGTTTATGAAAATAGGGACAAAAAAATAAAAAGAATTCACAGCCCTTTAACTGTTAAAAAAAACCCACATGACTGTTTCAACATATTATCTTTCGGAATTCTGTTCTAGACACACATGGTAGTTTTGTTTGTATTTTAGTTCCTTCAATCAAATTGACATCCTAAATTTCATGGTGAATTCTGTCCAGTGGTACTGCTTTTTCTGAGCATTGCATGGATCCTAACACATAGTTATTCACTAATAAAATATGCCAAATTATATTAAAATAATTTACTTTTATTATCCTTTAGTCAATTAGATCTTCAATCTCTTTTATAAGTTCATTGAGTATCAAATTCCATCATGAGTCATTTTGTTAAATGAAGATTCTTCTGAGCACTCTTAACCAGTTGACTGCTGTAAATAGTGATAGTTTTACTGGACAATTTAGAAATCATCTGATACCATGAATTTCCTTTTGTTGAGTTCTTAGTGTTCACTTACCTCTTAGTTAATTAATTTATACTTTCAAAAATTTTTTCCTTTTTCTTAAGTCATAAATTTATTACTATAACTGAAATAAAATTCCTGATGTCACACAAATGAAAGACAAATTACACATAAATAATTAACTGACTCTGGGTGATGAACACACAATACAACATACAGATAATGCATTATAGAATTGTACACTTGAAACCTATATAATTTTGCTAACCAATGACACCCAAATAAATTTAATAAAAATTTTTAATAAATGTTGATAACAAACTGTAAGTCTTTAACCCATTTTGAATTTATTTTTGTAAGAAAGTGGCCTAATTTAATTTTTCACATATATCTGTCCAGTTTTCTCAACACTATTTATTGAAGAGACTGTCTTTAACCTATTGTATATTCTTGCCACATTTGTCATAGAATAATTGACCACATAAGAGAGGATTTATTTATGGGCTCTCTATTTTATTCCATTGATCTATATGTCAGTTTCTATGCCAATACCATACTGTTTTGATTTTTATAGCTTTGTAGAATAGTTTGAAATCTGGGAGCATGATTTTTCCTCCTCAAGGTTTCTTTGACTGTTTAGGGTATTTTGTGGTGCCATAAAATTTTTAGGATTAGTTGTTCTAGTTCTGAGAATGCCACTGTTATTTTAATAGGTATTGATTGAATCTGTATATTGCTTTTGGTAGTAAGGACATTTTAACAATATTAATCGTTCCAATCTGTGAGCATGGTATATACTTCCATTTACTTTTACCCTCTTCAATTTCTTCTTTTAATCTTTTGTAGTTTTTAGAGTACAGGTCTTTCATCTCTTTGGTTAAATTTATTTCTAGGTATTTTATGCTTTTTTATACAACTGCAGCTGGGATATTTTTCTTAATTTTTCCTTATGATTATTCATTATCGGTTGAATAGAAACACAACAGATTTCTGTATATTGATTTTGTATCCTACAACTTATTGAATTTATTTTCTTAGTTTTTTGGGGATTTTTATGTATAGTGTCATGTCATCTGAAAATAATGAGAGTTTTACTTCTTCCTTTCTAATTTGGATGACTTTTATTTATTTTTCTTGTCTGATTGCTGTGGCTAAGACTTTTGATACTATATTGAATAGAAGTGGTGATAGGGAGCATCCTTAACTTGTCCCTGATTTTAAAGGAAACATCTTCCAGCTTTTCACCACTCTGTATGATATTAATTGTGGGCTTGTCATATGTAGGCTTTATTTTGTTGAGAGATGTTTCTTCTCTACTCACTTTGTTGAGAGTTTTTATCATAAATGGATGTTGAATTTTGTCAAATTCTTATTCTGCATCTATTTAGATGATTATATATGATTTTTCTCCTTATTTTATTAGTGTGATTTATCATATTGATAGATTTACACATTTAAAACCATTCTTGCACCCCTGGGATGAATCCCATTTGGATATGGTGTGTAATCTTTTTAATATATTGTTGAATACAATTTGCTTATGTTTTGTTGAGAATTTTTGCATTTATCTTCATTAAGGATATTAGCCTGCAATTTTCTTTTTATTGTAATGTCTTTCTCTGGTTTTGGTATCAAGATAATGCTGGCTTCAGAGATAAATTTGGAAGCATTCCTTCCTCTTCAATTTTTTGAATGGTTTAAGAATGATAGGTATTAATTCTTCTTTAAATGTTTGGTAGAAATCACCTGTGAAGCTATCTGGTACTGGATTTCTATTTTTTGGGAGTTTTTCTTTACTGTTTCAATTTTATTGTTAGTAATTAGTTTGTTTAGATTTTTGTTTTTTTCAGGTTCAGTCCTGGAAAGTTATATACGACTAGAAATTTATCCATTTTATCTAGATTGTCCAAATTTTTGGCATACAATTCCTGATAGTATCTATACATTTTACATTACAACTAAATTATTTAGTGAAAAATATAGAAATATATCAGAACTGTTTAATTGATTTTTAATAATTTTTATAAACTAAGGCATTTAAGAGTCTTTTTTGTTTGTTTGACCGTGTGGACATTAATTCTATCAAGTGATTCAAGATTTGTTGATTTTGTTTCCAAAAAAAAGGTAGTTTGATTATAGATTCATATATAACTAATTAGTCATTCAGTGATTAACTAAATTTCAGTGTAGCACTGCTTTAACGATTTCTTTGCAAACTATAATTGCATTAAATAATATAACATTAAATCTAAAGTCTCAACTGTTGAATTTTTAATACTAGTATGTTCATTTAAAATAATTCAAGCAAGAATAGTTTGAAAAAATATGAATACTAAAAATGAGTTGGATATATTGTTTTATTCCAATCCTGTAAGTTTACACCCATTTTTAAAATTAATTAGATTTCCTTGGTGAGGATAAATAGACAATAGCATAAAAGTGACCTAGAAGGACTATATTTGAATCAGATTCTTTTTAGGCTCACGTCAATCTCTGATTCAGTTATCCCATGTTTGTAGATGCCACAAAGTTTGACCATTCCCTAAATAGTTTTCTCATATTTTACTATTCTCTTTATTTGCCTGCTCAAAGTAATTAAAGTTATATATAAAATTCAAAATGCTCAAAAAGAAATAGGTCAGAGAATATTTAAGTAATTAAACTTTCAAATGATTCTTTTTTATATTCGGGCTGTTATAAAGTTATTGAGACTCAAAACTACACAATGATTTTGGACTCCCTCTATATGTAATTGTATTTTCTAATTAGGAGAAAGATTTCCTTCTACTATTTTTGTTTTTACTCCAGTTTTTGATAAACAATATAACCTGCTTAATTTGTTCTCAATTTCTTCTCTAGAGCAAATTGCTTGTATTTGTAAGATAGAATAATTGAGTCATACTGCTGATCATAATTCTTTCCTTGTGTGTGATACTAGGACACTATGATCTTAATTTTCTCTTTGTATCTACCAGGGAGTACAGCAAGTTATGAAATATATTTCCAATGATGTAATCTTTTTACCTCTCTAACTTTTGTTTTTCTCTCTGATTTCCACACTTAAGTGTTCACTTTCTTACATTAGGTATGACTTTGTCAGCTGCCTGTAAGACTCCTTATTTAACAAATACAAGTTTAAAATAAATAAATAAATTGCAGTGTCTTTTCAAACAAACATTCAAAAAACCCTGGGAAGTTATGCTACTATTTAATGGGCTGAATAATGAGATAGTTAAAATTGGTCGTATGAGCAAGAAATTGTTTAGGCATATTGACTTTTTAGAAATACATGCCTTTCATTTCTGGCTGTGGAACCAAAGAATCAAGCATCTTTTATGTAGGAATTTATCAAAATTGGTTACATGCAATTGTTAAAATCACTGGGGTTTCCACTCATAATAAATCTGAATTTATGGCAGGTCAATGTTTAATTCCAGCAGATCTCCATGGGAGATTATCTTCCACCAAAACACTATTTATTTTGAAGTGAGAATTACAAGCAGAATTTAAAAATCTTTAGCCTTTAGCCTGGTTTTTATTGGTTTCCTCCTAGTTTTCGTTGGAACTCTGCCTCAAAAAATCCGTATTCTGCCATTAATTAGTTTTTGATGTTAGGCAAATATTTAGTTTGAAAAAAACCTCAGTTTTATCTTTTTATAAAGCCAGTGGCTTAGACTGGATAATCTCCAAAGTCAGTTCCAGCTTTTAAATGTCAATGATTCTGTTTCTTTTCATATTTTACAAGTATTTCATATGTATTCAAGGAATGACATGATTAATGTGTATGATTATAGTGAATAAATGTTAGTTTCTCTTTTCCAAGGAAGCCATTCACTGTCAATAGTTACAATAAGCCAAGTTAATTTTACCTTTTTCTTACTTAGTTCTTATCTCACAGAAGAACTATAAACATGAAATTTTAAGAATTAATAGGAATAAATCACATCACTAAAATATGTATTTTCAAGAAGAAAAAATTAAATAAAGCTTGAGTTATTATTATTCTTTCAGCAATGAACTGTTATTCTATATAGAACCCCACATTCCAATATATATTACATAATAAAGATTTAAGACATACTCTTCAGTCATGTTGTCAGCTTTACATTACAGGCAGCTGGCTTTACAATTGTAAATTTAAATGAAACAGTAGCTATAACTTCAAAAAGATTATGAAATTATGAAAAAATATTAAAGCCTTAAAATTTGATTTTAATTACAAATAATGCTTCACATCACTTCCAATTATTTTAATGTGTCATATTATATATATCTACTCAGGTTGTCATATAATTTAGTTATGCATTTAGTTATTTGTAGTCATTGTGTAATCTAAATTCATTGTATTGACTTAACAAAATTGTTTTCCAGTATTTCAGTATTTTTTGTAATACTATTTCAAAAAATACATTATTTTTATGTTTAAGTGAAAACAATTATTAGGTATGGATTTGATATGGTACCTGAAAAGATGAGAATCCTATCAGCATTACATCCTTGATGTTGAAATTTTGGGCTTTGAATAAAAATTCAAAGTGAGACAGAATAGTATGGAAAAGACAATTTTGAAATTTACTGATGGCTTAATAAATAAGGGACCAGGTTTCGAACTGAACGAATATATGTTTAAACGGTTTTAATCACTTACTTACTATAAGTTGTTTAACTTTGCTGTCAATGCTTTTATCTACACAATGATAAAAACAATTACCACCTCACCTCATAATAGATTGCATTATATAAAATGACTGGCAGAGCATCTAGTAAATGAGAAATGAACGATACATTAGAGTTGTTATGGGATTAATATTATTTCTTGGACTTGAAGAACTGAAGACAGAAAATTTGCCTTATTCTGGTCCTGCTGAATAAATCAAGTGTGCAGTTAATGGCTTAGCAGAAACTTTGCCAAAGTAAAAGCTCTTTACTGGAGGGTTTTTTACTAGAAACTCATTGTGGGGTCTCACAATGAGATTGCTAAACCCCAGTGCAGCATAGCCTATGCCAGTGTCCTGCTGAAGGGAGAACATTTCACTGGACAAAAGGTTGATTCCTGGGTCTTTGATTATAATGTCTCTTCTTCTGTCAGGAACTGTATTGACAATTAACCCAAAAACATTCATTTCACAGTTCTCGTAATGTGACCTCAACAAATCATTCATCATTAAGTTATTGTTTAATTATAGGGCATTCACTTATCAGCCGTTATCAGTAAAAATGGTCCATTCATTAGAGTGTTTGCTTCCTTTGGCATGGTAATTTGTTTGTATGTGTAATTGCTTTGGTAGATGTTTGCCCACAATAAATATCCTCACTCCAAACATATTAAGACGAATTAATAGCACACCCTTTCCTGGTGCCCATTTGCTTTTATTTTCCTTCTAGTTTAACCTTCACTTCTGAACTATTAAAAATGTTATTTCTACTTATTTTCCATACGTGTCAGATCTCTTTCTATGTGTTTCTGTTGCCTACCTACCCAACTAATTGAAGACTTTTTATACCTTTCAGAGCTTTTGTTATAGATTTCCACTGCTTTTTAGTCATTTTTTTCTGATGTGTCTTTTTATAAGTATGTGCTTCAGATAGTCATTATCGTCCACTACTCTCTTTCTTTTTCTTACAATATATTTATAAGGGAGGCAAAAAAAATCCCTTAGGGGATGGAGTGGGCCAGCTCCATGGATCTAGTTCTTTCTCTTCTTAATCAAGACCATTTCAATACTTTCTGAGTTAAAAAACTGTGTTAGTCTGGGTTCTCTGGAGGATGGAAGTGGGCATTGTGGAGTGAGGTGGGAGAAACAGACAAAGGTCAGTCCTCTGTGGTTCTGTGGGCCGAAGTAAGACAACAGCACGTTTTCCCAACTACAGTGGGTAGTATTGGTAGATTTTCAGGCAGGTTGGTGATATGATTCACTTTAACATTTCTTCTTAAATTTACATATATTTAGGATTTTTTAAAAAATATATATGTGTGTTTAAGAATGTATAACCTAATAGTACCAACAAAAGAGAAAATAATGTCAAGAGTAGTAAACCAATTTTGAGAGATCTCTAAAAGATGGATTGCCCTGATATCAAAAAACCTGAGTCCAAAATGTAGCAGGAAAGACATAAAATTCTAGAAATGATCCACAATGCTTCAACTCAGACACAGGATGCAAATTGCTAGTGGGTGTTCTGGGGCAGTGGAACTGATGATTGATTGGCGATGGAATAGTAATTAGCATATCTGTGAGTAACAAGACATTCCACCCCAACACACACCTCCACTTCACCTTAATCCCTATTCTCATTCTGATCTTCTTGCCAGACTGAACTATGAGAAACAGAGGCTCCTCTCATAAAATAAAGAGGAATCTTCTGCGAGATAGACAAAGTAGAAGTGGAGCTAGCAAGTCTTTTAACCAGGAAGAGCAGGGACTCTCAAATACCAAAGGTGGGTTCCTGATTTATACTTGGTTTTCCTTGTGCCTCCTCATCATCAGACACTCCTGAACATAGACAGAGAGAGTGGTCCTAGAAAGCTGTCTCAATTACAGAGTAAACCACACCAGTGAATAGTCTAAACTCAGAAAGGCAGACACATGAGACAAGTTTATTTTCTATAATCTTAGCCATGAAGACTCCTCTGTTAAAGTTCCCTGTGTGTCCCTTAACATTTTAGGAGTGCTCGTCATTCTTTTTTTTTTGTTACATATTCTATTATTACTAATCCTGCCCTATAGGAAACTTCCCTCTCGTATTCAGCTTATGCTCAGATCTTACCACAGACCAGGTTTCAGAGCAAGCTACTTGAAGTCGAGGAGTATATTATGTCTTTGTGTCTCTTTCTTGTGCCAATCTTCTGTTATGTTTTCTCTGGCATTGGGCAGGGAGGGGCTATTTGGGAAACTAGGCATAGGTTGTTTTTGTTGTTGTTGCTATTCTTGTCGTTGTTTTAATTATCTGGGTATATATATCAGTCCTCTGTTGGTGATGCTTCTCAGGCTATGCTGGTTGAGCATTAATGACTCCTGTGAGCAGGTAACCAAATGTTGTCCCCACAATGAAATGGATGTGTATAAATGAGACCGTGTTGGAGGCTCTCTTGTGAAGAGATCTGTCTGAATCTGGCACAACACACTGACTTTTGATTCAGGAATCTCCTTATCTACCGGTCATCATTTTCATGCTAAGAAGTTACCTTAAGTCGGATACTTTCCTTGATGTTTACTTAACACACAGGAAATCCTCATCATCTCCACACCTGGGTGTATCAGGTGGACCACTGCATGCCTACTTTCTCCATAGACTTCCTATTGCTTTTCTTGTTTCCTGCTGGTCTAGGAGAACAGCCAATTTACTGCATGGCTGCAGTCCATGCATGAAAAACGAAATGTCCATTTATTCTACTTGCAGGTAACTCTAGGCTCTGAGAATGATTTCCTTGGAGTGGCCCCTTCACTTGGCTAGACCTTAGAAGAGATATTTCCCTGATATTTAGAGCTAACAATAGAAATTATGGAAGATGGGACAGTGAGACGATGAAACTAGTAATAGCTAGGGTGGCTACCCCTTGGTAGGCCAAAGATGGTGTGTCTTATCCCCAATTGCTTTTTGGGTTTCTTTACAGTGGGGTGTACTCGATGCTTCATGATATGTTGTACTGAGATACACATAATATTATTTAAGTATTATTCCAGTTAAAACCCATGATTTCTATAATCAGGAGAAATAATCAGACAAACCAATATTGAGTAACATTCTACAAAACAACCAGCCTGTTCTCTTCCAAAATGTCAATGTCATTATTCTTTGGAAACACACTGAAGAATAACGGTGAAATTTTATTATATCTGCAAACTACTCTCCAATAATTCAAGAAAAAACTAACAAAATAAAGAAAATGTGGCAAAAGGTGACAATTGGTGAATCTAGATAACTGGTATATGTGGTTCATTGTACTATCCTTTACAATTTTTGTGTAGGTTTACAATGTTTCAGTATTAAAATGTTAAAAATGGAAAGAACAATGATATTCACACTATGTGTTTTCTTGGTCTGATTAATTTTTTTGAAAAATCCATCTCTTTGAATAATACATGTGAAAGATACTATCATATTATCTAATTTTCCTTGGGTGATATATCAAATTACTACAAACTTGATGGCCTAAAACAACAGAAATGTATCCTCTCACAGTTGTGAAGTCTTGAAGTCCACAGTCAGGGTGCCTTAAAAGCCTCATGCCCTACAAAGTTCTAGAGATTTTTTTTTTCCTCTTGCTGTTTAGGGGGTCTCCAGGCATTCCTTGGCTTGGGACTGCATGACTCCATTTTCTGGCCCCATGTACACATCACCATCTCCCCTGTGTATCTCTATATATTAAATATCTCTCTCTTTTTTATGAGAGGGACACCTCTCATTGGATTCGGGGCCCAATCTAATTACAGGACAATCTCATCTCAAGATGCTCAACTTAATTATATCTGCAAAGAAACTATTTCTAAATAAGTTCACTTTCACGGTGTTGTAAGGATTTGGAAATATATTTTTAAGGTCACCATTCAACCCAATCAGGATACCTAGAAGTCTTTGAAAATATATTACTTATAACTAAACTTACAATATGTTTGACTGTTAATTCCAGTCTTAACTATTTGAGTGAAAATTTCCATGTATAGACAGTCAGGTATACGAAAATGTTTTGTTGCCATGTCATTTATAATACCAACAAATTGGAAACAAGTTAACTATTTATCTACACCAAAGTTATCAAATAAACTGTCCTGTGTCCATAATATGTAAAACGATGCAGTTGCTAATGCAAACAATGTAGATTTATATGCATTGGCCTGGACTAATCTCCAATAGTATTTCTATAGGAAAAAAAGAAGCAACATAACACAAAATGTGTACACTGTAGTCCTATTTAATTTTTAAAACCTATAAAATAAAATGATATTTAAGGTATATATATATATATATGTATATATATATATATATATATATATATATACATACATATATATACATATACACACACACACACATATGTAAATGCATAGAAAAACATTAATAAAGAATAAGAGGTCAAATAATTAAGTTTGTGAACTTTCCACCATGTAAGCTCAGGGTGTAGTGAAAATTGGTGACCTCTGAAGAAGAGTAGGATGGAGAAGTGAGCTGGTGGAGGAGAAGTTTTCCTATATTATTTTACTCTATTTTATATTTGTAACTTGTGAAAGTAAATATTTCAAAACAAAATATGTAAAATATAATATTCTATAAATAAATTATATAAGAAAGTGAACACCTTTTTATAAATGGCTGTGAAGAATAGGATGCAATGAAATGTGATATAACTAGATCTGATGTGGCTTTTGGGAAAGAGTTGGGTTTATTTGCTTTTTAAGAACACCATATTTGGGAGCATAAGGGAATGAGCTAATATAGAATAATAACATAATACATAGCAACAAAGTGAAGATGCAGGAGATGGAGAATATAAGGTTGAAGTTTGAAAAAGGAAGGGATTTTGAACACATGTGGAGCAGCTGGACTTGGATAGGAGCAGGGACAGTCCCTGAACATTGAGCAAAGTGCAGAAGGAGAAATTAAATGAACATTCAGGTAAATTGTAATATTTCTGGTGGTAAAATAATGGAGTTTGTGTCTGGTAGCTCTAATTTTAATAAATAGCCTAACTGAGGTTATTAGTAGAGACTGGAGTTGTGGAGGTACCTGGAATTTTCAGCAGAAAGGATATTATGAAATGGTCATTTAAGAAATGAGAATATAAATTTGTAAATGATAAATCATTAAATCATAGTGATAGCAATTAAATTTTTGCATGTGTTTCATTTTTCTTTTCCTTTCTTTCTCCCTTTCTTTCTCCCTCTCTTTCTCTCCCTCCTTCACTGACTTTCTTCCTTACTTCTGTCTTTCAATATTTGATTACTAATCCAAGCAAACAGCATAGAGAATGCAGAAGGTATGTTACATATAAAGATATATTTGCTAAAAGAATAAGAATGAAGTATTTAAAAGCAAGGAAGTTGAGAAAAAAATCATTGCTATGAAAAATTATTTTCTATAAATAAAAAAATAAAACGCCACAGCTTTGATTCAAATTTCTTTTAAACTAGCAGTATGCAATCAAGGGGAAAAATGGAAGAGTTAATACTAATTCAAAATTTGCATTTATAAGCCTTTTATCCTGATAAGAATGTCCTTCTTTAGTATTTATTAAAGAGCTTAAAGCCCCTATGCTTGTTTTCAACTTTACTGTGGGAAAAATGCATAAGTTCATAAGGTATTACATGTAATAATATTTTTATTTGACATAACTAATTAATATAGATAAAACATAAAGTAATTTAAGAATAAATATGGCCTCTCTCCCAGGTACATTAGGTGATGAGATTCGGTAGTTCCAAGAGGATAGCAAAATGCTGTGACTGGATTCAGGAAAAGATTAAATGATTCCTAAAAGTAGTTCTAGTTAGCAAAATAAGCATAATAGAGATGTAGATAATTAAATCTGTATTTCAGAGCTAACTCTGGGGAATAAGGAAAAATAAGCTGCATACTCACTGCACAGTTTCCTACTTAATTATTTTAAAAATTCAACAGATGCATGATACACCGTAGGACTTTATTTGTAGCAACAATATGAAAGATAGTTTATCCAAATGGAGGAAAGGGTGCTGCACAATTCACTTTATAAAACCAATATTTTCTCGACACCAAAGCCAGTTAAGGATATCACAAGAAAAGCAAACAAGAGACCAAAATCCCTCATGAATATAAAAGCAAAAATAATTAATAAAATATTAGCTCACTGAATCCAGCAACGTATAAGTAGGATTACACATCATGACCAAGTGGGATTTATCCCAGGAATTTAATGTGGCTTACA
Organism: Rhinolophus ferrumequinum; assembly: GCF_004115265.2. Taxonomy (NCBI): domain Eukaryota; kingdom Metazoa; phylum Chordata; class Mammalia; order Chiroptera; family Rhinolophidae; genus Rhinolophus; species Rhinolophus ferrumequinum. The sequence goes on along the minus strand of NC_046285.1, from coordinate 4,951,998 downwards.
TTTAAAATTTAATTAATTAAATATACCAGATTGATAGAACAAAGAACAAAGGTCACATGATCACCTTAATATAGAGAATAAAAATTTTGCTAAAATCCTTCACGTATTTATGATAATAACTCTCAAGAAACTTGAAATAGAAGATTTCTAAACTTGATAAGGGACTTTGAAAAACCTGCATCTAACTTAATGATGAAACACTGAATATTTTCTCCTTAGATAGGGGAAACTTCAAGGATGTCCACTCTTGCTTCTTCTTTTCAACTTTGTACTAGAAGTTCTAGAGGTTGCTACCAGTCATAAAGTGAAATAAAATATATTCAGATTGGAAATTAAGAAGTAAAAGGTAGAAAAAAAAATATTAGATGAATCGAGTTTGTATGTTTTTGTTTATTGTCTCAGATTATGGGAATAAACTATACTTAGTGCATGAAATATAGAAAAACAACAACAACAAAAAAGATTAGTGGACATTGGTTCTGTCCAAAACCTCCATGGAGATATTTTGTCCCTTCTGAAAGATCCTTGTTATTGGCAATGCAGCAACAACACAATCATTGGTCAATAAAACATGATAGCACTTTTTTATGTGTTAATCCTGTAAACCAAAAGTGTACATAAATGTTATGGGCTATTTACACCCAGGGACGTATTCTAAGCATACACATTTTTTGTAGGGCCAAATATCAAGGATCATTTGCCGTGGATCAAATATGCTCATGGATGTTTCTGATAGAACCAAATTTCAAGGACTTTTTGTTGTGGACCAAATGTCTCCATGGATGTTTTACACAGGACCAAATGCCCTCCAAGGAAATGTCCTCCAAGGAAAAATAATGATGAAGAAAAAACAATGTATATTTACATTGCTCAAAAATATGCCAAAGTTAACATTTTGACATTGTCTTAGTCTGTTCCGGCTTCTACAGCAAAATACCACAGATTGAGGGGCTTATAAACAATAGGACTTTGTTTCTCATAATTCTGGATCCTGAAAGTCCTAGATTTGTGTCCACATGTTTGGGGGAGGGCCTCCTTCTGTGTCACAGACCTCTTTGCACCCTCACTTTCCAACGGCCTCATCTCTTAATACCATGAAATTGCGCTTTAGAATTCCAATATGTAAATTCTGGGGGAATACAAATGTTCAGACGGTAGCAAGTATATTTCATGTTTCTAAAAAAAATTTTTCCTGCGTATTCAATATTGTATGATGTATGTCAATTTTCTGCACATAATAATCAAAAGTATATTAAAAATCCAGTTGTCCATTTAATAAATGCAAAATATTCTCTATTGCTAGCCATTTGTTTGGTTTCCAATGCTGTTTTTATAAATTATACAATGATTAATCTATTATATATATATTTTTCTTGCTTTGGATTAATTCTTTGAGATTTCTAGAATGAGATTGGAAATAATATCCAAAAGCACTTGTCAAATTATTATCCAGAATTTTTTTGATTGGCATATTCACTAACAATATTTGGTAATACTGATACCATCAAACCATCTTCAGTGTTATGTATAATTTAATTCTTAAGTTAAATACACAAAATTATTATACAGTGAAAACCCACGTAACCACTGCTCAGTCTAAGCATGAGAAATCACCATTCCTCCAACTTATACATAACTTCCTCCCTGGAACTTGAGAATGACAGCTAATCTTATTGCCAGGTAATTAATTTTTTCTACTTCTCTTCATATGTTTAACATTCCATGTTGGGACATTCATCACAAAACCTAGTGTTTAATTTGTTATGATTCGGATGGAACTCAACAAACTGGGATTGTATTTGAGTTTCTTTCATAATTATCATGTTTGTGGGATTCATCCATATCATGTAATGCTGTAGTTTTTTTTATTTTTGTGTGTAATTCCACTATGTGTGTGTGTGTGTGTGTGTGTCTGTGTGTGTGTGTATACATTATGTTCATCCATTTCTACTCTTGATGGATATCTTAATAGCTCTGGATATTGACTATTACAAATAAAGAAACTAAGATTATTCTTGTAAATGCCTCTTGGTACACAAATGTTTTCGTTGTGTATATACCTACATGAGGGTGGCTGCGGAGGAGCAGTTGTGCATGTTCATCTTTAATAGACAATGTCAAACTTTTTTACAAAGTGAATGTATCAATAGTCTCTGCTTCCAGCAATATATGAGTTTCCCTTGGTCTCCATCTTTGCCATGTCCCATCTTTTCAGTCTTTATATTTTTAGCCATTGTTAGGCTGTTAATGGTATTATATTGTTGCTCTAATATACATTGTATTGCCTCACACTTATTAGCCATTTGGGCATTCTTTTCTTATATAAACTAAATATAAATTCTTTGCTGTATGTGATGCTAATATCTTTTGCCACTCTGCGACATGTGTTTTCTCTCTGAATGATGTCTATTGATATTATAACATGGTCAAATATAACAGACTTTTCCCTAAAGATCAGTATTTATTGTCTTCCGTTAAAAAAACATACCAGGAATCATAAAAATATTTTACATAAAATTGCAAAAGTGTTATTGTTTTGCCATTCTTATGTATTTAAGGAAATCTTTGAATACTACACAGGGGATTTAAAGCCTGAATGCACTAGTATAACTTTGAATTACCCTATTTTGTCCAAATAGAATTTAACTCCTGCTAGTCAGTCTACTGTTTGAAATACATCATTCTCTTAATTTTTGATTTTCACAAGTAATTAATAAAGTCCCCTTTCGTGACCTTTGTTTTCTATGGATGGCATATCGCTCAATCAGGAACAGGAAAGATGACTGAATTTTGTTTTGTTTGTTTCCTAGGCAATAAGAACACCCTGAGGTAAACTAAACTACAGTCCCACGTTAGAATAAGCCACTCAATTACATTGGCGCTCCCACTGTATAACCGATACTACCCATGATAAACACAGGCAGCAGTGTGAATATCACACTGCAACACGTACAGGAAAGGAATTCTTTAAAAAAAAGTACCCATTTTCACTAACATGTTTCTAGGAACTGAAATTGCACGTCAGCTTGATGCCTGTGCATAGATTTTTTTTTTTTTTTCAACCTGAAGGTCTGCGCTGGAAGGAGTCATTAGTTCTCAATCCTGAGCAATCATGCTGGATCATGACAAGGGTCTGGTGGAAAGTTGATCTGATTAGAGTCTCAAATTACTGAAGCAATAGTCGTGATCTAGTTTGTAGTTAAACATCTCTTTATTCAAACATATGGTGAGGAAGTCACCTTATTTTTCAGTCAAGAACATGAATCTGGATTCTTTCACTTATTCATTCATCATCAGACATTCACTGGATGCTAAGTCTGCACCACCCGCCGTCACTGCCGCCCACGAAAACTCCAGAAGCACCTATTACTGCCTTTGAGGATCTCTAAGTTTGCTACAAACATATCTTATTTGCCAGGAAAAATTGCATTTTCAATCATCTGTCCGCAATTGTGTGTGTGTGTGTGTGTGTGTGTGTGTGTGTACGCATGTGAGTGTGCTTTCTGGTAATGGCTTATTTGTGTGTCTCAAAATAACAAAGATTAGGTTATAACTAATTTTAAGGCTCTGGTATATTTATATAAATTGATGCTGGACTTCATTTATTTTTAAAAGTGATTTTACAATATTTTCATTGTGCAAGATAAACCACCAGCTACTTTACAAATCTGAAAACATATATGGAAGGACTATATTAAATATTTTAAAGCGATTAGGCCAGTTGAGTATTTAAAACTCACCAAGGCATCTGTTTCTAAGTAGGCAAACATACTCTTTCATGTTTTCTTAACATAACTAAACTATACTGAATGACCTCCTGATAATCTGAAATACCTTTGTATGCGTGTGCGTGCGTGTGCGTGCATTCGTGCGTTTGTGCGTGCATGTGTGCATGTGCGTGCGTGAGTGTGTGTGCTTGCGTGCGTGTGTGCACGGTAGTTATCTTTAGTAGTATTAGTAAATCAATAGCAAAAAGTGAAGAACCTTAAACCTACATGTTCGTGAGGATGATTGGTTTTTTCCTTTCAAATACCAAAATTTTCTTTTTCACTAAAAATGTTAACACAATCTCATATAAAAGGCTAATAAGTCATTTCAAATCAAGAGGCTGCAATTGTTTAAGCGGATCACAAGTGTGTGATTTTTACGAGGTATGAAAAGATCCTGGGTTGTAATATTGGCTCTCGCACTGGGTACCTCACATCTCATTTCTAGTTTGCAAAGATGATTCTGTAAAAGGATGCATATACACAGAGACTACTTATGTTTGCTGAGACCATAGGTTTATGCAATTCAGCATGATCACAGAGTGAAGCACGAGGCCATGGCAGAGCCCATGACATTGAGGGGCCCGGCAGTTTACCCTTCTGTGTCTTAGTGGTAATCTCTGATTATAAACAAATGTAAGGGAGATGGTAAGGTTAGCAAGACAGAATCTGACTGATCTTGTGCTGTACAGAGATTTCTAAATATCTAAGAGTGAAAGCTGAGTAAATAAGGATTTGTTCATCATATCTTGTCACATTAGCGAATGATTTTAGGGACGTGTAAATTACCTGGGCTGTTTATTAAAACTACTGTTTTGTGTAAGACACAGAGATTCGGATTTATTGAGTCTGCAGTGAACCTCAGAAATTGACAGTGTTAATGAGCAAGGCAGGTGATTGTTACAAACAAGCAAGCTTTGAAGACACTGCTTTACACAGAGGTTAGGAAATATTAGTAGAGCTGGGCTAATAAATCCATTTGTGAAAGGCTTAAATAAATACTCTTAATAGAAAATAAAATCTCTTAAATAAAATCTATTAAATAGATTTGTTGTTGGCAACTTAAGAAGTTTAGAAATGTTGACCTAGAAGCTAAATTTTTAACCTCAACATTAGCTCATCCTAAGAGCCAACACAGACTTATCAAAAATAATTTGCTCAAATGCTGGCAATGAACAATGGTCTAATTTAGAAAGTTCCCTTTCTTAAAATTTTTTACAACCATACAACAACTCTATTCAGTCTCTCGACCCCCACCTCTACCTGGGCCAAACCACCAATGTATTTTGATTTGATAATTGAACTATCCTTCTGTTTTTCCTGGTCCTCTTTTTGTTTTATATTGATCTTGCATAATACAGAGAGTGTCAAAAAAGTGTATATGCATGATCTGTATTCATCTTTTGTTATTGGTATGCATTGAGTATTACAATTTTAATACAGTTTTTTTTCCTTTCTTAAAATATACATTTTTTGGCACCCTATGTATATATTTTACTTATTTATTTGACTTGTCAGCCTCTTTATCCCCCCATTAGAATGTAAGTTATACTAGAGTGAAGAGTAATGTCTCTTCATACACAGTTTTGTTCCTAGCACTTATAAAAGTGCCTGCTAATAGTGAGAGCTCAATAAGTATTTTTGAATGAGTAGTTTTCAATGAATATTTTGAATGACTAAATAGAATAATCTAGGAATAAGTCCCAGGGTAATGAGAATTTTCTAATAATGTTGTTGAATGATTGCATAAATAACAGTTACAATGTATTATTTCCAAAAATATTGTTGAATAGTTAATTATCATTATGTGCTGGAGGAGCCGCATCCTTTTTCTTGTATCTGTTGTGTACTCCTCCCCATTACCAACAGCTCTAGTTTCCCTCTTGTTTTGCTTCTATGTGGCATCAGAAAACCCTCTCTCTGTATAATTTCTGGGTTGGATATACACACCCTGCTGTCACAGGGCCATTTCCACTACAAATGATCCCTCTGGCTGTCTTGTGTAGCAAGAAGCACGATAGGGTACCAGCTTTTTCGCAATTTCCACAAGGTAAGTGAAACATATGTGGACAAAATGGTGAAAGGATAGCCTGTCATTCTCTGGATAATTCAACTGATAGCTTTTGAAAAGAGCGAAAGAAGCCATCTGTTGCTCATGTCAATTGGGGTCCACTCCAGACTGATGTATCTTTTCAAATAATTGCTATTTTAGCGTAACAAAAGCAGCATAAGACTGTCTCACTTCTTTGCTATTACTTTCATCTTGCTCTTCTTTGAAAAATAGACCCAATAATCTCTTTCTTGATTTCCTTGGTAGGATCTATTATTAATTACCTTTTATTCTTGCTCTAGAAACCACCTCCACTTTAATCAATAAGCCTGTGATTAACTGACAAAAGTTTATCACCAAGTTGTGTAATGTTTGGAAGTGAAGAAGTTAGATCTATGAAGAGTGTTAAGTGATGTGTGTCATGTCGTAGTATTCATGTTACTAAATGAGTGAGGAGTGATTTTAAGAAGTGTAGCAAATTGAATACCTTCAGGAAATACGTTTTATTGACATTTTGCTTTAGAGATTATATAAATCTTTGGGTTTTCGTTACATTGGTTTGTTAGCATGATTTTGTTCCGGTAATTAAAGTCACAGTTAAACAAATGTTTTATCCAAACCGCACAAATCAATTCCAAAAGATGATTGAAATTCTATGCTCCAATTTCTATAATGTTTACTGATGTTCCTTATACTGTTAAGAGGGGTAATTGGATCATGTAATCCTCTATTGAATTTTTTTGTTTAATTTATATTTTCACCAAAGTATTATCTGTACATAGAATTTAGAGTACTCAAAGACCCAAAACAAAAACCACTATTCCCTTCACTAAACAACTCACTCACATTCTATGTTACAGAGGAAACTACTTTCAATTCTCTATCTGTTCTGATATAAATAAACAGTTATCAAATAATAGGATTATAATGTTTTTTTCCCTATATACACAATTTCCTATTACCTTCCACTACAGAACAGAAGTTCTCTTATATTTTTTGCTGAGAAAAAAATACGTTAGATATTGCCTTTTGAGATCTTGCAAATCTGAACACTTGCTCATTCCACATTCTGAGCTGAAAACAAAATTTCCTTTGATTTTTGAGAGCATTAATCGTTTGCTCTTCTTGCTTTTTGTGCTCCTGTTGAGAATTCCAGAGTCACTCTCATTCTGGCCCTTCATATGAAGACCTGAACTTTTTTTTCTCACTTTAGAAACTTTAAGGACATTCTTTTTGCTTCTATTGTTTTCCATATCCCAAGTGTTTGTATGTGTATATGCTATTGTGCTCAACATTTTGCACACCTTTCACTGTGAAAAATCATATTCTTTAATTCTGGAATTTTATTTTTTATGTATTTTTAAAATAATTTTCTCAGCTGCATTTTTCTTCCCCCCACCCCCTTTCTGTAGCTTACATTGTTTGGACTAACTTTATTACCTAATTTTTTTTATCACTTCTCTCTTATTCTCTATCTGATTTTTATCTTCTATATGTGATATTATCTCAATGTTATTGTCATCTTTCTAATTAGTTTTCGAGTGTGTAATAGTATTATGTTTTTAAATTTCCTCACCACTTTGTTATACTCTACAGTTTTCTTTTTCATAAAGTACAGTTTTTTTGGGTTAGGGGCAAAGTATGTTTGTATTTCTCTGAGTGTATTAAATAATAGATTTTTCTTATTTGTTTTTTATCTTTTTTTCTTTTGCTTTGGTTTCTTCCACTACTGTTAGAAAGTTTTGATAAATATATATTGACATTTTGTTTACTGAGGTATCTCTGTGTCTGTGTCTAAAACAGTTTTTGGCTCTACAAATATTTGTTGAGTGAATAAATAAATGCATAAATGAATATTTGGCAGTCTTTCTATTTTTTTCTTTTTTAAACTTTTTAATTTTCAATGACAGTTGACATTCAATACTACTATTCATTGTAGGAATACAGCATAGTGGTTACATAGTGGTTAGGCATTTATATAACTTAGGAAGTGATCCCCCCGATAAGTCCTCACCTGGCACCTTACATAGTTGTAATATCATTTGCTATATTCTCTATGCTGTACTTCACATCCTCATGACTATTTTGTAACTACAAATTTTCACCCTGCCCTTAATCCTCTATTGTCTGGAAACCATCAGTTTATTCTCTGTATTTATAAGATTTTTTCCTGTTTTGTTTGTTTATATTTTGCTTTTTAAATTCCACATACAAGTGATATTTGTTTGGTATTTGTTTTTTATGTGGTATTTTATATGTTTTTTTTTTTTTCTGTATGACTTATTTCACTCAGCATAATACCCTCTAGAATCATCCATCTTGTTGCAAATGGTAAGATTTCGTGGGTGTTTTTTTTTTTTTTTAATGGCTGAGTAATATCCCATTGTATATATGCACCACCTCTTCTTTATCCATTCATATATTGGTTTCTTCCACATCTGTGCTGTTGTAAATAATGCTGCAAAGAACATAAAAATACATATATCTTTTTGAATTAGTGCTTTGTATTTCTTCAGATAAATACTCAGAAGTGGGATCGTTGGGTCATATGGTGGTTCTATTTTTATTTATTTATTTTTTTGATACTGTTTTCCATAGCGGCTGCACCAATTTGCAATCCAACCAACAGTGTCTAAAGGTTCCCTTTTCTCCATCCACATCCTCACCAACATTTGCTGTTTTATTTATTTATTTATTTATTGATGAGAGCCATTCTGACAGATACGTGGTAGTATCTCATTGTAGTTTTAATTTGCATTTCTCTGATGATTAGTGATGTTGAGCATTTTTTCATATGTCTATTGGCCATCAATATGTCCTCATGGGAAAAACGTCTATTCAGATCCTCTACCCATTTGTTAATTGGATTGTTTGTTTGTTTGTTTGGTATTGAATTGTATGAGGTCTTTATACATTTTGGATACTAACCCCTTATCAGATGCAGTGGCGAATATCTTCTCTCATTCAGTAGGCTGCCTTTTCCTTTCGTTGGTTTCCCTTGCTGTGCTACAACTTTTGAGTTTGATGTAGTCCCATTCGTTTATTTTTTCTATTGTTTCCCTAACCCAGTGAGTTAGAGCAGAAAAAAATATTACTAAGAGCAATGTCAGAATGTTTACTGCCTATGTTTTTTTCTAGGAGTTTTATGGTTTCAGGTCTTATATTTAAGTCTTTAATCCATTTTGAGTTTATTTTTGTATATGGTGTAAGAAGGTGGTCTAGATTCATTTTTTTTTTTTTTGCACGTATCTATCCAGTTTTCCCAACACCATTTATTAAAGAGACTTGTTTTAACTCTCATTGTATATTCTTGACCCTATTTTCGTAGATTAATTGACCATGTAGGTGTGAGTTTATTTCTGGGTTATCTACGAGTACTCCGTTCCATTGGTCTATGTGTCTGTTTTTATGTCAGTACCATGATGTTTTGATTACTATAGCCTTCTAGTATAGTTTTGATACCAGGTTGCATGATACCTCAAACTTTGTTCTTTAACAAGATTACTTTGGATATTCATGTCTTTTGTGATTCCATATAAATTTTAGAATTATTTGTACTATTATAGTTCTGTGAAAATGCCTTTGGTATTTTGATAGGGATTGCATTGAATCTGTATATTGTTTTAGGTATTAATAGCATGGACATTTAAAAAGTGTTTATTCTTTCTATCCATGAGCATGGTATGTGCTTCCATTTATTTGTATCTTCTTCAATTTCTCTCTTCAATGACTTATAGTTTTCTAAGTACAGATCTTTTACCTCCTTTGTTAATTTATTCATAGGTATTTTATTTATTTATTTATTGATGTAATTATAAATCGAATTGTTTTTAAATTTCTCTTTTTGATACTTTATTATTTGTGTATTCAAATGCAACTGATTTCTGAATATTAATTTTTTGTATCCTGCTACATTATTAAATTCATTTACCACTTCTAAAATTTCTTTTTGGTGGAATCTTTAGGATTTTCTCTATATAGTATATAGTATCATGTCATCTGCAAATAATGTCAGTTTTACTAATTCCTTTCCAATTTGGATGCGTTTTATTTCTTTTTCTTGTCAGATTGCTGTGCCTAGGACTCCCAATATTATGTTGAATAGAAGTGGTGAAAGTGCACATCCTTGTCTTGTCCCTGATCTTAAGGAGAATGATTTTAGCTTTTCCTCGTTGAGTATGATGTTAGCTGTAGGTTTGTCATAAATGATCTTTATTATGTTGAGGTATGTTTTCTCTCTTCTCACTTTGCTGAGAGTTTTTATCATAAATAGATGCTGGATTTTGTTGGATGCTTTCTCTGCATTTATTGATATGATCATGTGAACTGTGTCCTTCATTTTGTTTATGTGGTGTATCCTGTTAACTGATTTGGGGATATTGAACCAACCTTGCATCCCAGATATAAATATCACTTGATTATGGTATATGATATTTTTAATGTATTGCTGAATTCAGTTTGCTAATATTTTGTTGAGGATTTTTACATTTATGTTTGCCTGGGATATTGACCTACAATTTTCTTTTTTTTTTGTAATGTATTTGTCTGGTTTGAAATTACCAGGGTAATGGTAGCCTCATAAAATGAGCTTGGGAGCCTTCCCTCCTCCTGAGTTTTTTGGAGTAGTTTGAGAAACTTAGGTGTTAATTCTTCTTTGAAATTTTGGTAAAATTTACCTCTGAAGCCATCTGGTCCAGGACTTTTGTTTGTTGGGAGTGTTGTTTGTTTGTTTGTTTTTTATTTTTTTATTTTTTTTTTAATTTATTGGGGTGACAATTGTTAGTAAAATTACATAGATTTCAGGTGTGCAATTCTGTATCACATCATCCATAAATCACACTGTGTGTTCACCACCCAGAGTCAGCTCCCCTTCCATCACCATACATTTGATCCCCCTCACCCTCATCCCCCACCCCCCAACCCCTTTACCTTCTGGTAACCACCAAATTACGTTCCCCAGATTAATTTTCAAGCCCGTGGCCATCCTATGGTCACCGATTGCCCTCCAATCCCCTCTCCCTCCCCCTCACCCCCCACCCCTCCCGCCCATCTAGCAACCCTCAGTTTTTCCTCATTGTCTGTATTTTTTATTACCAATTTGATTTTGTTAGTAGTTATTGATCTGTTCATGTTTTTCTATTTCTTTTTGATTCAGTCTTGGAAGATTGTATGTTTCTAGGAAATTATCCATTTCTCCATGTTGTACAATTTGTTGGTGTATAATTGTTCATAGTATTTTCTTATAATCCTTTATATTTTTATGCTGTCAGCTGTCACTTCTCCTTTTCTGTATATAATATTATTTATTTGTGTTTTCCCTGTGTTTATGAACCTGGTTAAAGTTTTATCAATTTTCTTAACCTTTTAAAAAAAAAATAGCTCTTCGTTTCATTGATTTTTTTTTTTTTTAATTTAGATTTGATTTAATTTATTTTGGCTTGGTCTTTATTATTTTCTACCTTCTACTCACTTTTGGCTTTGTTTTTTCTTTTTCTAGTTGCTTTACGTGTCACAGTAGATTGTTTATTTGAGATTCTTTTTGTTTCTTAAAGTAGATCAGTATTGTGCTGTGAATTTCCCTTTTAGAACTGCTTTATCTGAGTGCCATTAATTTGGGGTCATTGTGTTTTAATTTTTATTTGTCTCAAAACATCCTTTGATTTCTTCCTTCATCTCGTGTTAACCCATTCATTGCTTAGTACCATATTATTTAGCCTCCATGTGTTTGTGTGGTTTTTCTTTTCTTTTTTCTTCTTGTAATTGATTTCTAATTTCATACCATTGTGATCAAAGAAGATGCTTGATATAATTTCAATCTTCTTAAATTTGTTGATACTCATTTTGTGCCTTAACATATCATCTCTCCTGGAATATGTATCATGTGCACTTGAAAAGTATGTATATTCTACTGCTTTGAGGGGAAAGATTCTAAAAATATTAATTAAATACATCTGGTGTAATGTGTCATATATGGCTGCTGTTCCATTTTGATTTTCTGTCTGGATGATCTATCCATTGATGTTATGGGGTGCTAAAGTCCCTTACTATGACTGTATTAATGTTGCTTTCTCCCTTTATGTCTTTCAATATTCATTTTATATGCTCCTATGCTGGGTGTGTAAATATTTACAATGATTACATCCTGTTGCTGAATTGAATCCTTTTTCATTATGAAATGTCCTTACTTGGTTCTTGCTATAGTCTTTGTTTTAAAGTCTATTTTGGCTAATATAAATATTGTACCCCAGCTGTCTTTTTTATTTTCAATTTCATTTGTATGAAATATCTTTTTCCATCCCTTTACTTTCAGTCTCTACGTGTCTTTAAATCTGAAATTGTTCTCTTGTAGGCAGCATATGTATTGATCTTCTTTTCTTATTCATTCAGTGACACTATGTCTTTTGATTGGAGAATTTAATCCATTTACATTAACAGTAATTATTGATAGCTATGAAGTTATTTCCATTTTAATAATTGTTTTCTGATTGTTTTTGTAGTTCTTTTCTTGTCTTTTCTATCCTCTTGTTCTCTTCTCTTGTATTTTGATGACTTTCTGTAGTGTCGTGTTTGGATTCTTTTGTCTTTATTTCTTATATATTTCTTGTAGGTTTTTGGTTTTTGGTTACTATATGTTTTATATATACCAAGCTATGTCTACAGTTGACTATTTTAAGGTGATGGTTGCTTAAGTTCAAACACATTCTAAAATCACTACAATTTTTACTCATCCTCTCCACGTTTATATTTGTCATTATTTTTCACTTCTTGTGGTGTGTGTGTGTATGTGTGTGTGTTTGTGCTTATCCCTTAATTTACTACTTAATTTACTATTTTAACCTTTGTACTAGATTTAGTGTTGGTTGAGCCACTGCTTTTAATATGTGTTTGCCATCGTCAATGAGAGTTGCTTTTTTCTTTGCAATATTTTCTTATTCATATTTTTTACTGTATTTTCCTCTTATTGTTGTTCTCCCTCTTCTTCTTCTTCTCCTTCTCCTCCTCCTCCTCCTCCTCCTCCTCCTCCTCCTCCTCCTCCTCCTTCTTCTTCTTCTTCTTCTTCTTCTTCTCCTTCTTCTCTCCTCTTCTTCCTCCTCTTCTTCTTCCTCTTCTTCTTCCCCTTTTTTTCTAGAGGTACCTTTAACATTTCTTGTAATATGGTTTGGTGGTGATGAACTCCTTTAACTTTTTCTTGCTTGGGAAGCTCTTTATCTGTCCTTTGATTCTAAATGATAGGTTTGCTGGGTAGAGTAATCTTGGTTGTAATCCTAGCTTTTCACCACTTTTAATGTTTTTTTTTTTTTTTTTTTTTTTCCAGTCCCTTCTGTCTTGCAGAGTTTCTGTTGAAAAATCAGCTGACAGTCTAATGGGAGCTCCCTTGTAGGTAACTAAGTGTTTTTCTCTTGCTATTTTTAAGATTCTCTCTTTGTTTTCAACCTTTGACATTTTCTTATATGTCATTTGTGGAGCCAATTGGGTGGTGCTCTGAGTGCTCTGAAGCTGGCCACCAGTTGTGCTGGTTCTGGGGTCTTGGGAGGGGTGCTGGTGAGGCCAAGGTCAGCTGCTGCCTGTTTCCAGTCCAGGGTCACCTGGTAGGAGCTACAAATTACTCTGCAGTTGGTAGGAGCCTTTGCTGGGATTGGAGGCACCTGGGATAGGCTATGCTATGAACTGAAGCTGGCTGCTACCACTGCCGAGATTGGGGCTGTTTAGCAATAGTTAAAGGGCACTCCAAGTCCAGTTACTGCTTGTTTTGGATTTGTGGACCTTTGAGAGATTTTAGGAAAGTCTATAGCAGGGGCCGAGGCTGGCTGTTTGTGTGGAACAGCTGCTGAAAGAGGTTTGGCCCTCAGGTTAGTTGGGTGAGGCGGCATCTCAGGGAATTGCCAGTGTGGGAGTGAGTGGTGTTAGTCAGGTTAATAGAGACTTAGATTTGATGCCTTCCTGTGCCTGCCAGCTGTGTGTGCGGAGGGCTCAATAACAGATCAAAAGTGCCTGCTAGCACTTCAGTCCCAGAGAGAGCTGCTCCTCCAGCTCTTACCCTGAAACCAGACATTTCAGTTTCTTCCTATATGTCCCTGGTGCATGTGAAGCTGCTGTCTCTTCACTGGAACTTAGGGTGAGTGTTTGTGAGTGAATCTGTGCTTGGGCCCTTTAAGAGGACTCCTATGTCTATAGCAACCTTCTTCCATTTTACCCTGAGCGAGTCCCCACTGATATTCACAGCCAGCTATTGTGGGGACACCTCTTCCCATCACTGGGACTCTGGGCTTGGGAGCCTGGTGTGGGGTTGGTACCCCTGCTCCTCACAGAGGACCTCTGTGGCTGAGATATTCCTCTTGCTTCTTAACCACCACACTTCGATGTAGGACCAGCCTGTTTCACATCTCCACCCCTCCTACCAGTCTCAAAGTGGCTTCTTCTTTATATCCTTAGTTATAGGAGTTTTGTTCAGCTAGTCTTTAGGTGGTTCTCAGGGGTACTTGATTTAATTTTCTATAATTTTGTTGTAATTTTGATGTGGTCACAGGAGGTGGTGAGCACGGCATTTACCTACTCCACCATCATGACCAAAAGTTCTTGGCAGTCTTTCTATTTAAAAAACAGATACTGCAAATGTAATAAGAATTCCTGAGCATGGGTTCAATGGTCAACATCTCATTTTTACTATGCAGTGGTCACAGGGAGAGAGCTGGACCATTTTGTTGGATCACCAACAAACATCAGTATCTTCAAACCTTTTCTCTTGGGTCTGTTCCTTAAATATTTCTTTAATCTCTGGCTTGATGGGGGTGGGGATAAGTAATTCTGACTTCTAGAATCTGTAATGTGAGTGGAGAAATGATGATAGAAAGTCTCACACTTCATCATCTGGACTTTCATTTACTCCCAGTGTTTTCAGATTGGTGACTCACCCTGGTTTGCCATGCAGAGTACCTATCTCTAAATCCAGTCTCTCTGGGCCAGTTTCTCCAGGGAGTAAAGCCTCATGGCCTGCTGAGCTACAGGAGGGGTATTTTCCTCTGTGGATGGAGTGGGTGGGGAGATTGAGAGGTTGTACTGCTTCTTATACCCACTTCCAACTAATCCATATACATACATATTTCAGCACCACTTTTCACTCTTCTCTCAGAGTAGACTGAAAGACTTAGTATGTAAATTTAGAGGGTGCTTCATTTGGATTTCAGAGAACCAGTGCATATTTTTTTCAATTTATATATATTTTTAGAATAGGTATTGCACAGGACCATGCAATATTTGGGACATATTTATGACAAAAAATGTTATTTAATTTTCAAATTTAAATGACCATTATCATAAATGACCATGTCTTTTGGCAGCTCTGCCAGAGGTATTGCTCCTGTGTTCTTCAATTTTTAATCTATTCTTGAATACTTTGTTATACTCTGAATTGAGTTTTATTAGCTATCCCCTCACGATGGCAGCTAGATTTCAGCTTCCTCTACTCTGAAAGTCAGGTAGTATTCATTCATACACTTTCTATCATTCTAAAATATTGTTGATATAGTCATGTTTTCTTTTCCTCTCTGTTCTTTATGTGTCTTTATGTGTAAACCTTCTTTATGTGTACACTTTATTTATTTACTTCCTTTTTGTTGGAATTTTTAGAAAGAGTTGTGATAAATGTCATGTATGTCATAGCAAATGTAGCTGAAAGCCTCTGTGATTATTTAATAATTTCAAGATTTAGTTCTTAAGATATTCCTTCATATAATAGTTTACATTTTTCTAGAATAGTTGTCTAGGAGTGAATAAATAAACAGAACTAACATTTTATGACCCTATATTAAGATATTTATTTTGGTTTAAAATGTTAATTGTAGAATAATTAAAGCCTAGAGAAGCATGTTTTCACATCAATTAAACAATTTAAGTTGAATAATTAAATATTGTGACCTGATGAAGTTGTTTAAATAAATTTGATACGGATTGCTAAATGATGTGATGTTCATGTATGGAATATAGAGATTGTTTTGGTTTGCCTCATGCTTCTTGTCACACAAACAAAGATACAATCAGTATTTTCAAACCTAAAACAATAGAGTCAGGATAAATTTCATAGCATCAAAGAGATCTTAGATTTTCACATATTTGCACCTCGTAAATTCAAATATACATAAACATTAAATGGAAAGTAAATTAAATGGAAAGCATGCCTTATTTGTCTCAAGAAGACATTATAGTACATGTTTTTAATGATAAATGAAGAGATCGAAATAAAGCTCAAGATTGAGCATTTGTCAAATCAAAAGTGAAGGCAGCAAATTGGATTTTCTTTTATAATAACATATAGTTCACAGTCTATTACTGTAACAAATATTACAATGTATACTTTATGACATCATATCTTTCATCTATTATTGTTGCTAAAATTTTAAGAATAAGATGGGTGATATCGTTGCTGTGCCACAAGTCACTGATAAGCATGCAAAGTTTGCTTCCTTAAGGATATGTTTCTCCATGAGAATATATGAGTCATCAACTGTTATCTCTGGTACAGAATGAACAGCAGGATCAGGACTCAATGCAGGTTCAAAAGGGTCTCCAAATCGTGGTGATAAGCCCTTACAGGTACTAATCACATCTGAGCTGCACTATTCTCAACTGCAGAGAAAGACACAACCTAGGTATTTCATCACGTTGTTTTTTTTTGTTTTGTTTTGTTTTTTCAAATGCTAAAGAATAAATACAAGAAAGAGGAAAAGAATAATACTGTCCATTTCATCAAATCACGAATAGTATCTCCTAACTCAGGTGATGTGTGAAAATACACCACAATAAATTAAAAAAGCACTCTCCCCAGAAATTTTATAAAATTTATATTGTAGTTTTTTGGTGTTTGTTAAAGAGATAGTAACTGATTTCTGATCAGTGATGGAAAATATCTGATAATTTTCACACCCTCCCGCAAGAGAAAGACAATGCAATTTCCTGGGTATTGCATTCTTAAACTAATGTGAAGTGTTTGATGCAAAGAATCCTAAAAACTGAAATAGCACCCAGTTCTTAAAGCTAAACGCATGGATTTTTATGTTATTTGCCTTTTTAAAGATGAAGCAGAGTGTATTTATTGAGCTTCTACTGTGATCTAAAGTTTAATCTGCTAGTAATTTAATATCATTTTATATAACTCTCACAATTCCCCACACATGTTATTTTTACTGCCATTCTAAAGACCAGAATGATGAGTTTTAGAGATGTTAGTTAGCCTTTCAATGTTTAGCAGTTAATAAGTGCTTCAGAAGGGAATTAAGCCAAGACAGACTGATTTGAAACCCATGCTTGTCCACTATAACACACTGTCAAATGTAGAACATGCTTAAATCATCCGTTCAACCGTTTTTGAAAAGGACAAATAAAGAAGTATTTAAATACCCACCTCCTTGTTGATGATAATGATATGTTTTGTATTTATCTGAAAACTTTTGAGGAATTAGTTATAATGGTTGGAATCTTGAGATATTTTAAATGATCCGAGAAGGAATACATTTACCCATTCATTGAGTAGCTAAGTCATAACATGTAAGAGATAAACAGATGATATAGATAGATAGATAGATAGATAGATAGATGGATGGATGGATGGATGGATGGATGGATGGATGGATGGATGGATGGATGGATGGATGGATCGATGGATGGATGGACGGACGGACGGACAGATAGACAGATGGATACCATGTTTTCCAGAAAATAAGAGCCAGACAATCAGGTCTAATGTGTCTCCTGAAGCAAAAATTAATATAAGACCTTGTATTATATTATTTATATTATATTAAAGACCTGGTTTTATATTATAGTAAAGTAAGACTCAGTCTTATATTAATTTTTGCTCCAAAAGATGCATTAGAGCTGATGGTCCGGCTAGGTCTTCTTTTCGGGGAAACACGATGCACAGATAGATACAGAGAGAGAGAGAGATGACATTCACAGTGACTGCTATGAGTACTCAGGAGACAGATGTGTTCATGACAGGAAATTCCCTATATGGTGCCCCTTCGAGAGACTTCAGTAAAGAATTAAATTATAGCATTAATTACTCTTAAGCAATTAATAAGGAGGCACAGACTTTATTAGGGTAATACTGAGTGCTTCTTAGATGCCAAGCATGATCCTAGCTACTAGGAATACAAAAGAGAAAAAAGCAACAAAACAACATAATCCTTGCCTTCATGAAAATTTCAGTTTAGTAAGGGAAGCATATGTATGATAAACAAATAATCATGCAAATAACAATAAAGACACACAATGTTCATAAGATTTATGATAGAAAATAACAGCACATTTCCTGTAAAAAGTAATAATAGGAGGGGGGGTGTTTCAGGTTAAGGAGGCAAGTGACTGTTGAGGAAATGACATTTCGACACAAAACTAAAAAGGTAGAAAGAGTTAAAGAGACTGGGAAGAGCATGCTGGGCAGAGGGAATTGCTTGTGAAAAAGTCCCTGAGACAGGAGACCCAAGTGAGGGCAAGTGTGCATGGATGGAACGTCAGGAGCAGGGGAAGTGTGTCATGAAATGAGGTCGGATGGTTTCAGAAATGAAGCAAGGAGTAATATCACGTTGCGTTTAGGTGGGTAGGAGTCAAATCCAGCACAGCCTGGAATTACGTTTCCACAACCTTTCCTCCTCTCCTACCCACTGTTTCCCAGGCACTGCTCTACATGCTAGAAATGTAACATTGAACATAGAGTCCCTGCCCTCATGGGGCTTCTACTGCAGTGGAAAAGGAATAGCCAATAGCACATATTAGCCATATATATATATATATAAAATGGGTGATAAACGGTGTGAAGACAAGTATAGCCAAGGACTGGACAAGGGGTGTGGCCACATTGCAGCCACTGGCCCCAAAGTGGCCATGGACTGATTTTGTACAACCTGCAAGGTAAGAATGCTTTTTATATTTTAAAAGGGTTGTAAAAATAAACAAAAAACAATATGCAACAGAGACTATATGTGGCCTGTGATACCTAAAATAGTTACTACCTGGCCCTTTACAGGAAATATTTACCAACTTGACTCCTGGATTATAAAGAGGCAGGAGATAATTTTTAAATTGCATGGAGAGAGAAGTCCTCCTTGATGTTTGAGCACAGACCCCTAAGGTGAGACAGTATCCTTTCTCCACACTAGGGTGATCTGCATTAGAGCCAGGGAGAAGAGCAAGTGCAAAGATGCTGAGATGGAAACCGTGTTGTGCGCAGTAGAAAAGCTAATAAGCCAATGATATTAGAGCAGTGAGTGATGGGTGATTGCAAAGATGAGGCCAGCACTGATATTATGTTGGGCTTCATCAGGATTCTGGAGATTATTCCACGTGTGATGGGAAGCCCTTAGATGCTTGACATCAGAAAAGTCATATGATCTAATGAAATTTTCAGATGAATGGCTGTGTAGAGGGCGAGATGGAGGCGACGAGACTGGCTGTGAGGCTATTATGACAGTGAGGAGGGAGATGATGGTGGCTGGCCCTACCATGGTAATAGTGGAAGAAGCTAGGAGGTAAGAAGTGGTTGGATTCATGATATATATTTTAATTAGACCTGATAGAATTTTATTATGAATTAGATGTGGAGCATGAGAGAAAATGTAGTATCAAAGGAGTTTTGCTGTAAAGGGGAGCAGAAAAATATGGCATGGCAATGACTGTAAGGGATGTGTGATCATGGTTATTTTATTTTATTTAAGAGGAAAGCTGTTAAGCATGTTTGACAGTTGGTGAGAATGACTGTACAACGGAGGAAAAATTAATTGGAATGAGAGAGGGGAAATAATTGTCAAGAGTTGAATTCTTCAGTAGTCAGAACGAGATAGGACCCATTACAAATTGGTGTTTATCTTAAATAACAGCACAGCTGGTTCATGTTTAAATTGAAGGAAAGCAGAATGTATGTATGTATGTGCTTATTGATAGTGGGAGGATGGAGAAGGTAGCATATTTATAATTGTATTTCTGTGAATTTCTGAGCAAGGTCATTAGCTGAATGAGGAGTGAAGTTAGTGTCAGTGGTGAAAAGCAAGAGAAACATTTGGAAAGCATAGATTGGAAAGAGGGAGAGTGGATTTGCTAGCAACATGGATAGGATTACTGTAAGGATATCAGCAATGTTTTTTTGAGCTAACATAACAAAACATTTGTTTCCCTGCTAAAGTTAACTGTGTATTCCTATCACTCTAAAACTACCTTTCTAATAAAGTAGGCTCTAGCTATACGTAGCTAGTGAGCACTAGAAATGTGACAAACACCCACACTGGAAGATTTCAGGCATAGCATATGTTTGTTGCATTGTATTTTCAATTGTGTAGGAGGACTGACAATTAAATTCGCAAACTTGTTGCAACGATGTTGCTAACCTTTTTTTGATATTAGAGGGACTATTTGTTATGAATTTGTTCCGACTGGACAAACACTTAACCAAGTTTACTATTTGGAAGTGCTGAAAAGGCTGCATGAAAAAGTTAGACAACCTGACCTTTTCACCAACAATTCATGGCTCTTGCATCACGATGATGCACCAGCTCACACGACACTGTCTGTGAGGGAGCTTTTAGCCAGTAAACAAATAACTGTATTGGAACACCCTCTCTACTCACCTGATCTGGCCCCCAGTGACTTCTTTCTTTACCTGAAGATAAAGGAAATATTGAAAAGAAGATATTTGGATGACATTCAGGACATCAAGGGTAATACGATAACAGCTCTGATGGCCATTCCAGAAAGAGTTCCAAAATTGCGTTGAAGGGTGGACTAGGTACTGACGTTGGTGCATAGCTTCCCAAGGGGAGTACTTCGAAGGTGACTGTAGTGATATTCAGTAATGAGGTATGTAGCACTTTTTCTAGGATAAATTCGCACACTTAATTGTCCTACCTCTTATATAGGACTATTTTACACCAAAGGAAAACTTTACAAAGTGAGAGGGAGCAGGATATACACTCACGTGTAGAGAAAGGGAGAGAAACTGACATTGATACATTTATTGAGTACTTACAGTGTGTCAGGTGCTTTATGAGTAGCGTGTTTCATTTAATTCCCCTAAAACCAGTATTCCCTCACATGAAAATTGCAATTAAGGAGCATAGAACCAGTAAAGTGGCAGATCCAAAATTCAAAACACAGTGTGTCTTCCTCCAAAGACTGTGTACTTTTCAGCTGTTTCATGCTGGAAAATTATTACTTTCTATAAAGACAAAAGTTAAATGTTTCTAAAAGCAGAATCTTTCCAAAATCCTAGGTTCTCCCTTGCAGCAGGTGCACTGGTCTCTTTTGGGGGCCCCAAAGTTTTGCCTGCATTATCCCGTCCCACTTTTTCCTATAACCTTTATTAGAAAGTGAGGAAAATGCAAGACTTGATTTCAGAACTGTCTTTGGATACACGTATAAAACAAATAAGTAGTACTGAGGGCAGCGGGGACAAGCCTTGTCAGAACCACTCTCAGACCTGTGCGTGGTCTTCCGTGGGTGACAGGTCAGGAACTAGGCCACGCCCCCTCACTGAGTTCAAAACAAGTGTTCTTAGAAGTTGTGTATTTTCAGGAACATTTCTTTCTTCCATGATAGACTTACAGGGATGAAAATCTGTTGGATGACATGCAACCTGCCCTTTCAAAGCTCCTCGAGGACTTGGGGGTTTTGCAGCCATCTGGAATTTGTTGTCATACTGTGGTATCTGCAGGTTTGTTTCACTTTTAATCTCTCCAGTCACATCCTTTATTATTTGCTCTATGCATAATTTTTGCATTATATAATTTTTGTTTTAAAACAGCAGGCTGAAATTACTCAATTCAATCACAAATGTGACTGTGAAAGGACACAATGTCTTAAAAGTTATTTCCCTCCTTCCTCACATTAAAAAAAAAAAAAAAGTGTTCTGACTGCAACAGATTTGTTGCTCAGAAATTAAATCCTATACTCTGGAGGAACACAATATAGAGGAGGTTTGAGTGAAGGCTGCATACTTTCAGGATTCATTATTAGCAAGCAAGATAACTTTAATTTCTCTGTTTATCTACTATCTGAATTTTCCTAGGTGTTAACATCCTTTGATTTCACCTATTTTTTGTGTTTCTAAACCATAGAATGTTAAGACCAGAAAGAACATTGCTGATTATGTAACTAATGACAGGATACTAGCTGCCCTAAATAAGTTTGCTAAAGATTAATTCACGACCAGGTAACCTATATGCCTAAAATTCAATCTTTTTCAAATACTGTGGGACCTGGTTTCTTCATAATAATTTTAATAACTATGATTGTGAGGACCCTTAGGTTTTTTTCACAAAGGTTCCAGTGGTACCTTGGAAACCTCCCCACCAGGTGGGGGACCTGTACCTAGTGTGGCTTCTCTACCTCTCACACCTGTAGTTTGAACCCCGCGCACCTACCTGCACACCTGCGCGTGGTCTCTTTTATTGCTATACTCGTATTTGCCCAAGTTTTATATCCAGGGATCTCACTATTTTATTTCTTTGATCTCTGGTTCTCTCAGAATTTTGTTTCTAGCACCACAATATCATTCACAGGGATGGGACTGACCTGTAACTGGCCCATGAGGAGGGTCTCACTCCGTTGAAGAGAATATCCAAAGCTGCCACTCTGCTGTCCATCTAACTTACAACATTGTGTTCTTTCCTCATCTGCAGGATATGGACAGCTTTGATTCAACTGCATGGCCCACCCCTTTCCCAGTTACTTTGATTTGTATTTCTACCACCCAGGCCAGAGAGTGCCCTGATCACAGCAGGCCATAGGTGTTTCAGTTTTGCTACTGTCCTGTGTCTGTATTCCTTTTGTTTATTCATTCAGTTATCCTTCTTATGCACCAAGCCTTGTGATGCAAAGATGAAGACTGCACATGTTATATAAATATTACAAAATAAAAAGAAGGTATATAATTTTGACATGAATATTAAGCAAAGGCAAACCTATAAATTAAAGTCTCAATAAATTTTATTGTATCAATTTTGAAAATATTTTATATGACCAAAAAACCCCAAACCTACTATCAAAGCAGTTATAGGAGAAAGGAAAGACTGGGGGCTGGAGGGGACAGAATGCTTACATTAAATGTATGTTTAGCTTTTCAAAAGTAAAAGAATTCTACAAGCAAATAAGAAAAAAAAATCAATTTAGTGAGTATGCTTAAGGAACATAAACAGTGTACAAATGCATGAAAATGTACCTTTCCCTATTCATTCATCAAATATGTATCAGTCATGCATTATGTGTTAGGGACTGTGGAAACAATGAGATGCACTAGTGGAAAAACAAAAACAAAAAAACAATGAAAAATTGTGCTCTCTTATGGGGAGGCAAAAACAAACAAACAAAAATTAAAAAGAAAATAATCCAAAGATATGAACTAAGAGGGAACACAGTGGGGGAGTTAACAGAGAAAAGAGCTGGTGCAAACAAGGTAAGTTCAATCTTACTTTTATTTTGAGAAATACACATTGAAACAACAAGATTCACTTTTCATTGATCACATTGGGGTTGAGAAATGTTAAAATTTGAGAAATGTTGTGGGTTAAATTGTGTATCACAGAAAATATGTTGAAGTCTTAACCCTCAGTTCTGCAGAATGTGATCTTAAATAGTCTTTACGGAGGTAATCAAGTTAAAATGGCGTCATTAGTTCTAATCCAGTGTAACTTGTGTTCTTATAAAAAGAAGAAATTTGGACAAAGAAACAGACATGCACAGACGGAAGACAACGTGAAGACACAGAAGGAGAAAATGGTCATATGATAGAAGTGAAGCATATACAAGCCAAGAAATACCAAGGATTACTGGCAAACACTAGAAGCTAGAAGAAGCAAAAGATTCTCCCCTAAAGCCTTTGCAAGGAGCCTGGCACTGCTGATACCTTGATTTTGGACTTGTAGCCTCCAGAAATGTGAGACAAATTTTCGTTGTTTCAAGCCACCAAGTTTTTGGTACCTTTTTAAAGACAGCCCCATGAAACTAATGCAGTGACTTTGGAGATATTGGCAGAATATTAAAAGGAGGTTATCCAAAGAAAACAAATAGTTACAATATAGTTTGATAAATGCTAAGTTAAATAAGTTCCCCTGGCAATTATGTGAAGAGCAACCGATCCATGCTTTTCTCAGGATTTGGAAGGACCCAAAGGTCGAACTGGAAATACACAGTTTAAGGGGCTGGGTATTTCCCAGGCAAAGGGACAGCAGTGGGAAAAGCATGGAGACATCAGAGCACCTGTTCTCTCTCTGGGAACTACAATTATGTAAGTCCTGCTGGAACTGTCCAAAGGTCAGGGTGAAGGAGGAAGCAGTCTATGCAGGCATCTTCTGACAAGCTAAGCAGGTGGCAATCACTCTAAGCAAGCAGGAGACAACAAAGGAATCCAAATCAGAAAGTTATATAAATAACATCCTAGCATTTCTCCATGGCCAAGTCCATTTAAGAGATTAAACCTTTGTCTAAGGCTGTCCTGCTCAAGATCACTCAATAGAGAAGTGAATGGAAGCTGAAACTCCACCTGTGTCCTACCTATTAAGCTTCACACTTAGTGTATCTCTGAGTCAATCTGGAAGAAGTGATACCTTTTTGTCACGTAGCTATCCAGGGAGAACAACTTTCTCTGGAATACCTTCTTCTACTTCACACCAACATACTATATGTGTTAGTGCTGTTTCTGCTGTTATTCCAAATATCCACGTCTATCATTTAAAAGGATTTCCTAGAAAATCAAATCAAGTTCTTCTTACTAACAGCAATGTTTTTTGCACTCAGAAATGCTGCTGCCAACATTGTCTCTCCCTTTCTGCTATCTGAGATCAGGAATCAAACTATCAGGCGATCTGTTCCTCTGTGATCTGAATTCAACCACTGGATACCAACTCGAATTCTTGATGAAAGGTAGATTTTCTACTTTAGATTATATCACTTTATTTCAATCTTTTATTCATTCAACATAGATGCTCAACTGTGTGATAGAAACCACTATCTGTGGACTTAAAACATATATTGATCTCTACCGTCTAGAAGTCCAATGTCAAGTTCAGAGAGACAATAATGTAAAAATGAAGCAAATGTAATAAAATGGTTTTGTTTCCCTAACAGTCAACTACATGGGGCACTGAAGAAGGCCTGGGAAAAAACAAAACAAACAAAACTACCAGTTTTACAGGTGGAAGAAGAGTTCAGAACAAAGTTCTAAACAAAGAGTTAGTGCTTGAACTGAATGTTTATGATAATGACCAGGTATTTTTCTTCCAGTCTTCAAGAAAGAGAAAAAATATTTCAGGCAGAAGAATCAAGTTGCAACAAGGAAATGAAACATGGAGCTAAGTGGTTTATTCAGAGAATTTCAAGTCACCTCCATGACTAGACCTCAGGAAGGAAGAAATGTGGACAGAAAGAATAACATGAAATAAGTCTGGGGAGATACAGGTAAAAGAATCTGATATAGCCTCCTTTTACTGGTGTTGAGGAGTGGAGATAAAACTACCACTTTTCCCCCTTCCTAGTTCAGAACGAAATGACAAATACTGTACCACAATAGGAGAGGGGTTGATAAATATCAGCTTTAATGCCAGTAATACTGAAGTGGAGTCCATAGTGCGTGGGTCATCCTCAATGGGATTGCTAAAACTTGTCCTTTCATGCCTGGGTGGTACACACTAAGACTTTAGAGAAGGTGCAAATATCCAGCATTGGTTTTCTACTCCGCTGGACAGAGTGAAAGACAGCTTCATCAGCTTAACAAAATTACAAAGTATGATTTTTAAATATTTTTGCATGTTCTAGAGGTGGAGTACATATTCAATATAGGATAGACCCACATTCAACTTTATCAGATATTGACAATTGCCTTCTAAAGTGGTGATAGTGTGGAAGTAATATGTTTTATGATTTAAACAAAATTATATTTTGTGGAAAATCTCATTGTTAGGGTGAAATCTTTTCTACATACAGAATAGTGCAAGTATATACGTACAGTTCAAAGATATTTATAAATACTGTGTAACTGCAGCTCCTATCAAGAAGAGATAGTTACCAACACCTCAGGAGCCTGCCCCTACATCCCCCACCATCACAGACCCTTCCCTCCCCCACTGCAGATAACTACATTCTGATTTGTATGATAATACCATCTTTGTTTTTATTTATATTTTACTATCTATGGAAAGATCTATAAATTGTATTATTTAGTTTCACCTGTTTTAGAAATGTGTATAATTTGGATCATAATAAATGGGATACTTGGTAACTGGCTTCTTTGTCTCAATAATATGCTGTGAGACACAACCATGTTGGTGCATGAAGCAGTAGCTAATTTTTGTTGTTGTGTTTTTATTATTTTGTATATATTTTGTACATTGTCCTATCCTTTTACATAAAAACATTATATATATCTATATATAGATCCATATATCTATATCTATATCTACTTCTATATCTAGTTTCCAGGTGGGAATTCCGCCCCCGCACCGTTCTCAGGAAATTTTTTTCATTTTTCCATTACCGAATACTACTGAGATATAAACTATTTTCTGTTCTCCACGATGAATCGTTTCCACAAAGTGATGGCTGATAGTACCAACCACCTGGGTTCAAGGAGCTGATTTTCCCGATTTCCCAACTAACTTTTCTCAGGATTCCAGAATGGAAAAGCGAAAAAGATTCCTGAGAACAGGCGGGAATTCCCACCTGGAAACTCTATCTATATCTATATATCTATATAATCTATATCATCTATATCTATATCTATATATCTATATCATCTATCTATATCAGCTTTGGATAGAACTTTGGGCTATTTCTAGTTTATACTATTTGGAAAATGGTGCCATGAGCTATTATATATACCTGGTACACAAGTGAAAAGTTTCTCTTGGATGTATTCCTTCTAGTGGACTTGGGATACGGATATCTTCAACTTATCAAGCAATGTCTGTTTTTCTAAATGTATGCAGCAGCTACACTCTGGTATATATGCATCAGACATACACACTCCCACCATCAATATCAAAATTTCTCATGTTTTCCATCATCACCAATACCTGGAACTATTAATCTTTTAAAAAATTTTAGCCAAACAATGTGTGTGTCTAGAAGTATTTCATTATCATTTTAGTGTGCATTTCTGTGATTACTAGTGAAATTGAGCACTATGTCATATGATTATTGGCTATTTGGATAATACTGTTTGTAAATTCTTTTCTGAAATTTTGGCAGGGTTTTTTAGTTTTTTTTTTCTTTTTTTTAATCAAAGTGGAATCAAAAACTAAATGTGAAAAACAACACTGTTACATTTTTTTTGAAGAAAATGTAGAAGCGTATCCTCCTGATATGGGTAAAAAAGGACTTTTGAAACTATGTAAAATATTCAATGTAAAGGAAAAGATTGATACATTAAATTTAAAATTAGAAATTTTTTCAAAGGCATTTTAAGGATTGTAAAGAGAAGAGACAAATGGAATATGATATTTGTAACTTATATAAACTGAAAGAATTTAAGAATTCCCACTTTTAGTCATTTAGTAATCTAGTTCTAATCAATTGAAAAATGTCAAGGTCCAAGAAATAATAGATATCCTGGGATAGGAGAAAGAGAAAAGGGAGAAAGGGAATCTGGGATCTGACTCTAACTCATGACTCTCAAGGCAATCTCTAAATGATGACTCCAGGGGAATAGAAATTATTCTCTAAAATTCCCTGAATTTTTTGTTTTCTCCTATTAGCCAATTGGGTATAGCCTTTCCTTAAACAGTTATTTGGGAAATAATTGCCCCTCTTATAAGAGATTAGCAATCTATTAGGACAGGCCTGTTCTCACTGTCATAAGCTAGTCCACAAAAGCTTCTTTTTTTGCTTTTCTTTTTAAATCAAATGTACCAATCTTTGAATTTAGTTTGTGTGCATTTTGAGCCATAATTAGAAATATTTCTCCATCATTTATGTTTTTCTCTAATACTTGTATGATTTTTATTTTATGTATAGACGTCAGAAATTTAAACTGGCAAATGGTAAAGAGTTAATCTAATTTTATATTGTATCCTGTGCACAATCCACGTGTCCTGGAACTACTTATTGTATTGCTTTAATGTACCATATTTACAGTATGTATAATAGGGGAGTTCAACACCTGATGTCCCTCCAAAGGCACACTCCCTGCTTACCATTGACTTCAGGCCCAAAGATTCAGCCCTGTTCAATTTTGTTCTATTACCATTCCATAGAGATGGTATAATACATGCTGACTGAATGTATTTGTCCTCCACCACTCCCCCCACCCCACCCCCAATTCATACATTGAAGCTCTAATCCCCAATTTGATGGTATTGGAGGTGGGGCCTTTGGGACGTAATTGGGCCATGCAGGGCAGAGCCCTCAGGATGGGAATAGTGCCTTTCTAAGTAGAGAAAGGAGGGAGATGACCTGTCTCTCTCCTGTGAAGACACAGGAAGAAGGCATCTGTCTGCAAATCAAGAAGAGAGCCCTCACCATACTGGCACCCAGATCTCAGACTTCCAACCTCCAGAACTGTGAGAAATAAATGTTTGTTGTTTAAGCCACCCAGTCTAGTGTAGTTTGTTTTGGTAGCCAATACCGAGAATAGGCACAATAACAAAAAAGAAGTTCACGTCTTAATCCCTAAAATTGTAAATATGTATAATACATAGCAAAGAGGAATTAAGGTTGGAGACATTAAGGTTGACAATCAGACTCTACAATAGAGAAATTATCCCAAACATTATGAGTGGGCCCAAGGTAATCACAAGGGTCCTTCAGGTGGAAGTGGGAAGCAGAAGAAGTCAAAGTGATGCAACGTGAGAAGGACTTAACTCACTGTTGATGGATTTGAAGCTGGAAGAAAGGGTCATGAACCAAAAAATTGAGACACCCTTTAGAGGTTTGGGAAAAGCAAGATAACGGATTTCCCCCTGGAATATCCAGAAAGAAACACAGCATTTTTGACATCTTGATTTTAGGCTAATGAGACTTGCACTGAGCTTTAAACATGTAGAAAATAAGAAAATAAATTTATGTCACTTTAGCAATTAAGTTGTGGTAATTTGTTACAACAGCAATAGAAAACTTATACAGATATTCACATTATTTTTGAGCTGATATCTCTTTTTGTTTTATCCTTTTATAGTTCATATATCATTGCCACATTTTTGAGATAGAGGGAGTTACTAAACCATCTTAACTTGGAAATGTACTAATCCTTCTTACATCTTCTATGATTGTGACATATGTGAACAGTGTTTTCCTCTGATGGACTCCCTTCTGTAACTTGATTATTAAGTTGGTATTTATACTTCTGTATCTAGTGTCGAAGGGCAGTTCTTCCCTCCCTCCATTAACTTTGCTTTTCCTTTTAGGTTTAGGCATTTATTTTCTGACATATCCTCCAAATTATTATTATTATTATTATTTTAGTTAATTCTGAGTAAGAAATATGTATGCACTCACTTCTAAGTGGGCAAAGCATATCTGCTATACAAAAATAATCTTTTCTACCTTGACTTCCCTGAGTTGGACAACAGCACACAGGTGTTTTACAATTAAGCTAACAACCAATCCAAAAAACTGTTCCATGTATTGTAATCCTGCTAACCTCCATTTCAGCATATCTTATACTCCATATTCAGTATCTAACACCTCCTTTAATATTCTGTTTTTAATCTTTATATTCTATGTTCACTCAGGGCACAGGCAATACCTGTATCTCCACCCATAGTACTTGTGTCATGTATTCTCTTAATAATATTTTAATACATTTTCTGATATTCCTATTCTTTGCCTCTTAAATCTGTCCCTCTTTTATGTAACCACTTTTCAGTATTCTCTCCGTTCTTCAAGGGCTTGTTCACTAATTGCTCTCATTACTACTCTGGGTATTAACAATATGGCTCCAAATACTTTATTGGCTCTTGGATCCCTCTGGATGAATCACTCCACCTTGACTCACTTCATTTTTCTTTGGGTAATAATTACCCTCTTGGCTCTAGTAATACCTAAAACATCTTTCCTTTGAAATCTTCTCTTCAAAATCAGCTAGATTCAGGTTCATTTCTTTTTCTCTTTCATATCTGCCTACTCGGTTCTCTATGATCTCAAACATTCTCCTAAGGAATTCTCTCTCTTCTTCCAGTTTAACAAGCTTGTTTTCCTTTATAGTTCTTTCATACCCACACTGCTTCATACTTCTCCTGTTTTGAAGGTAAAACTAAAGAAGCATGTCTTTAAAGCGAATTTAATGATTCTTTGATTTCATGTAAAAATCTGATTTATGGAAAAAGAGTCTACCAGGCACACATGTTTCAAATTCTTTTGATTGCCTTTGGTTTACAATAACTTCAAGAAGTTTTGTTTTTGTTTTTGTTTTTTACTGTATCCAATAAGATGGTATGTTCCCTTCATAATTAAGACTCCTGTTCTTTTTTTCAGGTTTTCTTTCTAAAACTCTACCATATAGGTCGCAGTCACAGTCTAGATGTCTGGAATCTACACCCCGAAGTAGAGCTTATGTGATGAATACATTCAGAGCTTGCTGAGATCCACGTGGTGGATGGCAGGTAGCTAGCCATGGGTCAGCTACACGAATCCACAGTTTAATCCACACGTGAGGTGTGATAGAAAAGTACAGTGGATGTTTAAATTAGAAAAAAATATTTATTACAGTAAAAGACACATTGCCATCATTCCCTCTTCAAAAACTCCCCCTTGCTTTAAACACACTTATTCCATCGTTCTTGTCACTTTCTGAAGCAGTTCTGGAAGTCCTCTTTCGTGAGTGTCTTTAGTTACACTGTCCTGGCTGCCTCGATGTCCTGAATCGATTCAAAATGTTTTCCTTTCATGGTCATTTTGACTTTGGGGAAGAGCCAGATGTCGCATGGTACCAGATCCTGTGAATAAGGTGGATGAGGACACACCATAATGTTTTTATTTGACAGAAATTGGCCTACTAGAAGTGGTGTGTGAGATGGAGCCTTTCTGTTGTGATCACAAAATACAGTGAATGTTGCTGCCGAGTGCCATTTAACAGAAAGGCAGGGATATTCAATACAGGAAGCGGCGCGTCAAACCTTAATAATAGTATGTGACAAGTTTCAATTTGTTCAATGCAGTCAGTCAGGTGTGAGCTATGGTTGAGAGAATATGTGTTTTAAAGTGTGCCGTAAATCATCCTCCATCATGACAATGCTCCGTGTCACACATCACTTCTGGTACATGGCAATTTCTGTGAAATAAAAACATTATGGAGTGTCCTCATCCACCTTATTCACCAAATCTGACACCGTGTGACTTTTGGCTTTCCAAAGTCAAAATGATTCAGGACATCGAGGCAGCCATGACAGCACAACTAAAGACACTCATGAAAGAGGACTTCCAGAACTGCTTCAGAAAGTGGCAAGAACAATGGAATAATTGTGTTCGAAGCGAGAAGTAGTATTTTGAAGGGGATTAATGACAATGTGTCTTTTACTGTGATAAGTTTTTTTTCTTATTTAAACATTCACCGTATTGTTTGATCATACCTCATAGTTTAGGTCCCTCACTTGGTCATACATGAAGTAAAAAGAACAGAAAAGAAAATATAAATTTAGACAATGAACCTAATGCTTTTTACTATTCATAACACCTTTTATTTAGAGGCATAGTCATGATTATCACAGCACTTTTTATTTCAAGGCATAAATCTGTACAGCATTTATGTTGTATACAGTTCTTGCTTCCTACCTGGCTGAAAAATGCCCAAACAATAACAACAGCAACAAAATCATTCTTCCCACCAATGTATAAAAGGCCTGTGGCCAGAGAACATATAAGTTAACAAGAAGTTAAGGAAACTAAACATAGGAATGTGTTTCCATTAAAGAAATGGCATGTGCCAAGTTGCTGAGCATAAAGAAATGTAATTCATGGGAAACCATGCAGCATGGCTGGACTGTGGATTGCATGTAAGGAAATAAGGTGAGAGCAAGGAGAGAGGACAGCAGAGGAAATATCTCATGGGTCTTGTCACTCATGTTAAGCCATTTATTCTTGACTCCAGTGTCAATGGGATGCCACTGAAATATTTTAAACAAGGATGGAATATGAGACATTCATTTCAGAAAGATCACTCAGGCTGCACTATGAGAAATATGTTGAACACATATCATCCATGAGTCAAGAAAGTTCACTAAGGAAATGTCAGACTCCTCCAGGCAAGAGATGACTGGTCAATTCTTAAAAACATATCACAAAGATGAAAAATAATTCGATGAGTTTGGGAGATATAAAATAACCTCCACAGGATCTGAGAAAGTACTGGCATGCCACTGCACAGAATCACAGTGCAGTATAATTGTTTCTTATCCTGCATCTCTCGTTAGACTGGAAGCTATGTGATATGTAGCAAGGGAGCAGGTATCATTGGACAATTTTGTCTAAATGAAATTTCAAAACAGGTATACTGTATGTAAAGTCAGTGAGAGAGGTAGAAGGAAGGAGCTTGTGGTCAGAGCATGCAATATTTATAATTTCAGAGAGGGGATCTTTTTTGGTGATAAAATGTAGATTATGATTTTGGTTATGGTTTATTGATATATATACTAACGGTGACAATTTTGGAGTTGAAAGGCTAAATAATTTTGAGATTGTTTAGCTAGATAAGTTATACACTTATAGATGGAAGATAGATAGATGATAGATAGGTAGATGATACACACATATTTAGACACACACATATATATGTATATGTATGTCTTTTATGGTAATGGCAAAAATTCGAGTAAGGGGAAGATTTTAAGTTTATCACACAATTCCTCAGTGAAAGAACAGTAAGACTGAGAGATGATGAGTAGGCAGCAATGAAGAGTACTCTCATGTGCACAGCACTAGAAATAAAGATTCACAATATTAGAAATAAAGATTATCAAAGAAGTGGAAATTTTACTGTGAAGTAAAAAACTAATGGTATAAAAATGACAACAAACATTAAAGCATCAGACCATGATACATGATCTTGGGTGAATAAATAGTCAGTAGGTAAGAGAATTTCTGAGGAAAGGTTTTCCTCAGCATAGAAGTAAGTGTCAGAAAGAGCCTTAGTGTTTTTGTAGGTAAAGCTCTGAAGATTCCAGAGATGCTGCGGCAGATGAATGAAGGATTACCAATAAACTAATAGGGATTGCTTGGATTAACAAAAATGTTAATAGATGGTAGCAATTGAGAAGCATGAAGGTGTGAAGGAAAGGAAATATAATGCTGGATAATGGAAGAATATCATTAAAAACAGTTCAAATCTCTAGGGCATGGTTCTTGCTGGATTTACCTAAAAATATTTCAAATAGAAACTCTAAATGAAGCACCTCCAAGAGTAGTGAAATATTTGTCTTAGAGAATGTGTATACGGAACAATAGACTTAAAGATAGCAAGTGTATCCTGTCTCCACACAAACACAAACTGCCAGAGACACAATGTGCAAACACAAACAGAACCGAATGATACACAAGTATTTCAGAAGGAGGAAGCTGTGTTCTGTTTATTGAAGTTCTTTGAATAACTTCAAGAACATTTAGGGGAATGAGACATATGTGTTTAATTTCAACTTTTCCATAAGCCATTTAGTTCTTATAGTGTTATTTAAGTCATCTGAATATATTTTACCTCTGCTATTTGAGAAAACAATCTTTCTATCAACAGCCTAGGGGTGTACTTTTTTTTTTTTTGACAGCTGATGTCAAGCTTGCTTTAGTTTAGAGAGGACACAAGATAGAGTCTATTTCAGCAAGCAAAGAACTAACTTCATTGGTATGTGTCAAACTGTACTTCTTCTAATTGATTTTTAAAAACTGGTTTGTTAACTTGTACTGAAACTGTGCTGAATAATGGGATATCAGCGACTTAGAACTGCTCACTTGGTTCATTAGTGTATCATCGGGCAAAGCCAAATTGCATTACACAAAATGGCTTTTTTGTTCAGCTCTCCTCATGTCTCAGTATACCTATGAGAGAGAGAGAGACAGAAAGAGAGAGAGAGAGAGAGAGAGAGAGAGAGAACAGATTCATTTGAATTTTGTTAATATCTTGAGTCAATGGTATTGCCTTTCTTCTCATTTATGATTTTGTGACATGATATTTTCAGTTGACTATACTGACTGCAAAGGGCAGGGGATATGTAAATATCAGCAATTCCTGGAGTGTGGATGATGGGAGGAAGCTGGTGTGACTAAGTAGGGAGTAAGTGGGATTGTCTAATACTATGATCATGATGGGATCGACAAATAAACACCAGAATTATTTTTGAAACAATCTTGGGTTATATTCATAATGAGTGAAATGTGTGCTATGGTCTAAATATTTGTGTCCCACCAAAATTCATATGTGGATATCCTAGTTCCCCCAGGTGATGGCCTTAGGAAGTAAGGCTTTTGGGGGTTGATGAGTCTGATCGCATGAGTGGGGGGAGTGCTCCTATAAAAGAGGCCACACCGAGTTCTCTGGCCCTTCTGCCATGTGAGCACATAGTGTGCAGACTGCTGTCACTGAGGAAGCAAGCTCTTACCAGACAGGGAAATTGGTGACTGGATTTTGGACTCCCCAGCCTCCAGAACTGTGGAGAATGGAAACATTCTCCTTACATTTTATTAGTTGGCTCACATGGTTATGGAGACTAAGAAAGCCCACAATCTGCCATCTACAAATTAGAGACCCAGGAAAGCCGGCAGTGCCATTCTAGTGTGAATGTGAGTTCAAAGGCTTGGAAACCACAGGAGCTGATGGTGTAAGCTCTACTCCAAGGGCCAGAGAAGACTGACGCCCAATCTCATGCAGGCAGGCAGGCTACAAACTCTTCTGTTCTAATCAAGGCCTTAACAAATTAGATGAGACCCACCCACACTGGGGAGGGCAATCTATTTTACTGAGTCCCCTCTTTCAAATGCTGGTCTCACTGAAACACCCTCACAGACACATCCAGAAATAATGTGTAATCTAGGCACCCCATGGTTCAGTCATATAGACCCATAAAACTAATCATCACCATTTTCTGTACTATTTGCTAAATAAATAAGCTTAATTGCTATTTTCATTTTAGAATGTGGCTTTTAATATTATAAAATATTTTGTGTGTGTGTGTGTGTGTGTGTGTGTGTCTCATTTAATGCTTTTTGGCTTAAAGTCTACCTTGTTATCAGATACGCAAGCTCTGTTTTCTTTCTGTCTTCTTTTCTTTATGCATTTTGTTATTTTCAACCTAAATTGAATCCCTGCATTTTAAGTGTGTCTCATATACACAGCATAGAGTTACATTTTATTTTGAGAAGCACTTTTAAAATCTTTAAATACGCAAATTAAACCCATTCCCTATTTGTTGATATGATTCTTACGTTTGGTCTCAATTCTGCCACATTATCTTATGTTCTAAATACTGTTTTGATTATTTTATATTTACTGTTTTCTTTATCCATTTGTTTAATTTTGTTATTTTTCCCCTCTAATTTCTTTTGGTTTTTAGAAAGGTGTTTCTTTCTCTTCTAGCAAGTATTTAGTACTAATTAAATAGTATTAGTACTATCTGCAGCTGCTTAAGCCCTTTTTTCTTATTGAAACTTTTACTCTCTGAAAGCTTTACATGGTATCCTTTGAATCCTATTCATTCTCCTGTTACCACAGTCAATTCACATTATTCTACTTTCCCTTTTTTTCTCCTCACATTTTATTAGTTGGATTATTTCCTCTTTGTCCCACTAGATAAAAAGTGCTATTAATGTTGGAGTACTGTTAATCCATGAACCGACCCTTGTTTCAATCTCAGCTTTGCAATTAAATATAGTATGAAATGCTTAATAATCAGGTTTTTTTTCCCCCACATTTCTCAGTTGTCTTTGGTTGGTTGAACCTTTCGTAGATTCCTTGGAAACATTTGTAAAGTGTTTCCTGAATCTGGCACATTCAGAACTATTT
Source organism: Rhinolophus ferrumequinum (assembly GCF_004115265.2). Lineage (NCBI taxonomy): Eukaryota > Metazoa > Chordata > Mammalia > Chiroptera > Rhinolophidae > Rhinolophus > Rhinolophus ferrumequinum. The sequence goes on along the minus strand of NC_046285.1, from coordinate 4,916,225 downwards.
TCCATGCCCTTGAACTTGAAGGACAACTTGGTCTGCACTTTAAGGTATTTTTCTGGTTTTTATTCTATTTCCTTAAGTGTCTTTTTGTCTGAAATATTGTCTTTCATTGCAGGCTTTTTTTTTTTTTTTGGAAAGGATTTTGATGTCATTCTGAATCTTTTGTGTTTCCAATCTATTTTATCTCTTTGCCTAAGGCCTTGTTGATTTTTCCCCTTACCTTTTAGAGTCTTATAATTTCACTGTAATATATCTCATAGTGGTTTGTTCTTGATCAATTTCCCCTGGTATCAAGTAGGCTCTTTCAAAGTGAAGATTCATAGATTCATATTGTCTTTTCTAGAAATTTTTCTTGAATTACATTTTCAGTATTATTTCTATTACATTGTTTTGACTTTCTTCTTCATAGTCACCATTTTGCATGTGTTTAATCTAATCTATCTACGAGGTCAGACAATTAAGTTCACGAACTCATCCTACAAAATGTGCTACATACCTCATGACTGAAATCACTACCGTCACCTTCAAAGTAGTCCCCTTGGGAAGCTATGCACCGATATCAGTGCCTAGTCCACCCTTCAAAGCAATTTTGGCACTCTTTCTGGAATGGCCATCAGAGCCGTTATCGTATTACACTTGATGTCCTGAATGTCATCACAATATCTTCCTTTCAATATTTTCTTGATCTTCAGGTAAAGAAAGAAGTCATCGGGGGCCAAACAAGGTGAGTAGGGAGGGTGTTCCAATACAGTTATTTGTTTTCTGGCTAAAAACTCCCTCACAGACAGTGCCATGTGAGCTGCTGCATTGTCGTGAAGCAAGAGCCATGAATTGTTGGTGAAAATTTCAGGTTGTCTAACTTTTTCATGCAGCCTTTTCAGCACTTCCAAATAGTAAAATTGGTTAGCTGTTTGTCCAGTTGGTACAAATTCATAATGGATAATCCCTCTGATATCAAAAAAAGGTTAGCAACATCGTTGCAACAAGTTTGTGAACTTAATTGTCATACTTTGTATCTTCCCTTTCAACAACGTTTTCTTTGAATTGTTTTGTTTTTTCCTTTATCTCATTTTCATTTTCTTGACTGATTTCCTGTCCTTCCAAGTCTTTTATTAAGTTTTTATTTGTATCTATCTCCCTATGGAAACTTGTAATTGAATCTTCATTTCTGATACGATTTTGCCTTTTTTTTTTTTATTACTTTCCTAAATACATTTAATTCTGGTTTCAGTTCTTCCCGGTTTTTGCCCATTTCTTTTCTTTATTTTTATATTTCTGATTTAAAATAATTGTTTAATATTCCTAGTTTTTAAAATCTTTTTTGAGATACTTATTTCATTTTAGAATATAGTGTTATAATTATCTTCAGCTTCATTTATGGCATTTTGCCAAGGTTTTTCCATCAATAGAAAGGCTTTTATTAATATTTTCTTCTTTTTGTCAGTATTGTTTGTTAATGGATGTTTTCTGCTTTTTTCTACTATTCATGCTGGGGTCAGGGTTTCTGGTTTGGGAGAGTTCCTTTCTGTCAGCTCAAGGCTCTTTTGTGTGGAGATGTTTATGGAGAGATTTGTTGATCATGGGAAGGGCTGAGAAAGGTTAATTTATCTGTTTTTTTTTTTTTTCCATTTCTGTAAGATCTTTAGTTTTCTCATCTTATTTGCTTCTTTACTTTCACTGCCTCATCTTTAAGAAGCACATTTTTCTTTTTTCAGTTCACCACTCTAAGTCTCATTCCTTCCCAGAAGCAATACTTCTCTGAGGTTGCCACTTCTGGTCCTGCACACTTTCACACTGTTTTCCTTAGCTGTTTCTGTGAACTGTAAGGCTTAATCTGCATTCAGTAAGCTGCCTTTTCATGTTTTGGTGGTTTGTTTTGTGTTTCCTATGCGTCCTTTCTCTCTGCTATGTTACACTGGTTTTTGAAAGACTCCCCACCTTGTTCTCTGCATTTACAGGTTTATAATAAAGGACAGGCAAAGGGATTTAGGAAATATTAAAATTAATTTTGTTCTATATTTGCAATTCACTTGAAGATTCTAATGTTCTTCATCTTCTTGTCATGCTGAAGCTGTTGCCTATGTTCTTTATTTTACATTTTTGAGAGGAGTATGAGGAGGATATTAACAATTAGGTTTTCATCAATTTTCTTCAAACCCAAAAGTCTTTGTAGTAAAAAGTTTTAAACATTACAAAAAGACAGACTTTCATTTGTTCTCCCTTCAGCTAATTCTCTTTGTTTGCATGCCCTAAGCAGATATAATTACTGTTGATAGGTTAGTATATTGTAGTCCAGAACTATGATTCAAAATGTTGAAAAAATGTAATAGTTCTAAATACATAAATAGTACTATACTCTGTATGGTTATTCCATTGGGTTTTTCACTTAACAATGTCACTTGAGAAACTTTGTTAATTTATATATATATGGATCTATATCATTCTTTCAAAATGTTCCATGTCAATCCATTATGTTTCCATAATATAAACCATGTAGACATGTCCCTATAGCTAGGCATTTAGTTTGCTTCAAAATTTTCACTAATACAAAAATTCAATAAACATACTTCTAAATGCTTAACAGCCTAATAACATAAATGATCCAGATAAATGAGTATGTTTCTAGATTAGATAATAATAAGAAGAAAGGATTGCTGAAATACAGAGAATGTCTATTTCTAAATTTAATAGATGCAACCAAATTACGCGAGGAAGTCCTAGCTGTATCTTTCTGCACTCTCTCTGCCAGTATTTTTGCCACACACTGGCAAGCATTTGGCATTCACTTTAGAATCACTCATCAATCTGATGGGTGATACATAGCCTTCTCCTTGTTTAATTTTTATCTTCCACGTTATTACTTTAGTTGTGCTCTTTTTATAGGGTATTTCCAATTTTTATCTCCTTTCATTGGTATTGTTTTTATATTCTTTGCCATTTTCTATTTTTTTTTAAATTTTTTCTTTGGTTTGAAGGAATTCCTCATACATTGAGAATATAATTTTTTGTATGATATATTGATTGACAATTTACCTTCCAGAGTATAGTATTATTTGTCTTTCAACTTTCTTTTTATTTTGTCAAAGATTAGTTTTAAATACATTATTAATAAAGTTTGTCAAATATTCCTATTTTTGATATTTATTTGTGTGCTTATGTGTATATGTGTGTGAGACTTTCAAGAAAACCTTTCAGAAGCAAAGGTCATAAACATAAAATTCTATTTTTTAAAATAATTTTTTAGCTTTGCTTTTCATTTACAGGTCTTTAATCCAGGCATATATTTATTATTGCTGTGTAACTGATATGAAATAGTGATCTGAGATTATTTTCTTCTTTTAATTTCCAAGTACTCAAATTCTACAAAACTCTTTACTGAGCAATCAGTTCTTTCTTAACTGATTTTAAATGCCACCTAGATTAGTAAATTCACTTCCAGATATATCTGTTTCTCTTTCTGAGCTCTTCATTTGTTTTCATGGTTAATTAATAATGTTTGATATTATGGGGATCAGTTACATTAGATGTTGTATATAGATTTGGTAGCCAAATTCTTCTCTTTCTTTTCCAACATAGTTTGAATATCCTTGCTCCTTTATTTTTCTATATTTCAAGACTAATTTTGTTGAGGTTTTAATTGAGATGCATCAAATTTATAGATTATTTGGAGGAGAAAAGTTGACACCATAACATTTATTAAGTCTATTTGTGAACATAAATCTCCATGTCATTACATGCTTATATATCCTTTATTACATTTATACATTTGCTATTTGATAAAGGTTTTATATGTTTTAACAGGTTGATTGATAAACTTTTAATGGTTTTGTTGTTACCATGAATGTGTTTTTACTCTGTGGAAAACATACTTGTTCCTTTGTTGGTGTGTAGAAAAACTGTTGATTTTTATATATTGATATTATATTTAAATGTAAATATCAAATCCTTTTAAAATTTCTAAAAGTTTGCCTGTTGTATCTCTTAAATTTATATATATAAGATATATACGATTATATCTTCTGCCAAGAGCACCAAGTTTGTCTCTTTTTCAATTTTACTTCTTAATTGCTATACAGGGTATGATCAAACAATACAGTGAATGTTTAAATAAAATTTTAAAAAATTACAGTAAAAGATGCATTGCAATTAGTTCTCCTCAAAATACTCCCTCTCACTTCAAACACTCTTATCCCATCATTCTTGCCACTTTCTGAAGCACTTCTGGAAATCCTCTTTCGTAAGTGTCTTTAGTTGCACTGTTGTGGCTACCTCAATAATTCAAATACCTGAATTATTTTGACTTTGGGGAAGAGCCAGAAGTCGCATGGTGCCAGATCTGGTGAATAAGGTGGATGAGGACACACCGTAATGTTTTTATTCAACAGAAATTGCCATATACCAGAAGGAACGTGTGACACAGAGTTTTGTCATGATGGAGGATGATTTATGGCATACTTTAAAACACACCTTCTCTCAACCGTAGCTCACACCTGACTGACTGCACGGAACAAGTTGAAACTTGTCATACAATCACTACGGCTCATTGCGCCACTTCCTGTATTAAAAAACCCTGACTTTCCGTTGGGTGGCAGCAGCATTCACTGTATTTTGTAATCACAACGAAAGGCTCTGTGTCTCACATCACTTCTGGTACAGCAATTTCTCTCAAATAAAAGCGTTACAGTGTGTTCTCATCGAACTTATTCACTGGATCTGGCACCATGTGACTTCTGGTTTTTCCCCAAAGTCAAAAATGACCAAGAAAGGAAAATGTTTTGAATTGATTCAGGTCATCGAGGCAGCCATGACAGTGCAACTAAAGACACTCATGAAAGAGGAATTCCAGAACTGCTTCAGAAAGTGGCAAGAACAATGGGATAATTGTGTTCCAAGTGAGGTGGAATATTTTTAGGGGAATTAAAGGCAATGTGTCTTTTACTCTTTCACCATATTTTTTGATCACACCTCGTATACTATTCATGGTTCTAGGATCAATTTGTCATGTCTACAGATGAAAATAGCATAAGCATTTCTTCTTTGTTCTACTTTTAGTGAATATTGAAAGATGTGTTTGAAGTTCATTACATTTCACCAAATATAGCCTGGGAATAATTATGTTTAATTTTCCACCTTATGTTAAGAGTAGTTCTTATCAAACATAGTCTCAAATCGTCCATGTTTTCTGACTTACATTTTTTTCAACCATATGTAAGTTGTAATAATTTATCAATAAATTTGATGGACTAAATGAATGCACAGCATTTAATGGATATAAAATATAAATAATAGAAAAAATAATTACACATGGTCCTTGGTCTCAAGAAAATCACACTCTTAATTATTTTGTTTTTTGCTTTTTTTCCCCTTTGATTTGTTTATCACTCTATCTGTGTGAAACCAGTGTCATGTAGGACAATCAGAGGACACTAGTGAGAATACACTGAAAAGTGCCTTATTTAATTCTCCCTGGCAATATGTAATCAAGGATGGGTAGCTATAATAATTTATTTTTCATATCTTAAATTTATTATTTCCATAGGTAAAGAACCAAAGTATAATAGTTCTTCTCAGAAAGCTGCAAGATTTACCCTCTGAAGTAAATATGAGAGAGGTCCTTTGACTGCTCTTGTAAGTACAACAGCTGCTTTTCGTTCCTATTTTGGGATCCTTTGATGATTTCTTATTATCTTCTTAGAACAATATAAATTGTAAGTTGTTGAAAGACATATAATAATAATTATATATGGGTTATGTTAAAATATACACTTTGAATATAATCTAATCCATGTAGCTCTCCTTTTTCTGACTTGAAAGTTAAATGCCATAGTACTCCAGAAAATAAGACAAACTCTTCCCTTCAAAGAGAAAAACAAATCTTCTTTCACTTTACTATTTATCCAAAATATGTAAATAATACAATTTCCTGGAAAATAGTACTATTAACTTAAAAAAAATCATTGCACAGAATAAGACTTGTATTTTTATGAGGAATTTTTTAAAAGTACCACTATATACAGCAACTATTGAGTATATTTTTCTTACCTAAAGAACTTCAGAAGAATGGATTACAGATGTGAGAAAATCAGATAGTACATAGTGATTTTTCGAGAGAATTATCAGAGTTCAAGAACAACAATATGACAAATACTAATATGAGTATACTAAGATTATCATGAATGATTGATATGGGGTATTTTCGGAACAATTCCACACAGTGTGCCTGCTTGGGAATGCAGATGGATTTTTTTCCCCCAGCAAATAAATGAAAAATTAAAACTTCAAGAGACCTCCAGATTTACATAATCAATTTCAATGAGCTTTCTGTCAATTTCTTTTAGAAAATTGTTTCGTTAATATCATTTGACTTTGCACTCTCAGTGGAATAGACACCCAGTTGAAATTCTGCCTTTTGGTGTAAAAGTTACTTACAATAAAATTCATTAATGTTAAGAATACAATTTCATGAATTTAGAGGCACACATCTAGTTTTGACTACCACCCTAATTAAGATACAGAATATTAATATATTTCCAAAATTCTCCATAGCAATTTGTAATTAGTCGGTTTTTCCCTGTCATCCCTCCCCAGACCCTTTATAACCACAAGTCTGCTGTATGTCACTCTCACTTTGTCTTACTTAGTGTTGCATAAGACATAAACGTGCAGTATGTAGTCTTTTGTGTCTAGCCTTCTTCACTCAGAATAATACATTTAAAATTCATCTTGTGGCTGCATGAATCAATTGTTCTTTTTAATTACTAAATGTTAAATTTTATGAATATACTACAGTTTGTATATCCACTCCCATTGCCAGTCATTTGATTAGTTTTAAGTGTTTGGCTATTAAGAATGAAGTTTTTACGAACATTCTTGCGCGTGTCTTTCATTTGGTTAAGGTATTATCTACTGAGTTTATCCATTGCAATGTTACTATTTTCCCCTTGTAATTGAAAAAATATTTGATAGTATATAAAGTTAGGCCCCCTCATCCATTGTTCCATTCTCCACAGTTTCAGTTACCGACGATTAACTGTGATCTGAAAATAGTAGATGGAAAATTCCAGAACTAGGCAATTCATAAGTTTTAAATTGCATGCCATTCCTTCTGAGTAGTGTGATAGAATTTTGCCGACCTGCTCAGTCCCACCTGAGATGTGAATCAATCATGTATCCGCCCACACCCTACATGCTCCTCCTCTGCTAGTCATTTAGTGGTCATGTGGGTTCTCAGGTTGACTGTCACTGGATGGCAGTGCTTGTGTTCAAGGCACCTTATTTTACTTTATGTCTCATTCACCTCATTTTATCTCATGACGCAGGCATTTTATCATCTCACATCATCACAAGAAGAGTGAGTACAGTACAAGAAGATTTTTGAGAGAGATTACATTCACATAACTTTATTACAGTACATTATTATAATTGTTCTATTTTATTATTAGTTATTGTGGTTAATCTTACAGTGCCTAATTGATAAATTAAACTTTATCATAGTTATGTATGTATAGGAAAAATCATAGTATAAAGGGTTTGATACTATCTGTGCTTTCAGGCATTCACTGGGGGTGTTGGAACATATAACCCGGGGATAATTGGGGACTGCTATACTTTGTTACTGTGCTCATATTCTATATCTCCCCAAACTTTTACCCACTGATTTTTAACAAACTGCAAAAAAACTAGTGTTTGCCTAATGGTGCTATCGAATTTTCTTCATTCCTCCTACAGTTATTAATAGGAATTCTTCAACGAGGAAATCTATTGCTTATTCATTTATTTACTTATTCAATGATATATTAATATCAGAATAGATTTGTAGATATTACTTTTGTTACTTTTCATAATTCAATATTGCAATTATTTATTTTTTTGCTCAAATTATTTCAGTTTCGGCTGTTGGCACTCCTTCAGTTTGACTCCTGTGTCTCTTTGGCAAGTCTCCATTGTTTTTTCAAGAACTCTCTTATTTTCTGGCACCATAATACATTTCTAGCTTATCGTGTAGTTTCCCTCCTCAAATCCTGGGAATCAACTATTTCTTCAAGAAATCTTAAGCCCTTTTATTGTAGAATGGTACCTAGAAACTAGTAATTCAGACTAATTGTTGTTAATAATTGTTACTAGAATGTCACTAATTCTAGGTCCTCTCAGCAGACACAGATATTATATATATGTACTAGCATGTGTTTTAACTAATGAATGCTCAATTATGTTTATTTCTGTATCTACTTCTGTCTACCTATCTATTATCTGTCTTAAAAAACACAAGTTCAAACTGATTTGTCCAATTCTAATAATACCACAGGTTCATTCTAGCCTTCCTCCTGTTCTTATGAGTAAGAATTTCTTTGGTGGTAAGAAACCTGACTTTTATTACCTATAGTATGTTTACTTATTTAAAAAACCTTAATAAACATAATAGTATAATTGTTCATTTATGCTCTCATCAAAAACAGATTTATTTACTAGTATATAGTTCTTATTTTTAGCCCAGACAAAATGCTATTTTCTACAGATACATAACTTAGTTTTTTTTTGTTCTCCATCCCTGGAGAACCCTAATGCACTATGTATATTCCATTTGGGTTTTATTCACATTCTGCTGACTTTAATTATTCATTTGTATTTTGGGGCATGTGAAACTATCAAAAGCTATACAAAAAAGTTACACTCAAAGAAACATTGCTTTCTTTTTCTTTCCTTTCCACCTTATTTCCCCCAGTTCCACCCTTTTCAAACTCATTTTCTTGTAGGCAACTAAGCTGTTTAGCTTGTGGATTATACTTTCTGCAATTCTTTCACACCATTAAGCAGATACATCTCTGTTTTCCTCTACTCCCTTCACTTTTACACGAAGTAGAGGATACTATAGATATTCTTTTACACTTAGTTTTTTTAAATTTAACAGTATATTCTAGAAATCAGTCCAAGTCAACTCATAGTGATATTTCTATTCCCTTTTGTAGTCACATAGTCCCCCATTACATGGATGTAGCATACTTCCTTCAATATTCCATTACTTAAGGGGATTTAGGCTATATCCGATATTGTGCAATTACAAACAACAATAAAATAAATAACCTGCTTCATATTATTTTTATATTCTTGGAGACGCATCTTTAAAGTAGAGTCTTAGGAGTGGGATTATTGGGTCAAAAGATAAACACATATGTAGTTTTGTTAGTTATTGACAAATTAACATACATTCCTACCTGTATTATATGACAACATTTGTTCCCTCATAGCCTTGCCAACAAAATTTATGGCCATACTTTTATTTTTCCAATCTGATAGATGAGAAATGATATTTTGGTGTTATTTTTGTTTGCATCTCTCTGATTATGAATGAGATTAAATCATTTTTCATATGCTTTATATATGTATGTATATATACATACATACATACATACATATCTACACATATATGACTGTTCACATGTTTTTCCCATTGTTCTATTGGGAAATTAAAGCAATTTGGGGAAAAATATGAAATTAGATTTATCTATCACACCCTACATACTAATAAATTCCAAATTGATTGGAAACCTAAGTGTGAAAAAGAAAACAAAACTATACAGCAACTAGAAGAAAACATGGGCAAATTTTTCTTTAATCTTGGGGTAGGTAAAGGTTTTGCAACTATGAATAAAAATTCAGAGGAAATTTTAAAAATGGACGTGATAAAAAAACAGAAAAATGACAAAAAATGGATAAATTTGATTACATAAAAATAATAAAAAAATTGGCATAGCAAATAATAAAAAAGTAAAAGGACAACTAATAAGAGTAGGAGACTGTTTTCAATATATGTCAAATAATTTAGTGGTTTGTGAATTTACTTGTTTGTTGTTTAGATGGATAGGAAGGCTTGTGAACCCTTCTATTATAGGGTTCTGTTTTCCCTTGTAAGACCTTAAGTTTTTCACCCTTTTTTGTACTTTCTCCAACTAACTGCAAAACACCTTTCCGCTCTTACGCCCATTTTTCTCCACCAGAAGCTATGCATTTCAAAACTCTCCTTTATATATGCTCTTTCTCTAAACCATAACTGCCTTTACACTGTGTCTACGTCTCTAAGTTGCACATGCTGCACATATACTTGGAAATCTCTTCATGCAGTCCATATTCTGATCTATCTGGAAACTTTCCCGGCAATTAAAGGTAGGGGATGGACTTACTATTTCTGTGGATCATGAAATCACCCTCAGTCCCCTTTGCGAGCCTCCATCTTCTATCTTCTCCACAGTTTTTCTCATAAAGGCTTTGTTCTCCTTAAAGCCTTGTGCCTGGGTAAGGCTAAGACAGTAGCATTCGAGATTTCAGTGGAGATTGGTGAGTGTTTTTTACTCACAGCTTGACTTTCAGCTTTCTCTTTCTTTCAAGTATGCTGAGGGCATGATTTTGTGTAGAATTTACTTATCCTTTCTTATTTTCTCTTTTTATTTTTTGAAGATGAAATTTGGAGGAGTGTTGCCTTTGTCTTCAGCTCCATCTATGCCTGATAATTTTTTATTGGTTTTCAGTCAAAGGAAAACCAGAGTCGGAGAGAAGTAAAAGTAGTGATGATAAATTTTATTAGGAAAAACTGTTATAATAAATAAAAGAGATCTTAGCATAGAACTGAGCTCAATTCTAAATACAACAAGGAAAGGTTGGGATTTATAGTTAAGAACAGACTTGGGGACACTGGATGAAAACTTACTAAGTGAAAATTCAGGGGTAGGGGGATTTTGTCCAAACTGACTTTATAGGATTCTTCCTGAAAGCAGGCAGTATAATCAGATACCAGGGGTGAGGGATGAGGAATTTGATCAGATATCTAGAGAGGGTGGAAATTCTTGCTAAACTGACCTACTGTGTTTCCCTGAAAATCAGAACTAGCCGGACAATCAGATCTAATGTGTCTTTTGGAGCAAAAATTAATGTAAGACCCGGTTTTATTTTAATATAAGACTGGGTCTTAATATAATATAATATAATATAATATAATATAATATAATATAATATAATATAATATATAATATAATATAATATAATATAATATAATATAATATAGCATAATATAATATAAACCAGGTCTAATATAAATTTTTGCTCCAAAAGATATGTTAGAGCTGATGGTCCGGATAGGTCTGACTTTCGGGGAAACACGGTAGTCGAGTTCTTGATAGAACTGGAAGGACACAGAAGCCCAAGATTTGAGGCCTAGTCCAAATAGTAGCTCAGATGAGTTTGACCAAAGTTTGGTCAAGGAGAGAATCGTGTCAGTTTCCAAATATTACTAATTTTATATTAATCAGTGTGGGACTTTGTTATATTCTTTGAAATAATATGGAACTGTGTTCTTTTACACAGGGAAGTTTAATCCTTTAAAAGCTTATTTGATTCAAGTGAGTGCACAGCAGTCTTGAGTGTATGGTTAATTTATCACCTCTAGTAAGATGACACCTTTCTGAAACCTCTACCAGGTGCACTATGTATTACCAGGTTTTAGCACTCTCTATCAACACAGATCTCTGTTCCCTAACTGCTAGACTGTGTTTCTATTACCCTTCCTGAACTAAAACTTGAAATTTGCCTCCAGGAAGTAAAAGGGGGCAGTCACAGTGCTTACCTCATTTGTTTTCTTCTTTTAGGGGTCAAAGTGCTGTGTGGGCTACGGTTCCATATCTAAAAACAGTTGTTTCATATGTTTTTTTCTGGTTGTCCAGTGATTTACAGCAAGAGGGCAATTTCTGTAGCAGTTAATCCTTTAATAATAGATGTGGGATCTTGATTCTTACCATAACATTTATTTTGATCATATACATTTATTTTTCAGATTTTATGACAATGGTGCACATGACTAAGGAAAATATAAAAGAAATTCATATGTCTTTAATCCATAACTTTCTTTGGTATTCTTTTCAAGTAGGGCCCTGCTTTATATCCAGCTATCCCAAAATTCTTCAAGATAACCCATGTGTGATATAAGAAAATGGCCTACTCTATTTTATGCATGAGGTCCAACAACTGAATTTGCGAACTCATCCTAGAACAAGTGCTACATACCTCATTGCTTAATATCACTATGGTCACCTTCGAAGTGCTCCCCTTGGGAAGCTATGCACTGACACCAGTGCCTAGTCCACCCTTCAAAGCAATTTTGGAACTCTTTCTGAAATGACCATCAGAGCTGTCATCATATTACCCTTGATGTACTGAATGTTATCAGAATGTCTTCCTTTCAATATTTCCTTTATTTTCGGGTAAGGAAAGAAGTCATTGGGGGCCAGATCAGGTGAGTAGGGAGGGTGTTCCAATACAGTGATTTGTTTACTGGCTAAAAACTCCCTCACAGACAGTACCGTGTGAGCTGGTGCGTTGTCCTGATGCAAGAGCCATGAATTGTTGGGGAAAGGTGCAGGTTGTTGTCATCTAACTTTTCCATGCAGCCTTTTTAGCACTTCCAAATAGTAAACTTGGTTAACTGTTTGTCCCATTGGTACAAATTCATAATGAATAATCCCTCTGATATCAAAAAAAGTTAGCACATCTTTGCAACAAGTTTGTGAACTTAATTGTCAATCCTCGTATTATGAGAAGAAACAAATTTTCTTTGATTTCCTTAATTAGAAAATAGAATATATTTTCAAACAACGATGATTAAAATTTGATAAAAGTTTTTTTTTACCTTCCAAATGCTAAGTGTTTAAAAGGATCCAAGAAAAACTGAAGCAATTTTTTTGCCAATAATTAAATTAATAATTACTCCCAGAAAATGTAGGTTTTACAATATATAAGATACATAGAATATAAAATATAGAATATATAGAATGTAAAACATGTATATTTTAGAATACAAAAAATACAGCATACTTCATTTCATCCTGAAAAACAGATCATAACTTTTAACTAATGACATCTATTTGAAATTTGTTAACTGAATCTTCGAATACAGTAATATATGTGAAATAGCATGACCATGAAGAGATATGATGCTTCTAGTAAAGCAGATGGAATTAGTATGCATCATTAAAAACATATGAGGTGTAAAATATAATACTATTTTGTCAAAAGGATTTAGTGAGCCTCAAAAATGCCTATTTGTGGAAAGATCCTACAGATCTCTGAGTTTCCTTGTTAATTTTTATAGTTTGAAATTTTACAAGAACCAACTTAATATTATTTATTTTGATGCCCTTAATTATCTTATCCTTTCATTAACTTAACAAGAAAATGGAAAAAGCACTGGCAAAATGACCATGATAGTGCTTTACTATGTATGCACAATTTACTTATTTGTGATTCTAGCTCTATTGATGGGTATCCTTCCAAATTATAGTTATATCTATTCCTAAAGTACCGTTAGAAATATTTTTTATGATTTAAGTGACTAGTCTGAGAGAAATGTACTGTACTAGCTAGTACTTCTCGTTGCCCACCAGTGATCTACCCGTTAGTATAACAAGATAACCGTTTGTAATGTTCTCTGTCAGCCTTAATTCTTTGTCTCATCATACAAACACTGCCAAATGTGGCATAATTTTATCTTACTACTAGCTACATTCCCAGCTCATTCATCACAATAACCTGTTTATTAATCACTAGGTACATACATTTTCTTGCCATGACACAATATTAGGCAATTTTATTTAGTTTACACTTTGAGTCCATTTGCTACAACTGTAATGTCTTTAACCTTACTTTTCTCCTTTTTTGATTGAGAAAAATCTTTATTAATAAAAAAATGAATTTTAATAAAATCCAGGAGCTATATGTAGAAATTATTTCTTTATAGCTACTATATAAGCTGTGTATTAGCATCCATATCATAAAATAAAAATATAGACTCCTGATTGAACTTCCCTATAATTCAAAAGCCTGCCTATGTATTTTTTAAATTCTTTCTGCCCCTTTAGAATTTGAAAGGAACAGTTATTATGATTGATAGTAATACAAAGATAACTGGAAAATCTCTAAGTATTAGTGCACTAAATAACACACTTCTAAATACCTCTGGGGTATTTAGGGGTAAAAATAAATCAGCAAAAGCAAGTTCAAAAGTTTTTTGAACAGAATAAAAACACATTCTATCTACATGTGTGGGATGTGCCCAGAGCAGTACATGGAGAAAATTTATGGAAATTATGTCTATGTCAGAAAAGTAGAAAGATGTCAAATCAATGATATCTGTATTTAAAAATAGAGACAGAACAAATGTAGGCAGGCACAAGGAAATAATAGGAAAGAGCAGAAAACAATGAAATAGAAAACAGAAAAAATACAATAGAGAAAATTCATGAATTTCAAAGCTGTTTCCTTGACACAATAAATAAAATCGATGAAACTCTAACAGGATTGATTGGGGAAAAAAGAGAGCAGTGACACAGCTTACCAATATCAGAAATGAAAGAGGAAACATCACTACTGATTTTACAGCGATTACTAGAATAGCAAGTAGATGTTATTAACAACTTTTTGCTAATAAATGTGGCAATTTTGGTTAAATGGACAAATCATTTGAATGCCACAAACTCCTAAAGATCATTCAAGAAGAAAAAGATGATTGGAATGATCCCATATCTATTCAAAAAGTTAATTTCTAGTTAGAAAATCCCCAGGGGGAATTCTAAGAAATTTATGAAAAATATTGTCAATTCTTATGTTCCATTTTTTTAAATCTCTTCCTTTATTCATTTCTCCTTCCAATCCTTTCTTTCTATGTTTTTGGTATGTTTCCCCCAGTATTTATGATTTTGAAGCAAATGAAATCACTTTGTACATCAGGCTTTAAAGATTTCCAGTATTCTAGGATTAAGCCGAGATGACAAAGTAAATAAGCAGTTAATATAAACAATATAAATATAATCATGCATAGGTCTAAATATCAGTTCACAAAAAGGACTAATATTTATAATCTCTTTTACCATTTCTCATCAATATAGTTTGCCCCATGAGCATTAATAAAACAATTTCTAAGGAATTGCTGCTCTATTGTACTGACCCCCGTAACATTCGAATCATTCTTTTCATTCTCTCTTGTCTTTGTAGATTTGTCGAAATGTATAAATTCAGGTCATTGAAAACATGCATGGTTTTCACCCTGTGTATTCTTAATTTTTCAACTCATTAACAATTTTTTCAACACCATTTGCAATAGTCCTTTTGTGATGGCCAATGAATTATCCCTAGATGTTGACATTTACACACACACACACACACACACACACACACACATACACAATGGCAACTTTTTATTCATATTGAAATGTTTTTGAAAGAAACACTATGTAATTTCTTTATTAAAAAAAAACAAAAACAGAAACAAAACTATTGATGCTAAATATCCCTAGATTCTCTTATAAATTTGTCTACTTAAATTTGTTTGTTATTCTGCTGTTGTTGGAATTGTTATGTTTCTTCATGTTATATAATTAAGACCATACATTTGAGGATCTATGAGCAAAGCATATTATATACATGCAATTACATGCAGGGAAATATTAGTGCTCTGATATTTTGAATTTACTTTAGCTTGTAAGTAGTATATATCATTTTAGTTTATGTTTAAATAATGAAATTATAGTAAAGCTTTATACTTATTGAAAATGTATGAACAAATATTATAAGTGTCGTAAACAGCCATAAACCTGAGATAAATGTTTTTAAATCTGTTGCTCAGGCACAGAACAAATTGTTTATTGATACAAATCTGAAGGATCAACTTTTCACTTAGCTACTAGTTCTATAAAAGAGCTTGAACTTTTTGTGGAAAACAAATCAAAACAAAAAAAATAATGTTCCTCAGACAACTCTATTATATTGTACACAACATCCAATATCCAATAAAAAATTAAAAGACATTTGAGAAAGCAAGAAATAGAATGTACAATATAGGGATAAAATTAACAGAAACTAATTTCTCAAATAATCCCAATATTGAAACTAGCATAAAAATACTTTAAAGGAATTATAATTTTTATCAAACATTCACAGGAAAATATGGAAAGATGAGTGAAAAGGCATAAAATCAGGAATAAAATTAGAATTATAAAAACAAAATATATTCTAGAATAGAAAAGCATGCTTTCTAAAATTTTAAAAAAACAACACACATACAAAACCGCAAAATGAATAATGTAAAGAGAGAATCATTGAAGTAGAAAATATTAACTGATATTATCCAAAATAAAGAGCACACACATAAGACAATGACAAGGGACAATATCATATAAACTAACAAAGATGTCATTAGAGTCATAGTAGGAAAAAGGGCAGAATTGGGCAGAAAAATTATCTACAAAAGTTGAAATTACCTAAAAAAAAAACTGATGAAAATTTTCCAAAATTACTTAAAATGATCAATCCATATATACAAGAAGGTCAGAAAGCCAAACCTAGGCACATGGTGGTTCAATTATTGAGTACAAAAGATGAGGAGAAAATCCTAAAATCAGTCATTAAAGAAAACACATACATAGAGGGGATCAATTATGATAGTGCTGACTTCACATCAACAACAAAGCAAAACAGAAGAAATTAAAATTACATTTTTACAGAACATACAAAGGTAACATTAAAATTCTGTATCTAGTTAAAATTCAAATTATATTGTCTGATAAATCAAAGCTGAGATCATTTGTTGCCAGCAGACTAGCACTGCGAGAAATGCCAAATGGAATTCCTTAGCATGATACCAGTTGAATGTTTGAATTTACAGAAAGGATTAAAATGGTAAATAAGTGCTAAAATTTTAAATTAAAAGTTATGTTGTACTCCTTAGAGCAACAACTAAAAGAGAAAAAGAAAGAGAGAGAGAGAGAGAAGAAATACAGTTGAATATATGTAATATTTTATCAGTCCTAAAAAAGGCAGGAAAGTAGCATCAAAAGAACAAAAAGGAGAAGGAATACTTAAGGAATACTTATAAAAATAGTAAAATCATAGTCTTAAATGCAACTATATAAATAATTACATTAAGTATAAGTGGATTTAAACACAATTAAAATGCAAACATTGTCATGATAAAAAAAAGCAGGACCTAACTATATGCTGTCTATGAGATTAACTTTATATATAAATGCAAATACTACGTATGAGAAAGCTGTAGTGACTACATACAAAGCTGACATAAATCGAGTACTACCAGATATTAAGAGGGACATTTCATAATGATAAAAGGATCAATTAGTCAAAGACAGGAAAATTTTAATAATATTACCTTCAAAGCACATGAAATAAAAATTGATCAGAATAAAGAAAAGGAATGTAGATAACTCCAAGTAGTTGAAAATTATGTAAAGATATTTTAAAACCTATTAGTCAAAAATAAATAATAAGGAAGTTGAAAATATTTCAAAACAAACATTAATGAAAATACAATGCATCAAAATATGGGGTGGACACAGCCAAAATTACTTATCTTATAAAGTTAGAAAAATTTAAACTCAATGATCTAAGCTTCCATCTCAAGAAGAATTCAAAAATGAGAGCAAAGTAAGCAAAAGTAAGAGAAAAGACATAAACAAGATAAGATCAAAAATCACTGAAGTAGAAAACATATGAACAGATAGAGAAAATCAATACAGCAGAAGTGGTTGTGGTTCTTTGGAAAGTTTAAGATAGTTTATACACACTCCTAAGAAGCTTGATGAAAAAAATATATGTAAATCACTAATTACCAGTATTAGGAATGAAAGCAAAAGTAATTGAGGTTTTTGCCTTGTTGAAATTTACCGTTTGATATTGGAATACATTCTTAAATAAATGTGGTTATGTTATACATCATTTTAATGCATACTTCTCGCTTTTTTTTGCTAATAACTTATTACTTGCTATCTATTTTATATTTATTTTAGACTATAGAAATGATGTTAGACAAAAAGCAAATTCGAGCTATTTTCTTATTCAAGTTCAAAATATGTCGTAAAGCAGAGGAGACAACTTGCAACATCAACAAGGCATTTGGCCTAGGAACTGCTAACGAACGTACAGGGCAGTGGTGATTCAAGAAGTTTTGCAAAGGAGATGATAGCCTTGAAGATGAGGAGCGTCAGTGGTCAGTGGCCTGCCATCAGAAGTTGACAACGACCAGTTGAGAGCAATCCTCGAAGCTGATCCTCTTACAACTACATAGGAAGTTGCCGAAGAACTCAACATCGGCCATTCTACAGTCGTTCAGCATTTGAAGTAAATCGGAAAGGTGAAAAAGCTTGATAAGTGGGTGCTTTAGGAGCTATCCAGAAAAAAAAAAAAAAGAATCGTCGTTTTGAAGTGCTGTCTTCTCTTACTCCACGCCAACAACAACGAACCATTTCTCGTTGGATTGTGACATGTAAGGAAAAGTGGATTTTATACGACAACTGGAGATGACCAGCTCAGTGGTTGGACCGAGAAGACTCTCCAAAGCTCTTCCCAAAGCCAAACTTGCACCAAAAAAGGTCATGGTCACTGTTTGGTGGTCTGCTGCGGGTTGATCCACTACATCTTTCTGAATCCCGGCGAAACCATTATGTCTGAGAAGAATGCTCAGCAAATCAATGAGATGCACTGAAAACTGCAACACCTGCGGCCGGCATTGGTCAACAGAAAGGGCCCAGTACTTCTCCATAACAACACCCAGCCGCACGTCGCACAGCCAATGCTTCAAAAATTGAACGAATTGGGCTACAAAGTTTTGTCTCATCTGCCATATTCACCTGACCTCTCCACCAATTGACTACCAGTTCTTTAAGAATCTCAACAACTTTTTGCAGGAAAAACGTTTCCACGACCAGCAGGATGCAGAAAATGCTTTCCAAGAGTTTGTCGAGCCCTAAAGCACAGATTTTTATGCTACAGGAATAAACAAATTTATTTCTCATTGGCAAAAACGTGTTGATTGTAGTGGTTCCTATTTTAATTAATAAAGATGTGTTTGAGCCTAGTTATAATGATTTAAAATTCAGGGTCTGAAACTGCAATTACTTGTACACCAATCTAATAATAGGGCTAAGATCTTATAGATATTAAAAGGATAAAAACATTATGAAAAATTTTGTGCCAATAACTTTGACAACATCTATGAAATAAATAAGTTCTTTGAAAACGTAACTTACTAAACTGACCCAAGAAGAAAGACAAGCTGAATTGTCCCATATCTGTTAAAGAAATAACTCTAAGAGAAAATCTTTCACCAAGAAAACTATCTGACTAGAGCACCTCACAGTGAATTCTATCAGATATTTAAGGAAGACATACTGATCTTAAACAAACAATTAAAACTCTTCCAGAAAATAGAGCAGGAATACTTGCCAACCATTTTTGTGCGGCCAAGATAACCCTGATCCAAAACCTGGCAAGAACTTTATAAAAAATCAGAAACATATATTTTATCCACAATAAAGATTTAGAAAATTAAGTTCAGAAATATATAAAGTTTACCACAAAATTACAGTAAATAAGATAATGACTGGATTATTGGAACAGAATATAAATTTCAGAATTATACCCATACACTCATGACCAGTTTTCCAAACATGTCACCAAAATATTTGCACAAACATGTCATAGCAACTTTTTCATAATAGCAAAATGTTGGAATCAACTCAAATGTGCTTCAACAAGAGAAGGGATAAACAATTTGCAGCAATAAAAAGGACCAATCTGCTGATACACAGAAGGATAAGTGTCCACAGAAATATGTTCATCAAAGACAGAAGAGTATATATTGTATTCAATTTATTTGAAGTACACAGGTAGTAAAAACTAATTTTTGATGATAGAAATTAGAATAGCATTTTCTGGGGGAAGTGAGGAATGACTGGGAAGTGACACAAGGGAATTTTGGTGATAACAGTACACTCTATCTGCTGGAGAGTATTGATTACACAGATGAGTACTTGTCAAAACTCATTGTATTAAATCCTAAGATCTGTACACTTTATATATGCAATTATATCTCACTAAAATGGGTCTTGCTTTAGATGTAATACATGAAAAAGTATAGCATTAAAAATTTTTGATTGTGCATGCCTTGTGGAACTCCTGACATTGACAGAAACAATTAGAGAGATACATATTACTGATAGTAGCAGAAAGCATACTTTATAACTGCTCACTTACAAGACAATTGAATAATAAATGTTGGTAAACAAGAGACCAGCTATGGTTTCTTCTTGATTCATGGTCATGCCGCGTCAACAACCTCAGGTTGGTTTAACTTTGCTGACATTCACCTAAACAATGGGTTCTGACATGCTTTAGATTGATGCATGGCTAAGTGCAGCCACGATTCTCAATCAGGTAGTTAATGATAACTTTACTTTAATACATTTACATTATTGGAACTGAAGATATAGAGTCAATTGCCATAGAATTAATATTTGTTTTCCTTTGTATAATTTGAACTTAAAATATGTGGATCAAGGTTAGAAATTCTCACTTCACTCCCATATTCAACTTCCCACAAAAAATTAAATTTCTTTGTAGTCTATAACTGCTCTCATTTTATTCTGATTAGGAACAAAACAAATTTAACATTGAAAAATAAAAGTGGCTCTACTATTTAAAACAAAGAGCCTCATGTAAATTATTCTGCCAATTTAAAATTCACATTCTGTTTCATGGTCGCTTCTTTCCTTTTCTATTTTCTTCCAAGCAGGTGCATCATCACCTACCTCCTCCCACGCTGGTTTCTGGGGGCAGAGAGAAGGTTATACCATCATCACTACATCTATCTATCTGTCTGTCTGTCTGTCTGTCTACCTACCTACCTACCTACCTACCTATCTATGACCAAAAAAAAGTATACACATTTTAAGAAAGGAAAACTGTATTGAAATTGTAAAACTAAATATATACTGATAACAAAAGATGAATACAAGTCACATTTGACTTCTGCAATTACAAGAGGTGCTCAAAGTGGTTACCATCAGTGTAATTTTAATACAGTTTTTTCCTTTCTTAAAATGTGTATACCATTTTTTTTGCTCTCTCTCTCTCTCTCTCTCTCTCTCTCTCTCTCTCTCTCTCTCTATATATATATATATATATATATATATATATATATATATATATATATATATATATCTCACTGGATTATAATCTAAATTTGATATCTTTCCACCAACTGAAACTACCAGGACTGTGTACCATACACATTGAATATGTCAAGGTTGATATGCACTGGATCCTGCCCAGAAATTAAGTCGGTTAATACTTAGAATAGTACAAAGTGGACACATTATACATTATATTACTTCCAGATTTAAAATATTTAAGTAAATCAGCTTTAGGGGAACACAGAACTCTCTACAATTATTTGAGTATTATTTACAGTAATAATAGAGAGTGTAGGAAAAAAATCAAAATTTGATAATTTTTTATTTCAAGAAACAAAAGGATAAAATTTTTAACACCTAATCCATACATTTAATTTTATAAAATAATTTGGTGCTTCTGATAATTTAGCTCTTTTACTTGTTTTGAAATAATATCATTGTTGAATTTCTTATCAATTTGTTAATTTTTATAAAATAAATTTAAAATATTTCATAATTATGTACCTTTTGGCTTTCATGTTTCCAAGTAAAAGTAATTCTTTATAGTTAAGTTACTTGCTTATCATTAGGCATGAATAAATCCGCTCTTTCATATCTATTTATCTAATTATTTACCTATCTACACCCATCCATGAAAACATATCAATGCATATACTCTTTTTTTCTGTTTAAAAATCCTGATTATTTTAACTGGTTTAAAGCATTTCAGAGTTCAATAGTTGAGGAACAGCTATTTGTTGCATTGTTTGAAAATATTCGATTTTAGCAATGAAAAAACTGATGAAGCTCATAAACTGTGTTAAGTATAGATAAGAAGTTAGAAAGCAGAGCATGTATGAGTTAAAATTAAAGATGATGGAAGGACTAAGAGTAGTGATTATTCATGAGGTACTAAATATGCATGAGGTACCAAAGGCGCTAAATAACAGGATATATTAAATATACATGAGTGATATGAAGTGCTCGTTATTTATGAGGTTTTAATTCAGCCACCCATTGGTGACACCCATTTTGTCTCTGACAGTTCTATGCCCAAGAAACTCACAAAAACTGATTACTGTTCAGCAAGTTAATTGGCAAACTACAGCTATTAGCCAGGCAACTTGTGCTGGGTCTCTCTGATAAAGCAAGAGTGTCATTTGCCCTGGGCATTTTCCCCACGTGGGCTCCCTTTCTTGAAATTCAACTCTCATTCTAGTAACTGTGTCATCACAGGAAAGGCAAAGAGACAGGACAATTAAACATTGTGTAAGACAGATTCAAGTTAGGACAGTCCTTCCAACACACTTGCACTTTATTCTAAATGTGCTAACTTTCTCTTTCCCCTTGCTTCATTCTATGTGTACTAAATGTACTTAACAAGCCTTGTGATTCTAGTGTTTCATTTGGTATGTGAACCTTTCTGTTCCACGGCCACTGGAAAAGCTTCCTTGTTAGTGTACTTGTAGTTTACTATTGTATTCAGGAAACGCCCCACACAACGAGGGTACTAAGCCCTACATAGTTATTTTGTTGGCAGAGAACGGAATCAAATTATTTTCAGGTGAATATGTACTGCAGTTATTAACTCTTTTCATCTTCACAGAAAAACAACTTAAATTTCAAACACAGATTATTTTGTTAACATAGGTAGAGGTGGATACATATACAGGTTTCCCCACTATCTGAAAGTGGAGAATTCCTATGAAACGTTTTATAAGTCAAAATGGTGGAAAGTGAAAAAGCTGTTACCTCAGGACACATCTTGCTAATGGATGCATAAAATAAACGAAATAAAGCACAGAATCTCACAGACAGTTCAAAGCTATGGCAGCTTGATGCTGAGATGCTGAGTGTGTTCCCGGGGAAGGAGCTGGCAGTGTGACTCTCGCTGCTCCGGGTGCACTCTGCCTCTATTATGGCTCCCTCCAAAATAAACTCTGAACAGTATTTTTCACTTGTTGCCTTTTTACATGAAAGTGAAAATCCTCTTCGTGTTTCATTTGGTTGGTGAAAATAGATACTAATACTAATGTAGGTCTTTCATAAAAGCGAGGTGGCATTGTTGGTACTTACAGTACTACCGCAGACCCAGGGAAAAGCCCCAAGACTGAACATCTGCCTCCAGAAGGGGGAAGCAGGGCAAGACCCCAGAATGAAGCCGGCCACTTCAGTCTAGCAATTCTCAGATTTTATAAAGGAAAACTTACATAGGAGGTGCTCCTTGGGGACAAAACAGACAGCCTCCACCACTTGGAAGGCACCAAAGAAATATATAGGGTGAAGGGGAGGACAGTCACAGGTACTGGTGCATGAATGCATCGAGTTATGGGAAATTATTGTGATGC
Organism: Rhinolophus ferrumequinum; assembly: GCF_004115265.2. NCBI lineage: Eukaryota > Metazoa > Chordata > Mammalia > Chiroptera > Rhinolophidae > Rhinolophus > Rhinolophus ferrumequinum. Next base: position 4,892,878 of record NC_046285.1, on the reverse strand, counting down.
GTGACCAGGTCAGGACAACCGCCTGCTCCAGGAACCAGCACGTAGCAGGAGGCAGGGGAGGGGTGCTGATTTATGACAAAATGAACACAGATTTTGATCAGACAGTCTGTAGCTGGTTTTCGTGGTAAGTGAGCTCAGTTCTCGTCCAGGTCCAGCTCACCAGTTTGGCAGTGGTCATATTGTTACTGGTCCAAAGTGTGTGTGCCTGATGCTTCGAAAGGGCAAAACTCAAAACGTCAGAATTTGGAATAAGGCAAAATGTGTTGATCGAGAAGGTGCCAACCTGAAAAACAGAAGTCTTAGTAGATCCTGAAATCCATCTTTAAAAAAGTACCGAGTTCAGGTTTCTTTTATGTCAAAGGAAGGGAAAATGGGAGTGGTTGTTTTGTAAAGACTCAAGCCCCAAGCACAATTCCCCTAAGGAGCAGCCTGTCTAAGGCAGGAGCTCTCGGCCCGAAGGCCATGAGAACAGATCAAGGTTGAACAAGATGGAGTCAGAGAGACCGAGTATCTTACTCTGTTCCAATATCATAGAATAGTCTCTTTTTCACAGACATAAAGCAAACTTTCAAAAAGTGGGGGATACCTGTATATTGTTTTAATGTAGGTTAAAAACAACTTATGCTCGAGGGTTAAACACACAAACACAGAAAACAATTAACTTATTCAGCGGGTCACTATAGCAAATGAGTAAATTTGTACATGTGAAATGATCATAGCTAGGACTTATTTGTTGATGTGAATTAATTTCGATGACTCTTTTCAAATGATCGTTTGATGTTAAGTAAAATTAGAAATGTTACCTTGGGAATAGGAACACATTACTTTCTCTGTCAGAACAACACCACTCCTGTCTTTTCCCTACACTGGTGATGAACTCCTGCTGACACATTCGAATTTTCACTGAGGCCCACTTTTGAGAGGTCAGTGGACTCCTCACCATGGAGTCAAATGTTGCAAGGTGAAGCTAACCAGCCAGTATTGGTTTAAATCCATGACCTTGGCCTGTTGAGCAACATGAAAATGTTAGAGGAAGAGTGTCAATGGCTTAGCACAGGGAAGAATTCAAGTGTGAACCAAGCAATAAAGTTAAAACTGTTTATTGTGAGGTAGTCTATTCCACAATGGGAGTGAGGCTGCCCTCGAGCAGGAGACAGCCCTGACCCTACTTACAGCAGTGGTTTTTATTAGTCAGGTATATTTTAATATGGGAGGAATATTCTTATTAGTTCTCAGAAGGGGTGGGTTTTTCCAGGAATTTGGGATATACTCCTTTTTTAGTCCCTAATATGGTCCTCTCTGGAAGTGTCATGGTGCTAGGGTGTGTGTCATTTAATAATAAGTAAAGGTATTACAATGACTGCATAATGAGGCTGGAGGTTACTTGGAGGTGAATCTTGTCACCATCTTGGTCTTGGCCAATTTACCTGGTTTCTTTCTCACATCTTGATTTACTGATCCCTTGTCTTCAGCTGGCAGTTAGTGGTTTTTCTTGCAGGTCCTTCCCCCCACATCTCAAAAACACTGATTATTTTAACTGTGGTTGAAAATTCTAGATTAAACTAAGATTGAATGCAGGGTCTAACTTATCAAAAATGACAGGACGTGGGTATAGCAGAGTTTGCCAGGAAGAAGCGTTGTTCCTATGGATTACCTGTGGGCAGCAGATTGGGAAATTCACATGTAAATAAGAAGAGGCTCCTGGAATTCCATAATGATAGCCACCTGGAAATTTATCCTAAATTCCAACAGGTGTAGAGGAATATGAGCAGTCTTTTGTCATGCTGGCTATTACTAGGCTAACTTTTCTGTCTCTTTCTCTCATTCTCTGGCTGCTGTAATTTTAATTTGGAACATTTTAGGATTTTCTTCTTGCCAACATACAAAGAAAAATATCAAATATACTTTGCTCCCATATATGCTTTGGAATCATGGTAATATTTTGGAACTAGAGAAAAGTAATGGCAGCATAACTGTATGAATGTACTAAATGTCAGCGGATCATTCATGTTTAATTATTTAACTTTATGTTGTATAATTTCACTTCAAATTATTAAAAATAAAAAAAAAGCTGCTACAGAGAGAAAAATAGAGGGAGTGCATCACGTGTACTAACTTCTCTGGAATAACGCTTTGATTTCATTTTAATGAACTTTCAATTTGATTGAACCATAAAGAAGTTGAGTTTCACAATGATTAGAAATAGAAATGCATCACTACCTCACAAGGTGATAAGTAGGATTTCAGCCACAAATAACAGAAATGCTCAACTAAGATGGCATAATCATAAGAAATACATTGTCTTACAGAACCTGAAATTTGTTAGTACTGTGTTCAGGTTTTGTTATTTAATCAACAACACCAGTGGTGTTGTTTTTTGTTATTGTTGTTGTTGTTGTTTTCAATTATTAAATTTATTGGGGTGACAATGGTTTGTAAAATTGTATAGGTTTCAAGTGTACAACTCTGTAATGTATCATCTTATAAGTGGATCAAACGTATGGTGGTGGAAGCATAACTAACCGACTTTGGGTGGTGAGCACATAATGTGTTTTTCTTTTTCTATTCTGCCAAATTCAGTGTGCTGAAAGCTTCTCTCTCAGTCTTCTTACAGCAGCCACAGGTGTGTGCAACACATTGAGATTCAGCGACAATGCATACTAGAAAGAGAAGGACCATTTCTTCCTTAGGGTTCCTTTTAAATAATGGGTATTTTTTCCAAAAAGTCTTTGAAGACATTTCTTTACATCTCACTGACCAGAATTGAGTCACATGCACGTGAACTAATTGTTGTAACGATGTTGCCACAATTGGTCTTAAGACAAACTGAGATTGGAATAGACCTATCTTTCCATAAGAGGGGAACAAATTGGGGTCCATAAGCAAAGGAGAAGAAGGTAATTCTAGTAGTCAGCCCTAAGAGGCTATACAAATGATAATGTAACAATGAATACACAGTATATGAAATATACAAGAACTAAAACTGCCGTTGTCTCAATATAGTAGGAATTTGTAAGTGATAAATTCACATGTACAATAGTTTGGGCATGATTACTTAAAAATTAGTGTAAATCCTTGCATAAACCATACAAGAAAAATCTTCCTTATTGTTTTTTGATTCTAATGAAACTTTTTAAAAGCCAATTTTAGTTCAAATTTAGAAGCTGTATAGTATATAATGAAAAGAGCGTAATATTTATTGCCAAAAAAAATCTTAGGTTCATTTTATTTTCTACAGTTTTAAAAATGATTAACCCTGGGGAAAAAGCTTTACCTCTCTTTAGCCTCAACTTTCTCATCTATGAAATGACGATAATCAGATTATACTCTGAGATTATTTTTCAAAGATAGTAAAATATCTGTGTTGGGCATGTAGTATGTTATCTATTTTTATTGTTTTATAAATAGAATAAAAATATATGGCAAGCCAACCTCTTCACTAGACTCTCCCTTTTAATTATTTTGTTTTAGTAATCAACATCAAATATAGAAGCTAAACCAAGTGAATGTATTATTAATTGTAGTATATGATATTGTAAGGGTTCAAAATAAGTTGCTCCAAGATGTGTCTCTACGATAGGGGATTATTTTGTCATGAAGGCAATTGAGACCCTGTAGGTACAAGAGAAACTTTTACGTCTCCCTTAAGGAATTTAAATTGGGGATCTTGCCCATAAGAAGACTTATTAACAGAAATAACTTTTAATGACCTATATACATGGCAAGGCAAACATCTAAATACTGAACATCTACTCTTCTTATTGTCCTGCAAATTACCCTCCTCCCCTTTAAAGCCTCAGACCTCTTACATTCCTTAGGTCAGGATGCCATTCATATATACCTCACATTATCTTTTTTTTGTTTTTTTCCTGAGCCTCTCGTGTGTGTGGGGTTCTCATACCTACATATGTAATTAAATTTGGTTATTTTTTCTTGTTAAATTCTCATGTTGATTTAATTATTAGAACAGCTGAAGGAACCCAGAAGGGTAGAGGAAAACCTTTTCCTCCTCAAAAAATGTGAGATCAGATCAGTATGCTTTACTTTCAAACATGAAGACAATTTATTTTTAAAAAAAGAATGCTAAGATCAGGATAAACCCAATAATAACATTTATTGGGATATAGTCCATAAATAATGATTTATTTGATTTCATTAGTCAAGTAATGAAATAACCAGATTAAGTGATTATACAAGTTATATACTTGAGTTGAGGTCATACAAAGAAAGAGAATCAATGCAATGAGTGATACTGTGATTATTTCTCCCCTAACAGAAATTTTGGTAATTAATACCCACATGGAACCCCAAGTCTTCTACAATAGTCTTAAACCATATGTTTCCGCTCTCTTTTTGTTTAGCATAGGTTATCTACCCACACAGAAGCATAGCCTTCCTTATCTATTAATCTCCATGCCTTTGTATAACGAGAAGCAAGTTTGTTTTATTTGTTATTTATAAGGTTTTCATCATAACAACCTTGACTATGTGAATGGTGTCCTTGAGAGAAGATTTCACATATTGTTAGAAATGGACAGCACTCGAAAGGATACTTTTGGGTATTTGAAAGTTTAACTTAGTAAATAACGTGTAGGGGTGACCAGCATCTTTTATGCACTGTTCCTTTGTTCTCCGAGGAAATTATCCACTTCAGTGACCTACATGGTTTCTCTTCAAAATACACGTGAACAATTTTGTCATTTATATTGATTTTGGGGTGGTCAAAACAGTGTTGCCACAAAGATTTAGAAAGCATTTTCAGCCTCGGCAAAGAAAAAAGAGAAAATGGCTTTTAGTAAAGGGAAATAGGCTAAATTTTTTGGAAAGGATTTCCTTTGATGTGCCAACATTCAGGCTTTTCCACTCCTCCTCATACTTATTTCCCAATAGTATTCTTCATGTTCTATGCTCAGTTGTAACAAGTAAATTACATCTTCTAGAATCAAACACTAATTAAGCTTGAGCAGAAAAACTAACTCTATGGCACACCCGCCTTTCTGCAGCTACTCCCATAAAGGATCAGATTCCTATAGTACAGCTGTACTTTTCTCTATTTTCTCATAGAAATTTATCTATTTTAAATACATAATGTCTCTCTATGATTAAATTGAAAGGATCCATCAAAGTATTATTTATTTATCTATCCATCCATCTATTCATCCTTTTTTCTACCCACTTATTTATTTCAAGAAATATTAATCATAGCTTGGGCCTTCATGCCAATTGATGAATAAAATGCATTATTTAAATAACAGTCTTATTATTGAACTATATGATATATAAATTGCTGTAAAAATTATCTGCAGCTGTCATAGTGATGTCATTTTAGTATTAAAAAAATGAAAGCATGTATCTCCTTAAAATGTAATATTTTAATTATTTGTTATAATCTTATTTTTATATTTTTTTACTCAAAGTGAAAGTATGTTTTAATACTATGTTCAAGAAAAGTGAGAAAATAAAAAATTTGTGAGAGGTTTAATTTCAAAAGCTTGTAAAGTTTATATTTATTTTTCAAATTCTAAATTGCACCCTTTTTGATTGCTGGCTCCAAGCAATAGAATAAGAAAAGATATAATGAAAACAAAACTGTGTTGATGAAATTTGATTCTGGATACATCTGTATCTTTAAATTTGGTCTTCATTCCTATCATTCTTCCTAGGTCCATTTGACTCTTTAGATGTATTTTGTCTCCAGTGACATTTAACTACAAAGAATTTACACTTTCCTCTTCATTCCCTAATTCTCATACTAAGTGAGCAGGAAAGAGATGACATCTCTAGTTGTCACATCTTATGCTCAATGTTGTAACTTGTTCTTTTACATTTCTAAAAAAACCAAAATATTGTCAAATCACAAATTTGTTAAATATGACATGTTAATTTCACAACTTTTTAAATGTATCAAACTTCTGCAAACTTAATAGGGCAAAGAAAATCCTGACTGTGAACCCTAAATCAAAACTTGTTTGGATGCTGGATGGAATTACTGTTGTCATTCTGTTGTAGGAGCCCCAAAATAACTTCCTCACACCTTCTAAGTTCTTCTGGTGGGGCTAATAAAATTAACAGGAGACAGATTAACAGGGAAAATAACCAAATTTAATACATATGTACCTGTGAGGTGCTGTAAGAACATGAGACCAGAGGACAAATCAGGCAGTTGAGGCTTATATGTGATTCTGGAGCTAAGGAGAAGAGGGGGTGATAGTTTGGAACTTCAAAGGGCATGAAGGCAAATCACATGGAGATGGAAAAGCAAGTGATTGGTAAATAAATGTCTGTTGCGCCATCTTTAACAAGGGGACGCAGAGAGGACTTTGACCTAATGGGCCTTGCTAGCTTCCTGCTTGTCCACCACACACTAGTTCGTGGTAAACTACAGTTATCTGTGATGATAGCTCCCTTCCTGGAGCAAGTCCTCTATCTAAATTCCTCTTAGGCAGTTAGGGGGAAGGTCAAAGGTTTTTCCTGAGTCTTTTGTTTCTTAAAAAATAACAGCTTAAAATTATCCATATCCCAAAAGGCATATTTTGGGATGGCAGACTCTGCTCCCCCTCACTGTCTTATGAGGCAAATAAAATTTTTCTAAGCTGAATAAGATTCAGCATTATGGTTCCATTGTGTTAGTCCTGTATGTAATAATAAAATACTTTTACTTATTGTGTTAGATTTCAAAATTCCATCTTTGTATAAATATAAAAATATAGCTGTTGAGGAGAAAAAGAACAAAGAAGACATGGCATTAATATAAAAGAAATAACCAGATGGCAGGTTACACAAAACCTTATCTATATTTAAATTAAATACAAATAATCTAAAGCAATCTCATTAATAAGGTTCATTTTATGGTCATGCAATTTTTTAATTTAAATGATCTGTATTTGTGAAGACGCTAGTGTTGTGGTTCAGAAATAATTGCTCCAAAATGTGCCCCTCTGGTATGCAGATTATTTCATACTGAAAACATTCAAATCATAGAAGACTCAGGAAGAAACTTACTTTTCTCCTAACTGCCTAAAAGAATTAAGAAAAAAGCGTTCTCCAGCAAGGGAGTATCATCATATTAATAGATAAGTACAGTTTAATCTGAACTAGGTGTGATAGATAGGGAGGAGCCTGGAAGGGCCACTGTATCAAAGATCTCTCTGTGTCCCATTGTTTTAAAAGAGCCCAGCAAACATTTGTTTACTAAGCAGTAACTCTTTTCATCTCTGTGTGAATTACCTAACTTTCTTCTCCTTAGCTCCTGTCGTGCGGGGTGTCAGGCGGGGTCTCTAGTCCCACTCCCCACATAAGAACGCAGGACATGGTGAGGTCAAAAAGGAACACCCACGGAGCCATACGTAGGGGAGTCATACCACTATACTCTCACTGGCGGCTGGGTTGGAGACACAGGAAGCAGGAGCAACACAATTCTCAACCCTCACTGTGCCGCTTGCAGACTCAGCCCCCATCTCCTTGCTAGCTCCCCCTTTTTTCTGCTAGCGTAGCCACGGCAGTTATATTACTGGCCAATGGCTCACTGGTTACAGCTGACGGCCAACTAGCCACAGATGATGGCCATTTGATCACAGTCGACGGCCATTTACTACCTGAGCCAGCACCTTTCTATGTGAGGCCGAGAGCCTGGAAACTGCTTTTTGGGGCTTTGTCCCCACACTCCACCCCTACAGGGTCTCGCCTCACAATCTACATGACAAGCGTCTTCCGCGAGGGGCCCTGTGCGAGGAGCCTGGAGGTGAATGCTATTTCCTGGACACAGCCAAGCTCTCTGGTCACAGCCAGGGTTTCTCAGGGCACCACCAGTACTTCTGGGCACAGCCAGACTTCCTGGACTTCTTAGGGTACCACTAGTCTCCCCGGGCACACGAGGGCCTCTCAGGGCACTGCCACTCTCTCTGGACACAGCCAGACTTCCTGGACTCAGCCAGGGTTCTCAGGGCACTGCCACTCTCTCTGGACACAGCCAGACTTCCTGGACACAGCCAGGGCTCTCAGGGCACTGCCACTTTCTCTGGACACAGCCAGACTTCCTGGACTCAGCCAGGGCTCTCAGGGCACTGCCACTCTCTCTGGGCCTCTCGGTACCGTGCTGGAAAAACAGCGGCTCACAGTCAAGGTGCTTACATATTCTCAATGGTGGCTGGTCAAGACACAAAAGCAAACATCCGCCAGTTCCACTACATGGTGGTATGTTCCCAAACAAATAGTCAAGCTGTCCATTAAATTAGGGATGGAAGGCAATCCCCCATAGTCCATAGTCATTAGCCAGGGCTGTCCTGGGGGTAAGGGATGACCTGGACCTCACCCTCAGCTCCCACGGTGGACTCAGCAAGCCATTCCTCCTGGGACTACAAGTCCTGCATCCGGGCTGCCTCAGCAAGCACTTTCCAACCTACAGGGCCGCAAGGACCTTCGCTTTCTCCAGCCTCTGCTGGTTGGGGAACCGTCCACGTCTTCCCACCCCTCCATGGGGGTCCAGCTCTCCGGCAGCTGCTCCTCCTGGTTTTCCTGCAACTGAGTGTTCATAGGCACAAACTGCTCCACCGCCCTTCGGAGAGCTTTGGCCGACACCGTACCCTGCTCGCTGCGCCATGTGTAGTGCAGGGGATCCTGCCGACTTCGCCATGTGTCGTGCGGGGCGGCCTGCGGGGTCTCTGGTACCCCTCCCCACATAAGAATGCAGGACATGTTGAGGTCAAAAAGGAACACCCACGGAGCCATAGGTAGGGGAGTCATACCACTATATTCTCACTGGCGGCTGGGTTGGAGACACAGGAAGCAGGAGCCACACAATTCTCAACCCTCACTGTGCCGCTTGCAGGCTCAGCCCCCATCTTGCTAGCTCCCCCTTTTTCTGCTAGCGTAGCCACGGCAGTTATATTGGTGGCCAATGGCTCACTGGTTACAGCTGACGGCCAACTAGCCACAGCTGGTGGCCATTTGATCACAGTCGACGGCCATTTACTACCTGAGCCAGCACCTTTCTATGTGAGGCCGAGAGCCTGGAAACTGCTTTTTGGGGCTCTGTCCCCACAGCTCCGAATTTATCTATCTATTTATCTATCTGTGGGGACAGAGCCCCAGAAAGCAGTTTCCAGGCTCTCGGCCTCATGTGGAAAGGTGCTGGCTCAGGTAGTAGATGGCCGTCAGCTGTAGCTGGTTGGCCGTCAGCTGTGACCATTGAGCCATTGGCCACCAATATAACTGCCGCGGCTACGGAGGGAAGTGGAGGAGAGAGGAGGAGACTGAAGGAGAGTGGAGGAGAGTCGGTCGGTTGGCAGCAAAGCGGACAGCAGGTCGCACGTCGTGTAAACCCAGCCGCCAGTGAGACCATAGTGGTATGACTCCCCTACCTATGGCTCCGTGGGTGTTCCTTTTTGGCCTCACCATGTGCTGCGTTCTTGTGTGGGGAGCGGGAGCAAAGACCCCACAGGCCGCCCCGCACGACACTATCTATCATCTATTTATCTCATTTTGCTTTACTGTGTCTTTTTTATGCTTAAGTGAATTCCCAGTATGCAGGTATTAAAACTTGATTTTCTCCTGTTAATCTGTTTGTTGTATGTCACTTGAATTATTTGACCAGCCGGAAGAACAAAGAGGGGAAGGAGGAAAGTGTCCCCATCATGACACTAGTAAGAACTGGTAAATTATAACAATGGTCACCCCAATAAACTTGAATTTAAAAATAAAAAATAAAAATAAATAAATAAATAAAATATAAATGAAATGAGTTTTATCTGAGGAAAAAGGGAAAACTAAATGTAATTCTGATAATTTAAGTACTACTAAAGAGGATGCTTTTGAAATGATTTAACCCTCTGAAATTAGAAATTACATAAGTGTTTACTTTTCAAATTACATTAGTGTTTACTTTCCAAATTTTACTATATTTGCATCCTAGCTAGTTATAGAATTCATTAGTTACAAATGTTCAATCACTCACATTCATTTTTCTACTTTCTCCACAAATATTTTTTGAGCACATATTATGTATCAGACATTATGTAAATGCTACTGAAAAGTAAAATACACACACACACACACACACACACACACACACACACACACCCAGGAATATAAGGGGGATCAAGAGTGACGGGGAAAGGAAGCAGTAATCATGTTGCAGTTGAACAGTGTCACCTCAGTGTGATGATGACATTTGAGCAGACATGGAATGGTGTGGAAATTAGCAAGGCCGACATCCGGGAGAAGAGCATTCTGACCAGTGCAGATGCCTTAAGATACAAATGCATCTGGCTTGATCAAGAAGCAGCAAGGGACCCTTGTGGATTGAGCAGCATGAAAGACTAGGGAAGTTTTGGCTTTTATTTTTAGTGAAATGAGGTAATAGCACAGGGTTTTCAAGAGGAGAGCCAAGATTTGATACACCTGTTTAGGAATATAGCCTAACAAGGATGGAAACAGGCCAGTTAGGAGGGCATCACGGGGGTCCAGGGCAGAGATGGAGGGGACTCAGATCAGGATATGACAGTGGTGGTGGAGGGAAGTGGTCAGATCCTGGATTCATTTTAAAGGTACAACCAACAGGATTTCCTGATGAACTTGATTGTGGGTGTGAGATAAGGAAGATGAGCTGTGTCTCCATTTTTTTTTTTTTTTTTTTTTGTCTGAGCGTATGAAACAATGAGTTGCCATCAAATGTTAGGTGAAAGACTTTTGAGTTTTGATATTTCTTAGGGATCTGAGTGGAAATATCAAGTAGATAATTGAATATTCAGGTTTCAAATTTGAAAGAAACTTCTTTGATGGAAATATAAATTCTGTATCATCCAGGTTATAGTGATATTTAAAGCCAGGAATGTAGAAGAGATCACCAAGTGAATGAGTACAGACAGGGAAGGTGGTCAGGGACTGAGCCCTGGAGCACACCAACTTTGAGAATAATATATAAATACAAACATTATTAGTTGAATTTGTCCTCCGAATCCCAGTTATTTTTTTTCATTGTGCTCAAAATACATAATTCAGTATAAATATATTTAAAGAATTATAGGTAGAGTTTCCTCTTGTGTTTCCTTGATGTCTAGATAAAGTTTAGTGATGACTTTCACCAGAAATAAATCAAATTAAAAACATGATTTCCGATTCTACTTCCTGGATTTTTTAGCTTTGTTGTGGGAATACATTTTTCTGACAGTTCTTCTTTACCAATATTTTCAAAAGATAAGACTGTCAAATGACATTTGCAAAAGGTCTAAAGTCCCTGTTTAGATTTTAAAGAAAGAAAAATATGAAATCAAGGATATATAATTATGATTAGTAAGAAAATAAATGCATTTTAGTTAATTTTGTGTTCATTGGTGCATTTAGTATTCAAGTTATTTGTCTTTGCTGAAATTCTCTTAATTGTCTGTTTCCAAAATTTTGGTTGGCTCAAACAAAAGAGTAAAAGGATTTGTTAACATCATCAGATACACAATCTGCTTGCTCCTATATTTTCCTAGAAAATACGAGTACATGTAGCGCTTTCCATTATATTATACATGCTTTTCAAATCCTAATTAAAAACCCATGTTTTTAATCTTTCTTTACAGTATAGCATTATGACTATTTACGTGTGATTAGAATTTTACCATTAAGCCCTGATATCTCACCCAAATTTTCTTTAAAAATGATTCGGCACAGGTGAAATTCAAACGTGTTTCATAACACTTCAGTAAAACATGTTCAACATAAATAGTGAAGTTGATATAAGGTAATATTCATATAATTGTCTCTAATATTCTTCTACAGCACAGGATTACAGCCTCCTTATTTATCCCTAGCAAAGAATGTATATTCATGGGCATAAACGTGGAATCCTTCCCAGTCTCGTCCCCTCCCTCCTCAGAGGTAACTCATCTCCTGATTTTTAGTTTCAGTCCCTTGCTTTTCCTACCTTTTTTCTTATATGCAGATGAATGTTTTGTTAAACACTATATTTACTTTTGTTTGTTTGAAATTTGTAACAATGCTACATAAATGGAAAACAAGATGTGTTCATATTCAGAGCATGTGTTAATAATCTTATTTTGTCCTTTATTTTTTATGTCATCTTTGTCAGTTTTCTCAGGCCTCCATTTTTTCTCCCTGTGATAATGAGTAAAGTTCAAGAATTTGTCCTTGAAAGGTTGCAGGTTCTGCTAACAGCTCACTAAAAACAACACTGCAACAGAGGGAAAATATCTCCTTTTCCCCTTTAACTACAAGACAAGTAAATAGTATTTAGCATCATAAACCTGTCTTTATAATGCTTACACCAAGCATCTTACAAACTAGACCTGTAAAAGTGATTGATAATTTTTAAAGACTTTCTAAGTGATCTCATCACTGAATAATATTAATATTATTAGGTTGGTGCGAAAGTAATTGCTGTTTTTACAATTATTAACATTTTTAAACCAAAATTACTTTTACACCAACCTAATACTAATTATAATAATATTTCAATTAATGTATCATTCAGGGTCCAATTAGGAAACCCAGGAATGTTGAATCAAAATTCATCAATAATTTAAAGCATTTCTGGGCTAGCCACAGTAGGAAGCTGTTACTGCCCAGGGGGATAAAAGGAAGAAAAGGGAGAGAAAATGGAAAGGGAGCTGTAGATGTAAGTGGGACAGGAATTATGACCTTTGGTGGTGGAGCTCCATCATTATCATCTGTGTCTTGACAGGAAGAGAGCCGTGACATTAAATAAACTAATTGCACTGTCTTCCCATTCTCCTATTTTGTGGCAGTGCGTCTACATTTTTGAACCTAATACAAGTCAGGGAGTAAAGTAGCTATTAATTGTTGTACACACAGTTTGGCATACTGGAGAAGAGAAGGGAAGAAGGTATACCTAGAGGCAGAAAGGAAGGTTCTCTGAGGAAATTGGTAATTTTCTTTTTCAAGGATGTAAATATTTGTGAATTCTCTGTATTAAATTCTAGCAACTTAGCCAAATTCTCAAGTTCCTTGAGTATATTTCTATATTTCATGTTACCAAGGCATCAGTTTTAACAATTTTTCCACTACTACAGAATACAAATTGCCATATCTTCCAGCCTAATGCAACAGTTTTATTGCTACTTTTCCAAGCACTATGAAACATTTTGTTACTGTTTTTCCAAATTTCACCAACTCCCAAATCCCAAACTAAGTTTTTTGCTACAGCTGAACCCTATTTCTAGATAGGAGTTCATTTATTTGTTAGATTTTGCTGTGTAACAAAAACAATCTAAAACTTAGATGTATTTGACTTAATAAACTTATTGGCTTAAAAAGTGATTTCTTTCATTTAGCTCATGTGTCTTTTAGTGGCTAGGTGGTTCTTCTGGGCTGAGGTAGTTCAAGTGATTTCTTTGTGGCTCTATCATGTGCCTGGAGACAGCTGGCCAGTAGGCTAGATGATCTAAAATGACCGCCCTCATATCTCTGGAAGTTAGTGTATTGTGACACAGGGTTCTTATTTTTCTGGCACGTGTCCTCTCATCTTCTAGTACACGCTCAGGGGCTTGTTCACATGGTTCTCTTATGGTTTCAAGTGTAGCAAGCAAGGGTAAACTCCAATGTGCTAGTTGTTTCAAGTCTTTGCTTACATTGCATTTCCTATCTTCCCATTCTTAAAATCAGGTTCCGGTTCAAAGAAGGGAGGAATAGATCCCACCTCTTGATGGAGCAGAAACGTCTGCTAGCTCACATCACACATGCCTTCAGAGCTAGAAATAAATATGTTGTTTCAAGCCCTTGAAATATTGGTGTTGTTATTATAGGATATGTATCCTATCCTATCCTATTTTATCCTATCCTATCCTATCCTATCCTATCCTATCCTATCCTATCCTATCCTTCTGTCCTATCCTGACAAAGAGAGATACAGTCATTGGAAGTGAGGCTGCCACACTGGATCCCTAAAATAGGTGGCATTATTTTAAGGACCAGATGATGACCAATGAGGAAATTGATTCCTGAGAATAACAAGATAGCATTTTATGCCATCCAGTGGCAAAACACTTAGCAAAACCCATCAGAGCTAACTAGGAAGCCAGATCATATGCTAATGAACTTTTAGTTCTTGGAGAAGATATGTGGTAACTGAATTATAATACTGTCAGTTGTTATTGACTAGATTTGACCAAGTATTATATAAAAATGATGAGCTCAGAAAATAATTAAATTGTTTTCAAGAAAAAAATAGTAATGAAGAAATCTGAAAAATTCACTGTGTACAAATATTGAATCAAAATATTAATTTTAACCCTTATAGTAGGAATTAAAATCATAAAAATATGTGAGTAAAAAAGGCCTTTGAAATTCTGCCTTGGAGCAAAAATCTGATTAAGGATATAACCTTTCTTATGGCTAAAATGTCTCATCTGATTAAGATGATTCAGGAAAATATATCAGTATAATGGTAGGATGACTAGTAATACCTGTCAGTGCATAAAATGATTCAGCACACAAATCAGAGGAGGGGTACAGCTTTGTAAGAGAAGTCTGAGAGCTTAATATGAGAGAGAGAGATTTGGGAAATAAGTAAAGAAAGCAGTTCTAAAGAACGATTTTTCAAAACTAACCGGCACATGGAACTGGCTAGATTCAAACAGATATGAATGGAGACTTCAGTGCTACTAAACACATCATGCGTCTAGATTTAAAAATTGCCATGACCCTTTGATTATAAACAGCCTTAGGCCCCCACCCTGCTGTGAATGAGCATGAAGGGGACTGAGAAAGCTGGACATATTCCTCAGCAGCCACTGAGGATGTGGCCACTGAGGATGAGGGCAAACAACATGCCCTGTACTATTCAGCTCAGCTGCCATAACAAAGGACCCCCGACTGGGTAGCTTAAATGATACAGATGCATTTTCTCACCTTCCTGCAGGATAGAAGTCCAAGATCAAGATTTTGGCCAATTTGGTTTCTAGTAAAGGCTCTCTTCCTAATTTCCAAGCTTCTCACCTTCTTACTATGGCTCATGTGGGTTTTGCTCAGTGCAGAGAAATAGAGAGTGAGGTCTCTGGTGTCTCTTCTTATAAGGACACTGATTTTATCAGATCAGGGACCCATCTTTATAATTTCATTTAACCCAAAGTACTTATTAAAGGGTACTTCTCCAAATACAGTCACATTGGGGAGTTAGGGCTCCAATATATGAATTTGGGGGACACACAAACTTTCATTCGGTAACGGTTTCCAAGTCTGGAGAGTCGGGGGCGATGGAGAAAAATGAACAAAGGAGTCTTGGCTAACAGCAGAATCAATGCCTGATTAAGACACAAACATTATTCCCAGGAAAGTTCCCTCAGAATATCAATCCTCACAGTTTCAAAAATGTTTTCAACTGCTTTGTCTTTCCACCAGGAGATATTTGTTGCAGGTGACCTCCCCAAGGTTCTATCACTGCAAAAAGCATATTAGGGGACAGAAACTTGTCGCGTGTGCTGGACCAAGAGGAAACATTTCCAGAATACTACAGTGATCACCCAGAGACTGCACACCTGGCATGGAGCATTTTCTGTTTTGTTCCCTTCTGGAAAGCTTGATTTTGTTTCATTTAAGGAAAGAGAGGAGCAAGCGAATATTTGGGAACTAGAAGAAAACTCTAAGAAAGGAATATATGTGCCAAATATTCCATTTGTTCAATCACATTTCCCAGCCCCCTAATAGAGAGGCCTGGCCATGTAACTAGTTCTGTCTGATCATCTGTGTGGAGAAGACATGCATACCAGGCCAAGCATTGAAGCTATCTTTCCCCTGTTTTGAGAATTTTGCGTGTCACTTGTGGTGCCACTGTGGGGGCTAAAAACATGTAACTTTCTTCCTCTCTTCTAAGTTCTTCTGGATGGGCTAATAATCAAATTAACAGAGACAAATTAATAGAAAAAATGTACAAAG
Source organism: Rhinolophus ferrumequinum (assembly GCF_004115265.2). Lineage (NCBI taxonomy): Eukaryota > Metazoa > Chordata > Mammalia > Chiroptera > Rhinolophidae > Rhinolophus > Rhinolophus ferrumequinum. Next base: position 4,876,984 of record NC_046285.1, on the reverse strand, counting down.
TTTCTTAATAATCTATATGCCAGGGGTATCTTAAGATATAAGACCTAAAGAGGCATTGGGCTATTAAAGTTTATATGCCATTGTAGACAAAAGACAGGAGGTGGGGGTGGGGGTGGGCGGTAGGGATCTGAGATTTCAAAGGGGAAGTACTTCACAGGTAGGAGAAAGAGCAATTCTTGCTGGGCCATCCTTAAATGATGGGATGCTGAGGGAAACAGGCTTTGCTCGATTTCTTTTTGTTTGTCACTGCTAATTCACATGTGCTAAGGTGATTATGCTGAGGCTCCCTTCTCAAAGCAGGTTTTACTATCTGAACTCCTTTAGGCAGGAAGGGGGACAGTCAAAGGTTCTTTCTGGGTTTTGTTTAACAACCAGCTTAAATCAATATCTCAAAAGGCACGACATTCTGGAGTGGCAAAACTTTGGGTTTCCCTCACCACTATATGAAGTCTCTAACAGCCTGAGACCTTGAGTGGCTTTATGGAACTGAGCCGCACATCCACTCATGTGCAACAAGAAGGATGACAAGAAATGTTTACATACAAGTACCTGGATGCCTGTGTTTATATAATACAAGAGTGCAAACCTGCTTGACTTATCTAATGTAATTAAATTTTGTTGAAACTTTAAAAATACATATCAAAATAAAAAATTACGCAACCATTTTTTAAAAACTATAATGAAATAAAACTGGTAATTAACAGGAACAAAAACAAAATATTTCAATAGAAGGTTTTTAAAATATACCCTAGAATTATAAAGGAAATCAAGCTACATCTGCAAATTAAAATAAAATGAATAGAAGGCATAAGTGATAACTATGTACTGAAATGTGTCAGATGCAAATTAGCCCTCAGAAAAAGTATGAGGATTTAAAAATATATATGCCTGAAAAGATAAAAGATCAGTTAATAAACTGACATCATATATAATATGAATATTTATAGAATATATGTATTGATATAAATAATAATAATTTGAAAATATCACATTCAATCTCAATTGTGATCCACGAAATGCTAATTGACAAAACAATGTGATATTTTTAAATGACTTTATTGGTAAAAACTATATTTTTTATGTCAGTAAGAACATGAGGATATTAATTCAATAAACATTCATTGAGCCTACCAGTGCCTGGCACTTCGGATATACCAGTAAGAACACAAAAAAAATCTCCACCTTCATGAAGAAAATTATAATTACATTTTATTGTTTGTTAGAAGGTGAAAAGTGTTATGAAGAGAAGTAATACAAGAAAGTGGGGCATGGAATTACTAATGGTGAAATAACAAATTATATCTTAAAATATTCATGGGCAATGTTGACTGCTTTTGCCATTCAGAATAATTGCTGACTTCCTGGACACTGGCATAAGGTCTGAAGGCTTTCTGCTAGGCCAAATGTTAATCTTTTGGTTGCTGGGATAGGGAGCGGTAAGTTGGCTGGTAGAAGTAGGTGGGCTTGGAGTAAATGCTACTTAACATACAAGTATGTGAATAATTTCTAAATTTTAGGAACTGGTCTGATCATTTCAGAACATATTAGCTTAATATCAGCTTAGTACTGAACTTTAAAAAAGTATCTAAAATCTTTGTACTGTGGAAATAATTCAATGCGCGCAAAAATAAACACACTGCAATTATACTTATTTATATCCTGAATACAATATGCATACACAAACATACACACAAACACAAATATATTTTCACTTACACATGATATATATATCTATATAAACTTTATAAACAGACAGGCATATGAATATAAGTCATTGATTCTAAACATATACACAAAACTGAAAACAGTGATTGATTCTGGGAGATAAAGGAGAATATAAAAGACAATTTTTATTTTCAACTCATTTATCATTTCAATACATGAATTTTTATTAGGAGAATGCAATCATTCTTATATTACTTCTATCATTGGAAGAAAAAAAAATCTTTGAAGATCTGGTCAAGATGGTGAAGTGGGTAAATGCTGTGCTTACCTCCTGTCAGGGCCACATCAAAATTACAACTAAACTACAGAACAACTGTCATTGAAGAGTCACCAAACGTCTAGCTGACCCAAAGCCCTACAACTAAGGACATCCAGAAGAAGCCACCTCGAGACTTGTAGTAGGGGCAGAGACATGGAATGGGCCTGTCCCACACTTGAGTATGACCATTAAAATCAGGAGTGATACCTCAGCTGTGGAGATCTCCCCCACCCTCAGAAGAGCGAGGAGTTCCAGCCTTACACCAGGCTCCCCAAGCCAGGATTTTGGTGCTGGCGAGAGAAGTACCCATAACTTCTGGCTGTGAAATCCAGTGGAGATTGTGGCTAATTGACAGAAACAGAGGGTGGCTCCAGTACCAGTAACCCTTAAAATACTTGTGCACAGAACTACTCACTGATGGACGCACTGGCTCTGTGTTCCACTGCTGGGGCAGCAACTTGAAAGGCGCCAGGGAGGAACTGAATTGACTGGCATTAGGGCAAAGCCTGGAGGGGCAGCTTTCTTCCAGATGGAGGAGCTGGCAGAAGCCATTGTTTCTTTGTTGAGTCCTTCCCACTCCTGATGCGCAGGTGCAGGCAGCCAAAATATCTGAGGCTCCATCAAAGCGGCTAATATTGTTTGTTCACCCTGATTCCCTGATACTCTGCCCCACCCAAATTTTGGGCCCACCCAAGCTTTCTAGTGGCTTTTCCATATAAACAGCCTGCCTTGGCTTATGTTGCAGACTTTCCTAAAATCTTTTGAAAGTTCACAATTTTCCCAAAAGCAGCATCTGACTTCAGCATGTCCCATACCTCTGGTTAAGCAGCGCCAAGCCCGGCACTAGTAAAAGTTGGCTTTGGGTTTGTGGCTTGGCCTCTTGAGGCACCTCCAAGCCCAGTACAGGTGGTAGGCACCTGCAGATTACATTGTGACTCATGGCAGGTGACCCTGGGTAGGACACAGGCTATGACTAAACTTGGTGTGCTATGTGACCACCCAGGAGGCACCAGCACTGGCATGCCCAGTGGTCAGCTTCTGACCCAGCCAGAGTATTATCCAGCCACCTCCAAGGATGACGCAGCCAAAGAGCAGACTGGGTAGACATCAGAGCCCCACTAAAGTGAATCTGGATCTGTGCGGTCAACTGTTGAACCACAGCTCCTCCATTATAGTCATGGCCAGTCCTCACAACCAATCAGCCTTAGGGATAATCCCTTCCAATGATGTACAAACAGCAACCAAGGCTCAACTTCAAGAGGAGGGCACACACAACCCACACAAGGGACACACCTGGAGTATCCAACTCAAGTGACCAGAAAGACTGTGTTACTGAGCCCCATAGCACACCTACTACATAAGACCATTCAATTATGACCAGAAGGCCTAGCAGCCCTCCCTAATACATAGAAACAAACACAGGTAGAAAGCCAAAATGGGAAGACAGAGAAACATCTCCCATATAAAAGAATAGAGCAAAGCTCCAGAAATAGAACTAACCAAAATGGAGACAAACAATCTACCAGACACAGAATTCAAAGCACATGTTCTAAGGATGATCAACAATCTCAGGGATAAATTCAACAAAGAGAAAACATAAAAATGGAGACAAAACAAAAACATACAAAAGAACCAATCAGATATGAAGAATACAATAACTGAAATGAAAAATACATTAGAGAAAACAGTAGTAGACTAGATGAAGCAAGGTTCAAATCAGCGATTTAGAAGATAGCTTAAAACACCCAAAAAGAACAGCAAAAAGGAAAAACAAAATAAAGAATGATAGTGTAAGCGACCTCTAGGATAACATCAAGTGTACCAACACTCACATCATACAGATACAAGAAGAGAGAGAGACAGAGCAAGGAATTGGAAAACTGTTTAAAGAGACAATGATGGAATACTTTCCTAACCAGGTAAAGGAAATAGACATAAGCCAAGGAAGCACAGAGAGCCCCAAACAAAATGAACCCAAAGAGGCCCACACCAATACACATCATAATTAAAATGCCAAAGATTAAAGACAGAGAAAAGCAGCAAAAGAAAAGCAGTTACTTTACCTACAAGGGAGCTCCCATAAGGCTGTCAGCCAATTTCTCAACAGAAACTTCACAGGCCAAAAAGGATTGGCACGAAATATTCAAAGTGATGAAAAACAAGGACCTACAACCAGGTGTACTCTAAGCAGCATGGCTATCATTTAAAATCAAACGACAGATAAAGATCTTCCCAGACAAGAAAAAGCTAAAGGAGTTCATCAACCCCAGACCAGTATTACAAGGAATGTTAGAGGGACTTTCTTAATGGAAAACAAATAAAAGGATAATAAAAATAAAATTAAAAATATGAATAATAAAATGGTAATATCTACATATCTACCAATAATTGCTTACAATATAAGTGGATTGAATGCTCCCATAAAAACATAAGGTGGCTGGATGGATAAGAAAACAAAACCCTTGCATATGCTGCCTACAAGAGACTCACTTCAGATTGAAAGACGCACACAGACTCAAAGTAAAGGGATGGAATGTCAGTTTATGAAAATTGAAACAAACAAACAAAATAAGCTGAGGTAGCAATACTTATACCAGACAAAATAAACTTTAAAACAAAGGCTATAACAAAGAAGGACCCAGTAATCCCACTTCTTGGTATTTATCCAAAAAAACCCAAAATGCTACTTCAAGGGGACATGTGCATCCATACATTCATTGCAGCATTGTTTGCAATGGCCACAATGTGGAGGCAGCCTGGGTGTCCGTCTATGGATAAATGGATAAAGAGGAGGTGGTACATATATACAATGGAATTGCTTGGCCAGTGAAGGGAATGGGTTCTTGCCATCTGTGGCAGCATGGATGGACCTGGAGGGTATTGTGCTGAGTGCAGTATGTCAGACATAGAAAGAGAGGTGCAATGTGATTTCGCTTATATATAAAATCTAAAGAACAAAATAAACAATCAAACAAAACAGAAACAAACTCAGATACAGAGAACATTCTGATGGTTGCCAGCTGGGAGAGGGATTATGGGACAGGATAAAAAGGTGAAAGCATTAAGAAGTACAGATTAGTAGTTACAAAATAATCATGGGGATGTAAAGTAAAGCACAGGGAATATAGTTAATAATATGGTGACAACTATGTATAGTGCCAGGTGGTTACTAGACTAGTCAGGGGAATCACTTCTTAAATTAGATGTATATCTAAACAAAATACTGTACATCTGAAATTAATATAAAATAATATTGAATATCAACTGTAATTGAAAAAATGGGGGGAGAGGAGGTGAAGGGGAATAAGAGGCCCAAATTTTCAGGTATAAAACAAATAATTCATGGGGATATAATGTACAGCATGGGGACTAGAGTCAATAATATTGTGCATGCTACAGTGTCATAAAGTTGCTGGACTTATGGTGATCACTTGTTTAGATTTATAAATGTTGAATAATTATTTTGTATATCTGAAAGTGATATAATATTGTATGTTAGCTATATTTTAATAAAAAATATTTTTTAAAAAAGAAAATGAAAACCTTTTTTGCATGCCTTCAATATGCAACCTCTTATCTTGAGAGGAAAATGAATTAAGCAAATCCATAATTTAAAATCAAGCAAAATGAATAAATATTTTCTTGATATTTATTTTGTTACTGGAACCTCACAGAATACTCAAGGAAGGTCGATTGGTTGAACATAAATTGGCTGCCAAGTGGCTGCTTTTACCACGTTACAGACACTTCGTTCCTAGTTGTTTTGTTGTCATCTCAGGCAGTGGTTCTGAGGCTCACCAAACACAATGAGCATCTGTTATTTCAAGTGTAGAGAATCCTGTAGAGATTGAATTGCACTTTGCTGACAAACATTTTATGCAATACATCTTAGCTATGGTCTTGACTATGACATGACATATTTTCAGGACATATTCTGCATTTCTCTCTTTTTGCTTTCATTTTGTAACCATCATTAACCTGTAAGAGCCCAATATGCAAATGGAGAGTTGAAAAAGAAAATAGATCAGTCAGCCTTGTTTGGACAGATTTTACTTTCGTGATTACTATTATTATTTGTTTGCTTTTGTGTGGGGGGATATTTTTGTGTGTATTTGAAATAAAATATATGTAATATTAGATATGTAAATGATGTAATAGATATTGAATTTATCACTAACATGCACTGTGAAATTCTTTGTCACCTAACATTTCTGTACATTAAATTTCTTACTTTATTGCTTATACAGTAGAAGCAAATGTCAAGCAGGAAGAGAAAGTCTCTTTAAAACCACGTAGGAGTTTTTCGATAAGGAAATTGAAAATCTTAGAGACAGGGACCTTTGCCCATAGGTACACAAGCAGTATCTGGCAATGAGAGGAATTCAGACCCAAACCTGTGTATGCTAAATTTATCAATACCTCTCTTTCACAGAAATAAGTTTAATTCTTATTTGTCAAGGATCATGCTGTGATAATATAAAACAAATTATAATTCCATAAAATATGATAAATGCTAACTAGCAAAACCTTGTTGTCATTTCTCCTCTAGACACAGAATTGCAATTCACTGCTCCTAAAGCTAACTGTGCTTGAATAAATAAAACATGGGTGAAAGCATGCAATTTATTTACTTTTGCCTGAAAATGTTGAGCTGAGGCACAATTCACCGTGTGCACTCCTTCCTGCCGCAGCAAACACAAAGGCCCAATGATGGAGCCTATTTACCATATTTTGCTGTGTTTAATGTGCTCTCATGTATAATACATACCTACGTTTCTGCCCCAAACTTTCAGGAAAATAAAAAATATTTCGTTTTAATTTTTTAATTCAAATTTTTATTTGTTTACACTTAGGTACTTATTTTTTGTGTTATAAAAGAATTTTAGCATTCATTTTTAACATAGTATGGTTCAAGAAATTGTATGTAACAAATAACTACCAAGCACAAGAACAAATACAAGTTACAAGAAATTTTATATACCAGTATCAAATTTGTGGTATTTACACATCATAGAAAACCAAGAACTCTTCGTGGTTGCAAGTTTGTTGTAAGTTCAACAAAACCGATGATAGTATTCCAGGATAATATTTTGCATGCAGATATTGTTATTGATTTCTAGAGTTACACTTTCAACTCAAAAGCATAAATAAAAGAATTATAAACGTTTACTTAGATACGGAATTAATACTACACATGTATAATGCACATGCTTATTTTTCCCTTACATAGTTGGGCAAAAAACGTACACATTATACATGGCAAATTACAGTAGCCTGGGCTCCCAGGTGAAGACAAAGTAGAGGAGATGTCCCAGTTGACCCACAGTGCTGTTTATCATGTGAAGTGTTAAGGCTGGCTTAGTCAGCCAATGCGGAAGTGAGTTGTTTTAGCATGTCACAGCCTCTCCTGACAGATACACAAAGATTTGCTTGCTTCATATATCTGGAAGATGAAAGGTTGAATATAAGATTTTAGGCATAGGTCTCATCAATTACACACTGAAATTCTATAGGGTCATGATTTACTTCTAGTGACTTCACTTGAAGTTCTCATGTGTTCTAACATAACTTGAACCTATAGACTATTGGGCTTGCTGCTCTTGTCTAATGGCACATTTATCCATTTCACTCCTGGGTTAGATTTTGATCATATCTTCCTCTTTTATATTTTTTAGTGAAATACATCAAGTCCTTTTCATTTGTGTAATGGGTACTTTTGTTGGTTTTGTTAGCACATGGCAGACACAAATGGTCCATTTTAAACCATCTAGGATTTTGTTGATTAGAAAATGAAGATCTTAAAATTTTATTTTATTGATGAGAAAATTGAAGTTTTTTAGAAACACTATCAGGAAGAAAAGCTTTTCAGATTGTTACATATGTAAAAATGTTTATTTTGCCCTTACTTATTTGACTATTTTCTTCATATGTGATTCTAGGATCCATAATAGTCAAAAGTTTAAAAGAGAAAAAGGACTTGATACTTTGTCAGTCAATTGACATCAACTATTATTAATGAGACAGCTTATGCCAGTCAGATTCTTGATAATTTGGAGATAAAATTACTATTATAAAGTTTAGCTTTTTTTCCTTAAATTTTAATGAAACATCATGAGTATATGTCTACATATATGTATATGTAAAATAATTTTCTGTTTGATATTGGTGGACCATCTACAAGGTCTGACAATTACGTTTGAGAACTTGCCACCATGCACTTGCATTGACAGCACTGTGCAAACAGCTCAGTAAGGTTTTATAACCTTGGTATATCAGTGTCTCACAGCTGTGTTCACGTCGACATGTGTCGTTGTCTTGCTGAGTGACGTTCATTATTGTTGTTGCGTGTTTTTGTGTGCTGTCTTGAGAATGTCTGAGCTTGAATTAGAACAATGAACAAACATTAAATTTCTTGTTAAACTTGGTGAGAGTGGAAGTAAAATCAGGGACATGTTAGTCCAAGTTTATGGAGATAATGCCATGCAGAAAACAGCAGTGTACAAATGGATTAAACATTTTTCTGAGGAAAGACAATGCTTCAATGATGAAGAGAGGTCAGGGTGGTCAGTGACAAGCAGAACTGATGAAAACATTGCAAAAATTCTTCGAATTGTGCGTCAAAATCGTCGGCTGATTGTAAGAAACATAGCAGACCAAGTAAGTAAACATCGATAGAGAAACAGTTAGGAAAATCTTAACTGAAAATCTAGGCATGAGAAAAGTGTGTGCAAAAATGGTCCCGGAGAAGCTCACTGATGAACAAAAGCAAAGGAGAGTCGAAGTTTGCCGAGACCTTTTGGAGAGAGAAGACAATGTTTCGGGCCATGTTATCACATGTTATCACGGGTGAAACATGGGTGTACCAATACGACCCTGCAACAAAGCATCAAAGTGCACAATGGAAGTCAGCCAATTCTCCATGACCAAAAAGTTCTGTCGGTCCAAATCAAGAGTCCAAAATGGTGTTGCCAATCTTTCTTGATCAGAGAGATTGTTCATTATGAATTTGTACCAACTGGACAGTTAACCAAGTTTACTATTTGGAAGTGTTGAAAAGGCTGCATGAAAAATTTAGAGAAAAACAACTTGAACTTTTTGCCAATAATTCATGGATCTTGCATCACAACAAAGCACCAGCTCACATGGCACTGTCTGTGAGGGAGTTTTTCACCAGTAAACAAATAACTGTATTGGAACATCCACCCTACTCACCTGATGTGGCCCCCAATGACTTCTTTCTTTACCCAAAGATAAAGGAAATATTGCAAAGAAGACATTTTGATGACATTCAGGATATCAAAGGTAATAGGATGACAGTTTTGATGACCATTCCTGATAAAGAGTTCCAAAATTGCTTTGAAAGGTGGACTAGGTGCTGGCATTGATGCATAGCTTCCCAAGGGAAGTACTTTGAATGTGACCATAGTGATATTCAGCAATGAGTTATGTAGCACTTTTTCTAGGATGAGTTTGCGCAGTTAATTGTCAGACCTCATAAATGTGAAGAGTAATTCAAGTCAGGTATATTTTCAACTCTTGCTTCCTGCCCTAAATTCTCTCTGCTTTCTCCTGTTGACAATTCTATTATGTGAATGTTCAAACTTTTGACTCTATATCTCCAAACTTTTCTATTACATTTTAAATAATATTTCAACAATATTACATATTGTTGAAATTTCTGAGAGAGTTCTTAAATTTTAAAGTGCAGATCTCTCATATGTGTATTCTTTTATCGATGCATTCAATTCAAGTTGTTATTCTTCTGAATTTGCTGCCCCTGAGCTCCTTCCGAGTCTGCAGTGTTATGTCATGAGCAAACTAAAATAAGGATGGTCCTATGTTGGAACGTCTTAGGTTAATGTTACTTTGCTGAATGAAAAAATGCTTATATTTTTCTTTTTCATCTGTGACCCCTATAGAGTGATGTATTGATACTTGGCTATGTTCTGCTTTCCTACCATATGAACTCCCCATGCAGATATTTTTCTGTGGTCACAAAGTAATTCTCACAGCTTGAACCTGGAAGCAAATGCTGTTTTTGTTCTGGAAGGAAGGCGTGGTTCAGCTCCAATCTTGGTCGTTCATCCATTATTTATTTAACTATGCTAGCAATTCTCAAACTTTTTGGTCTGAGGAGACATTTCTACACTTTTATTTACGTGAGTTATCTCTTCTAATATTACCATATTAATAGTTAAAACCAAATAAATGTTTAAAACCCCAGAATATAGAACATAAACACACATTCCATTAACCTTCAGAGCAATGGTGTCATTGCATCATGAAGTCGCTGAGAAGTTTCCCACCACACATCGTGACAGAATGAGCATGAAAAAGACAATAATAATACTGAGTTTATGTTATTTCAAAAATAATCCTGGACTGCAGTTTGAAAACTACTGAACTCTTTTATTCAGTGGTTTAGCTAGGGGATACAATGCCAGAAACAATACAAGCTGTTGCTTGAATATTTTATTTCCTCACTGCCTTTGCTAGAATTTAGTTTGGAGTTTTACATGTTACCACTGAGTGGTAGCTGGACACATAGGCCATCTCTGTCTCTCCTCCTTTGTTTTATCCATGTAATAAAACAAGGTGCTATTTCTGCACCTTGTATTTGTTTAGACTCTGTTGGGAACGCAACGGTTACTTCTGAAGCAACCTTCTCTGCTTGTGTTTGACTTTTCACTTCATGTGTTCCAACAGTGTCATCACATCTGCTTTCTGTGTTCCTTTGTAGTGAACCTTCTTTTTGCATCCCTGGCCCCTGTGAACCAAAGATCTGCCATCACTATTTTATTTTTATTTTTTGCCTTTTTTTAGAAGTTAAAAAAAAAACACAAGCAATTATAGGGGTATGAAGTGGCTTGTGACTGGTTTCTTTCACTTAGCATGATGGCTTTGGGATTCATGCATGTTGTATATATTGGTAGTTTGTTGCTTATAATTGCCTGATAGTTGGATCCATTTTATTGCTTATTTATAGACATCTTGGTTGTTTATCAATATTTATTATTCTGAATACAACTCTAATGAATATTTCATACAAGGCTTAATGTGGACATGTTTTCGTTTAACTAATTTGTTTTAAATATATTACTTGATTATTATTTTGATATTGAAGTGATTTGCTATCTATTGCAAACATAAGTCATTTTTTCATTTTAATAAGGAGACAGAAGATGAAAGGGAGATATTAAGTATATTGATTTGAATCAAAAAGTTTGGTACATGGTCACTTGCAATGAAGGAATTTTATTCAGAGCATTTTGAAAAATTTCAAAAGTATTGGAAACGTTTTATTTAAGGAGACACAATGCAAAACAAAGCTTTAAAATAAATTGATTTGTTACAGGTACTTGTGTTCTAAAATTGGTGCTACATTAAAATAATCAAGTTTTTGACTTTTAAAAAAGTCATAGGTCTTAGAGAATATTTTAAAAGATTTACTATCTAGTATAGAATTATTACTAAATATTATGGAAGATAGTGGGCTTTATTAAAACAAGTGAATTTCTTATTATTTTTCATGTCTTTTCTCATTTTACAAAGCATTTTACTTTATTTTACTCATTCAACAAATATTTGCTGAGCATTATTATGTGTTAAGTATTATAGTTTCAAATGTCAGAGAGAAAAGATATAAATATGCACAGAATATTTTGTAAACAGCTTAAGACAAGGTTTCAACTGTGTCCTTGTAACCATGGACATAACAACAAAAAAAAAAATGACCAGTTTTTGAGTGTCCATCCTTAATTCTAGTCACTTTGCTTCCCAACCAGTTTTTTGGGTTGTTTACTCTTCACTCGCAACTTGCCTACTCAGTGGAATTTCACACATGTAACTCTATTCTTTGAGAGAAATATTTCACTTTCCCTTGTGGTTGGTTAACAACAGTATCCATTGGTGCTGAGAAATCTGAACTCTGAAATTCTGTAGTCATAGCCTATTCTTTCCAAGTAAAAACTTGTTTTTAATGACCACTTACTTACCAGAGACAATCTACCTGAAAATTAAAATACTGGCCTTTTTTTTTTTTTTAATATCAGGGAAGATCCTTTATTTTTGTACCAATATACCAATCATAAACATGAATCTCTTAAAAAATAGAAAATGGTGAGTAAATGTGGATTGAGTTAATAAATAAATAAAAAATAAGTGAGTGAATAAAAGAATGACTGAATAAATGAAAAATTATTCTTTATATTTAGGGGCAAAATTGTTTTTGTTTTTTGTTGTTGTTTGTTCATTAATTCTAGAGGTTTCTATTTTGAGATCTTGGTCTCAGGCATATGTCATTAGTTTTGGCTCAGATAAACTCATAAAAGTTCTCTATGAGTTTAGACATTTCTTACATCAACATTTACTTGATATAACGCAGCAGAATTCTCAAGGAGCCCACCCAGGACCACGCTGTGGACCCACACCCAGTGCTAGATATACTACCTCCAGATGGTATTGATAAATTAATTTAAAGGCAAGCATTTGTAAGATTTAGGTATTCTAAAATTTCAGAAATATATGAGTAGAAACTAACATAAATTATTTTCAAGTTCACATGATCTAAAATGAATCTTTAGTAAATAAACACCAGCTTAATTTTATTGATTAAAATAAAACAAGCATGTCTGTATTTTACCTGGGTTTTACAAAAATAAGTCCAGGTTAATAAATGGGTTTGATGTCTATGAAATATGTTTCTAGAAGTTATAAAATGTCTTCATAAACACACTGAGCTAAAGAATGCTAATCATTTACTTCTTAGTTCTCATTGGAAATGGAGGATTTAAGGGTTAAAATCTCAACATATGTGTCCCCTCCTCCCCCAATAAAAGCCATAAGACCTGACTGCCTTCCATTTACCTGTCCTTACCTTTTTTTGGAAAAATTCGGCCTTAACTCATTTTCCATCCTCAATAGCCAACAGGACGACATCGATATTGAGCTTTCGCAGGAATGAGCCTTCCTGGCATTGTGAGACCACACTATCAGACTAAAGGGTTGGTCATCAATGTATCCTTCAGACTGATTCATGACCAAAAGGAGGAACTGTGAACAAAAAAGGAGTACAGTAGAAGTAACCTCAGAGGGTGATCTGACCATAAATTCCTAAGTGGGCAGATCATGGTGGGTAGTCATGTCCCAAGTACATACATTCTTTAGGAAAGGCTTATTTTTACTTCAAGCAGTCCTGTCCATTGTTTCTGTGCAGCTAGCTTAACACACCTTTGAAATGCCTCTTTTCAGACTCTTCCAATAATATGTGACCACCCTTTCAGATCCTTCCAGAAAGCACCTAATCTTGTTAACTACCCTATGCCTTGCTTTTTCTCACCTTCATGTAATCTTTCTTACATCCCCTCCTTAATTTCAAATGCATAAAAGAAACTGCAAAACCCATTCTCTGGAACATTTGAGATCTTGCTCTCCCGCATATTCATCAGTTTGGCTCAAATAAACTCTTGTAAAAATTCAAAAATTTATATGTTATTGAAAATGAAACAAATGAACCAACCAAACAACAAGAGAAAAGTTCTTCAGAAATGGTATTGAGAAAACTGGACAGATAAATGCAAAAAAATGAAATTGGACCACTCTCTTACTCCATATATAAAAATTAACTCAAAATATGTTAAAGACTTAAGAGTAAGGCCTACAACCTGAAAACTCATTAAAAACAGACAAACAAACAAAAAACAATAACAACTACATAGGAAGCAAACTATTTGACATCAATCTGAGTAGTATCTTTTTGGATATGTCCCCTTGAATGAGGGAAACAAAAGAAGAAACAAACAAATTGGACTTCATGAAACTAAAAAACTTCTGCGCAGGGAAGGAAACCATCAACAAAACAAAGACAACCTACTGAATGGGAGAATGTATTTACAAATGAAATATACAATAAGGGGTTGATATCCAAAATATATAAGGAACTCATGCAAGTCAATTGCAAAAAAATAAACAAGTCGATCAATAAATGGGCAGAGTACATGAATAGACATTACTCCAAAGAAAACATAAGGTGGCCAACAGACATATAGAAAGTTGCTCAATGTCACTAATCTTCAGGTAAATACAAATACAAACCACAATGAAATGCTACTTCACACAGTCCGAATGGCTATTATCAAAAAATGAACCAATAACATATGTTGGCAAGGATGTGGAGAAAAGGGAACCCTTGTGCACTGCTGGTGGAACGGAAAATTGGTGTGGCCACTATATAAAACAGTACAGAAATACTAAAAGTAGATCTACCGCACGACCAAGCAATTCCATTTCTAGGTATTTATCGGAAGAAATGAAAACACTAATTCAAAAAGATATATGCATTTCTATGTTCACTGCAGCATTATTTACAATAGCGAAGATATAGAAGCAACCTACGTGTCCATTGATAGATGAATGGATAAAGAAGATGTGGTGTATCTCTCTCTCTATATATATATATCTATATCTACATCTATATCTATTATCTGTACATAAAATGGAATATTACACAGCAGTAAAAAAGAATGAAATCTTGCCATTTGCAACAACATGGATGGACCTAGAGCGTATTGTGCTAAGTAAACTAAGTCAGACTGAGAAAGACAAACATGATATGGTTTCACTAATATGTAGAATCAAAACAAGAAGCAAACAACAACAAAAAAAACAAATAAACAAGCAAAACAAAATAAAACCAGATTCACAAAAACAGAGGCCAAAGGGATGGTTACGGGGGCGGGGGGAGGCGTGTGAAAAAGATGAAGGGGAATGTAGTCAATAAAGTGGCAAGTTTGCATGGTGACAGATGATTACTAGGATTAGTGGGGTGATAATATTGTAAGGTATAAAAATATTGAAACATTATATCATACACCTGAAACTAACATAAGTAATACAGTATTGTAGACTCACTACACTTAAATAAAAAAATCACAACAACCATCACCAGTGAGTTAGGATAAATTGAACATGATGAATAAAATATTTAATTGTATTGGATGGTTTCCTTCCCTGCGCATAATAAGATGTGCAATTATGTTTAATAAAGTATGAAAAAAGTACTATAATGACTACATATTGAAAGAAACAATCACTTTAGTAAATAAAGCATATCAATGATATTTATTTTTAATAAAAAATACATATTTTTCTACAAATAAAAAAAGCAAAAACAAACTCCTTGCTTTGTATTTTATCACCATTCTTTCCCAAATTCATCTTATAATCCCTCCAAGAAAAGGAAAATATATGTCACTATTTTCAATTTGAAATAACTTGAGAAAGGCCATAATATTGACTGTTGAAGGCAGCTTTTCATTTGTCGATTTGAATTAGAAGCCCAAGATTTTATATATGCGTTTAAGTATGTGTGTACATATATATGTATTTTTGTAAGCCTGATCTCTAAACCTCAAAGCCTTTAATGTCCAGGCTACAATGTTGCACCAATGCCACAAAGGTTTTATTGTTTGTGCGTAAAATAAGTTATCTGTAATAGAAAATTATAGAAATGGGATGAATCCAGATAGGATAGGTTAGGAGGTGCTTTTGTGATTTTAGGGATGAATACAGGAGGCAAAATTTTAGACTTATAAGAGTAAAACAACTGATCAGTCTATATTTGCTTCCCTGATCCTGAAATCCATTTTCTTCCACAGGTTCAAATCCCAAAAAGTAAGTATCAAAAAACTCCTTTCTTTCTTTCTTTCTTTCTTTCTTTCTTTCTTTCTTTCTTTCTTTCTTTCTTTCTTTCTTTCTTTCTTTCTCTTTCTTTCTTCTTTATTCTCTCTCTCTCTCTCTCTCTCTCTCCTCTCTCTCTCCTCTCTCTCTCTCTCTCTCTCTCTCTCTCTCTTTCTTTCTTTCTTTCTTTTCTTTCTTTCTTTCCTTCCTTCCTTCTTTCCTTTCTTCCTTCTTTCCTTCCTTTCTTTCTTTCTTCTTTTTCCTTTTTGTTTTGTATCTATTTTATCTGACTTGGAGAATCATGTATGTTTTAAAATACTTAATATTCCTTGAAATAATCACTTCCTTCCACATAAGGGATTAAATTACTTGAAAATTGTTATAAAAATCTCAGACAAGTACCTAATCATTAGTTATTTCTTCTCTCCACCCAACCCCCCCCCCCCCCAGCTAATCTCACTGCATTTATGACATTTTCTGCTTGGTTAATTACATTTCTTCATGAACTTAAACCTTAAACCTTCATTTACTGGAGATCTTTTTATTTTAAATCTCACCATTTGTTTGAGTTTGTCAACCATCCTGTATAAATAATAATTTTGCTAAATAACAGTCTTTTATTTATTGTAGCATTCTACTGTCTTCTACCTTTTTTTCTTGCTTTTGAAATATTTTTATCTAGTTCACTAGTCTTTTATAATACTATCTTTTCAATCTGGATGCCTTCTATTGCATCGAGATGTAGATATATTTCTGTTATTTCTGCTGGCATTTCTAATACTGTGGATTCTAGACTTTTATTACTTTCTTGAAAATGACAAACCTCCAAAACACAAACAACAAAACATGCTATAGAGCTAAGAATTCACGACTTTAAACAAAAATATGTGAGATTAAATAAATTCACTGTAATAATATATCGTAAAGCATAGTTTAGTGGACTGGAAAATTAAGTAAAAGAAGAAATTAGAAGTTATTCCACAAATCTTCTACAACTTTTAAACTGTAAAAACAATTTCTGGCACACTGTGAAATATTTATCAAAAGAAAAATATTCATGTAATTAATATTTTTATTATGAAAATTGGGTGCATACTGAAATAAGTGAAGTACTAATCTTTAAAAGACTTTTAGTTTTTGAGAGCAGTTTTAGCTTCCCATCAAAATTGAGAAGAAGGTACAGTGATTTTCTATATAACCCCTGCCCTCACCAATAGCCTCCTCCATTATCAAAATCACTAATCAGAATGGTACATTTTTTCACCGATGATGAACATATATATCATTATTACCCAAAGTCCATAGTTTACCTAAGAGTTCACTCTTTGTGCTGTACAATCTATGGATACATTGAGTCTATAGATAAATGTATAATAAAATGTATCCATCATTATATTATCATACAGAGTATTTTCACTGCTCTAAAAATCCTCTGCTCTGCCTGTTCATTTCTCGTTTTCCCTCTACCACCACCTTTGCAACCACTGATCTTTTTCCCATCGAAATAGTTTTGCTTTTTCTAGAATGTTATAAAGTTAGAAGCATACAATAGTAGTCTTCTAAGATTGTCTTCTTTCACTTAGTAATATAAGTAATATAAATTTAGCATTTAAGTTTCCTCCATGTTTTTTCATGGCTTGATATCTCATTTCTTCTTAGTGCTGAATAATATTCCATTGTCTGAGTGTACCACAGTGTATTTATCCGCAACCTACTGAAGGACATTTTGGTTGCTTTTAACTTTTGGCAATTATGAATAAAGCTGCTATAAACATCCATGTGCAGGTTTTTGTGTGGACATGTTTTCAACATCTGTAAGTAAATACCAAGGACCCCAATTGCTCCTTGGGGTAAATACGAAGGACCCCAATTGCTAGTTCGTATAGTATGAGTATGCTGAGTTTGGTGGTGGGGTATAAATATTTTTATATATTTTTGGATTTGATTTGCTATTTTTTTGTTGAGGATTGATTCATCTATGTTGATGAGAGACATTGGTCTGTAGTGTTTTGTTTTTTTCTTGTAATATTTTTTGTTTGGTTTTGGTATTAGAATAATATTGGCCTCTTAGAATAAGCAGAATATTTCCTCTGCTTCTATCATCTGAAAGATATGGTTTAAGTTCTTCCTTAATATTTGGTACAATTCACCAGTGAACACATCTGGGCCTGGTGCTTTCTGTTTAGGAAGCACGTTACTGATTCATTTCCTTTAATACGTATAGGCTTATTCAGAAAGAAAGGCAACTTGTGTTTTTCAACAAATTGGTCCATTTCATCTAGATTATCAAATTTGTGGTCATAAAGTTGTTCGTAATATCATTGTAATTTCTTTGAGATTTTTAGTAATGTTTCGTTTTTCACTTCGGATAGTTACTGGTGTCCTCTCTTTTTTTCTTAATTACCCTGACTAGAGGTTTATCAATTTTATCCATCTTTTCAAAGAAGCAGCTTTTGATTTCCTGTTTTTAATTATATTGCTTTCAGCTCTAATTTTTATGATTTGTTTTCATCTCCTTACTTTGGATTTAACTTGCTCTTCTTTTTCTAGTTTCCTGAGGTGAAATCTTAAATGATTGATTTTAGGGCTTTTTTGTTTTGTTTTTTCTAAGCAATTAAGTTTGTCAACTGTGTTACAACAATGTTGCCAACCTTTTTTGATATCAGAGGGATTATTCATTATGAATTTTTATCAACTGGACAGACAGTTAACCAAGTGTACTATTTAGAAGTGCTGAAAAGGCTGCGTGAAAAAGTTAGACAACCTGAACTTTTTGCCAACAATTCATGGCTCTTGCATCACGACAATGCACCAGCTCACATGGCACTGTCTGTGCCATGTGAGAGTTTTTAGCCAGTAAACAAATTACTGTATTGGAACACCCTCCCTACTCACCAGATCTAGCCCCCAATGACTTCTTCCTTTACCTGAAGATAAAGGAAACATTGAAAGGAAGACATTTTGATGACATTCAGAACATCAAGGATAATATGATGACAGCTCTGATGGCCATTCCAGAAAAAGAGTTCCAAATTGTTTTGAAGGGTGGACCAGGCACTGGCATTGGTGCATAGCTT
Source organism: Rhinolophus ferrumequinum (assembly GCF_004115265.2). Lineage (NCBI taxonomy): Eukaryota > Metazoa > Chordata > Mammalia > Chiroptera > Rhinolophidae > Rhinolophus > Rhinolophus ferrumequinum. The sequence continues at coordinate 4,858,246 of NC_046285.1, read as the reverse complement.
CCCAACGGGAGTACTTTAAAGGTGACCATAGTGATATTCAGCAATGAGGTATGTAGTACTTTTTCTAGGATGAGTTCGTGAACCTAATTGTCCAAACTTGTATATCAAATCATTATGTTGTATACCTCAAACTTACATAATATTATATGTCATAATATCTCAATAAAGCTGGTGGAGAGAAATAGCCTCACATTAAATATTAAATCAGGATGAGCAGTAGGAACGTAGTATGTTAAGACATCAGATCAAAGCTCTTTTCAGCTACACAAAAGACCTTTCAAAGAGCTTGAAAGTATGTCTTGTAGCCTGATTCCTTTAAATTATATAATCTCTAAGAATTCTAAGGACTTTGTTTTATAGCAGTATCATATAACACTTAAGATAGTGGGAAGTATGTCTCAAAAGGGTAGAATAGGAGTTGGCATTTGTCTAATGGGATAAACTTCACAGCATTCATAGGAAACCCACATAGTTTTTGCTATTAAAGGCAGACAACAAAACGAGGCTTTGGACTACCCAACATATAATGAGAAGGAAGAGGACATAAAAGGCTACTCACAGGTAAACCTAGGCTGTTTCTTTTGGAAAAGGAAGGATACCTCAGAAGGTGATGCCAAGAACTGAAAGTAAAGACAGTATTAAAGGATAACAGTGGACTGGAGGGACATGGCTTGTGAGCAGAACCAGGGCCTAATGAAGGAATATTCTCTGAGGCCAGGTCAGAGGACCTCAAAATATTTACCTGGTGAGATTTCAGAATTTTTATGGCCTCGTGACTGCTACTGACTTTTCCTTACCCTTTCTGAACAGAAGTGTCAGTTGAGCCTCTGTGTTCTCTCCTCAGTGTATGCTGGTGTGGGGAGGGCACAGAATTTATCTTTTTAGATCATAGGTCCATGGATCAAGAGAAGCCACACACTACGTGCTTCCACTGCTCTTAGATTTGATTTGATTTAAATCATGAGATCCTGAACCTTAAGCTTGTTTTCATAATTCAATTAAGATTTTGGGGAAACCTAGAACTGGGTTTAACATAATTTTCAGGTGAGAAGAATGTAAAATTTTTGTAGTCAAACAGTAGACCGTAGGAGATTACAAAATGGCTACATATTATTTAATCCTTATATAAGCTCCTCTATGTGATGTGATTTTGCCTCTTTTCTCATCAGGAAATGGGTTTTATGCCTCTATCCCTGAATTCTTGGTTTGGCCAAGTGTTTTGCTTTGGCCAATAGGACAATATGAAGCATGCTTCAAGCAAAGACTTTAAAAGTGTTTATCAATTGAGACTTGACCTCTCTTGGTACAATTGAAACCAGGAGCCACCATGTGAAAAAGCCTACGCTTCTTGCAAGTTTGTTGGAGGATAATTGGCCACATGAAAAAAAATGGAAAAACTATGGCCAGTATATTCCTATCTACATGTGAGTAAGACTAACCTAGATCATCTAGCTGCCATCAAATTCCAAAACTAATAGAGCCAGATGAGAGGACCTAAATTGAGATGAGCAGAACCAGCCCAGACTGGAAGAACTGCTCAGCAGATCTACTAAACAGTGAACTAAACAGAGTGCCTGTTTTTTTAATCTGCTGACTTCAGGGTGGTTTGTTCCACAACAAAACTTTACCGATGAAATCATCTTAGCCTACATATGTCAACTATTAGAGAAAAGTGACACCAAGAAATAGGATAGTGTCATAGATATTACCTACATTCATAGCAGACATCAAGAATAAACGTAGAACAGGCTAGAAAGCTAATGATGTGTGCTATGCTGTGGCCAAAGATCAGTGGAGCTGTCACCTGAAATACCTTGGATGTGAAACTACATTCCAACATAGCCTATACTTTTTGCATAATTTTGCAAAATTGATCAATTTTAGCATGTGTGTGTTTCCAATAATTGTTCAAAACATGTTACAATATACTTTATAGGAAGATACTCTATAAACCCTTCACTAAGGGAGAAGGCTTCCAACCTGTCATTCTCTATTCCTATCAAACAAACAAACAAACAAACAAACAAACAAACAAACAAACAAAAAAGCCTCTCTATATCAAATATCTTCCTGGTAATGAAATATTATCATTTATAAAATAGTATGGTACGAATGCAGTAGAATTAAGCTTTATTGGAGAACAAAAGTATGTTTTCTGAACTTCAAAATGTATTCTTGTTTGATATGTAACTTTGTGGAAGCCAAACTCAAAGATGCCCCTCGATGATCCTCACATCCTAGTTCTCATGAACTTGTGTGATTTCCTGTCACATTGAATGGAGTAGACTCATAGTGTCAGTAGGACAGTATGGAGGTGACAATATGTAATTTCTGAGGCTAACTAATTAAAGGCATTATGATTCCTGCTTTTGTCTCTTGGATCTCTCATATTTGAGGAAGTCAGTTCCTACGTCATGAGAACAATCAAGAAGTCCTTTGGAAAGAACTATAGGGAATTAGGTAGAGCACTGAGGTCTCCTGCCTATAGCCAGCAGGCCCTGTGAGTGAGCCTCATTGGCAGTGATGTGCCAGTCCTAGTCACGTCTTAGCTGACTACATTCCGGGCTGACATTTTGACTGAAGCCTCATGAGAGGTCCCAAGGAAGAACTGCTCAGCTAAGCAGCTCCCAAATTTCTGTTCTGCCCAAACTGTGAGAAATAAAAAGAAAACAACAATAACAAAATATTCCTCTTCATTTTAACTGTATTTTAAGGTAATGATTATTGTAGCAATAGATAATGAAGGCAAACTATAAACTAACCTTTTGTGTTTTTTTAATTTTACTTGCCAGCTGATCGCCGTTTACTGACTTTGTGACCTTGTACAAGTTGCTTGTTTTCATAGGCTCATTTCTATAATCTGCAAAATGGAATAATAATAGTAATTACGTAATTGAGGTATGTGAAATTTAAATTAAATAGCACACATAAAGTGATTAGAAAGGTAACTGACACATTGTAAACACCTAACCTCTACCAAAAGTAATTTTTGTGGAAGGTTAATTGTTAAAGATTGAAGATTCACCGTATCACATTTGAATGAATTCTAATACTTCAGGCTTTGTTTTTTGAAATATAAAACTGAATGTAACTGTTACTTTCTATTTCTTTTCATGGAATATTTCTAAAAGTTGCTTTCACTCCTACTCTTTTGTTTCACAGAATCATAAAGCATTTTGTACTCCTATAAAAAAATCAAGCTTCAAGCTCTGTAAAGATAGGCAGTGGTAGTTTCTAATAAATGAAATAGCCATCCTAAGGCATAGTATGGAAGATAAATAGCACTTCAAGGTCTGGGTACAAGGTGGAGACTTCTATTAATATTAACTATGTACTTCTCCAATTGTAGACTCACATCCTTTATTTGAGCTTCACACTACTTGGGAGAGGTATCAAATTGTAATTCTTGCCTTTTTGATGTTTATTACAATAAATAATTACTTCCTATGATGCTACTCATTTTGCTCTCATAAACAAAGCATTCTTTCACCTACTGTGTGTTTTATTTGTTATTGCGAGCACAAATCCTAGGCTTAGCATCAGGATTGCTTTCTTTGCTTTGGCCATTTCATTGTTTGTTTAAACTACTGTATGTTGGGAATACTTATGTATTACATATTATGAATATTATAAGCCTTTGTTTTCTATATCTTGTGTCTGTCTTCCAACTCCCCAAGTGACTAATTCTTCCCTAAATAATGCTTCCTTCTCAAGCAGAGCTATTTCTAATATATATGATGAAACATTCATGTTCCTAAGGAATAAAAAAGGATGAAATCCACCAGTTTGACTCTAATATGAATTTTTGGAAGTTTTTACTTCAATGAATCATGTTAATTATTGAATGATCTATAAGAAAACAAAATAAAAATGATTACTTAAAACGGTTAATGTGATAATTTAATAGAGGTACTGATTTTTAAATTGAGTTATTTTTTTAAGTTCAACAGTTAAGTGGCAAGAGTTTTATTTTTTTTGAAAAACGACAATGGGATTTCAATTATATTTGCAATATTACTACAATAAACTAAGAAGGACCTGTTGAATATGTTATATAGTAGGACATAGGAAAGGCTATCATGTTATCATTGGCTTGGCTCTCACCAACATGAAGACACACTTTCATTGAGCTTTATGTGCAGAATAATAAACTACACATACAGGATACTAACTTCTTGTTGCTAAGATGAAACATAAAGGAAAAAAACAACAACAACCATTTAGGTGACATTTTAAAATTGTTACTACCAAAGCAACTAAATTTGCAAAAAGTAATATCACATTTTTGGAATATTTGTTTGGAATTATTTATCTCACATTGATTATGTACCACACAGTGCAGAGAGATATAGGTAAAGTGTCATTCGTCAGGCTGTTGTACTTTGTTTAACACTCAAAAGAGAGAATGAGAAGAAAAGGTCTTGGTAAGAGAGGAAACACACACACACACACACACACACACACACACACACACACACACACACACCTTCCTACTAGGTTGCTTCTTACTCTATAACTCTACACAGATTCTGCAGAGCCTCCAGAGAGATTGTCTCCATCCTGTATACAAACTGTAAATAGTTTATATTTCTTCCTAAATAATCTGAGAAATTTAAAAACAAAAAAAATGATTTTTTTTTCTAAATCAGAGGACATGAGTTTTAAGTATAAATTGGTGTGGAAGTTGTTTAAGCATATATAATCTGGAACAATATTACCAGAATATTTTCTGCTAATTGTGCTTACATACTTTTAGTCATTATACATTTGCTAGCTAAAATGTCAAGGTATAGGTATGCCCTATGCCCAAGGTGGAAATAGGAAATGCATTTTGTGTGTCTACGAGCTAAGTACGTAATTATAAACATTGGTCAAGCAGCATCAAACAGGATGATTTAAGCTAAAGAAGGACAGAAAATGAGAGGAAGGGAGATAGGAAGGAAGGAAGGAAGGAAGGAAAGAAAGAAGGAAGGAAGGAAGGAAGGAAGGAAGGAAGGAAGGGACACTTGACTTTACCTCAAAAAACATCAGTTTGCACAAAGGGAAGTAGTACCTCAGGCTATTTTCTGCCTTCTCCCTGAGGAAGTAAAGGAACAACAATGACCACCACGTCTAGAAACTAGAAGGTAGAGAGCATAAAGAAGAGGATTTGTAATCAGGCACACTTGCTTTTGACTCTCTATTCTATCACTTACCATGTGATGATATTTAAATTCACTCAGTCTTTAAACTAAGAATAATAAAAATTCCTTTCTAGCACTTTTGATAGATAATAAAATGAAATAGTATATCTACTACTTCTGACACTAAATAGTTTTTTAAATATATGCAGTGAAATATTGTTAGGGAGACCAGAATTGAACACAGACTAACGTTTCACTGTGTATCTTTCTGAATTGTTTGAGTTTTTATATCAAGTTCCATGCAATGGTTAAAACCTGTATGTTTGCATACATATATATTTATTATTGAAAGAGAGACAACAAATTTTCAAATGTTTATAACATACACAGTCTGGCCTAGTAGGAATTTTCAAGTTTGCAACACTAAGATAAACCCAACACACAATACAAAAAACCAAAGGTTTAAGCCCCAAATTACAAATGCATTGTTTTAAGTGAGATTTATAAAATAAATAGAAATATTCCTGAATTTTAAAGTAAATCTCATGGTATCAGAAATTTGGTGCAAAACCATTGAGAAACCAAGTAAAACGAACTGGAAAATCACAGAGACATAATAAAAAATTTGCTACACTTGAGAAAACAAGGCTGTAGCAGCTGCAATGTACTTTTTAAAATATTAATTCACAGCATAAAATATATATTTTATTACCTGTACATTACAGATATCAAGTTTCCAGAGTATAAATGTGTTTGAAATACACTTAAGACGTTTCCATTCTACAGGATGCAAAGTAGGACTAAAGAGAAATGGGAAGAAGAGTCAGTATTGTCTCATATGTGCATTTCATGTTTCAGTTTGATAATTTAATAATTATTGATCTCGTCAATCATAGTTAATTTCTCCAAAATTGTAAAGGAATGTTGTCTTTCTAAAAATAATATGAAGTAAAATACCATGAAAGAGGAGTAATAACTTTTGCTTTAAACATTTTATAATATCCAGAAGCTTGAGATATTGGGTAGCTGAGAGGGCATCTTGACTATGCTAACTTGGCTCCCGATTTTGTATTTTTAGAATTAAAAACTTATAAAACTACCTAATTTTAGTACAATCAGAGAAAGGTATATGCAAGTAGTGATGAAGGAGCCAAATTTCGCTTTCCTAAAACCATTCAAGGAGATAAAACATACACATGAGAGTTATTCTCTTGTTTTTCTTTTGTATGTCTGTGTTATCAAATTTGCTAGAAGTCCTAATACAATGTGAAACAGTAATCTTGGTACACGAATTCACTTTAGTCCTGCTTTTAATTAAAATGGTTTTAATATTTCATCAGGATATTTGTAATGTTTCTGTTCAGTAGTTTTTATCATACTTAGAGTGTTTATTTAATCATTTTGTTATTTAAAATTTCTATTAAAATAGTAACTGGCTCTTTTTGAATACCTTTTCAGGTTCTGTTGTTACAACACTTTTGTTAGCTGCTTTCTCTTGTTAACACAATGGGTTAGACTGGTAAATATGGCAGCACACAACCTTATATTCCTGGGATAATCACAAAATAGTTATTAAATTGTATTATTTTTAAAGCTTTTGAAGGAAAAAACTACTGAACTCAGTAATACAAGTATGACAATTAAGTTTGCGAACTTTGTTGCAATGATGTTGCTAAACTTTTTTGATATCAGAGGGATTAATCATTATGATTTTCTACCAACTGGACAAACAGTTAACCAAGGTTAATCAAGTGCTGAAAAGGCTACATGAAACAGTTAGATAACCTGAACTTTTTGCCATCAATTCATGGCTCTTTCTTGCATCACAACAATGCACCAGCTCACATGACATTGTCTGTGAGGGACTTTTTAGCCAGTCAACAAATAACTGTATTGGAACACCCTCCCTACTCATCTGATCTTGCCCCCAGTGACTTCTTTCTTTATCCAAAGATAAAGTAAATATTGAAAGGAAAATATTTTGATGACATTCAGGACATCAAGGGTAATACAACGACGGCTCTGATGGCCATTCTATAAAAATAATTCAAAAATTGCTTTGAAGGGTGGACTAGGCACTGGCATAGGTGCACAGCTTCCCAAGGAGAGTACTTTGAAGGTGACCGTAGTGATTCAGCAATGAGGTATGTAGTACTTTTTCTAGGATGAGTTTGTGAACTCAATTGTCAGACCTTGTATATTGCAAAATGATCACCACTGTAAGTTTAGTTAACACCTATTACTTCACATTGTTATATTTTTCCTTATGATGAGAACATTTAAGATCTACTCTCTTAGCAACTTTCAAATATACAATACAGTATTACCTATAATCTCCATGCTGTACAGTATATTGCCAGGATTTATTTATCTTATACCTGGAAGTTTGAATTTTTTGACCACCTCCACCCATTTCCCCAATCCAATATCAGCTATGGAGACTATTTCTTATCTAGATAATCCTTTACTAGAAGAGATTAGGGTGAGAAACACATTGTTTTATTTTGTTTTGGTATGTGTGTATGTGTGTGTTTTAACAGACGATCCAGGCAGGATGCTTTATATTTCCTATAAATTCTGGTAAAAACTCATTGTCTTTTTTTGTGCATCTATCTCTTATTTTATTATCGGGAGCATTAAAGAAACCATTTTTATGTTTTGTGTGGAAGACTTCTCAACCAGATACACACGTTCCTCACTATGCTAGCTTCCTCACTATAGCATGTGATGGTGTTGCCAAACTCTCAGCCATTACATACCAAGGGTCCAATTTCCCCCAGCCTTTAATAATGGTTTCTCTCTATCTATCATGCAGCCTTCTCAAAGGCCTTCCAGCTTCCACTATAAGCCTCCATAAGATCTTTTCAGATTCCAATCCAGTTTCAAAGCCAATGCCACATGTTTTGGACTTTTATGTTGGTGGCACATGACTACAGTTACCCAACTTTGTTCAAGGAACTGTTGCTGCCTAACAAGTTACTTCAAAACTTAGTGGTTTTAAACAACAACCATTTAATTGTATTTCATAATTTGGGGTCAGTGATTCAGGCATGATTATTTGGCTATTGGATTGTTTTGCTCCGTGTGGCATGGACTGAAGTCACTGGAGGAATTCAGTTAACAGCTTTTTGATCTGGTGACTTGGCAGAGATAGCTGGAAAAAAGGGACCATCTGCCCCTTTGTGTCTCCATGTAGTCTCAGGGTCACCGCACATGGTCTCCTCAGTGTGTAGTAGATTTAATACATGGCAGCTCAGGGCTCTGCAAGAATGCTAAGAGCCTGAAGAGGCTGTACTCAGTACTCGCGTAGTGTCACGTGCTCCATGCTCAACTGATTCAAGCAGTCACAGGCCCAGTCACATTCAGTGGGACAGGAAAACAGACCTGCCTTTCAACAGGATGAGGGTCAAAGATTCTACAGCCACCATGAATCTGGCAAAGAGGTTAAACTGTATGTTACACTTGAAACTCCTCTGCTTCAAAGTTTGGAAATCCTGCCTGCTTATTCTCTTGCCATGTATGTTCCTATGGGTAAACTAGGAGGAAACATATTTTTTGCTTTGGAAATAAGGTAAAATAAAATTGTGTAGTTTTTGAACTGAGTCCACAAATTATGCCCAAGAAAAGAAACAGTAGCCTAGCCATTGTTTGGAGGTAGCCTGTGGGAGAAATTTCTGTATTCTACATTTATAATTATAATGATAAAAAATAAATACTTGTCATTTTCAGTGAGGCCGGTTTTGTCTTTTACGTTAAGAATCCCATCTCATTTAGTTCCCACACCAGAGAGGGTGATGCTTGGAATTTTAGATGACAAGAAATACAGTGATAATGAACCACTTTGATTAACCTATCTGTTTTTCAATTGTCCTTAATTTTCGTCTCATTGAGATTAAAATGATTACAGTAAGAACAGCACCAAAGAGAAGCATTGCTAATTTTGCAGAACCCACAGCTGGGACACTCTGACATTTAAAAGCAGGAACAAGCAAAGGAAACTAAGAAAGGGTGGCTTCCCTGAATAAAAGAAGAGCTAAATAATTTGGGGTAATGGAAAGCATGCAAGAAGAATTATTTTGAAGAGAAAATGGTCAAAATTTATAATGTTTCAGAAAATTTAGTAAGATTAGAAGTGCCTATTTGATTTTTGAACATGGAATTTATTGGTAAACTTTGCAAAAACAATTTAAATATAGTGATGAGGCAGGAGACCAAATTGGAATGGTTTGAAAAGATTTGGGAGAAGATCAGAAGAGAGTACTTATTCAGGGTCCCCTGAAGGATAATCGAGAAAATGGTTTGAAATGGGAGGAGCATGAATCAGAGGAGACTTTAAAATTATTTTAAAGAAAAACTTTTTGGAAAACTACCATGATACAAGTATAATGATGAACCCAGTATAATGATGTATTTGGGGAAGAGGGACAAATACTATTTATGAAAATTATTAGTTGGCAACTTTGTTTTATAGGAAAAATTTCCTACAGTAAGTTAAGTTTCTGAAAAATCAGAAGATCTGTGCCCACCACTTGTCTGCTCGACCTATTGGCCACAATCCAACTTCACTTTCTTTATTATTTCCTGCTTTCTTGGCAGAGTTTTCAGCTCCTGTATTAGAAGGCTGGTTTTATTGCAATCAGCAAATAAGAAATCTATTTTATATCAGAGCTAGGTGCACACATATGTATGTATAGCTGAAAATGTATATTACAAGATGCTATATATCCTTGTATATATAATAAATTTTGGTATTTTAATTTCAGTCTCGCATTCATAATAATACTAAATCATTATTTCACTTTTTCACTCTCATTCTCTCATGAGCATACACAGAAGTTTTTATTTTTCAGAAGCAGTATGCTGTGTAATGATGACAGTGCTCTTTTGAATAATTGACAGCATAATTGTTTATTGGTTTTCTAGACATTTCTAAGTTAGTACATTTAGGATATGAATACGTACATGTTCAAACATTAAATCATATGCTTCTGGGTACTTCAGTGTTCTTACCTTCTGTCTTTAGTTGTCATATCTGCTATAATCTCTGTAATCTCACCTTTTGTCCAATAAACATTAGGATATAACATTAAATTTTTATAAAATAAACTTTATTTGTTCTGTTTTTTCCTAATATTTCAAAGTGTATTATGTATTTAAAAGGGGGAAACTAGAAAACTTGCTTTATCAGCTCACATCATCTATGTCTAATGATGTTGAAAAAGGGGGAATGTATAGATTTTTGACCCATGAAAGAGGAATCAACCCCAAAGGATAGGGACAGATTGTGCGAGTAGTGAACACAGACATGACAAACGCTATCACTCTGTAGGTATCATGCATGTCAATAATTTATCTAAGTATATCTTAAGCAGAAAAAGATTTTCTAATAATCTTATGCTGCCAGTTAAGTTGTAGCATCATTTTGAGACCAATTATGTAGGTTTTAAGGAAAACTGAATTAAGTAGTGTAAATGTAGACTTGACGAGCTCTTTAGGAGCTCTACATTTTTATTTCATAATTTTTCAAACTGAAAATAAAACAGCCTGTGAAACACCTGAATAAGTTAACATCATATTGCATTTGTTTGAGAAATGCACACAGTAGCTAAATGAGGAATAAAGCTTTCTGAAGGTGACATTGCTGAGTGCCTGTTGGATGAGATGTCAGTAACAGAGATCATAGCACAGCTATTTTTCAACAATACAATAGCTTGTCAAAATAAAGATTTAGCTGTAAGCATGGATTGATACTGTATCTTATCTGCAGTATTACTACTATGCCTTATCAATAAGTGAATCTATTGACAATATAGGTAGACTTGTTTTAAAACTTGTATCTGACACAATGAGCTTCACGGTTTCTCAATATTTAAAAGCTTTTATGATAAGTGATAATAATAAATGTGGCTGTTTTAATGATGTAGAAAATGTATCAATATTTGGAAGAATCTGATGCTAGAATTTGGAAGAGTTACCCAACTCCAAATGTTTTTTGAGATAAAGAAAATAATTTAAATACTTACCTTCTGTGCCTGGATAGGTTGTGAAATTAAAAAAAAAAAAAAAATCAGATACCTAAGAAACTAAAAAGAAACAAAACTCTAGCTAGTTAGAGTATATGAGGCAGCTGCACAATTTAAAAATATAAAAAGTAAAAACTTAAGGGAATAAAAGGAGAATTAAAAGGAATCTACTACACAGAATTTCAGGATATTCAGCATGTAAAGTAACATTTTATCACTTAACTTTGGCTAGAAAACCCAAAGTCACTATTCCTGAAATCCTTTACTTTTAAACAACTGGATTACAATACTAAATACTCTTTCAAGAATTACTTATAGTTGATGTCTATTTGCTTCTTCAACCAACTAAGAATCATAGAGGAAAAGAATAGATAGAGTTTATGTCCCTTTTTCTTGAGCTTATATTGCTTATTATGTTTTAAAACACCTATACTATCTTTGGAGATTCAATGTCACTGATATGGCAAGTATTCAGATATGATTAAGAGGCATTTTCTTGAGTGAAGATTTGATACTACACTGTCAAGTTTATTTTCTCTCCAGGCCCACAAATGATCCTTGTTAAAAAAGTGTTAGTGACTGCCAGCTTGCATATTATCAGGGGAGGCCTTCAGCTGTTACATTGTTGGTTTCCAAAATAATAGTTCATATATGAGTAAATTAATCAAATATATTAGTAGATCAATTATTACATTTGATCATCTTGGTGGATTGTTGAGGCCTCTATTTTGAACTGTGTAGAATTTGTCACATAGTGTTTACATAACGGCAATTACTACCATGTGCTATGCTTAGAAATCCGTGAACTAACTGAACACCCAGGGGTAACAGACACAGTTTTCTTCTAATTTTTCATTTAAATATGACTTGAATATTAGAGCATAGGGAATTATCAAATTCAAAAATGGCTTCAAGGTGAATTCCAGAACACAAGCAATTTACTTATGCTAATGTCAGCTAACATATACATAAGCAATTTCAAATAACTGTCAATGCTTTATTACCATAAATCTTTCCTAAGGCATTGATGCTGCTTAGAAATATTTAAACTTAATATATTAACTTTTTCAGTTGAAGAGAGATTAACATATAAATATTTAATGCAACTCATATCCATATTTATTGTTTTAAGTAACATAAATATCTTTTATATCCTTCTCGTCTTTCCACTTCTCTTTCCCCAATTTTATTTCTTCATTGTCACCATATACATCTGCTTTTGAAATAAAGCTAATATGGGAAGTTTTTCCCCAAGGTAGAGAAAATGTGAAAACACTATTATTAAGACATTTACATATCTGTCCTAATTCATGTACTATATTTTGGCTCTTTCACTGAATATATATTTAATTTGAGTAAATTGCATATGTGCCCTAATCTCCAGTTCCTTTATGATTAACTAGAATTAACTGATGGGATGGATTAAAACATTTTTCTTGGAACAGAAAGAGGACATAAATGGGAAAATTCAAATCAAATCTAGGATTTTGTTCATAGTAAGGTATCGATGCTTGGCTTCTTAGTTTTGATAAATGTACCTTGGTCCTTGACAGGCGGCGAAACTGGATACAGTGTACATGGGACTTCTCTGTATTATCTTTACAATTTATCCATAATTATAAAATTATCCCAAAAGAAAATATTATTTCCAACAGGGTGCATAACAATAATACTTGTGGGTTCTTGTTATTAAAAAAAATTCTGAATGGACCCATAAACATGATTGATAATCACAAATTGCTGCCAAAAGATGCTTATTGGCATCTTCCTCATGTACATTGTACACCTTGCATGACATGTTGTAGCTCAATAATAGCTCACAAACTTAGATCGATTGGGAAATCAGTGAGTTAAAATGTAAATAGGTATAATAGCTATGAAGAACAATTTATCTATCACTTATAAAACTAAAAATGTTCTGACACTTTGACTCAGATATGACAGTTTAAGGAGTTTATTCTAGACACAATCTTTATATGTGTACAAAGAGACATCTAGAGTGATGATTTTGCATAACTTTTAATTATAAAACTGTAAAGTCTATCACTAGGTGAAGTGAAAAATAGAATATTATATGTTAAACATATAGTCAATTTTAAAAGTCCCTAAAATAAAATTTACCACTTACTAACTTTAGAAATACCTTTTTTTCAAATTGAGCGACTTTCACATATTAGTTTTTAAAACTTATTAAAGATGAGAAAAATAATAAGATATCCTTGTGCATAATAGAGGACAAACAACTGATTTTTTTTAAATATAATTTTAAATATTAAAAATTTAAATTTTGTACTTAACTATTGGAATAGGTGGAAAGATCCGGAGTTGCTTTATGAAAATAATTACATTATTTCAAGTTTATTTTCTTTATTTTAAGTCTTAAAACAGAGCCATGCATAGTAAGCTTTTTTGTTTGGTTTTGCCCTTAGGTGCCCTTTGCCCTTAGGTGCCCTTAGCGCCACAGGTGAACTCTCTGACCTGTTTTGCCTCACTCCCAAGAGGAGATGGCATTGGTTGGAAACATGCAACAGTTTGATTCTAAAATTTTAGGATACCGAATACTAAATAGAACAGGGAGGAGAAAGTGAAAGATTATTGTTTATTTCATCAGAGGTAGTACAGTCCTGCTAAACATGGTTAACAACTTTTGACATTTCTTTCATGTTGCGTATTTTACATTGTTTTTAAGTAAATATGCATTTATTACTAACATTTCTTGAATTTCTTCATATATCAGATATAACACAGATCAAACTGTGATCAGAAAAATACAGCAAAAATGGGCACTTGGTTGAAACAGGAGTATAAAAGTATAAACCTCTTTAATTAAACACACACACACACACACACACACACACTTTTTACAGGAAGAATATACATTTTTGGAAGATAGGTATAATAATTTCATACACATGTCAAAATACAATTTCATAATGTAGGAGGATAAGATTAGAAGTTATAAATGCTAAATGTATATAAATAATTATCAAAAACAAACATAATGGCAAATATATAATTTATCATAACTCATTGCTCACCTTTTATTCTGAATTGAATATGTTTCTGAATTCAAAAGTAAAACCAAAGACTACAGGTAATTAGTTATTAATCTATTACCTAAACTCATTATCTTGACTGACAATTCTATTTAGATTCAAAGATACACATGTTCTATGTGAGATTTACAAAACAAATATAGACATATTTTTTATTTTAAAATGATTGCTTAGGAGCACAGCTGTCCCAGTTTGAATCTTCCTTTTAGTAAGGGTTTGTGTGGAAAATGTACTGCTTTTGTATACCCCTGATCATCTGCAGAGTGAAAACATTCACAAGACTCAGAAAAGTGAGAAAGCAAGCGGAAGTTTTATTAAAGTTAGGAGAAAAGAAGTTAGCGGCAGTGTCTAGGGAAGACAGTTGCCCAGTACTTTAGGCTAGCTTCTTTTTATATAGAAATAGGTAGGTCAATTTTCTTGCAGCAGAAGATGTAATGTCCCTCTGAGGTCATTTGATTGACATGTGCAGATTATAAAACTAGTTTCTTTCTGAGCATGCTCTTACCCATAATGCATGCAGAAAAACCCACAGGGGGAGGGGGACAAGCTTTAATATTCCTTCTGTTCTAATTGAATTATAACGAGGCTAGAGTTCAGACCGGGGTCAAGCTTCAGCAATCTGCACAGTAGTCAGGATCCAGCTAAATCCAGTTTTATGTCCCCATTTTAGGGATGTTTGACAGCTTAATTTACCTCCAGGGAATGAGCCTGGGTGGTTCCTGGGGAGGGGATTCAGGCCTGGGCAGTGTCCCTGGGCCCCACTGTCATTAATTCTTTTTTTTTTCCTCATCAGAAAAGACTGCCCCAAACAAAGAAAAATAATTTACAAGTAGTGGCAAAAATATGAATCACTGTGAAACTTTTTGAATAAAAAATAGTTTATATTTCATAAATATCCAATTGTATTTGCATAGATTTACACTCTTTAAAGAAATATCCTAATCATTTCTTATATAATTAAAATAAAAAAGGAATAAAATAATGTAATATTAAATGAGTACTTATTTCTTATTTGTAAAATTTAAGTGTCTCTTACTCATATTTTATCACTATTAAGAAGGAGAAAATCTGAGATGTCCTAAATTAAATTACAGCAGACTAGAGGGTGGAAGGAAGAGACAAGTAGGGGTTAATCAGTTAACAACTGCCGAGCAAAAAAACAACAGCAACACAAAAGACTGCTTATATTCCTGAGTGTATGTTGGAACTTTGAATTAACTTCTAGGTACCTATTTCTGCAATCATCTGTAAAAGAGAATAGCCAGGTGCCATCAAATCCCAGGAGCCTCTGCTTCTTGTTTACACATGAACTTTCCAATCTGTTGCTCACAGTCAATCCACTGAAGCAGATGCTTTTTCCTTACAGACTCTGCACCTATCCTAGAACAAGCCCTGCTCAACTGCTCCCCGCCTCACACCTCCTACCTGTAGCCAATGTAGATTCTTTCAAACAACTTACACCTTTCTCCAGCTATTTGATGTAAAAAAAAACACTGGCCAGCTCCAGGACAGTAGACATGCTGGGTTTTTCTCCCCAGGCACTGCTACTAGTGGTTTAGACTCCATGACCCAGGACTGGTCTTTCTTTTCTTACTAGTAATGACCTAATAACGCCTGTCTTTTAAAAAGACTTTCAGCTGCGGAAATTAAAATTTTTGTTGAACACTATTTTCTCAAACTTTTCAAAGACAATCACATTATTTTACCTTTTTGTTCAAAATGAATTTAATTTTCTTCACACATCATTCTTTTCCCAGGCATTTATAATTGAGACTCATTTGTAAAACCCTCCTGATAATTCATTGTCTTTCAACCCTTGCTTTCTGTTGCTGAAACTTTAAGGCAAAACTAAAACTTCATGAGACTCAATGTCTTTTATCACTCCTTTGGTACTTAAAGTATTTGTTTGGATGCTATTTTAGATATTTTCAGCTGCTGGATTTTACATTGTATTTTGAATTTAAATAAAGGATTAAAGCAGTTTCCATGAAAATATATCTTTACAGCAATATAATATCTCTCATGGGCCTCATAAAGAGCAGATTAGCAATTTTAAAGAACTTACTGGAAAAAAAATCAGTAAATTCAGTTTTGAATTAAATATGAAGTTTTTAAGAATTCATTAAATTCTCACTTTTAGTTCCTTTCCTTTGCAATTGAGTAGGGGATATCATGCTCTCTTGCCCTCTTGCTCTTACCAGGTAATATCCTGAAGCTTGTGGGTCAGAGTTACTTGAGTGATTTTTTGTGATACCTTTGCTTGAATTGCTGATTTACTCTAACTCTTCACAGGATACTTGCACACCTTCTTTAAATCTCTCTAAGCAACTTGTCTCAACCATTTCCCACATGGCCATAAGCTCTACAGAGTTATAATACTCTGCTCATTTATACCCTCTGTTTCTTAGGAGTTTTAAATCCCCTGTGAGTTGTTAGGATTATGTGTCCCTTTGCTCTTGTGCTATGGAGCCAGATGAAGAGAGGTGATCAATGATGTTTTAACAACCTATTCATTATTTATCATGCTACTGAAATGGAGCATTTGCTGTCTCATTCCAAGTTCTGGTTTATTTAGTTACCCCTAAATTAAAGAACTCTTTGGGTCGCTTTAGCTATAGCCACTATCCATTAGTGTAGTGTAGGGGAAGAAAAGTTTCCTTCTACCCCTCTAGGTTCTTCTGCTGGTCTAATAATCAAAGTAGCATACGAAAGATAATAGGAGAAAAACAAATTTAATTACATATGTGCAGGGCCCCCCTAAGAATATTAGACCCAAGGGCAAGCAAGGCAGTTGAAGCTTATTTGCCATCCTGAGCTAAGGGATGGGATAGGGGCCCGAGGCTTCCAAGGGAAGAAGGTAACTGAGAAGAAAATAAGAAGAGCAGATGTTTGGTAATTAAATGTTTTTCCTGCCATACAGATAGGTCATACAGATAAAAACTTCCTCTGGTAATAGCTCTCTTTCTGGGCTAGGCCCGCCATCTAGATTGTGTTAGGTAGTTAAAGGAAAGGTTAAAGTTTTTCTTAAATCTGCTGGGTCTTGATTGCCTTCAGCTCAAAATAGTCTACAAGCCAAGTTGGCACATTTGGGAAGGCTCGTTTAGAATTCCTTCAATAGCCCATTCCTCTTTTCAGAGGGAGAAGCTCTAATGGTACAGGTATCACCCACTTCTTGAAAGTTTGCTTTATATCACTTTGCTTTTATGAAAGACCTACATTAGTACCTGTTTTTGCTAAGAAATCTAAAGAGCATTTTCACTTTTATGATAAAAGATGGGAACCGAAAATAACACTCACTGTTTGCTTTGCAGCAGCTGTTACAGAGACAGTGCACAGGGAGCAGCGCCCTCCCCTGCCAAACTCCCTCCCGGGAACCACACACAGCGTCTCAGCATCAAGCTGTCATAGCCTTGAGCTGCCTCTGTGAGCATCTGTGCTTTGTTTCAGTTTATTTTGTGTGCCCCTTAGTAAGAGGTGTCCTAAGGTAACTGCTTCTTCCCTTCATGCCATTTCAGCTTAAGGAAAGTCTCGTAGCAATGCTCTACTTTGGCATAGCAGGGGGAACCTGTACCTGATAAAACAAAATGCTAAAGGTTAAGACCGATCTGTTTTTATATTTTTCAGTTCTAAAATAACATTAGAGTCAGAGCTACTGATTAAGTAATTTTTGTTTCCTCAGGGACAACATCTGATATTCCTGGTGTTCATGGCAAGGGAAATGCACATCTGGTCATATAACTTCCTCATTACATTTCTTGTCAGGGATGTAATTCTTTTCTCTCCTTTTCTTTTCTCTTCTTTTCTTTATTTTTCTTTTCTCTTCTTTTCTTTTCTTTTCTTTTTTATTTTTTTTCCCACTAGTATTACTTGTGTAAGTCATCTTGATCTGTCTTCAACTTGGCAGATAACTCTTGATGAGCCAAGTAAACTCTGTATGTGATTGTATATAGCAGAGGAAGCTACTGATATTAAAGATATCTCCCAGAAGTATGCATACATTGTCACAGATGTTATGAAAATTAAACAGGTGAACCATTTAATCCTTCTCTATTGCTTTAATAGGGAAGAAAAATCAAGAGTTTCTAGAGATTTAGTCATCCTTCTCTTCCTGGTATAGAGAGGGAGACACAAATGGAGATTTCCTTTATAAATGTGAATTTTATTCACAAAATGGCAACTACTACTTTGTTTTCCGAGATTGTCCTGTGTCTGTAGCCTCTTAAAAATAATCAACCCCAAATAATCCGTATGCCAAAGAGACATATTTTGGGGTGGCATATTCTGCTTCTCTTCATTTTATAAAGAAATCACTTCAGGGGGCCGGCCCGGTGGCTCAGGCGGTTGGAGTTCTCTGCTCCTAACCCCCGAAGGCTGCCGGTTTGATTCCCATATGGGCCAATGGGTTCTCAACCACATGGTTGCCGGTTCAACTCCTGGTGTCCCACAAGGAATGGTGGGCTCCGCCCCCTGAAACTAAGATTGAACACAGCACCTTGAGCTGAGCTGCCGCTGAGCTCCCGGATGGCTCATTTGGTTGGAGTGCATCCTTTAACCACAAGCTTGCCGGTTCGGCAACTGGACCTAGAGCTGAGCTGTGCCCTCCACAACTAAGATTGAAAGGTCAACAACTTGACTTGGAAAAAGATCTGAAGTGCACACTGTTCCCCAATAAAGTCCTGTTCCCCTTCACCAACAAAATCTTAAAAAATAAAAAGAAAGAAAGAAAGAGATCACTCCAAAAACATGAAAACTGAAGTATTTTATGTAGTGAGATATATAGAGATCTCAGTTATAAATATTTAAGGCTGGAAAAAATAATTAATATCTCCATTGACTATATTTGTATCACCCTCAATCCTAATGCCTATATTTCTGATTGTACTTTGATCATCTCGCCATATTATTGAGTTTTCCCTTGACAAAGAGCCTGACTGATGTGACTGACTGCCCTTTTCTGACACTGTTACAGCCCTGCCATCATTTCAAACCGACACTTCTTACTAATCAATGCTCTACGTGGCATAAGATACTTAAAGCACATCAGTATCATTCTAAATCAGAGAAGAGTTAATCAATAAATTGCTAAAGGACCAAACTTTACAAAATTATACAAAATGAAAAACTCGAGTACTGTATTAGAGCAAGCTAAGAATTTTTTTTCTCTAATCCCTGTGTAATTTATTGTTTTCCAACACTGAATGTTTTTAGTAATTTCATTGAGGTACAGTTATCATACCCTACAATTCACCCCTTTAAAGGGTCCAATTATATAAGCAATCTAAGAATTTTAAAAACACATAACATTTATTTTTTAATCAGGCTGCTTATAATTAGGAATTACTAGTAGGCTCTGTTTTTATTCTAAAACATGACATTACATAATATATACCCTTTATGCTTGGTCTGTAAAATGGGCGAGGGGAGAATTCTATCAAAAACCAAACACAAGTAACCAGACTATTGTGTCCTTAGTATGATGAGAATAAGAATAGGACCTATTGACTAAGCATAAATGAATCAGGAGGCTTTACTAGAATTAAATGACAATGTTTTATTCAATGGTCTTAGGATTTTCAAATTGGAAACCCTCCCAGGTAACACCCAGAGTGTGCTCCAAAGAAAAGAGAAAAGTTGAGAGTGCTTGTAGTAAAAAGTACATTCTTGAGAAAAAAAACAGTCCTGCATTATTACCTTGTAGATGGTCCAAGATGGTGATATTTTAGATGTCAGGTGATTTGTATAATGGATGTCATGGAGTCTGGACATGTAAACACTTTTTCCAAAATTCTGCAGAGGGGGTTATCTCTCTCTCTCTCTCTCTCTCTGTCTCTCTCTCTCTCTCTCTCTCTCTCTCTCTCATCTATCCCTCTCATCTATGATCTAGGTGATATAAATATAGATACAGATATACATAGATACGCATATAGATAGATATAGATATCCAGGCGTTGATGTACAACTCAAAAGTTTAAAAATTTAAGCCCTCAGGATAGTTAATACAATAAAATCTATTCCTTATGTTTCAACCCATTCTGATTTAAGTAATTTTGTCACCCAGGCTACAGTAACTCCATTTTGTTTCTTCACTCTTCGTCAGACCGCTGCTATGAAAAATTATTTTTAGAAAACACTAATCATAAATATTGATGTCTTATGTTCAAAATTGCAGTAGATTTCTCATTTAAATATATTCTACATGGCTGTAAGAAGATTTGAAACAATAATATCAGCATAACAACTAATAATTATGTTGTGGAAAAACACATCAGTCCTCTTATCTGGCAAATCATTTTAAATATTTGAGCAAAATTGACAGAAAAACTGATAATCCTCAAAATTGGAATTAAATAAAATATGATATGCCTATAATTTATATATTACTAGTATTTTAATTGCAGTATTTAAGAGTAAGGATTTGAAATTATTCAACAAAGGAGGCCATTACACCGAGGTGGTTCTAATGCTATGAAAACAAACCAAAATCTAAGCCTGTAAGTGCCTGAAATTTACAAAATCAAAATGGTAAGTACAAGCAAACACAGTCAATGATGCTTTAAGCTATAGTGAATCAAATAATTTCCTTTCTTTGCTTCTACACTCTCTCTATACAGTCATGTGTGGCATAGGACATTTCAATGACAGACTGCATATACAATGATGTTACAGCACATAGCCTAGGTTTATAGTAAGTCATACCTTCCACATTTTTGTGAGTACTCTCTAAGATGTTCTCACAATGATGCAATTGCCTAACATGCATTTCTCAAAATGTATCCTCATTACTAAGAGGCACACAACTGTGTAAGTCTTTCCTCTGGATTCTATCAGATGAGTGGGTCTAGCCACTTCTGGTTTGGTACTGCGCCAGTTGAGTCCATAAATGCCCAAATAAACTCTTTAAGTTTTAAATGTGTCTCAGTTTACCTCTAATACTATCTCTCTGTTTACATTTATGAAAAGGAGTCTGAGTAGGGCAGGTAGAGTCAGAGGTAAAATACTACGTTTTGTTTTGATCTTAAAAGTTCGAAACTTTTTCACAATTGGAAAGACATGTGAGGTGACGGATGTTAACTAAACTAACCATGGTACTAGTTTTACAGCATATACATAAATAATTTTGTTGTATACCTTAAATGTTGTATGTCAATTATATCTCAATGAAACTGGAAAAAATTCAAATTAAAAATGTATTTTTACTACCTCAGTATGATGTTCCAATAATTAACTGGAGATATTTATCTATATTTTCTTTATGTATAGTTCTAGAAAATAAATTTTAATAGCCTAAAATAATTTAATTTTATAGTAAATTTAATCAAGCGTAACTCTATAGGATTTTTAATTTAGTATTTGTAGGGTTTTCTCTTTGTAGGCTTTTCTCTATGAGGTACACATTTTTCTCCTGAATACTCAATTGTCATTTCTACTTCCCCACATCTAATAAATCTGTGAAAGCAATGTTCCCTGTGTTTAGTAAAATGTAAATACTGTCACTGATGTATGCTGAGAACAAATGATAAATACTTGGCCTTATTTGTGTTTTCTTCAAGAAAACAATGTTAGCATACTTTTCTATTTTCAGAAAACTGTATTATGTAAAATGTGTTCTTCAATTCTTATTTATATTCATTCTCCTTCTTTGTCATTTAGCTTATTGGTCACAACATAGATAAAGACCCTTCATATGATTAACCTTCAAACTAACATATCCACAATAAATTAATGTTCTTTTAAAAACATTCTGCATCAGGAATCCAAACAATGAAATGGAATTCGTGATTTGCACTAATTACTTGAATAATGGAATTGATTTTTTTTTCCCTTCTTTTTGTCTGAGAGGGGTATGATACCTTGGGTTCAATGATCAGGACATGCAGTTAGGAAAAAACTTACAGCACGCCCAGTATTTAGGAGTCTCAGGTTTAAATGTAACTCCTAATTTTAAAATATTGGGGACACTGTAGCCAACACATGTTATGTGATTTCTTCAAAGCTCAATAGTCAGTCAGTGGTAGAGATGAGATTTGAAAAATTGAGTCTTTTGCCTCTTGGCTGTATTCTATTAGGTTGGTGCAAAAGTAATTGCGTTTTTTGCAATTATTTTTAACCTTTTAAATCGCAATTACTTTTGCACCAATCTAATAGTACTCTTCCTACTAAACCACACTTGTTGCAAAAGTTTTCCATTAGGTTTCATTAGAATTCCCACTAGAAATCACATGTCAGTTTGCCAAATTCAACTTTAATATAAATCGATGTTAAAAAAAAAAAAATTCTGTATGTAATAAGTTCTATATAGAAAGAAATAACCTAATTTAACATTAATTTCCTATAGAATAGTCCTGCATGACCTGACAATTCTTGAAACCACTTCATTGGTTTCCAGACTTGGTTGGTTTCCACCATGACTTTAAAGAATGTCCATCCAGTCTACACATTTGCCTATACTGAGCAATACCTGAGAACTCCGAGTAGGCCACAGAACTATGAATTGAAAATGACTAAGCTCTTTTACCAAATAAGAACTACATTTTAACATATAGTTACTATAGCGATTTTCTTTTTCTCTTTCTCTTTGTTTCTCTCTCTCTCTCTCTCTCTCTCTCTCTCTCTCTCTCTTTCTCTTTTTTTCTTTCTTTGTACCTCTTTGCTCTCAGATATTTTTTTCTTTTTAAAATAATTTCTCTGCTCCACTATTTTTGAGAAAAGTGTTAGTAGTATAATTTAACTGAGCAAATGGTAGATTTGATGTTGTAGTGCAAAACCCTGCAAAATTAGATTTAAATAGGAATTCTGAAAGTCATAAATATTATTCTGAGGCCTTTAGACTTTCCTTTGAAGGCAAAAGGCCATTTTTAAGCTGACTTAATCTTTTCCCAATGCCAACATTTCTCTCTTAGAGATAATTATATTATTTTCTTAGCAATATATAGAGTGAACTGTGAAAATTTAAACAGCATAGCAGAAAATTTAAATTATACATAATATATTTCACTCTTACATTCTCATGAGAATCATCGTCTTCCCTATAAGAAAATAAAGAATTTAAAACACATGGCTGATGAAGAATTTGAAGAAAGTTGGAATAGCAAACATTCTTAAAAGTCACAGAAAGTCAACAGTAAAGTCTTTTTACACATTTTCCTTTAGAGACTGTGTTCTTCAACAATTCTTAAAACAAGCACATGTGGTCACGTAAATAGTTAATCTGATTATATGTGAAATTTTAGAAAACACATGAAATAGAAATGAACTCACTATGATGACTATCTTTATACTCCACAGATAACATTTCATTTCCAAATCAGATTTCCAGTAAAATGTGTTTAAAATCTATTTTTAAAAACATTGAATTTGTTTTCCTATAAACATATGTCCTTTTACACAAAATACACCTAATTCTCATATCTTTTGGCTGTGTTTGGCTTATGTTGGAGTATTTAAACTCTATATAATATGTAAGTTAAATTATAAAATATATGAATATATCTGAAAAAAATACTAATACTAAAAACAACATCCAAACTAAACCATAATGGACAAGTATGAGGCAATGTGTTAACCAATTTACCTACATTATTTCATCTACTGTATTAACAGAATAAAACAGATATTTTAATTTCTAAAAGTTAAGCTTGATGGAGGTCATCAAAATGGCAGCATGAGGTGAGCCTCTGGAAATCTCCCTGGTATTTACAACAAATTGAAAAATTATAACTTCACAAAGGACTCCCTGCGCAGCAGACAGGCAAGACGAAGATCTCACTACTGAATTCAACTAAAGGTGGGCAAATTGCACGTGCAGGGGAGGAGGGAAGGAAGAAGTGTGGAGATGGAGCCGTGTGGGAGCAGGACGCAGACCTAGCTCAGTGCTCCAAGCTCGCTGCATCCCGGAACTACACTAGCTGCAGGAGAGGGAAGAACTCAGACTGCTAGGGCTCCGCTTATGGCCCACAGGGCTGAGGGGACAGCATATAACATGGCTGAACCCAACGCTCACGGCAGAGACCTCGGAGCAAAGACTGAGGGAAGAAAGCTGAAAACAGTGGTTTAAGCCCTCACTGCCAAGCAGAGAACAGAAGTCGTAGGCACTGAGACTAGCCGCCTCCTCCCTACCCTCCCAGAGCTTGCCCCACCCCCACCTGCCCAGTGCTAGAAGCGGAACAGTAGCAGTGTCAGATCAAAAGAACAGAGTATTTGCATTTCTGAGAACTGTGGTCTGCAGACACTGATTCACAGCCCAACTACTTCCAGCAAAGGGGAGGGAGCTGTGGAAGCAGGACTGGCTGTGGTGATGGTCACTGCCATTGCTCTGGGCCAGCTCTCACAACTCACCCCGCCTGTGTCCCCACCTATCTGGGTGGATCCCTTCAGGAGTAAACAGAACTGCTGAAACAAATAGACTCTGAATCTGGTGCAGGAAGAGCTTTGGATCTTCAAAAGCTCTCCGCATCACCATAGGGATGCAGACCCTATGACCCAGGCGAATTGTTAACAGAGGAGAAGTCCGCCTTCCAGGGAATCCCCCCGTTGTGTGAGAAGCTGGAATAGTGCAGAGAAAACATAACACTACAGTGTGAGAGAGAAAAAAGGGTTGCGGTCACAGAGAAAATAAAACATTCTACCAACACGTAATGCAAAACAAAAGAAAGACCTCTTCCTATCAACCTGTTGCAGAACCCCCTCCAGTTGATGTCTAGGAAGAGAAATAATAAATAATTAATTGCCATGAATAACAAACGCAAGCAACATAAAAGCTCAGAAAGAAAAAGTCTCCAGAAAATGAGGTTAAACATACGGAAATATGTGACTTAAACGACAGATAATTAAAAATTGCAATTCTGAAAAAACTCAATGAGATGCAAGAAAACACAGAAAGGCAGTTTCATGAGCTCAGAAAAATAATCAAAGAACAACATGAGAATTTTACCAAAGAGATTGAAATTTTAGAAAAGAACCAAATAGAATTTATGGAGATTAAGTACTCAATAGAAGAAATTAAGAATGAAATAGCCATCTTAGGTAGTAGGGTTGACCAGATGGAGGAAAGAATCAGTGACATCGAAGATAGAAACCTGGAAATGGCACGGATGGAAGAAGAAAGAGACTTGAGAGTGAAAAGAAATGAAAGAACTCTACAAGAACTTTCTGACTCCATCAGAAAGAGCAATATAAGAATAATGGGCATACCAGAAGGAGAAGAAAGAGAGAAGGGAACAGAGAGTATATTCAAACAAATAGTCAATGAGAACTTCCCAAACTTTTGGAAAGAACTGGATCCTCGAATCCAAGAAACAAATAGAACACCTAATTACCTCAACCCCAACAGGCCTTTTCCAAGGCATATTGTATTGAAGCTGTCTAAATTCAATGACAAAGAAAGAATCCTCAAGGCAGCCCGGGAAAAGAAGATGGTAACCTACAAAGGAAAGCCCATTAGATTATCATCAGATTTCTCAGCAGAAACTCTACAAGCCAGAAGGGAGTGGAACCAATTATTCAAACTACTGAAAGAGAGAAATTATGAGCCAAGAATAATATACCCAGCAAAGATATCCTTTAGATATGAAGGAGGAATAAAGACCTTTCCAGACATACAGAAGCTGAGGGAATTTTCTAATACACGACCTGCACTACAAGAAATACTAAAGGAGGCTAATTAGACCACCATCAACAGGGATAATTTGTGGCAAGCAAAACGTAAAAAGAGGGAAAGTGAAAGCCTGAACCAGAATATGGGAATGGAGAAAGTAGGCATGCTGAAGAAAATGGAATACTCTAAATATCAAACTTTTTTTTACATAAACTTAAGGGTAACCACTCAAAAAAAAATCGAGAACTGAAATATATACTGCAATAAAAGAAGAAACAAAGGGAAACATCATAGAATACCACCACACAGAAATAATAGACAACAACAAAAAGGCAAAGAAACAATGGAGAAACAGTCTTACCAGAAAACTAAAGATAGAATGACAGGAAATCCTCACATATCAATAATCACCCTAAATGTAATTGGACTGAACTCACCAAAAAAAAAAAAAAAAAGGCACAGAGTAGCAGATTGGATCTAAACCCAAAAAACTAAACCCAACCGTATGCTATCTCCAAGAGACACATCTCAGCTACAAGGACAAGCATAGACTCAAAGTGAAAGGGTGGAAATTGACACTCTAAGCAAATGGTATCCAGAGAAAATCAGGTGTAGCTATACTGATATCAGATGAAACAGACTTCAGGGTGAAAAAGATAACAAGAGACAAAGACGGACGTTTTATAAAGGTAAAGGGGACTGTACAACAAGAAGACATAACAGTCATCAATACTTATGCCCCCAATCAGGGAGCACTGAAATATACCAAGCAACTACTAACAGAACTAAAGGGAAAAATTGACAAAAACACAATTATACTAGGAGACTTAAACACATCGTTGGCAGCTATGGATAGATCATCCAAACAGAAAATAAATAATGAAATAGCAGCAGTAAAAGACACATTAGATGAAATGGACATAATTGACAACTATAGAGCACTTCATCCTAAAACATCAGACTATAAATTTTTTTGTAGCATACATGGAACTTTCTCAAGGGTAAACCATATATTGGGACATAAAACTAGCCTCAGCAAATTTAAGAAGATGGAAATCATTCCAAGCATATTCTCCGATCACAAGGCTTTGAAATTGGATATCAACTGCAAAAAGAAAGCAAGAAAAACCACAAATACATAGAGATTAAATAACATACTTTTAAAGAATGACCGGGTCAAAGAAGAAATTAGAGGAGAGATTAAAAGATACATAGAAACAGATGAGAATGAAAATACATCCTACCAAAATTTTTGGGATGTAGCGAAAGCAGTTTTAAGAGGGAAATTTATATCATTACAGGCCTATATAGAAACTAGAAAAATCCCAAATAAATAACCTCACGTTACACCTTAAAGAACTAGAAAAAGAAGAACAAATGAAACCCAAGGTCAGCAGAAGAAAGGAAATAATAAAAATCAGAGCAGAACAAAATGAAACAGAGAACAAAAAAGACAATAGGAAAAATTATTGTGACAAAGAGCTGGTTCTTTGAAAAGATTAACAAAATTGACAAACCTTTGGCTAGGATCACTAAGGTAAAAAAGACAGGAGACACTAATAAACAAAATCAGAAATGAAATAGGGTATTTATCATGGATGCCACAGAAATACAAAGATCATCCAAGAATACTATGAAGGACTATATGCTACTAAATTCAATAACCTAGAAGATATGGACAATTTCTTAGAAACATATAGCCTTCGTAGTCTGAACCATGAAGAACTGGAAAATCTAAGCAGACCGATCACCAGTAACGAAATTGAATCAGTCATCCTAAACCTTCCCAAAAGCAAAAGTCGGGGACCAGATGGCTTCACTAGTGAATTCTATCAAACCTTCAAAGAGGATCTAATACCAATCCTGCTCAAACTCTTCCAAAAAATTGAAGAAGAGACAGTACTCCCTAACTCATTTTATGAGGCCAACATTTCCCTGATAGCAAAACCTGGTAAGGACAACACAAAAAAAGAGGTCTACAGACCAATATCTCTGATGAATACAGATGCAAAAATCCTAAACAAAATTCTAGCAAATCGAATGCAACAATGCATTGAAAAGATTATTCATCATGACAAAGTGGGGTTCATCCCAGGGGCACAAGAATGGTTCAACATATGCAAATCCATCAATGTAATACATCACATAAAAAAAAATAAAGGACAAAAATCATATGATTATATCTATTGATGCAGAAAAAGCATTTGACAAGATACAACATCCATTTATGATTAAAACACTTAATAAAATAGGTATAGAAGGAAAATACTTTTAATTAATAAAGGCCATATATGACAAACCCTCAGCTAATCTCATAATTAATGGTGAAAAACTGAAGCCCTTCGCTCTATGTTCAGGAACACAACAGGGCTGCCCCTATCACCTCTGCTTTTCAACATAGTGTTGGAAGTCCGTGCCAGAGCAATCAGGCAAGAGAAAGAAATAAAAGCCATCCAAATTGGGAATGAAGAAGTTAAATTGTCACTCTTTGCAGATGATATGATGCTATATATAGAAAGACTCCACCAAGAAGCTATTAGAAACAATGAACAAATACAGTTAAGTTGCCGGCTACAAAATCAACGTACAAAAAACCATTTCATTCCTATATACCAACAATGAAATCTCAGAAAAAGAAATAAAAAAAAAAAATTCCTTTTGCAATTGTAGCAAAATGAATAATATATGTAGGAATAAACTTAACCAAGGATGTGAAAGACCTATATTCTGAAAACTACAAGAGATTTTTAAAAGAAATTGAAGAAGACACAAAGAAATGGAAAGACATTCCATGCTCATGGATTGGTAGAATCAACATAGCTAAAATGGCCATATTACCCAAAGCGATATACAGATTTAATGCAATCCCCACCAAAATCCCAATGGCATTTTTTAAAGAAATAGAACAAAAAATCATCAGATTTGTTTGGAACCACAAAAGACCCAAAATACCCAAAGCAATCTTAAGAAAAAAGAACAATGCTGGACATATCACACTCCCTGACTTTAGCTTGTACTATAGGGCAACAATAATAAAAGCAGCATGGTATTTGTAGAAAAACAGACATGTAGACCAATGGAATAGAATTGAGAACCCAGAAATAAAACCACATAAATATGGACAGACATTTTTTGACAAAGAAGCAAAAAACATACTATGTAGAAAAGACAGCCTCTTCAATAAATATTGCTGGGAGAATTGGAAAGCCACGTGCAAAAGAATGAAACTGGACTGCTATCTGTCATCATGTACCAAAATTAATCCAAAATGGATCAAAGACTTAAGCATAAGACCTGAAACAATAAACTTCATAGAAGAAAACATAGGTACTAAACTTATGGACCGTGTGTTCAAAGAGCGTTTTATGAATTTGACGCCAAATGCAAGGGAAGTAAAAGCTAAAATAAATGAATGGGACTATATCAAACTTAAAATCTTCTGCACAGCAAAAGAAACCATCAATATAATAAAGATGCAACCAACTGAATGGGAGAAGATTTTTGCAAACAGTGCCTCTGATAAGGGGCTAATATCCAAAATATACAAGGAACTCATGCAACTCAACAAGAAAAAAACAAACAACCCAATTGAAAAATGGGCAGAGGACCTGAAGAGACATTTCTCTAAAGAGAACACACAAATGGCAAATAGACATATGAAAAAATGCTCAACATCACTGATCATCAGAGAAATGCAAATAAAAACACAATAAGATATCACTTCACCCCAGTTAGAATGGCTATCATCAACAAGACAAATACTAACAAGTGTTGGAGAGGCTGTGGAGAAAAAGGAACCCTCGTACACTGTTGGTGGGAATGCAGACTGGTGCAGCCACTATGGAAGGCAATGTGGAGGTTCCTCAAAAAATTACGAATTGAATTACCATATGTCCCAGCAATCCCTCTCCTGGGTATCTACCCCAAAAATCTGAAAACATTCTTACATAAGGACACGTGTGCTCCAATGTTCATTGCAGCTTTATTTACTGTGGCCCTGATATGGAAACAACCAAAATGTCCTTAGATGAACTGATAAAGAAGTAGTGGTATATATACACAATGGAATACTATTCGGCGATAAGAAAAGGTGAAATAAGACCATTTGTGACAACATGGATGGATCTTGAGATTATAATGCTAAGTGAAATAAGTCAGACAGAAAAAGCAGAGAACCATATGATTTCACTGATGTGTGGTATATAAACCAAAAACAACAAAAGAACAAAGCAAACAAATGTGAAACAGAAACTCATAAACACAGACAATAGTTTAGTGGTTACCAGAGGGTAAGGGGGGAAGGTGGTAGATGAGGGTAAAGGGGATCAAATATATGGTGATGGAAAGAAAACTGTCTCTGGTTGGTGAACACACTATGTGATATATACATAATGTATTACAGAATTGTACACCTGAAATCTACGTAACTTTACTAACAACTGTCACCCCAATAAACTTTAATTAAAAAAAAAAATTAAGCTTGAAAATTGGTGCCATCATTTAAAATCAACTTTATAACCCTCTTAACAGATGACTAAAATGTTTAACCCTTACTGTAATGGTATTTTCAAACTCTTCAGCTTCTTCATAATAATTAAGAGTCTGTTTTTGTATCACAAGTGAAAATTTTCAAAAGTCACACCGTTTGGATCCTTTGTCCTCTATTAATATTAGTGACCACAATTACTTTCATATTACTCTCATATTATGTAATATAATGATTTAAATACCATTTTATTTGGATACCTTAGGGTGAATAAAAGGTAAGTTTGAATACATATTTGCTACAAAACTAATAATAAGTACACTAAATGTTTTCTTGCAGATTATGCCTCCCCAGAATAGAGAGCTAACTGCACGCCACTGACATTTTCTTGAAGCAAGTGGATATTCTAGAGCCCTGGTGCCTAGCTACTTCCCTCTTGGGTTATATCTGCTGCACTTTCCTTTCATCCCAGAGGAATACAAGTGACTATAAGAAAGTTTAATTAACAAAGACAAAATAATGTCAAAAGATGCCAGAACTTGAACATTAGACTCCAGAAGGAGAGAGAGCAAGGATAATAAAAGGCTGTTAAAGGATGTTTTGTATTTGCAGCCAACTCTTAATCACCTCTGCTAATAAATGGGAGCAAGGTGGCAATAGGCATATCAGAAATCATTCATATCTGGCTTTAGAATGACATTTCTTGTAGCAACCTATGAGCATTTCTAATTATGTTTCAGTAAGCATGACTTAAGAATTAATTTGTAATCTGTGAAAACTCAGTTCGTGGTGTCAGGACAAGGATGCTAAAAAACATCCTGAAGGACAAGAAGTCAATAGCTTAAACTTCAAGTTTTGCTGTGAATAATCCACATAAAGAAAAACTGTCTGAAGGTAATCTCTGGGCAACACAAATTTTCATCATGACCAATAATAGGATATGTAATCATTGCAGTCATATTTTATTCACAAAAATATTTTGCAACATTATTGTGAATTTGATTCCTAATATTGTAGAACTTACGATGCTATTTTAAATTGGGTCTCTCCCTTTATTATACTTAAAAAAATATTAACTTATATGAAGAAAAGCTTTAAATTATTATATACTAATTTCATCTTTAGCCTGATTACTGTATAATCTTTCCTATTCCCAATAGTTTTCCAATTAATGTTCTCTTCTCTAAGCATAAAATCACATCAATTGCAAATAATGGTCCTTGTTTCCTTCTTCCTTCTAATATTTTGTTACTGATTCTTTTCTCTAATTGCATGGTTACTACTTCCGAAAATTATAATATAATATGGATGAGAGAACTTAATTTTTTATGGCTTCAAAGTCAATGGGAATGTTTCATTAAAACACATTAAGTAAATTTTTATTAAATTGCATCCCACAAACCGAAAAACACAGGAAGCAAAAGCTGCATAATGAATTTTTATGAAGTGAACCTCCTCAGACTCGGTACACAAAACAAGACACTGTTCATGGCAAGGTCATCACTATCCCAACTTCAATCTTTCAAAGAACAGATTGTCTCCTTCCATTTGCAGGTCAGTGAGACAACATGTTGCTTATTGTGTATAACTTCTTTTGCCAAACATTATGTTTGTAATTTTTTAAACTAGTTTTGTGAATATAGTTTCTAAAAGTTCTTATTGTTGTACAGTGTTGCATTATTTGGATATGGACACTTGGTTTGTTGGACTGTTATGGATAAAGCAGTTACAAACAGTCTTATACATATCTTTTTGGGAAACATATATGCATGTACATGGTCATATCATGTGTGGATACTGACAGTATTATTCCATTTACTCTTGTTTTAATCTTTTCATTTCTTAAATCTTTTCTTTCCTTGTCTTATTGTACTTATTAGCACTTTTATTACAGTGATGTATATTATTATGTGATAGTGGGTACCATTGATTCATTCATGTCCTCAAGGTGGAAAGTTTCAGCAATTCTCCATTATGCATGATGTTTGATGAAGGACTTTTGTAGATATTTCTTTTAGAGCAAAGAAGTTGTCTTCCATCCCTAATTTGCTAACAGTTTTATCAT
Source organism: Rhinolophus ferrumequinum (assembly GCF_004115265.2). NCBI lineage: Eukaryota > Metazoa > Chordata > Mammalia > Chiroptera > Rhinolophidae > Rhinolophus > Rhinolophus ferrumequinum. Next base: position 4,825,900 of record NC_046285.1, on the reverse strand, counting down.
GAAATAATATGGGAGTTACAAAATATTTTCTGCATCTATCAAGAGGATGATATGATTTTCTAACTTTTTTTGTTAATGCAGTTAATTAAACCACTCTTGCATTCCTAGAATAAACAACATTTGTTTCTTTTTATATATATTGCTGAACTTAATTTGCTATTAGTTTATTTAGGATTTTTGCAGCATTTTTTTTTTTTTACTTTTTGAAATTTAGCTTTCTTTTTCTGTTTTAAATTTTCCATTACAGTTGACATTCAATATTATTTTATATTAGTGTCACGTGTAGAGTGTGGTAGCTCGACATTTATATGATTTACAAAGTGAATCCTCCCCATTAGTCTAGTAGCCAGTGGTCACTATACAGTTATTGCAATATTATTAACTATATTCCGTGTGCTGTGCATAACTACTGATTTTTACCTCTGAATCCCTTCACCTTTTTCACCCATCCCTCCACCCCCTTCTTTATAACCCAGTAATTGCACTTATGGGTATTTATCCAAAGAAATTCAAAACACTAATTTGAAAATATATATGTACTCTTATGTTCATTTCAACATTATTTACAATACTAATGTGTCATTAATAGAAAATTGGATAAAAAGGAAGTGGTACTTATATACAGTGGAATATTACTTGCCATGAAAAGAAAGAAATTTTTCTATTTATGACTACAGGGATGGACCTGAAAAGTATTATGCTTAGTAAAATAAGTCAAACAGAGATAGATAAATTCCATATGATCTCATGTGTATGTGGTGTCTCAAGGACAAAAAAACCCAAAAAAGCAAAAAACAAAAAAAAAGAAACAGACACTTAGACACAGGAAACAAACTGATGGTTGCCAGATGGAAGAGGGGTAGGGTGGATCAGCTGAAAAAGGTGAAAGGATTAAAAAAGTACAAACTGGCAGCATTGTTTATGAGAGAGATTGGTGTCACATTTCTTTCTTTTAATAACTTCATCAAGTTTGTGTATTAAGTTTATACTCGCCTCATAAAATGAGAATAGAATTTTGTGTTATCCTATTTTTCAGACAAATTTGTGTTAGAGTGTTTTTATACCTTTCTTAAGCGCATGGAAAAAAGCATCCAAGAGTTCATTTGGGCTTCCAGTTTTCATTGGTAGATTTTTAATTTACAGATTCAGTTATTTTAATAGATAAAGGGTTATTTATGTATTCTACATCATTTTTGTGACAAAATGGTAAGTTTTATGATTAAACAAATTGTTCTGTACATAATAATTGTCAAATTTTTTACTGCATGATATTTTACAATTTTTGTACTCTGAAATGTATTGTGGATCTGTAGTTATGTCTTCTTTCTAGTTCTTGATATTGGTAGCTTAGTTTTTTAAATTGTCTTCAACAGTCTTGTTGGGGGTTAAACATTTTTTATTGCTTTTGAAAACAATTTTTGACTTTGTTGTTTTACTCTATTTTGTTTTCTGTTTCAGTAATTGTTATTATTACATAGTTTCACTAATATCTTGAGTGAGATTTACTATTCTTTTCTAGATTTTTGAGATCAAATATTAAATTACTCCTTCTTTGCATTTCTTCTTATCTTGAAATAGTTATTTAAGGCTATACATTTCTCTCTAAGCACTGGTTTTAGTGCATCCCATATAATATGATATGCTGTATCATTTTACAATTCAAACAAAAATATTTCTTACATTTTGTTATGATGTCTTTTTGACTTATGAATTATTTAGAACTCTATTGCTTAATAATTAATTTTTTGAAATTAATTGGCTCTTATGTGAAACTCAATTGTAATAAATTTTTCATGTCACATATGGTTCATTTTGCCACTGTTATTATCAGTACATTTTCTTCTTTCTATATTTATATCAGTTGCATGAAAATTTTATTTGTATTTTTCGGTTATTTTATATGCTTTTCTCTTTATGGCTTATGTTTATCAGCTCTCAATAAAGTAGTTCTAAAAGCTCCCCTGGGTTATGAGTTTATTTACTTTTTCATTTAGTCTTACCAATTTTTGCTTTAATATGTATCTGAAACTATATAGCATATTCATAAGTTGGCATTGTGATATCTTTCTGTTGGACTTACCTTTTATTATAATGAAATATACCTCCAGTAACTTGTTTTTTATATATGTTAATATAAGCATAAATTCATTAGCTTTTATGGTTAATGTTTGCATTGTGTATTATTTTCATCATTTTACTTTCAAACATGTGATATTTTCTTATTTAAGGTTTACATCTTAGAAGCAGAACAGATTTTTTTAAATCCATATTGAAATTTTTATCTTTTAATTAATGTATTTAATTCATTTACATTTCATATAATGATTGACATATTTGGGATTATATATGCCATCTAATTTTTCCCCCTTTGTATCAAACACTTTTAATCCTTTTTTTGTATTTTCTCTTTTTCTTTTGAATTAACTAGATATATAGTTATTATTCCAGTTTTTCTTCTAAGTGATTAGTTAATAATAATAGTTATTATTTTTGTGATTAGATGAGGTTATAATATTCATTTTTAACTTTATATCTTCAAATATGAATATTTCCTTCAGCCATTTCAGTCATTTTTCTAGAACATTTGCATTATGATTTCCAGTATTTAATTAAACATATATTTTCAAACTCATGAGACTCAAATTTAATTTTTTGTATAGTCAAAATTCGATTACATTACTTACATATGTGTTTATGCCCCATCATCTTTGCACTGTGACCCTGCCTTGCGCCCAGCTTCCTCAGTCTGCTCCAAACTCCACCTGCTTGAGGCTGCTCAGAGCACCGCACAGCGTGCCGATGCCTTAGACCAAAAAGGCATGGGGCTCTTGTTTGATAAGGGAAACGTTATTTGTGGGGAAGTCATCAGGCTTGACATCCCTGTCTTTGGGGAAGGTGATCATGGTGACTTTCCTCCATCCCTGCTTGATGGAGATATATAAGATCTTGCCCTTAGCGAGGGCCATTTGGTTCTAGGGTGGACGTGTCCCCTTTGATCCTCATGGCCCTGGTGGAGCCCTATCAATCTCCCCCAGAACACCTGTACGTCATATATATGTAATTTTGTTTTGGTTATTAATTTACTTCACAGGTAAATGATGTCATTGTATTTTCTTCTGGTTTCCATTCTTTCCGCTGGATATTTAACAGTCATTTTTGTTGTTGTATATCAAAACAGCTCTTGAATGTATCAATGAATTCTACTGTTTTGTTTTGTTTGTTTCTCTACTATCTTAACTCGTACATTACTTTTATTTTGGTATTTTAACAATTCATTTTTATGTTATTGATTAAAACAATTTATTCTTTAAAAATGTTAGTATTTGTTAAAGAATTGAAACTTAACTCCTGAACATGGGGGCTCTTATTTCATATATTTGGCATATAGGGTTGATATTAAAGAAATCTGCCTTTTTCCTCAATGTCTTGGGTAGGCACCTGCAGCTTACTGTCCTGGTTAGCTTAAAAATATGGTTTTATCATTATTGTTTGAACTCAGAGTGAATCATCTTAATGGATTTAACACCCAAAGGTGGAAAATACCAGCTACAACATTAATAAGACTTCATCTGCTTATGAGGAAAAGAGAACTCCAGGATGTTGTTGAGGGGAACACAAATAAATTGGCACATGACTTTGGAGAACAACTTGATAGCACTCTACTTCTATTCTTATAGGTTAGGGAGACTTAAATAGAACTCCATGTAAAGGATAGACTCAACCTTGCTGTATATTTATATAGTAATAAACTAAATATTGGTGGTTTGTTACAGGTTGTCATTCTAAAAAAAAGAAAAGCCAACTCCTTTCCTGACTGCCGAAGGGCCATTATACCTTTTGTTTCTTCCCTAGAAATAATTCTCTTCCCATCTAAGAATCATCTTATATTTTTAGTAATTTTACTTTCAACACTTTTTAAAGCCCTCTGTAATCACTCCCTTTATTATCCCAGCAGCTTATATTTTACTTACACCTACCAAAATTTATAGTTATTTTAGTTTTTTCTTTGACTGCGAGGTTTTCAGCAGTGTAGTATATTGTAATGAAAGCTCCATTAGACCAGAATCCATACCTGTTCCCCACATTTTATTCCAGAGCCATGAAAAAAAATGCCATAATTATTTATTGAATGGATACATTGATAAACAAATGATTAAAGATTAATTTTACCTGAAATACATTTTAAATGTTTCTTAGTATTTATTTTATTTTAAGAAACTTTCTTCAAGGGTAATTTGAATGTATGCATTTTCTTTAATATTTGTTGTATAGTCTGCTTTATGCATCAGTCTTCCTGCCATAAGTTGCATTTTCAGTAGCCATATTATCTCAGTACTTTTTTCATTCACTTCTTTTGTTTCTTCGGCAGCCATTTTAGTCATTTATAGCTTTAATTCGTGTTTTAAAAAAATGACAACAGCTTTATCTGTTCTGTTCTTTGTTGTTCATACCTATGATAGATTTGTCTTCAAACTGTTTCATTCCACTGTCTCCCATTTTATCCCATTGTTTTGTTTTGTTACATCAATTTTGGCTCTATTATATTGAATTGATGTAAAAGTCTGAATTTTTCTATAACTTGAAACATTTGTGGACTTTTTCCTATGTCTCATTTCAAAATGGGTCTTGAACTTGTATAGAATTAATTAATTTTTCTTTTATATTCAGTTATGTCCTTCTCTTGACTTGTACATATACTAACTTTGTATAGGTGTCTTATATTTCTTTAATTTATTTGCATCTAACATGAGTAACTGAATGTCCCATAATTTTCTATACAATGTGGACAAAACTATCTTTTAATGGAGAAGAAACTTGTTTTTATTGCACTTCTTTTATTTTCGGACAACACATTTTACGTTCTATTTGTTTTTCTCTGTCCTTGAAGGAGGTGTGGTTGGTTGTGGAGATGTTTGAAAAGCTATTTAGGTTGCATTTTGGTTAGTTTCAGCTATCATATAGAATTCTTTTTCTAATGTTCTCTTATAAAATATTTTTAGAGTGTTTGGGGATACGTTAGGACTTTGGAATGTTTGACCAATTCTGGAAGATATCCTTTGATAGTAATGAGCCCCAAATACTCAAGGGATCACTATAATTCACTTTGGTCCTCTTAGTCTTGTCCATTTTAATCCCAGCTTGCAGAGAAATAACAATTAAGCAATGTGTAATTAAAGTCTCCATTGCTATTAGTCAGCATCTGGGAGCAGCATTCCCCTTGGGGCTTTCTCTCTGTATATTTCTCTGTCCGGTGACTATTCCAGGGGATCTATTACTTCAACTTCTGTCTTCTGCTAAAACCTAGCTAAGTGTGTAGTTAGTTCTGAGTAATTTTTATTATTCTACGCTTATTTTACAAATTTGCTTTTACTTAAAATATAAAATCTGTAAGGTTTGACTGATAAGGAAGGCCAAGAGTAGACTAGTGTAGACAAGCAAAGATGTCACAACCAGCCTATCTGATGTCACATTCCAATTTTATCAATTACTAACTAATCAGATAATGTAACTACTCTCTGCTCGTTAATAGGTTATACTCAGAAGACCCACCTCACAAATATTTTTGATATTTCAAAATGTCATTTCATGAGAAATGTGTGTAAAGTGAGGACACTTGAATTTGTAACTGAGTCATGTTCCTAAAACATTTATGGAATAGTCGTTTGACTATAGTAATTACTATCTATAGTAAGAATCAGAAAAGAAGAAATCGGAAGTATTCCTTCCTAGAAAACCAATTATAAAAATTAAAATGGTGGAAGAGGTGGTTCTGAAGAATACTTTCTGTTATCTAGATTTTACTTCCTCACACCTAGGAAATATTGCAGCAATGTGCAAAGAATAGAGCTAGGTGAACCCAAGTTTTTGAATGACAAAAACTTAAAATAGCAGTGCTTGCTAATCAAAGGAAATAACAAAATTGGTGAAAGGTTTGTAGAGGTGATAAGCCTTCTGAAGATTGCACAATGCTTCAGTTTGTTTTTCATCATACTCCAAAGCACAAAACTAGAAATTTTAGTCGGTTCCTTTCAAAAAAGTTTTTGGCAAGAATCATAAATACACATAAATGGACACCAAATAAAAAGAAGAAGAAGAAAAAAGAATAAAAAATTAAAGTGGAAATAAGGTAGAGATGACAAGACAAAACAAAAAAAACTACAGAATATGGGAAGGAAATAAGAAAAAGCCTTTCAGGAAAATAAAGGCTAAATTAGTTGTAATACTAATTCAATAGAGAATAAACAGTGTGAAAAGCACAACATAGAATGCAAAGAAGAGACATATGATAACTAATTATCACTAAAAGAAAAAAAGAAAAAAGGTATTAAGGAGAAAGTGATAGGCATAAATTACAAAGAAAATTCACCAAATGATTATTGGTAGTCCTCAAAGAAGAAAACTAAGGCAATGGACCGAAACATATATTTTAAGATACAATTCAAACAAAAATTTTCTGGGGAAAAGAAAAAAGAACATTTGAAACTATGTATTTAAGTGGTAGGAAAAATTCAAGTAGACTAGCTAAGAATAAGACAAAATTAATATGAATAAATTTATTAAAATTTAAACATTAAAAACAAGAAAAAATCTTTTGAGGAACAAAGCTTTTTGATTTCCTTTCTTTTTTTTAAAAATGAAATCCCTCTTAATAAAAGGATAGCCAAGATGCTATTAGACTTCTCCCTGGCAACATTTAAGAAGATAATGGAGCCAAATTTATAGACACTCAAGGAAAGAAAGTCTGAGACAAAGATTTCACATCAGCACGTACAACTGCAGTAAATATATTTAACTTCATATTTTTAGAACATTTGTTTTTGAATACCAATGTAAGGATAAAAAGGACAAAAGAGAATGTAAATGGAAGGAAGGGGAGAGAAAGTGGAAAGTAGAATAAACTCACTGATATCTTATATAAGCTTAAATTTAAAAGATTCTAAGTTACACTGAAAAAGACATGTATTAATGTTTAAAATGGATAATGAGGGGAAGGGATAGGAAAGAAAGATTACTCAAGTTCTTCACATCATTGTTCAAGTATGTATTTAATTAATAATACCTTAAAATAGGGCTTATAAAGTAATAAATATAAAGGCATATTTTAGAACAAAATCCTATCTATATATCACAAGATGTGTGACCAAATGCAGAGAATATAGACCATGTAGTAAAAGACCATGCAATGGAGAATATAAAATAGCCCTTCATTTGAACACTGAGAAAATATTCTGTACAACAAATATTTATTTTATTTTTATGCTCAGGTTAGGTTCCTATTAATATATCAATGTACATATTTGATAATTACTCATACTATCTCATATTCAATTTATGAAGCACTCTAACTGACCATCTGTCTGTTTTACAGTAGAAAAATGTATTCAACTATTTTATTGGCCTTCAATTTAAATAGCAGATGTCCAACTAGTATGGCTTGTTTTTTCAATGATTTATGCACTATATTTCACATCTTTAAAAAATATTGGGAAAGAGAGTACATAATTTGGAACTATTAAATGAGGAGGTCCATAATTATAAGTATGATTTGCTTGATACTAATTATGAACAAACTGCATTGTATATTGACACATGTTATTTTGAATTCCTATGTATATGATAGGAAAGTTTACAGGTAGTCAGGAAAATAGACATATTTAGAGAATTTCTTGATATTTATATAAAACTGAAATTTAAATAATTTACATATTCTGAATTTCACCACTTAACTGAGGGACCAAGGGCCTTGTATCTGACCAAGGTAATCTTAGGTTTCTCATCTGTAAAATGGAAACAATAATACCTACTGAATTGATAAGGTAGCACACACCAAATTTGGTAATTGCTATTTTAATAATTATTATTATGGTGGTGCAAAAGTAATTGCGGTTTTTGAAATTATTTTTGACCTTTTAAACTGCAATTACTTTTGCACCAACCTAATATTAATTACTGTATGAAATAGCCAACTTCTACTTCTGGTAGAGTTTATATGTGTGTACAAGCATGTATTTTGTGCATTCAGTTGTTCATGGAAACTGTGAGAAACTAAAATTTTAACACTACAAATTAATTCTTAGATATTTGTTTAAAACTCATTCCACACTGTATTGCACTTTACTTGTTAGTGCACTTTACTTGTTAGTGCACTTTTACAGCTTTCTGTGAGTAATCAAAGAAACATAAATAGTAATGACATTAAAAATAATAATTCACTAAGTGTTCACTATGTGCTGTTACTTTTAAAATGTTTTCCATGTAATAATTAATTTAATTCTAAAAGTGAGATTCGAGTCTTCTTATTATTATTACTGATGAGGAAACAGAGGAGAAAGGTTGCAGAGGAATTTCACCAAGGTCATGCACAAGTAAGTAATAATGGGCACGTGGCAACATAAACAAACTTACTGCAAAGCCCTCATCCTTAAGGTCTGTGCTCCATTGGGAGAGGAGTAAGATAGGGGACTTGTGGATCTCATGGGTTTCAGCAGCAGCACATATATTTTTAGAAAGTGAAGGCTGATCACTTCAAGTACGTAAAGCAAGTTACATCAAAATTATGCAGTTTGTCAAAAAAAAAAAAAAGTCAGGAAATGAATATCCTTTGGAACTCTTTACTTATCTTTTCTCCCTCCAGATTCAGAGTATTTTAAACTCACAGAAAATGGCATACAAGAAAGATGACTTAACTAAAAATAGTTAGCTAAGTACTAGTATCAACACTCTTCGTCCTGGTCAACCTAGGAGGTGTGTGTCTTTGACATTATTTTATGTAATTTCTCTATGGTTCAGGTTTCTCCTTTTTGAAATGGGAAAGAGCTAGTTTGTCACAAAAGTTTGTTTATCTATAAATCTTGTAACTTAAACATGCTGTGGGGACAGAGCCCCAAAAAGCACTTTCCAGGCTCTCGGCCTCACATAGAAAGGTGCTGGCTCAGGTAGTAAATGGCCATCGACTGTGATCAAATGGCCATCAGCTGTGGCTAGTTGGCCGTCAGCTGTAACCAGTGAGCCATTGGGCACTAATATAACTCCCGTGGCTAGGCTAGCAGAAAATGGGGGAGCTAGCAAGAAGGTGGGGGCTGAGCCTGCAAGCAGCACAGTGAGGGTTGAGAATCGTGTTGCTCCTGGTTCCTGTGTCTCCAATCCAGCCACCAGTGAGATTATAGTGGTATGACTCCCCTACCTATGGCTCCGTGGGTGTTCCTTTTTGGCCTCACCATGTCCTGCGTTCTTATGTGGGGAGCAGGACCAGAGACCCCGCCGGACGCCCTGCATGACATATGCGTTATAAATACTTTGGGTAATAAAATAAGCTTTGTTATCCTAACCATATCCATGTAAAATATATCTTTCAATAAATGTGTAAATTTAAGAGTGTGATAGTTAATTTTAAAGGAAAGCAAATTAGTTTAGTTAGTCATGTTCTCACAGCTCCTTTGGAGCTTCTCCTCTAAAACTCATCCCTTAAATACTGGAGTTTGCCTGGACTCTTTGGATCTAGCTCTTCCCCGTCAGCACACTCTCCTTAGGTGATTTGCTTAAGTTCTATATAATTAGTTATATCAAAATGTAAGTCTCTCTTGTGAATTGAAGACTTGACCATGCAGGAAATTATTCATTGTTCTGTAAAGATTTCCCAAGCATTTGAAATTTCTCAGATTAAGTACTACATCAGATACTGAATGCAGAAGTCACACCAGTTATATTCACAGAGAATATTTAATGTAATGCATTTTAATATTACAAGATGGGAAAGGCAAAAATAGAATGCTGAGGTTACAAGGAGAAAATTCAGAGATATCCTAAATTAATTACGGCAGGCTGGAGGGTGGAAGGAAGAGAGGAGAGAGGTTAATCAGTGAACAACTGCAGGGCAAAACCAATGAAAGATTGCTTGCATTCCTGAATATATGTTGGAACTTTTGAATTAACTTCCAGGTGGTTATTTCCAAAATTATCCAAAAGAGCCAGAAGCCACACACCCCCCCCCCAGGAGCCTCTGCTTCTCGCTTTCACATGAGCTTTCTGTACTGTTGCCCTCAGCCAATCCAAAGGAGCAAAGACTTCATCTTTACAGACTCTGCATTTATCCCAGAACTAGCCCTGCTTCACCTTCTCCCACCCCTTTTATCTGTAGTCAGTGTAAATTCTTTCAAGATAATTTACGCCTACTTGATGTATGAAAAAACCTGTCAACTCCAAGATGGCAGACATGTTGCCTTCTCCATCTACCTCTGCTAGTGGTGGTTTAGGCTTCATGCCCCAGGACCCGGTCCTTTATTTGCTTACATTTAGCCCAATAAACTCTTTCTTTCAGAAAAGCTTTCGGCCATGACAGTTTCTTATTTAACAGAGGTAATAGGGATAGTAAATGCCAGAATCAGCCGTCACCTCTAGGGGATATGGAATAATAGTTCATGCACAGGTTAGAGTAATGACAATGGTAATAAAAATAAGTTAAAATATGTTTAAGGGGTAGAATTCAAGAGTTTGGAGTTTGATTGGATGTGGGGAAGAGAGAAAGAAAAGGTAAAGAAAAAGATGTTTAGGTTTTGGCTTAGAAAACTATTGTCTGAATCACTGAAAGAGGAGCAGGTATTCTGTATCGGCTTCCATGGGTAAGGGATTTCAGATTGTCAGTCTTATCTGAGTCCATCTGGATGTCTTTATTCTAGTTCTGCTTCTGCAGCCTAAGTCTCACATGGACTTGAGATAAGGCAGTGAATTCAACATACGTAATTCTGTAAGCAGCACAATTAAAATGTGTGTCTGATTTTCAGCAAAGTATCTGCTGTGTTTACAAGACAGGATTATTTTAGGGCCATCAAATATGCTGTCTGGTTCTCTGATGTTGATGTTGACTTAAGCTGAGAGTTTCAAGCTCTCAGCTGTGTATTTTATTTCTGTTAGTTCTTCTATGAAGTTAGAAACAACCATCCTGCCTCCAGGCTTCTGGATGCTAAAAGGCGAAAAGAGACCTCCCTGCTTTCTTTATATATATATATATATATATATATATATATATATATATATATATATATATATGAGAGAGAGAGAGAGAGAGAGAATCCATGCTCCTCTGATATATCTTTATATCTTTATATGTATACACACACACACACACACACACACACATATATGTAAAATTAGAGGAGCATGGAGACTTATGAGAAGGCATGCAATTAAGTTTTGTAATCATTAACAAAATTATTTTTGTTTGTACTAGTTTATTTTAGTAAATAATCATGTATCATGAATGCAATTAATATTTTAAATAGATACATGGAAGTTTGAAGGAATTAATTATTATATCTTATGTTATTTTCTTGAACACAGTGCCACAAAATTCATCAGCTTATTCAAATAGACATGAAATGATGGAATGGTTTACTTGAAACATGTGCTATATTGTTTGTATTACTGAAAAAGATTTTAGGGATATAATATGTTCATTCCTATCAACAAAATGATAGCAATTTTTCATTATTTTTTTCTGATTTTTACATTTTTCTCTAACCATACTTATGTTGTTTAGTTCTCTCAAATTGTCTTCAGAAGTACTTGGAGTAAAATTTTTTCTATATGAGTATCTACCTATCTATCCGCATATTATTTTCATTCTTTATCATCATCTATAATTTACCTAGCTGGAGTGTACACATATTAGTTCCTTTAAAAAAAAATGATTGTAATAAACTAAGGTTAGAGATATTGGATTTTAGAAAAGAGTAATAGATTTAGTTAGACACGTATTATAATGGTGAAAGTAGAATTTCAGCAGCAAATATAACCTTCACCTATAAAGAATCACAGAAAGTGGATAGGAAGGTTTACTAAGTAAGATAAATGAAATAGAAGATTCTTTTAGAAGAGAGATGCTAAATCTAAAATATTACTTTAATTAGGTAGTACATTTTTCTGGTAAGTCTCAGCTGTTAGACTTACATTTCTGCTCTTTACCCATTTTACTTCATTAGATATAATGACATGGTTTTCTGTAGGTTTCAGGTCTTATTACCCAATAGTGTAGAAGAGGAAATTGAAGGATAGAGGGTTGGTTATATAACTTAACCAAGCTTAAGCCATTTCAGTGGCAGAGCATGAAAGTTTAGGCTCATTACTCCAGGTTCCTTTCACAAACCCAGAAGACAAATAGGCACTTTTTAAATAATTTGGATGCCATAGACTTAATGAAGCTTAACACAAAATAATAGACTATAGCTTTCTAATTATAATGAATAAAAAATCTAGCAATATTTTTTGAAATGTAGAAAGGTGAGAAAATTTTATAAGAAACCATGAACTAAATGTCATCCATGTCACCATTTTCTTTATGTCCAAGGGGAATAAAAAATAATCAATAAAACATTGAATAAACCACCTATCATTCTTTAATTCATATCAATGCTTTAAATTGATTATATGTTCCACACTAGCCAAGAGTTGTCTTCCATAGCTTAACCTATGAGATTCTCTCTTGGTTCAGATTCACAATGGCCCAAAGGAAGGTGTTGGGCACACAATGTGATTCCGTGCAGCAGGGAAGTAGTTCTCAAACTTTGGTGCGCACCAGAATAACCTGGGGGATGGGAGGAGCATAGTCAGTCCCAGGTTGCTAGGCGTGACTTCCAGGTTTTCGGTTCTGTAGGTCTGGGTAGGGACAGAAAGTTTACATTTCTCACAGTCCCCAGCTGATGATGCTGATAGTAACGGCCATAATTTGGAGAATACTACACTAAGGGGTAACAAATTTCACGCGAATCCCCAGTGAGTGGTCATGCCCATTGACCCACTCAGTCTGATTGAAAGCAAAAGACTAAACCAAGACAGGATGGACACGTTTCATCATAAAATGAAAAACATCATCCCCATCATGGGCAAGTATGATTTTGGAACTATTTCTTTCTCAATTTGGCTCTAGAATAAAGTATAATATCCCAAAATTGTCGGCAGGATGACCAAGAATTTAGGAAAGGCATATTGAATATTACATTACCACAAAGACAGTGAATGATTATTCATATGCCTCATGTCACCCAGGAATATTCAGCTGAATTCACCCATGGCTGCCTTTTAATGTTATTTAGTTTGGGCACATCCGAAAAGCCCTAATCGGGAGAGTAAGTGGGAGGCAACTCAGCCCAAGCTCCGCTCTCCAAGCCGTGCACTCCAGCTCAGCTTTGTCTAGTCAAGGAAAGGCAGGCATTTTGCCAGTTTATCTAAACAGGAACCTTATATTACAGTTTAGCACTGAACTCATCACCCTCATCTCACCCCACAAGCTTGTGTCCTTTTCGTGGAGAGATTACCTAGTGAAGAAGGAAATGGCCACTAAGGCAAGGCCAAACTCTGTCCAAGGAAAAAGGTTTCCTAAATCAATGGAGGTGATATTTCTGGAAATGTGAATAAAGCATCATCCTGGTCTAAATCCTAGGGCTCCAGATAGGGGAGAAATGCCAGGAACTTGGATGTGCCTAGGAGATGAACCTGTTTAAAAGCATGGTTTTATTGATATTATTTCTATTGCAATATGAGGATATGCATTGTTAGAGTGAATTTAAATGATCCTCATTTAACAGTGCATGGGAGTAGTGAAGGGAAATAGTGAAAAAGTCTGTCTCATAGAGATGAGTCCATAATTCCATTTTTCAGTATGCTTTTGACTCTCATACTGTGAACATGGTAGCACACTCTGTTTCTAGTGTTTAATGGTTACTTATTTTTTCATATTTCTCAGCCCCCAAAAAAGTATATTTGATCTTGTGCTTTCACAAAGTATTAGATATCTGTTTTAATACTGAAGGAGAACTGAAACGTTTGGCTTTGCTGAGAGAAAGTACACAACTTGCTCACCTCTTGAAGGTGACATTCAAGGGAAAGGATGACCTTACTCAATTTTGCATTACATGCTGGCTTCATACTAAAGTCTTCATGACAAAATTCTACTCTATTTAGGGTACTAATTACATCAATTGTATTTTGCCCCAGTTACTTTTAACACTTCAACATACATCATTATAGGAAGCCTCAGTGTAGGTTGGTTTTTTTTTGTTTGTTTGTTTTTGTTTTTATGTGTAGTGAGCAGCTGCCAAGTGGAGAAGAAACAAACAAGATAAACTCTCAGATTATCACATATAATTTTTTAAAAACATAAGTTTAAGTGGGGAAGCTGGCATGAAAATTACCTACTTAAAATCCCAATATTCACTTTAGGAGGAAGGATTGTGTAGAGATAAAATGCATGGACTTTGAAATAAGATTGATTCAGATATCTGTGATTCTGTGAAATTATACAACATTTCAATTAAGGATTTTATCATCCATTGATAAAGCTTGTCCACATATATTCTTTCATTGAAAGTTGAGACGTGAAAATTTTTCTAATTAGATAATTAAGTTATTGCTGGGCATCCTCTTATTCTCTTTTAAGAACTCTTAGATTTTATCCTACAAAATGTCTAAAATAGTTGAAATTATAATACTGCTCTTATTTGTAATGTTAAAAATAATGAATGAAGTTTAAACTTATCTTTAGTTCTTTTAAAATACTCATTTATAGTTAGCATAAAATGTTCATTTGGATTGTTTCCAATTTTCCATAATGAATATGCCGAATTGTACATATATTATTTCTTCCTTTTGAAGGAGACTCTTCTGAGTTGAGTCTCAGAAGTTTAGCTGATAGGTAAAAGATAATATAACATGATATGGTATGATATGATATGATATGGCATATAATAAATATAATATAATATATATAAATAAAAGTTTCCTTTATTTTGACTCTTTATTGTTGATTTAGGAAAATAAACTATTTCCTTCTGGAAATGGAATCTTTTATGCAGTCCTCCAATAACAGGACCACAAAATACTCCCCTCTATGTACGGTTCTGGTATCATTTTTTGCTGTGGTGTGTTCTCTGGGTTATAATTATTTATTTCCTCACTTCCATGTAAATTAAAATGTATACTATGTGCTCTCTCTAGATGTGCTATTGGTGTGGGCTTTGGATGATTTTCTTTGCTCTCTATATTGATCTACATTATTTTTTTTAGAGAGATTTAATTGTTAGATGCCATTAAACTGAAAGCTGCCCTCAGCTTAAACATTAGTGATATAAAACACAACTGTGAACTCAGGGTCTGCAGTTGGGATATTGTTCATAACTTGTATGTTAATGTGTTTGTGTGCGCTGATTCAACTCTTCTTTCCCTTTGTCACTAAGCCTTCATGCAGTTCTAGTTCCTTGAACCAATGTTGGAGTATTTATTTAAAATGTTCAAAATAATAAAATTAATTAAATTTTCTTTCGAATATACTTGTACATGACCCAATTTGCTAGCCTTGATCTAGATGAGAATTAATTATAAAATGATAGACACAGAGAGGTAGTTAGGCCCTGCTGGCCTGTAAGTTCATAAATATTAGTTTATTATGCCAGTGAATGTATTTTAAGCACAGTATTCTTTTAGGTGTAACTCCTGGGTCAGTCAGTCATGCATAATATTGCCTGTGGACACTGAATAATAGATAAGATACTTAGGATTTAGGAAGTGGAAACGTACTTGCAGTTAGAAGTTAATTAGAAAAGATAAGAATGATTGTGGGATGATCAGATTATTTTCAATCCATTGATACTGCCTAGAATAACATTTTGAATGTGAGGAGAGAGAAGAAATAAGCAAAAGTCATTATGCGTAAAAAAAATATTATGACAAATTTACTTGAAACAATTTAAAACTTTTATAGAATTTAGTGTTATAAAGAAATGAAATTTCAAGACTACTGACAAAACTTTTAAAGGAAATGAAGATTATGGAAATGGATGAAAAATACAAAGTATGAATGCCACAGAATATTTTTAAGGTAAATATGTTAGTCATATATTTAGACAGTTAAGATTTGTCCCGCCTGACTTAATTTAACATAGAGTAAATGGAAATCAAGTTAATATTGACAACTATTTGGTAGATGTTGAATTTCATGAATTATATGAACTTCACTAACTTTTGGGTTTAACAGAGTGGTAAATAGGAAATCAACATCAAACAACTGGTCTTATAAGTTTAATATGGTTATAATGTAAGTTAGAGACGAGGTAGTGTGTATGAATCACTTGTTCTAGCAAGTGACTGATAATTCTGGCATTATATGAGTCACATAACAGCTTTGCCAAGTGATTTATTTTTGTTAAGGTTTTCTGAAAAAGATTTTTATATTTACTTATAAAATATTCTGGCTGCTAATCTTGTGTGATATGAATCAGAAGCAGACATTTGTGTCATGCATAAAACAGCATTATTAGTCATATGCTATTAAATAGAAGATTGCCATTTAACTTATTTCCAGCATGTACATATTAATAAATACTGAAAAGAGGATGTGTGGTGTGAAGATATGATTATATATACTATTGTATGCTAGTTTATAAACATCTAAAGAAAAATATTTCAGGCTCCTATTCCAAGTGATGAGTTAATGGTTAGATGATTCACTCCGAGGATAAAAATATAGTTGAATTCTTACTCAAATGCTAAGCACTATGTCATGATACCATCCTGAAGAGAACAAATTGTACTTTCAAAATATTTATATCTTCTTAACAGTTTCTGCTCAGAGCACATTAGATGATCTACTATCTGAATACTGATGATTTAATATCCTCCTTGACATCTCAGTAGAATTTTGTGTTGGTATGTGCTTAATTCTCTTTGATACCTTTTGATTCTTGATTTTTATCAGATCAATCTCTCTTGATTTTTCTTTTTCAACTACCTCTCTGTTTACTCCTGTTTTTCTGTTACTCTTTTTAGAATTACCCACCTCTAGTTAGCCAATACATATTACAGTAGCTCATAGTGCTGTCCTGACCTGCTTTTCTTGAAAGAGAGTTATTGATTCTTGGAAGGTAATTCCAGCCAACGTATGGATAAGTATTTACCAAGAGCCAAGACCTCACAAATGTTTCTCCAGTTGTTTTGGACTAAATGTTATGTCCCCCCAGAATTCATAGATTGAAGCCTTAAAACCGCAGTGTGGCTATATTTAAAATATATTTTCCTCTATGAAATAATTAAGTTTAAATGAAGTCATAAAGGTAAGATCCTGATCCAGTAGTATGGGTGCCCTTATGAGAAGGGACATAAGAGAACATGTTCTTTTTTTTCTTTCTAAACACACACTCAGAAAAGGCCAGGTGAGGACATAGAGAGAAAGCAGCCATCTGCAAGCCAGGAAGAGAGCTC
This sequence comes from Rhinolophus ferrumequinum, assembly GCF_004115265.2. Taxonomy (NCBI): domain Eukaryota; kingdom Metazoa; phylum Chordata; class Mammalia; order Chiroptera; family Rhinolophidae; genus Rhinolophus; species Rhinolophus ferrumequinum. The sequence goes on along the minus strand of NC_046285.1, from coordinate 4,808,653 downwards.
TTACCAGAAACAATCAGCTGGAACCTTGATCTTGGACTTTTAGTCTCCAGAACTGTCAGAAAAATAAATTTCTGTTGTTTAATACAGCCAATCAATGGTATTTTGTTATGGTTGCCAAAGCGGACTAATACGCCAATCATGACCTCCCTTCGGAACATTCATACATTTGCACCCTTGCTCTCCAGACTTCATTTACAACGGGCTTCTTTCGTCATCATCTCTCCCACCATAGGCTCTGGCATGTGCACACACACACACCAACACAAACAAACAAACAAACAAACAAACAAACAAACAAACAAACACCTGTATACACACAGAGACGGAAAGAGACTATATCCATTCATGCAGGAATGATATCTGTTTCATTCCCTTTAGTATCCTTAGTATCCCAATTGTAAAATAGAGTGTTTGACAGAGAGTAGCAGTTCACAGTATGTGTTTCTTTATTGTCAGATTTCCTACTCAAAGTTGGAATATAGGCGCGTATATTTGCAGTTTTCTGAGATGTGATGTTTGAGGTCACTCACTGCATAGGTTGGGTTTCTATGGTATATCCCCTAGAAGTTGAACAGGTCAACCTGAATAACCTGCCTACAATCTTCTGGCTACGTCACAAATTCAATGCTGTTATACTATAAAATATATACTTGCTGAATTCACTCTTTTCTAAAAGAAGACATATTAATTATATGATGTAGTCATGTAATTTACCTATTTTCTGCTATGCAAATTATCTTAAACTGGTTAAAATCAATAAACTTCATTCTACACATCATAAGTAAATTAATATAATCTTGCTTTTTAGTTTATTTAAATAGAATGGCTAAATAGAATTTATAAATACATTCAGACATTTATTTACTAAATCCAGTGCTAATATCAGCTTCTTATATCTAGAATTAGGAGTAGTTTACTAAAATATAGTATTTTTGACTCTCCACTTCAAATATCAGTATTGTCTTGAGGACCTCATATACTCTCGGAAGTCTCCTTTCATCTCACAAAATGAGAAATGTACTATATTACTTGTAAGAACATTTTTAACATTGATATTGTCCAATCTGAGAGATTTAAAAGCTTATTGTGCATTGATAATCATAACTTTTCCTAGGCTTTTCTAAGCTATGTTAGCTTTAATTTCCGGTTACTTATAGTACAATATATTACCTCCCACATTATTTTTGGTCTCTACCTCCATTTATCTATCTTTTTACTTACCTAGCTTTTCATCCCCTTTGATTCTTTCTCCGAACCTAATAAAAACATTTGTTCTATTAGTTGAATATATCTGTATTATTCATGTCCTGGATACAGACAAAAATAAACATTAACACTTCCATCAAAATTATTATTAACCATATGTATTTTTTTCTCTCTTATGGACTCCTTAGTTCATACTTTTGGTAATTTAAAAATATGTCATCAAATGATTTGATATTCTTTCCATTGGAAGATGAAGTCTCTGTCACCTTTTTTGAATCTGGGTTGGCTTTTGCTGGCTTTGACCAATAATGTCATACTACGTGACATGGAGTCTAAATCACAAAAGACCATGCAGCGTCTGTGTTGTTCAGTGGGACTTTCACTTTTGATGTGCTGAACCATCATTTATGAAGCCTGAACTTTCTCATGTCGCCATGTTAGAGAGGTCAAGTATAAGAGCTTCTGTTAAGAGTCCCAACTGAACCGATCCTTTAGTTATCCCAAACCAAGTGCCAGGCCCTTAAATAAACAATTTTGGAAATGGGTCCTCCAGTTTACTGCTGTTGTGGTCCCCAGTTGTCCAAGGAACCCAATTGAGTCATCTGAGTTGAGGCCCCAGATATGAAGCAGGGAGGAGCCATACCCACTGGGCCTGAATTCCTGACTCACAGAATATGTGAGCATAATAAAATGGTTGTTTTGTGCACTTATGTTACAGGTAATTTCTTATATAGTGATAGATCTGTAGAACAATATTGTTGAAAGATCAGGAACTATTATTAACAAGACAGAAATATTTTCTTCTCTTGAAAAGTGATTTAAATATCCTCAGACACATAGTCCAAATAAAGAAATTAAATGTTTAAAGTTGTAATAGGTGATAATAGAACCATACCCCACAATGCAGATTTCCAATTTTTAAAGCCATCAACTTTATAATAATTATATAAAATCAATCTTTTTAAGAAAAGCAAGTTGAAGACACATGCTGTCAGTTGTTAATTTTTTTTTTTTTAAATTTCCCTCTTACTTTAACAATAGGAATGAAACATGATTATTAGCTGTAGTAACCATCATCTTCATGATCTGAGAAATTGCAATGTCCCTCTCTATTTCAGGTAAGAATTCATTGAATTTGCTGTAAAAATTTAGAAACCATCCTACTATTGTTCTTGTAAAACATTAGTTCAGAATATTATGCTATGAAGTGTCTGACCAAAAAAATATGTTCAAGAAACAAAGTTATTAATATGTTTGAAATTCTATGTTCTATGAAAAGAGAAGACCACATGACATAATTTTTAAATGTTAAGATATTTTCTGTTGAAAATTATTCAAAAAATTGCTAATATTTCTACGTTTCATAGGTGAGCACTTCAACATTGTTCTTTAAGTTCAAATACTTTCTCTTAAATTGAGCACCAGAAATTGAATAAATTATTCAAAATGATATAGATACTTTTAAAACTTGTAGTTACTATCAAATTATATTCTCTAATGAACTATACAATATTTTACTCCCACCAGCAAAATAGTTGTATAAATTTCTCATAAGACTATTACCAGTCTTGAGAATTACATTTAAAAATTTTTTTGACATGTTAAAACTGGAAAAAATAATTGCATTTTATTCATTAATTAAATGGACACCAACAAGAGGCCGGGCACTGGTCTAAGATCAGGGATCATGAAAAAATAATCAAATAGATACATGTGACCTTGTAGAATTAACATTCTATTGGGGAAAGACTGTGATACATAAAGTAAATTATATGAGATTATTATAGAGTCAAGTATTGTATGGGAAAAATCAAAAAGTGTTAAAGTTGGTGGTAGAAGTACACAGGATTTAATATTACTTAGAATGACAATGGTATGTAGACATTTAAAGGGTGACATCTGAGCAAAGATTTAAAGGAATAAACTGAGGGAATACTTTAAGAACATTTCAGATAGAGCCACGAGACAGGGAGACATTTCCAGGAGTAGTGAGGATGACAGTGTGAGAAAATAGAGTGAGTAACAGAATAAGTAGTAAGAGAAAAGGTCAGAGAAGAAATGAAGGAGGCTGGCTTGTATAGGGACTCTAAACCAGTATAAGAATTTTGGCTTGTATTCTCAGGGAAACAAATGGAATGCTTTTTGAAGAGAAGACGTGATCAGACACACTGATCGAGTTCCCTCTGGTTACTGTTTTGATTTTAATGGAATTGATTATTAATTCCTCTGATGTTAATGAGGTTCAAAATTTTGGTATATGTGATGTGGGAAATTGCATTAATGTGATCATAGTCTTAATATGGTCGTCTCTAAGGAAATTACCAGGCCAGCTATTTCAGAGTTGACAGAACAGTAAAGCTCACAGACCAAATTATGATATTCAAATCATACAGTTTATTAAATCAATTTAAAACACACAGGGATAAGCAAGGGGAAATATATGAAGTACATTACCATACTTAGAATGCCAGAAAGTCCCTGATACCTGGAATACTGAGTCCCCACTGTTCTTACGTCTCATTTCACGGTCTGCTTTATCGGCCTTCCCTGCTGAACGTGTGGTTTTGAGGACGAGTTGATGTTTGATCAAGGGTGTTCAGGAAACAGAAGGTGCTGGGAACCAACGTATACTCATGCGCCACATGATGGCATTTCGGTCAATGAGGGTCCATGTATTTGGTGGGAGTCCCATAAGGTTATAATGGAGATGAAAAATTCCTATCGCCTAGTGATGCCGTAGCCCTTGTAAAGTCATAGCATAGCGTATTACTTAAACATTTGTGGTGATGCCGCTGTAAACTTGCGCCAGTCACATAAAAATATAGCCCATAAAATTATAGTAGCAGGCTTTACATCTAAGTCTGTGTAAGTACACTCTATAATGTTTGCACAATGATGAAATTGCCTAAGGATGCTTTTCTCAGAACATATCCCTGCCTGTTACTGGTGCCTGACTATATATATACTTGTTATACTGGGGCAACACAACAGCAAGTACACCTGGCCAATAGCTCATCTGTAGCCTTAGGAGCAGCTGTAGATTCTACTTGCCCTTCTCATGGGACCATAATGCCTGTCACCATGGGATAGCCAATTTATCACTTCATGAATATTGAGCGCCTCATCTGTAGTAACTTTATCATGAATATTTGGGGATTCTGGTCCTTCCAATCCTTTTTTCATCTTTGTTCAGCAAAGATATTATCTACTTAATTTATCTTTGCTTAACATGTCTCACAGGTTACTAATTTAATTGATGCCGAACATGTCTGACTAGTTACATCTTACTTATCAGCATTGACATGTTCTATGACTCTGCCCACATGATTAAGGTGACCTGCTTACTCTTTGCACGGATTTTCTTATTTAGTATGATATTTAACCATGTTTTGGATAATTTTATAAACAACATATATATACCGTGTTTCCCCAAAAATAAGACCGGCTCTTATATTAATTTTTGCTCCAAAAGATGCATTAGTGCTTATGCTCAGAGGATGTCATCCTGAAAAATCATGCTAGGGCTCCTTTTCTGGTTAGGTCTTATTTTCAGGGAAACACGGTATATATACACACATATATATACACTCTTTAACCTTATGTTTTATATATTTTTTTCCACTGTATATCCATAAAACTTTCACACGTTGTTATTTCTTTCTACATTCTAAGTAGTCTGTTGAAACTAGATACCAATCACAACTATGTTAAAGTCTGGGCTGATGATGTATTAAGAAGCCATAACTAAGTCAGTTCACTTAGTCTTAGGGAATTGATTCTTGTTTTTGGGTCTTGAGCTACGCAGTCTTTTTCTACAAAGACATTGGCTTCTGGCCTGAGAGCATGCTGGAAATGCTAAGCCAGCCCCTTGACAGAGCTGCATGATGGCTGTTTGCAGAAAGGAGGTACAGATTTTTATTACAGCTGTTTTGTTTTTTTCACAAAACTAAATTCTGAGGCTCATTCTTTAGAAAAGGTCTTTATTCATGGGTAGGATAAAAGCAAAAACCAATATGTTGGTGACAAATAAGAATAGAGCTGGTTAGTTAATTACATCAACCCACATTATCATAATGGAAGAGAGTAAAATTTTCTGTTTATGAATATTTAGTCAATGACTATCCTAGGGGCAAGAGCTGTATGATAAGGAGACTGCTGACTAACCTCCAGGGTAGTTTGATTTGTACCAGAAAGGAATGTTATTAATCACCAAGAATGCCAAGAGCATTTATATCTAGGAAGAAGGCCCAATTTATTTACACTTAGAACAAAAACTTAATTGTGTCTATCCAACCTGATAATAACTCAGTTGTTAAAATATTTATGGTGATAACATTTATCTCTAAATAATTAACCTACGGAGAATTAATGTCTTTTTGGTTTTCCAGGAATTTTTAAAAAATTGATAAGATGGCAAAAAACAAAAACAAAAACAAAAACACCAAAAAATAAAAAACCAGTTGTGGAGCACTAATTAATACATAGAATAATCCTCCTTTAGTATAGTAAGTGAATATCTTTTGTGTGACCCTTTGACTGGTTGGTAAACCCCAAAGCTATGTTATATACAAGTAATAACTTTAAGATGTTATTATTTAGGATTTAAGAGTGGGATTTGGAAAAGACAATATCAAAAAGAGTTGTTAAACATTTTCTTACATCAGGATGTAAACAGAAATCATGGATATTTGAACACAAACCATTATTTTTAATTTTCAAATAATTTTAATTTTTTTATAAGTAAGAGACGTCAGCAAAAAATAACTCAAGAACAGTGCACAGCTACAAATATATAACAGTCTATCAGAAAATTAACTTTTGATGCAATAAGGACCTTCTCTTTTTCGAAGAGGACAGAGACCAATTTATTTATTTTGGTAAGACTAAGCTATATTAAAGGATGAATTATTTCTCTGAATGTTTTTTTCTTCTTTATTTTTCAAAAGCTCTCTCAATTACAATATCAAAGTTACCATCTTAGCTGGAGCTTCAAAGAGTAAATACATTTTCATAGAATTATTTGCTATTTTTAAAACCTGTGCTTTAGAAATTGGCCAGGTAAGAAAGATAACTGGTAACTAAAGAATAACCCTTATTTAATTTAATATTAGTTAAAGTATTCAAGATCATTAAGAATTTATATTGCAACCTGGTCACTGATAATATTGAGTCAGGGGAATGACATTTAATACATTTTTAGATAGCATAAGAGAAATAACTAAGTTTAAATGGTTTGCAGCATTGTTCAGAGTTTGTGGGACAGATCTTCTTAATAAACAACAGTTATAAATATTTAATGTAGTCAAACACATATGTTTATAATCTCATGACTTTAAAATATTTGGTGGGTGGAAAGAATGTTAAATTATTTGCCACATAAAGCCAGTATATTAAATTTAGAATATCTAAGTAATTTAGAAGACATGTAGATGTTTGAACATACAAATTATCAACCAATCTAATTTGTCCAAATAGTAATGTAAAATGGAAACATTAGTAAGCTTTTCCTAATATAATTTCATATTCTATGTATTTAAAGTCCTTAAATTGTATTGAACAGTCTGGATTTGGAGTATTACTTATTCTTTGATATTATCCATTCTTATGTAACTAGTCAATGATGAGCAAGGCTTTTGATTTCCTTTGTTGTAGTTTTTCTTTTTTTTTTTTTTTTTTTTTTTAGTTGGCTGCTTCTATTAAGGAAAGGCTTTGTGTGTGTATGTGTGTGCTTGTGTGTGTTTAGCTTTATTGAGGTATAATTGACAAATAGAAATTATATATATTTAAGGTATACAATTTGATATATTGATATATGTATGCATTCTAAAATAATCACCACAATCAAGCTAATTCACATATCCATCACCTCACATAGTTGTCTTTTTTGTGTGTGTGAGGTGAGAACTCTTAATATCTACGCTCTTAGCAAATTTCAGTTACCCAGTACTGTTAACTATAGTCTCCATGCTGCACATTAGATCTCCAGAGCTTATTCATCTTGTATAAGTGAAACTTTTTACGCTGTGACCACCATCTCTCCATTTCCCAAACCCCAACCCCTGGCGACTTCTTCTCTGCTTCAATGAGTTGACTATTTGAGATTTCAAATATAAGTGAGGTCATTTGTCTTTCTGTGTCTGACTTATTTTACTTAGCATTATGTCCTTCAGATTCATCCATATTGTCTAAAATGGCAGAATATTAAGAAAGGCTCTTCTTAAAAAAATAGTGCATTTAATGCATTCAAAGTTCAATTTACCCCTTCCTATTTAAAAATAAAATAGCCTATTTTAAATTAATGCTTTTTAGTTTGTATAGACTAAATCAGCAAAAATGAATTTAATCTGTTAATTATTTTTGTATGGACGTCATTCAAATTTTCATTTTCCTCAACAAATAGGGAGAATGACTTTTGTTCCAAATTCACAAAAACGTGATTTTTTAGCCGAAGAGCAACTTTGTCCCATGAGATTACCCTAGGAACCAAGAAAAAGAGTGACTGGGTTTAAACAGCCCTTGAGATGCATGTGTCAGACAACACAGCTTAATTGGCTTCAGTAAGTGAATGCATTTAATCATAACTTCAGAGATCCACTAGGACACTCAGTTGAGATTGGGGGTCTTTTCACTGAAGACCAAAGAAGTGTTTTTTTTGTTTTGTTTTTTTTCCCATCCAATTTAGCTAATATTTTTTGTTTTTGCTAGAATTTTTTTTTTCTTTTTGTCTTTATGAACACCCTCAAACATCATTAGAGCTTTAATAACACAAGATGCATCTGGGCTTCAAGCAAAATACCATTTAAACAATTTTAAATGCTAGAGGAATGACTCTCAGAAAACTTTTTCATTTGCTCTGTAAATTTGTCAGTTTCTCCCAGCTTTTGAATAAATACTTTTAAATTCCTTTCAGAAGTCTCACTGTGCTGTGTAGAAAAAGATTAGAATTAGATCCTTTTGCGGAAGGAGCCCTGATGAACTCAGCAAACTATCTCACAAAAATATTTGTTGGGTTATGTTCTAGACAAAGGTGCAAGCCAGATGTAGAATGAGTTTGACAAACTAAAACCCGGACACAATTCAGCTCAGTAGCTAATTGGTTTAAGGCAATCAGCCCCAAATCTAGATACCTAGCAAAGACCAATAATCCATTCTTTTAGAAGATAGCAACACCTGGAACATACACAATTTTCAATTGGCAATTGTCATTCAGGTTGCATGGGTGCATGACGGAATAGTTAGTATCAGATTTCACTCCCATGATAAATACATAAAAATGAACAATACATATAAAGTTACTATTTTGGGGAATGAGCAGCAAAAAACACAGAGCTGTGATTATTGACATAAGAGAAACACATGAAGTAACTGCCACAGAGAAGTGGAGTCAATGCAGAAAGTAGCAGTGTTGATGGTGCAGAAAAGATTGGAGTTCACGGCTGAGGTTTCTGAGAGGAAGCATCACAGAGGAAAAATATAAAAGCCCTAAAACCTCTGTAAGGTTTTTCTTTAGGTTCCTAAAATGCACACACGGAAGGTGAGACTCCTGGCGTCTTGGCAGAGAACAGCTTCCGAGCTCACACACTGCTAGGAAACAGAGGTCGGATATAGCCAGAGGAGAAAGACCGTGGTAAAGGTCAGGCCTCATTTGAGACTACATAAAGTCCATGTCCTAATATTAGGGTCACACTTCAGAAAAGTGCTAACCATTAAGACTAAGCAGAGGACTGAAATACTTCTACCCTAATAAAACTTAAAACCAAATCTTAGCAAGAATAAGACTATTCGTTTGAAATTTAATTGCCTGCTAGAACAAAACTGAGCATATATTAGAGCACACTATGGCCTGCAGTCTAGTCACCTGTTTTGATAATTCACTTTAAAAGGAACACAGACATGGCTATGTGCTTACATATTTCTGTGGCTTCTTGCACCCTACAACAGCACTCTTAGGTACTTGTGACACAATATAGTCCCCAAGCCTAAGCTTTACTCTAAGTTGCCGACCTCTGCTTTAGAGGAAAATACAGTAGTACCTCGGTTTTCGAACGTCTCCGTTGATGAACATTTTGGTTTATGAATGACATAAACCCAGAAGTAAATGCTTCGGTTTTCGAACACGACTCAGAAGTTGAACATGTCACATGGCTTCCACTGAGTGCAAGATCCTGAGGCCTAGCTGTCGGCTGTTTGCAATCGTTTCAGAATTCGTGGATTACGTTCGAAAACCGAGGTACCACGGTAATATAATTAAGAATCTCTAAGAACAATACAGAATAAAATTAAAAAATTACCATGCCTGATCAAAAGATAAAATAGTCAATATTAGCGAACATAGAGATAATCCAGATATTAGAATTAACAGACAACTATTTCAAAATAATAATTAATATATTAATAAAAATAGAGAAAAGATAGACAAATGGAAAAAAACAGAAATTTAATAGATTTAGACTCAATGAAAGAGGTATCAAATGGACATTATAGAACTGAAAAATATAATATATATCATTAAGATATCAGTGATTGGACTTAATAGCTGACTGAATGCAGCAAAAAGCAGAATTAATGAATTTAGAAATAAGTATAAATGTATTCATGTTCTACTTAAATGAAAAATTTACTACATTAAAAAATTAAATCAAGTAATGAGTACTTTGTTCAATGTTACAAAATCTTTTCTTGCAAAATTGTGATAGATGAAGATAGGATTTTTTATTTCTTTGCACTATTCTCATTTATATTGAACAGTTGTGAAAGAACAAACATGATTTCAATGTCTAACAGATTAATTTTTATTTTCAAGGTGAAAAGTTCTCTTTTGTTTCAAGTTTTCAGAGGCATTTTAGGGGTATATTTGGAGAGGAAACAGGGACATACTTATTTTAAAACAAATCAATTTTGTTCTCATTAGGGGATATGCATATTTGATTTTGTTACATTTTGATCACATTGGTCTTACTCATAGTATATTCAATGATTTTTTAAAAAAAGAAAGTATGTTTATATATTCATTTATGTTTGTTATTTGTTTCAGGTGTACTAAACAACATAATGATTAGATATTTACATACCTGATAAAGTGATAACCCCAGCAATTCTACTACCCATCTGACACTGTACATAGCTATGACAATACCACTATTTCATATGTTGTACTTTAAATCCCATATATGTGTGTGTGTGTGTGTGTGTGTGTGTGTGTGTGTGTTGGCATTCAATATTATTGTATTAGTTTCAGATGTACAGCATAGTGATTAGGCATTTATATAACTTATGAAGTGATCCCCCAATAAGTCTAGTGACCATCTGACACCATACATAGTTTTAACAACATTATTGACACTACTCCTAATACTGTATTTTACATCTCCATAACTATTCTGTGATTAACAATTTGTACTTTCTCATCCTTTCAACATTTTTATCCATCCCCCCAAAACCCCTCCCATCTAGCAACCACCAGTTTGTTCTCTGTGTCTACAAGTATGTGTCTGTTTGTTTGTTTGTTATTCTGTTCTTTAGGTTCAGCAAGTAAGTGAGATCATATGGTATTTGTCCTTCTCAGTCTCTTTTATTTCACTTAGCATAATAACCTCTAGGTCCACCCATGTTGTTGCAAATGGTAATATTTCATTCTTTTTTATGGCAGAGTAATACTCCATTGTATAAATGTACCACCGTTTCTTTATCTAATTGTGTATTGATGGGCATTTTTGTTGTTTTCATATCTTGACTATTGTAAATAGTGCTGCAGTAAATACTAGAGGTGCATATATACTTTTTTTGAATTAATGTTTTGAATTTCTTTGGATAAATACCCAAGAGTGGACTTGCTGGGTCATAAGGTAGTTCCATTTTTAATTTTTTGCGGCATCTCCAAACCATTTTCCTTTTTTCCACATACTTTCCAACACTTATTGTTTGTTGATTTATTGATAATAGCCATTCTGACAGGTGTGAGGTGATATTTCATTGTGGTTTTTATTTGCATTTCTCTGATGATTAGTAACATTGAGCATCTTTTCATATGTCTTCTTGCCATCTGTTTGTCCTCTTTGGAGAAATGTCTATTCAGGTCCTCTGCACATTTTTTAATTGGATAATGTATGTGTGTGTGTGTGTGTGTGTGTGTGTGTGTGTGTGTGTGTGTGTGTGTTGAGTTGTATGAGCTTTTTTTAATATATATAAATCTTGGATATTAACCCCTTATTATTGGCAAATATCTTCTCCCATTCAGTAGACTGTCTTTTTGCTTTGTTGATGGTTTCCTTTGCTCTGCAAAAACTTTTTAATTTGATGTAGTTCCATTTGTTTATTTTTCATTTGTTTCCTTTTCTGGAGATATATCAGTAAAATATTACAAAGGGTAATGTCTGAGAGTTTACTTCCTATATTTTCTTCTAGGAATTTGATGGTTTCAGGTCTTACATTTAAGTCTATAATGTCATCTTGTATATGGTTTGAAGAAGGTGGTCCAGTTTCATTTTGTGTATGTGTGTGTATCTGTCCAGTTTTTCCAGTACCATTTATTGAATAAACTATCTTTACCCAAATGTAAATTGCTTCCTTTGTCATGGATTAAACGACCATATAAGCATGAATTTATTTCTGTGCTCTTTATTCCATTCCATTGATCTACGTGTCTGTTTTCATGGCAATACTATGTTGTTTTGATTACAGTTTGTAATATAGTTTGGTATCAGGTAGCATGATACCTCCGGCTTTGTTCTTTCTCAAGATTGACATGGTTATTTGGAATTTTTATGGTTCCATATAAATTTTAGGATTATTTGTTCTAGTTCTGTGAAAAATGTCATTGGTATTTTGATAAGAATTGCATTGAATCTATAGATTGCTTTGATTAGTATGGACATTTTAACTATATTAATTCTTCCTATCCATGAGCATGGTGTATGTTTCCATTTATTTGTATCTTTTCAAATTTCTCTTCAATGTCATGTAATTTTCTGAGTATAGTTCTTTTACTACCTTGGTTAGATTTATTTCTAAGTTGTTTTTTTTTTTTTGATACAATTGTAAATGATATTGTTTTCTTAATTTCTCTGTCTGATAGTTCATTATTGGTACATAAAATGCAACTGATTTCTGAATATTAATTTTGTATTCTGCTACTTTACTGAATTCATTTATCAGTTCTAATAGTTTTTTTTTTTTTTTTTGGCAGAATCTTTAGGGTTCTCTCTATATAGTATCATGTCACCTGCATGATGACAGTTTTACTTCTTTCTTTGCAATTTAAATGTCATTTATTTATTTGGTTTTATTGTGAGATTGCTATGTCTATGAGTTCCATTCACATTCTTAAGAGCACAATTTACTTACCTTTTCTCATATATGGCTAATCAACTTTCCAGGAATCCCCAACTATTTAATCAGCATTAACCAGCTGAGACTGCAGCATTATTAAATTTTAGACTCTCAAGTACCTGAGGGATCATCAAGCACTCAATTGTGGAGTTCGATATCTTAGAAAAGGAAAAACCAAACCACACTAAAAGAAGTAATGTATACGTATCACATGTCTCCCTCCTTTACTCAAAGATTTATAGGATTTTTCACACTCTCCTCTTAAAAAGACAAAACAAAACAGACATTTAGAGAAACACGAAGTCAATTTCCAAGGAAAAAGACATGAGAAGTGAACTTGGAACTATGTAGACCTTTATTATTTATATTAGAATTTATAATAACCAGTTAGAAGTTTGGTGGTAAAATGATTAACCTTAATACCTTTTTAGAATTCAATTTCATAATTGTTCAGCTGATAACACAGTTTTAAAGTGAGAGTCAGAGCCTGTGACTTCTCAGGTGGTCAAGGAAGTTACGCTTGTCCTATACCTTGGAGAGGTGACAGTGAAGGATAGGCAAGTGGAGAGCTGAAGCAATAACAATTCTTATCTTCAAACAGAGTGTCTCAGAACCTGGTGGGGGCTGCAGGAAGAGCAAGCAGCTCTTGGAGGAGACATAATCATTGACATGGCAATGTCATGGTATTCCAACAAAAGTAGCCATAAATAATTGTATGCCTGTATGGAGATAAGATTTACATTTCTCTTCTAGTTTTTAGTTACCTCTTTTATAAAATTGGTAGTGGAAATATATATTAATATCTTGGGCATAAGAAATGGTTGAAAACATAGACATTAGAGACGAGCAGCTTGAGGTTGGTTAAATCCTGACTCTATAATTTCTTACTTGTTTAAACTCAAACCAACAGCATAATTGTAAAGAGTGGTATATACTTCATTCTGTTACTGTGGGAGTTAGGTGAGTAAATATTGAAACCATGTAGAATATGGTAATAGCATGAGGGTAAGAGAAAATGGAGGCAGGACGTCCTGTAACAAAGAAGCTATAACAGAATTTCTTTTCTGTTGTTGTGTACCTTAAAGCCAAAAAGTGAGGCAGCCAAAAAGTGAGGCAACCAAAATAATAATGTAAGAAAAGGAGTGATTTTAGAAAATATTTTATTTCTTTTTTTAAGTGTGTTTTTCCTGGACTATCAGCTCCAAGTCAAGTGTTTGTTTCAATATATTTGTGGAGGGCACAGCTCACAGTGGCCCATGCAGGGATCGAACTGGCAACCTTGTTGTTAAGAGCACCGTGCTCTAACCAACTGAGCCAACTGGCTGCCCCCTAGAAAATATCCCCTAGAAAACATTTTAAAGAAAGAATCATTAGGATTTAGTAGTTGAGAGAGAATGAAACATGTGCCTTGAAAGGCTAATTATAGGAAGGAGTTGACCATGTAACTGAAATTCTTATTCTGCTAGAGAGAGACTGTAGCATCCCCAATTAAAACCGTATGTTTTGTGAGAAAAGGTATGAGGCTATTTCTTTGCTGCAAGGCCAAGAACCATATCTACCATGACGTATATAATTAAATAAATTGGTGAATTCATCAGGAATAAGAAATTAAGTAAGGAGTGCTTTAGGAGGTTGGATATAACCACAATTTGTAGACGTTTTTCATGTGTGAGTTGAAATGGATATGTGCATCAATCCAGCAGAACTGGATTTGGGAGAGATGTAGATTGAAGAAGCAGTTATTCATTGTGTAAAATGGGAAGTTGAGAATAATGTTATCTCCGAGAATATGAAATAAAATAAATCAAGACCTTGAGGTTTCAAACAGTATAGAATTTTGGGTGTATTGTCAATAATTTCACAGGTTATCTTATCTAAATTGGCACCCTTTTCCACCTAGAAACATAAATATCACACTATATCTCTTCATCCTGCCTCTTTCTCTTTCTTAGCACATATCATTAATTAAAACTAGAGCATACACTCATGAAATCAGATTTTTACTGTTTTGTCTATGTACTTCAAATAGAGTAAGGCATGTAGCGAGTTCTCAATAAAATATTTTGAATGAATAAATACTTTGATCAATTAATTACAGAGCAATTTAGACCATGAAATTTCAGAGAAAAGAACTCTAACAGTCATTTTAATAAAACAGTAGCTAAAATTAAAGTAGCACACCTCAGGGGAAGAGAGTTTTCCAAGATAAGAACAGAGAATTGGAATTACCCATATTTAGGAAAAGAGGGCATGAAGTAAATGTGAAGTATCTTTTAAATGCAATCAGATAAGTATTTGAGAACTAGGTTAGTAAAATACCACAAAACAAAAGAAGGAAAGAATATCAAAAGGCAATGCTGATTAAATTAATCAAAACTGGAATAAAGGTTTAAGAAAAAGGAGACATATTTATACAAAATTTTATATCTTGTGTTTTGGAGGCCAATTAAAAGTATAGTTAAATGCATATTAGTATAGAACATTTGAGTATATAAAATAAAGCATAAATGAATGACAAAAAATTGGACACATTGTGTAAATAAATATTAAAGACTTCATTTTCTTTGAAATTTTAATAATTTTGCAACAAATACTTCTATAGTGAATCATTTATTTTAATGTTCTCAATCAGAATTTTTTTGTTAAATATTCAGGGGTCAATAAAAAGCATTTTGATAATTAATATTTTTGTGATTTTATAGGTTTTATTACCATTTTGACACACTGCTTAAATTTTGTTATCTTTCGACCTCTATATGCAGATAACTAAAATTGCTGTTTTGAATTGCATTTCTTGTGATGTTAAGATTAAAAATGCATGACATTCCATTCTGTTCAAGACAGAAAACATTGCAGACAGCTAGATGTAATTGCTCTTTCAATATAAGAAAATTATACAATTGCAGTCTGCCCTTCTTAAAGTGATCTTTGAAGGGCTTGTTTATGTACTGTTCATGTCCAGAGGCTATAGAAATTTTGTTAGCCTGTCAATGTCTCCTCAACCAGGTTTGTTCTTAATTCTTTACCACTATTAAAATGTGTTATGTAAATGAGAATTATATTTACCATGGGATAATTATGGGTAAAAAGAGATGTAAGTAACTGTAATTGTAAATTAAATAATCTAAAATATTCATTAACATCAGAAGTTTATACACTGTCAATATAGCTGACTCCATATAACATTAAAATAACCAGTAGTTTAATCGGTAATTCCTATAAAGGTACATTTATGGAGCTAGAGGAGCTAAAGGTACATTTATGGAGCTAGAGGATTAAATTAGAGGTTATCTAATTTAATTCTGGGTTCTGTTCCACAATTGCATGCAGTGTTCACTATTCTTGTTTTATAAATGAGGAGCTGTTCCAGTGATTGAGTAGATATATCAAGGGAGAGAGTTGGGATTTAATCATAGTTCAGTATCACTGCAAAATCATTGTTTTCTCTAATATCTAATCAGTTATTGACAAGTGGATACTACCATCAACTTCAGTGTTTAGCCGGAAGTTTATGTATTTATTTAGTAATGGAGTATCAAGGCTTTTTGTCCTGTTTTATATTATTACTAGGAAAAACAAATTTATGTTATTTAACTTTATATTAATTATTTAACAAAACTATAAAATAATTTATCATTAATTTGTCCCCTAGTTATTTTACCAGAACCTCTCCATTCTTGAATTTTTGTTTGTTTCATCACTTAGTTGATGAATTTCATTCACTTGTTGTATCCACTAAGGGCTCTTCATTGCTATATTTTCTAAATACTTGCAAGTTCGATAAAAACATTTATGCTTTTAATGCCTTTGAATTATAAAGATACTACATTCAGATGAAAAAATTCAAACAGTAGAAATAGATAAAAAGTGAATAATGACTATTGCTCTGTGTAGAGCACCCCTAGAAGCTGTTAGAATGAATTTTGAGTGAGCAAGATTCATTCCATATAGAATGAGCAAGAGTAATTCCATTTCGGACACGCGCAAATTACTTAGCAGACAACACCCAGGGAGCTACCCGGTGCCCTGGTAGTTGGGTGTAACCGGCTACACCCGGAAAGTCTGCTTCTGAAGATATGAGGATGTCAGGGTTAGCGGCTGGCTGCCCTGATATGGTGATGTCAGGTAGGCACTCAGAACTGCCTAAGAACTGAGGACGTTTTCAGTTCAGAGACTCGGTCTCGACTGAGAGGTCACCATGCTGCTCCTCTGCTCCGGGAACACTCCACTCTGCTCTGCTCCACTCGGACTGAACCTCTGTGAGACCGACCTCCCTGACCAGCCACCCTTCCTCGATCCACCAGGACTCTGATTGACTTTGGGACTGGTTCGTTACTCTCTTTTTCCCAGTTATTGTATTACTCTGTGTACTTCACTGTTTGGTGTATTGATGATTGATGCTTTACTGTTTGGTGCGTTGATGGTTGATGTTGGAGTAAAGAGCATATAGAAAGGCATGTAAGATTTTGCGAGCTCGGTTATTCGCTCGGGTCACAGCTACCACGGAGAGCCCAGTGAGTGCCAGGGAGATCCTGGGGGTCTGAGAGTCTCTCCAGGGTTAGTCTCCCTGACTTACAGGAAGCGACTGCAGCACAGACTGTGAGCCTAGCAGTAGCTTGTGACCTGCTCTGACCTAAATCTCCAAATATTCATATGGTATGTGCAAATTGGACATTTTTACTTTAATTCCATAAGGTGTATGCAAGTATGAAATATGTTTTGTTTTTATTATTTAGCTAATTATGTCCTACTAATTTTCCATTTGTTCTTTATATAATCCTTATAGTTTTGGTGACTACGCTATCAGTGAAAATTACTTGGTTTCATCTATGAGAAAGAAATCTAGCTATAAGTCACATGTAGAAATTGTGATATGCACTCCAGAATACACTCACATTTAACATTTTTACTTTAATCTGTAGCTATCACTATGATAAACATACTTTTTTTTTTTTCTCACTAAAATTGCACTCTTTCTTTTGGAAAATTTCTCTTTTCCCTTCAGTTATTGACCACTGATACGGACCCATGACCAAGTAGGTGGCAGTGAGGCCAGTGTCAATAACTAGGGAGAAGGCAGAGACAGAACCTGTCATGTACCTGACCACATTCTAAATTGAACCACCATGTTCTCTTCAGATGCTGCCCATCATGTTCTCTTCAAAATGGAGAAAGAACACCCGCAGTGCAAAAAAATGAATACAAGATCAGAGAATCAGAGGTGGGTTGGGAGAGGAAAGAGAATGACTGATGTAGTTTAACTTCTTGATTTTTCTCATCTGAAAACAGATCTCACTTACTCTTTTTATTAGAGCCAATAATTATCTTTTGGCTTAAAATAATGTTAAAGTGAGATTTGTCAAAGAAAGACTACAAATAGTGCCTAAAAGAGTCATAAACATATTTATTTTCATACCAAGTAGGACTGCTTCTTTGCTTGTTAATCCATTTGCTTTGTAGTATTTCTGGCACTGTTAGCTTATTAATTTTTTTTTTTTTTTTAGTTTCATGTACACTGGAAACACAATGTCTACACTTTCAATGGGAGAAGCCAGATATTCAACAATTAAAAGATTACTGGTACAAGTAGTGTGAGTTGTAATATGCAGCGTATATTAGCCTCTCAGCATTAACATCCATAACCTTCATGTCTTGAGACAGAACTCTAAGAGCTCAGATAAGATGTCTGAGAGAATATCTAATGATCGTTGTCCCTTTCTGACTTTGAGCAGCTTAAAATTTAGGTTATAATGTTAACTTTCAAATGTATCAATCAACATTTGTTTTAGATCAAAACTATAACTATTTTTAAAATAAATTTGTATTCATAAAATTTATTATCTTTTGAGTATAAAAGGATACAATGCAGATAGTCACTGAAAGCTTACTTTGTATCAAGCAACGTCCCAAGCATTGATGTAGTAACTTTATTTGATGAGTTCTTAGTGGAGGGCAGGAGAAAAAAAAAAAAAAGGTACTTAAATAATTATTATATAATGCCATACTTTTCCCATTAAAAATATAACTTGACTTCTCTAAGAATAGAAAGAGAGAGAAGAAAACTCTCTTTTTGATTGTGAGTTTTACCACTTATTACTATGAAATTAACTTAACTTTTCTAAGACTAGGTTTTCTCATCTCTACCACAAAGGCAATTTTAGCACGATGCTATTAGAAGCTGAACCTTTAACTCACTTGGAGAACATCCTTCTTGCATGCAAATATATATATATATATATATATATATATATATATATATATATATATATATATGTATATATATTGCAAAATACATGGCTACATGAATTATATAAATTTTAAATCCCATAAAACCTGGATCCTCAGGTCTATAATATTATCATTAAATATAATCATAATGTTTACTCTGAGGATTAAATGAAAACATAGGAAATAGCTCTAGTGTAAGACTTGATGAGCAATAAACTGTTAATATTAACTTATCCTCATGTCCATTTTAAGATCAATCTATTCCTTGGCAGTTATAAATACCCATCAACAGGATAATAAAATATGAGATAAATATGTTTTTCAAAGCTGTCTAGACAAACAACTTAAAATAACTAAACTTAATTTTTAAGACTATTTTCCTCACAGAAAAATAATTTGACTCAATACTTTCCTGGTCTTGTATGAAACATTTATCGCATTGCTCAGAATTTCTGAAAACATTCTTAATGCCAACTCTCCCACACACGCTTATCCTGATGTCAGTTATAAATTGCCTTCCAAAAACATTTTTCCTTGTGTTTATGAAATATTCTGCTGGTCTTAGAATATGTTATACTTAAACTGGTGTGACATAACACATAATGCTCAAAAATGTTTAGGTGGTTTGCAATTTTATGCATCTGACACACATGGTTCAAAAAACACAAAAAGGACATACTCAGCAAATCTAATGCTTGAAAACTAGAATTGTGATGGTATTTCTTACATGCATTGCTGGTCACAAGTAAATTATTCCATCCTTGTAAAGTATCTTTAATATTAATTCAGACACTGTATGTTTCCATCATATTTTGTGTTTACATATTTCAGATCTCTACAACATCTATGTGTTAAATTGGGACAATGTTTTTCCTTTTAATCCATACCCTGGGGAAGGAACAGTTATACATAACTGAAATTTGAATTCTGTACTCTGCATTCTCTATCTTGTAGAGCTCCTGTTACTTTTCCAAAATTCCTCTTTACGACTTGGTTTCCCCCAAGTTCCACTATCCAACTGCAGTGTTGATTTTCATTTGGATATAAATCAGAAACTATTATAAATTATATGTTTACTCAAAATGTATCTAAAGCAAATGTGAACAAAGACCACCATTTATCAATCAGGAGGTGGGACCCTTGCATACGTCCAATTCAAAGATGTATTATCACAAGTTTGCTGATATGCATTTTGGTTGCTGGTACTTCACAGACTTGAAGGTAAAACTGGAAAAGCATGTTCCTTAAGAGATCGAATGCAAATACTGACTCAGGTGCAGTGATTGAAGAGAACCATGGGTTGCGTCTTTGGAGAGATGGTGGGACTGTTTCTAGAGGAGAAATTAATATTGGTGACTAGGAGATCAACCTCTTACAGAATGGACTAGATGCTCATCAAAAGTCTCTCTCCCTTGTATTCCTAACACAGAGACTATATTCCAGCCCCCTATACAAAGAGTTATGGTTATTTTACTAAGTTCTTGCCAACGGAAGGGGAATGGAACTGCTGTGCCTCACTTCAGATCTTTCCCAGAAAAATCCTCATGGGTAATTCTCCACCTGCTCCTTTTTTCCTGGCTGGAAGACTCATGCTCAAGAAAAGCCAGGAAGTTGTGCTATATTGCACATGGCACAGACTCCATCAGCCTGAGATACCAAATAACTCTAAAGAACATAACGCTTTTGCTCCCTATCACCAGAAACAACAGCTAGGAAGCTCCGTGGACTATTCACGTGAGTTAGCAATTAAACCACTTATTGGCAGCCACTGAGTTTGGTGGTTATTTGTTACAGCAGCCAACATTATTATACACCGTTTTGTTTGTTTCATTATTTGTTCAAATATTTTTTTCTTGTTAGGGACTTTTAACACCACATAACACAAACTAAAATTTCAGCACTATTATTTACTTTTTGTTTTGTGTCTAAATCAGTCATTCTTATTTTGTCATTCCTGAGTATGTTAATATTAACTTATCCTCATATCCATTTTAAGATCAATCTATTCCTTGGCAGTTATAAATACCCATCTGTATTTGTGGATGAATACTGGAGAAAAAATAGCTTTGGAATAAGAAAGATGTGTATTTAAATACCAACTTAATTTATTATTAAATAATTACTGCATTGACCCTTAATGTGATTTAGCTTTTCTGAACTTCTAAAAGGCTATTATGAAGATTAGAGTGATACATCAAAAGCATCAGTTAAAAAAAAGTGCTGGAAAATGTTAGCTCTTCTAACTTATTTTTTGCACAGCAGGTAATTTGCAAGGGACCACGGATATTCTTAAGCAGGAAGACCCAGCATGCTCATTAAAATATAATAGAATACAGATGCTCCTCAGTTTGCCATGGGGTTATATCTCGATAAATCCATCATAAGTTGAAAATATTATAAGTCAAAAAATTCACCTAAACTATCAAATTTCATAGCTTAGCCTAGCTTTCCTTTAAACCTCAAAATGCTTACATTAATCTGTAGTTGAGTAATCATCTTGAGTTTCATTTCAAATAATTGGTTTCCTCTTCTCCTTGTCATCTGAAGCAAGAGGCACAGACAGGTGTTTTGGAGACAAGATGGGAAACGAAAACACAAAACACAATATCCCAAAATTGCTGGCAACACGGAATGCTGTAGCATATTGGTTGTGTACCTCATGATCACATGCTACCTGGGAACTGCAGCTGGCTGCCACTGTCCAGCGTCACAAGAGGCGATCCCTTCACATACTTGTCTTGCTAGCCTAGAAAAATAAAAATTCAAAGCAAGGTTTCTATTAAATGAGTATTGCTTCCAAGCCATCATGAGGTTAAAAAGTTCTCAGTTGAACATCATAAGCGAGGGACTGTTTGTACATGACATAAGGAGATGGCACAATGTGGCACAGGAACTCTGAAAATACAACCTTAATTATACCACAGTTAGAGCTGAAACAGCATTTCATTGGAAAAGATGATGGTAGAGGTGGCTCTGCATGATGTTATGACCATAACAGGCAAGAAGGGAGAAAAAAACATTTCCTTCAAAGTTTTTCTAGATATTTTCATAAATATTACCTCATTTTTTCCCCAAATCTTTTAATTTTCTTGCTCACACCTAACTCATACAGATTTATCTTTATCTTTTTTTTCTTTTTTAAAGTTTATTGAGGTGACATTTGTTAGTAAACTTACATAGATTTCAGGTGTACAATTCTGTATCACATCATCTATAAATCCCATTGTGTGTTCAGCACCCAGAGTCAGTTCTCCTTCCATCACCATATATTTGATCCCCCTTACCCTCATCTCCCACCCCCTCTCCCCCCTTACCCTCCGGTAACCACTAAACTATTGTCTGTGTCTATGAGTTTTTGTTTTTCATTTGTTTTTCTTGTTCTTTTGTTGTTTTTGGTTTATATACCACATTCAGTGAAATAATATGGTTCTCTGCTTTTTCTGTCTGACTTATTTCACTTAGCATTATAATCTCAAGATCCATCCATGTTGTCACAAATGGTCCTATTTCATCTTTTCTTACCGCCGAATAGTATTCCATTGTGTATATGTATCACAGCTTCTTAATCCATTCATCTATGGAAGAACATTTTTGTTGTTTCCATGTCTGGACCACCGTAAATAAAGCTGCAATGAACATTGGCGCACACGTGTCTTTATGTATAAATGTTTTCGGACTTTTTTGATAGATACCCAGGAGAGGGATTACTGGGTCATATGGTAATTCTATTCGTAATTTTTTGAGGAACCTCCACACTGTCTTCCATAACGGCTGCACCAGTCTGCATTCCCACCAACAGGGTCTGAGGGTTCCATTTTCTCCACAGCCTCTCCAGCACTTGTTACTATTTGTCTTGTTGATGATAGCCATTCTAACTGGGGTGAGGTGATATCTCATTGTGTTTTTCATTTGTATTTCTCTGATGATTAGTGATGTTGAACATCTTTTCATGTGTCTATTTGACATTTGTATGTCCTCTTTGGAGAAATGTCTCTTCAGGTCCTCTGCCCATTTTTCAGTTAGGGTTGTTTGTTTTTTTCTTGTTGAGTTGCATGAGTTCTTTGTATATTTTGCATATTAGCCCCTTATCGGAGTCACTGTTTGCAAAAATCTTCTCCCATTCAGTTGGTTGCCTCTTTATTTTGTCGATGGCTTCTTTTGCTGTGCAGAAGCTTTTAAGTTTGATATAGTCCCATTCATTTATTTTAGCTTTTACTTCCATTGCCTTTGGAGTCAAATTCATAAAACACTCTTTGAACCCAAGGTCCATAAGTTTAGTACCTATGTTTTCTTCTATGCAGTTTATTGTTTCAGGTCTTATGCTTAAGTCTTTGATCCATTTTTAATTAATTTTGGTACATGGTGACAGACAGCAGTCCAGTTTCATTCTTTTGCATGTGGCTTTCCAATTCTGCCAACACCATTTATTGAAGAGGCTGTCTTTTCTCCATTGTATGTTTTTTTGCTTCTTTGTCAAAAATTATCTCTCCGTATTTATTTCGTTTTATTTCTGGGTTCTCAATTCTATTCCATTGGTCTCTGTGTCTGTTTTTCTGCCAATACCATGCTGTTTTGATTATTGTAGCCCTGTAGTACAAGCTAAAGTCAGGGAGTGTGATACCTCCAGTATTGTTCTTTTTTCTTAAGATTGCTTTGGCTATTTGGGGTCTTTTGTGGTTCCAAACAAATCTGATGATTTTTTTGTTCTATTTCTTTAAAAAATGCCATTGGGATTTTGATGGGGATTGCATTAAATCTGTATATTGCTTTGGGTAATATGGCCATTTTAACTATGTTGATTCTTCCAATCCATGAGCACGGAATGTCTTTCCATTTCTTTGTGTTTTCTTCAATTTCTTTTAAAAATGTCTTACAGTTTTCAGCATATAGGTCTTTCACATCGTTGGTTCAGTTTATTCCTAGGTATTTTATTCTTTCTGCTGCTATTGCAAAAGGAATTTTTTTTTTTTATTTCCTTTCTGAGATTTTATTGTTAGTATATAGGAATGCAATGGACTTCTGTACGTTGATATTGTAGCCGGTAACTTTACTGTATTTGTTCATTGTTTCTAATAGCTTTTTGGTGGAGTCTTTAGGGTTTTCTATATATAGCATCATGCCATTTGCAAACAGTGACAGTTTAACTTCTTCATTCCCAATTTGGATGCCTTTTATTTCTTTCTCTTGCTTGATTGCTCTGTCAAGGACTTCCAATACTATGTTGAAAAGCAGAGGTGATAGGGGACAGCTCTGTCATGTTCCTGAACGTAGAGGAAAGGGCTTCAGTTTTTCACCATTAATTATGAGGTTAGCTGAGGGTTTGTCATATATGGCCTTTAATATGTTAAGGTATTTTCTTTCTATACCTATTTTATTAAGTGTTTTAATCATAAATGGATGTTGTATCTTGTCAAATATTTTTTCTGCATCAATTGATATAATTATATGATTTCTGTTTTTTATTTTGTGTATGTGATGAATCACATTGATGGATTTGAGGATATTTAACTATCCTTGTGCCCCGGGGATGAACCCCACTTGATCGTGATGAATAATCTTTTTAATGCATTGTTGCATTTGATTTGCTAGAATTTTGTTTAGGATTTTTGCATCTGTATTCATCAGAGATATTGGTCTGTAGTTTTCTTTTTTTGTGTTGTCCGTACGAGGTTTTGATATCAGGGTAAAATGAGTTGGGAAGTACTGTCTCTTCTTTGATTTTTTGGAAGAGTTTGAGTAGGATTGGTATTAGATCCTTTTTGAAGGTCTGATAGAATTCACTGGTGAAGCCATCGGGTCCTGGACTTTTGTTTTTGGGAAGATTTTGGATGAATGATTCAATTTTGTTATTGGTTATCGGTCTGCTTAGATTTTCCAGTTCTTCATGGTTCCGCCTAGGAAGCCTATATGTTTCTAAGAACTTGTCCATTTCTTCTAGGTTATATAATTTGGTGGCATATAGTCCTTCATAGTATTCTTGGATGATGCTTTGTATTTCTGTGGCATCTGTGAAAAATTCCCCTTTTTCATTTCTGATTTTGTTTATTAGTGTCTTTTCTCATTTTATCTTAGTGAGTCTAGCCAAGGGTTTGTCAGTTTTATTAATCTTTTCAAAGAACCAGCTCTTTGTCACATTAATTTTTCCTGTTGTCTTTTTGTTCTCTGTTTC
The DNA here is from genome assembly GCF_004115265.2 of Rhinolophus ferrumequinum. Classification (NCBI taxonomy): domain Eukaryota; kingdom Metazoa; phylum Chordata; class Mammalia; order Chiroptera; family Rhinolophidae; genus Rhinolophus; species Rhinolophus ferrumequinum. Next base: position 4,783,722 of record NC_046285.1, on the reverse strand, counting down.
ATTTAGTTCTGCTCTGATTTTTATTATTTCCTTTCTTCTGCTGACCTTGGGTTTCATTTGTTCTTCTTTTTCTAGTTCTTTAAGTTGTAATGTGAGGTAATTTATTTGGGATTTTTCTTGTTTCCTGAGATAGGCCTGTAGTGATATAAATTTCCCTCTTAAAACTACTTTCGCTGCATCCCCAAAATTTTGGTAGGATGTATTTTCATTCTCATTTGTTTCTGTGTATCTTTTAATCTCTCCTTTAATTTCTTCTTTGACCCAGTCGTTCTTTAAAAGTGTGGCATTTAATCTCCATGTATTTGTGTTTTTTCCTGCTTTCTTTTTGCAGTTGATATCCAAGTTCAAAGCCTTGTAATTACAGAATATACTTGATATGATTTCCATCTTAAATATGCTGAATCTGATTTTATGTCCCAATATATGGTCTATCCTTGAGAATGTTCCATGTACACTAGAAAAAAATGTATAGTCTGATGTTTTAGGATGAAGTGCTCTATAAATGTCAATTATGTCCATTTCATCTAATGTGTCATTTAGGGCTGCTATTTCATTATTTATTTTCTGTTTGAATGATCTATCCATAGCTGTCAAGATGTATTGAGGTCCCCTAGTATAACTGTGCTTTGGTCAATTTCTCCCTTTAGTTCTGTTAGTAGTTGCTTGGTATATTGCGGTGCTCCCTGATTGGGGGCATAAATATTGATGACTGTTATGTCTTCTTGTTGTATAGTCCCCTTTACCATTATGAAATGTCCATCTTTGTCTCTTGTTACCTTTTTCACCCTGAAGTCTGTTTCATCTGATATCAGTATAGCTACACCTGATTTTCTCTGGATACCATTTGATTGGAGTGTCAATTTCCACGCTTTCACTTTGAGCCTATGCTTGTCCTTGTAGCTGAGATGCATCTCTTGGAGACAGCATACGGTTGGGTTTAGTTTTTTGGGTTTAGATCCAATCTGCTACTCTGTGCCTTTTTATTGGTGATTTCAATCCATTTACATTTAGGGTTTTTATTGATATGTGAGGATTTCCTGTCATTCTATCTTTAGTTTTCTGGTAAGACTGTGTCTCCATTGTTTCTTTGCCCTTTTGTTGTTGTCTAATATTTCTGTGTGGTGGTATTCTATGATGTTTCCCTTTGTTTCTCCTTTTATTACAGTATATATTTCAGTTCTGGATTTTTTTTTTTGAGTGGTTACCCTTAAGTTTATATAAAAGAAAGTTTGATATTTAGAGTATTCCATTTTCTTCAGTATGCCTACTTCTCCATTCCCATGTTCTGGTTCAGGCCTTTACTCTCCCCCTTTTTATGCTTTTGGTTGCCACAAATTGTCCCTGTTGATGGTGGTCGAATAGCCTCCTTTAGTATTTCTTGTAGTGTAGGTCGTGTATTAGACAATTTCCTCAGCTTCTGTATGTCTGGAAAGGTCTTTATTCCTCCTTCATATCTAAAGGATATCTTTGCTGGGTATATTATTCTTGGCTCATAATTTCTCTCTTTCAGTAGTTTGAATAATTGGTTCCACTCCCTCCTGGTTTGTAGAGTTTCTGCTGAGAAATCTGATGATAATCTAATGGGCTTTCCTTTGTAGGTTACCGTCTTCTTTTCCCTGACTTCCTTGATGATTCTTTCTTTGTCGTTGATTTTAGACAGCTTTAACAATGTGCCTTGGAGAAGGCCTGTTGGGGTTGAAGTAATAAGGTGTTCTATTTGCCTCTTGGATTCGAGGATCCAGTCCTGTCCACAATTTTGGGAAGTTCTCATCAGCAATTTGTTTGAATATATTCTCTGTTCCCTTCTCTCTTCTCTCTTTCTTCTCCTTCTGGTATGCCCATTGTTCTTATATTGATCTTTCTGATGGAGTCAGAAAATTCTTGTAGAGTTATTTCATTTCTTTTAAGTCTCAAGTCTCTTTCTTCTTCCATCTGTGTAATTTCCAGGTTTCTGTCTTCAATGTCACTGATTCTTTCCTCCATCTGATCAATTCTACTACTTAAACTGGTTATTTCATTCTTAATTTCTTCTATTGAGTTCTTAGTCTCCAGAAATTCTATTTGGTTCTTTTCTAAAATTTCAATCTCTGGTAAAATGTTCACGTTGTTCTTTGATTGTGTTTCTGAGTTTATTACGCTGCCTTTCTGTGTTTTCTTGCATCTCATTGAGTTTTTTTCAGAACTGCAATCTAGAATTCTGCATCATTTAAGTCACATATTTCCATATCTTTAAGTTCATTTTCTGGACACTTTTTACTTTCTCTGTGAGCTGTCTTGTTGCCTTGGTTATTCATGGCAATTAATGATTTGTTATTTCTCTTCCTAGACCTATACAGGAATGGGTTCTGCAACAAGTTGATAGGAAGAGTTTTTTTCTTTTGTTTTCCTGTACATGTTGGTAGAATGTTTTATTTTCTTTCCAACTGCAGCCCTTTTTTCTCTCTCACACTGTAGTGTTATGTTTTCTCTGCACTATTCCAGCTTCTCACACAATGTGGGATTCCCTGGAAGGCAGGCTTCTCTTCTGTTAACAGTTCTCCTGGGTCATAGGGCACTGCATCCCTGTGGGGATGAGAACTTTGGAAGTTCCAAAGCTCTTCCTGCACCAAATTCAGAACCCATGTGTTTCAGCAGTTCTGTTTACTGCTGCAGGGATCCACCCAAATAGGTGGGACATGGGCAGGTGAGTTGTGAAAATTGGCTCAGAATAATGGTGGTGACAGCTACTACAGCCGGTCCTGCTTCCACAGCTCCCTCTCCTTTGCCAGAACTAGTTGGGCTGCAAATCTGTGTCTGCAGACCACCGTTCTGAGAACTGCAAATATTCTGTTCTTTTGATCTGACACTGCTACTATTCCACTTCTAGCACTGGGCAGGTGGGGGCGGGTCTAGCTCTGGGAGGGCAGGGAGGGAGCGACTAGTCTCAGAGCCTAAGGCTTCCGGTCTCTGCTCCGTAGTGAGGGCTTAAACCACTATTTTCAGCCTTCGTCCCTCAGTCTTTGCTCCGAGGGCTCTGCCATGAGTGTTGGTTTCAGCCGTGTTATATGCTGTCCCCTCAGCCCTGTGGGCCATAAATGGAGCCCTAGCTGTCCGAGTTCTTCCCTCCTCTGCAGCTGCGGTAGTTCTGGGATGCAGTGAGCTTGGAGCACTGAGCTTGGTGTGCGTACTGAGCCCACACGGCTCCATCTCCATTCTTCACCCTTCTCTCCTCCCCTGCTCGTGCAATTTGCCCACCTTTAGGTGAATTCAGTAGTGGGCCTCTTCGTCCTGCCTTTTGCTGTGTATCGAATCCTTTGTGGAGTTATAGTTGTTCAATTTGTTGTAAATTCAAGGGGAGATTTACAGAGGCTTACCTCACACCACCATTTTGATGATGTCTCCTATGTTTATCTTAGAGGCTTACCTTTATAGTGTTCTTCCAAGGCTTTTATCTGAACATTCTAGATTGCTGTGGAGTCTAGGGCTGGGTAGCCACTCATTTGTTTTTATAATATGTTTTCACTTTAAGACTTAAAGAAAACCAAAACAAATGACTTATCACACCTGTACACATTAAAATTTTCCGTGAAGCAAAAGTTCAGAGCTAAGTCAAACCTATTGTATACAGCTCTTGGATTTGAAACCTGTGAACAGAAAACGTCCCATGGGCCAATTGCCCTCCCAGTGATTAGGAAATTAAATGCAACTTCTAATATTTAATCTTCCCACACCACTGCTCATGTTAATGTTCTGTTTAGTCAATTCTGCTGAGCCACATTAGTGCACAAACACCCTGAAAAATCCCAGTGTGACAATTAATCATTGGAAAAGAGTCAGCAGAAGAAGAGGAGAAGGAACAGGTTTATAGCTGCTAAAGAGTGCCATAATCAACTAGATTTTTATTAAATTCATTTCTTAATGTAGCATGACTTGGCTTATATTTTTAAAAAAATGATCAAACAGCAGACTTGTTTATAGAATTTTGATATTTAGATCTAGTTATAAAAGTACATGGAAGGTATTTTTTTAAGTTTTAATTACTCTCATCAATAATCTGATCAAAAATCCCAGCACTCGTTCATCATAAAGCTCTCAGCAAACTAAGAACTGAGAAGATTGAGCAGAAAAATGTTTTCGTTTATGAATGGCATGATTGTCTCTGTAGAAAATCTCAAAGAATTCACAAATACAAAAACAAACAGAAAAACTCCTGGAACCAATAAATGAATGCAGCAAGGTTGCATGATATAAGGTTAATATATAAAAGTAAATTTCTTTCCTATATACCAGCAATAAACAATTAGGATTTGAAATTTAAAACACCAAAAAACAGAAAAATTCTTTGGCATAAATCTCACAAAATACATACAATATATGTATGCAAAGAAGTACAACATAGTAATAGGAAAAAAAAATCAAACATCTACAAAATAGAGTATATTCCAAATCATTGATAAGAAAACTCAATATTGTTATGATGTCAATTCTTCCCAACTTGACCTATAGATTCAGTGTAGTCCCAATAAATAGTTGTCAATATTGACATACTTTTCTAAAGTTTTTATTAAATAGAAAAGTACCCAGAACAGCTGACAAAGCACAGAAGGAGAACAACAAATTCTGACACTAAAAGACTGACACTACTCAGCTTCACAATTTATTATAAAAATACAATAATTTAGAGAGAGCAGGATTGGTGAAAGAATTTGCATATCAATCAATGGATCAGAATAGGGAGTCCAGCTATGGGCTTACACAAATATAGCTGATTTTTTTTTCTTTTTGTTAAAGGAGCAAAGGCCAGTCAATGGATAAACGATTTTCAACAAATGGAATGATTAGATGATCATATGCATAACATATGAATATAGACACGGACCACATACCCATCACAAAAGTTAACTGAAATGGATTTATTTCTAACTGTAAAAAGCAAAACTATAAAACTTCTAGAAGATAACAAGAGAAAATTTATATGACTTTGGGCTTGGTGATAAGTTTTAGATACAACACCGAAACCATGATCACTGAAAGTCATGATCACTGGTGATGAAACATGGGTGTACCAATACGACCCTGAAACAAAGCATCAAAGTGCACAATGGAAGTCAGCCAAATCTCCATGACCAAAAAAGTTCTGTCAGTCCAAATTGAGAGTCAAAAATGATGTTGCTAATCTTTTTTGATATCAGAGGGATTGTTCATTATGAATTTGTACCAACTGGACAGTTAACCAAGTTTACTATTTGGAAGTGCTGAATGCCTGCATGAAAAATTTACACAAAAACAACCTGAACTGTTCGCCAATAATTCATGGATCTTGCATCACAACAATGCACCAGCTCACATGGTACTGTGTGTGAGGGAGTTTTTAACCAGTTAACAAATAACTGTATTGGAACACCCTCCCTACTCACCTGATCTGGCCCCCAGTGACTTCTTTCTTTACCCAAAGATAAAGGAAATATTGAAAGGAAGACATTTAATGATATTCAGGATATCAAAGGTAATATGATGACAGCTCTGGTGGCCATTCCAGAGAGTTCCAAAATTGCCTCAAAGGGTGGACTAGGTGCTGGCATTAGTGCATAGCTTCCCAAGGGGTGGTAATTCAAAGGTAACCATATTCAGCAATGAGGTATTTAGCACTTTTTCTAAGATGAGTTCATGAACTTAATTGGCATACCTAATACAATGAAAAGTAAGGACTACCTTCCATGCCCAAGCATTCAAGTATGGAGAGGAAGCCATTATATTCCTGCACCTTATTTATTCAGCCTATGAATCTTCACCATACCAACTTCCATATATATACATATATACATATATATATATATATATATATATATATATATATATGTATATATGTATATATATATGTATATATATATATTTTTTTCTTCTTCTTCTTCATACACAGTATTCTGTTTTTTAAATTTAATCTATTTTGGAATGAATATCTATACATGTAGAGCTGCCTCAATATTCTTAAAGCTTCATATTATTCCTTTGTATGAATGTGTCATAATTTATTATATCTATAGGATGAATTACTACTTTTTGCTATGAGTAATAATGAAAGTAATATATTTCCATTAACTTTCCACTCCTCTTCCTCCTCTTCACCATCTAAAGTTTTAGTTGCATGTATTATATATTTTAGTGTTTATTTATGTAGCTTTAAATATATCTTCACTTCTACTACTTGCTTTATTGGTTTATACTAATATCCTCAAAACCTGGCTGTAAAGATCATCAGTTTACTTAGACTAGTTTTGGAAATATTTTCTCCTCCTTCCTTTCCTGAATGTTTTTTAAAAAGGCCAGGCAAATCGTGAAAAGTTATTTTTGTAACCATTTTTCACATCAGAAAACTGAGGCTAAGTGAGATTAAACAACTTGCTCAAGATTGTTTAGATTCTGGAGATGCTAGGATCCAAAACCCGTTATATCAGATCCCAGATACTATGCTTTTTTTTTGTTACTATGTGCATCATCCGTAAATATTTCTCCTCTTCAAATTCTATGCATTTGGAGCCTCAGTTTCTCAGTCATAAATGAAAGTAGTAATGTCTAATCTCTATCTTCATCTTTTCCCATATGATGTTGGAAGTCAGATATCTGGTGACAGCCTGCTTGCAAAAGTTGTCTTTCACTCGTCTCACGTGACACAAGGGATGAGGACCTTCTCTTAGGCCTCTTGTATGAGGGCACTAGTCCCATTCCTGAGCATTCCACCCTCATGACCTTTATCCCCTCAGAGTCTCACCTCCAAACATGGTCAAAGTTAGGGATTAGGTCTCAACATATGAATTTTGGGGATACAAAATTATTCAGATCATAGCAAACCTGTAACTTCTTGCTGTAAGTTCTCATAGGAATGACGTTTGTGAAGTGATTTTATAACGTACAGAGTGTCCTGAAATCATCTTCTACTGAACATCTACTCCATCCTATTCACTCCTTGGACAAATTATCTCAGTGATCTGTATTTTAAAATTATTAACAACAGAAGATTCAACCCTAGTCACATCAGAAAAATTGTTAGGATTGATTGTTTCAGTGTTTGAAAGATCGAGAAAGTGGCAACGTTCTATTATCATATTTACACACAGTTCTATAAAAAATGAGCCTTTAAACTGTAAGAAGTAAGAATAATTCTGTATATTTAAAGACATGTCTACTCGTGAGAGATACACTTCAAGTAGAAAATATCAATCAATGATATAGATAATGATTTCTTAGATTTGCCATTAGTTGTTAATGGAAGAGAGTCAATCAATACTGTACTTTATTACAGGTATCTTCAAAATATCCATTCTTAATAGTACAAATAATAATTTTCTTAAATATCAAAGTGATAGGATTATTATTCCTGCCAATAAAGACATATATTTTTGGTAGAATTACCAAGAATTATTAGAGAACATCACTAAATCTCTTTTAGTGTATTAGTTTCCTTTTGCTGATGTAATAAATTACCACAAATTTAGTAGGTCAAAACAATACACCTTTATTATCTTACACTTCTGGAAGTCAGAAGTCTAACTGGTTATTACAGGTCAGTAGAGCTGTGTCCCTTCTGGAGACTCCAGGAAAAATCTGCCCCCCTTGTTTTTCAAGTTTCTGGATGCTGCCTACCTTCCTTGTCTCATGGTACCATCCTCCATCTTCAAATCCTGCAGCTTAGAATCTTCCAATTTCTCTCTTTCTGTGTTTTACTCTCCTGCCTACTTCTTATAAGAACTCTTGTGATTAAATTGTTGGACCCATCCACATAACTCAGGATAATATCCCTGTCTCAAGGTCCTTAATTATATTTTATAAGTCCCTTTTGCCATGTAAAGTAACATATTCACAAGTTTCAGGGATTAGGAAATCTTTGGAGGCCATTATTCAGTGGGCCTGCTGCATGTATTTATTTAAGAGATAAGTTCTGGGTAAGGTTGAGTAAATTTTTCTTAAAAAACAACTTCAAAAATATCAAATTTTAAAAGGAAAATAAGCTGAATTTTAAAAGTATTAAAATATTTGAAAAACATAATTTGGACTTGAAAATATTCTTACCCAACCTTGAGTTTTAGGAGACTGAAATTATACGTATAAAACAGAAACATCATAAAACATCATTGTGTTTTCTTGTTTGTTTTTTAGGTATTTCTACTTAAAAAAACAAAAAAAAACAAATTGCTTTAAAATACATTTATCTTGTTATAGGGAATAAAAACATGGAATACATAAAAAATTCATGAAGATAAAATTTCATGTGTGTTGGAATTTGAAAATAACATTTAGTTATATTATTTAAAAAAGAAAAGACCAAAAAGAAAACAAATATATACCTGTCATACATTCAAGAGTGATGACAAAGAATAGGTTTTTTTTTTTTAAAGTAGTGATCTTCAAATTATATATATATATATATTTCAACTTGTAAAGTAGAATGTAGAGGGGACTGAGATATTATGGAGGCAGTGAGATTTGTAGAGTTCACAGACCCCATGTTTCTGGCCTTAAAAAATAAATATAGCTCAGTAATTTGTGGTTCTCTGAACCACTGTTGGTATCTGATGACCATGGAAATCGGAGGTGGGGCTGGAATGAAACCTTTATTCCTTCTTACAGTCTGTTCTGATGGTCAAGATGAGAAAAACAAGTTGCATTGTACAAACAACAAACTGAAGAATTTTCTATCCTTTCTGTGCAAGATTATAGAACCTAAAAATGAACTCATTATTTTTTGGTACATAGTAAAAGGAAAAACAAGCACTTAGACCCAGGATAGAAACTGAAATTATTGCCTTTGGAAGGTAACACTGGACTATATCTATGTTAACCTGAGGGAATTTTCTAATGTAACAGTAGTACACTGTCTCTAAAATGTCCATCAGCTAGCAGGTGTTGGTTTGCATACAAAATCACTTGTTAAAGAACTTAAAAATTTAATTTCATTTGCATGAAATATCCAGAAATCAGAAATACATAGAGACAGAAAGCAGATGGTGGTTGCCAGGGGGTGGGGGAGGAGGAGGTGACTGCTTATTTTGGTTATGGGGTTTCCTCTGGGGTGATGAAGGGTACTGGAACTAGATAGTGGTGGTAGCTCTACATCGTGAGTAACCTTAATACCACTGTACACTTATGGACAAAACAGTACATTCTGTCATGTGTATTTTACCACAATAAAAAATGTTAAATGCAGTTCTCTGGCCATATGTGAAAAATGAGTATGGATAAATACCCAGGTATCTGTATTTTGAACTTGCACATTAGGAGACATACAGCTACTTCATGAATTAAATTCTATATCTAATTCTGTACACTGATCAACAGTTTGGATAAAGTTAGAGAGGCTGTTCCAATTATCTATTGCTATATAACAAAGCACCCAAAACTGACCTAAAATTATAACAGCTATTGTTTTTGTAGTCAGGAAGTGGCTGGGGCAGGGGTCTTCTTGGAGCCTGGTTTTCCCCATCCCACCCCACTTGCTGGGGCAGCCTCAGAGGCACTCTAGCATTCGAGAAGAAGGATAACACTCTGCAGCCATTGACAGAAGATCCGGTGGGATGGGAAAGGTTGTTGCCATATTTGGAAAATACAATCTGCCAGAGGGAATGACCTTTAAACTTAGAATGAATATGTGCTCCAGAGTGTAGAATATCTGAACACTTGAGTGCAACCTACCAGGATGAAATCTGACTTCCTTACAATGATATGCTTTTGCTTACAGCGTTCTAGCACCTACATAGAAAGAATGAGACAGATTAGCAGTAGCCTGGGGCACAATGACTTAGAGTGATAAGAAAAGTAAGCTCATTCTGAGCATGAAAAGTTCATAAATTAATTTTTATGCACCATTAATACGAAGAAAATGAAAAAAAACCTTCCTTTTTCTTATGCCTTCGATAAGGGACCTTTTTTTTTAATCTGCTTACTCTGCTATAAGTTTATCTAGAATGTATTGTTTTATTGAATGCTCCAAAAATTGCTAAAGTATTTCCTTATTCTTGAAATTTACTTTGTTTCCCCTTCTTTCAAATGATGGTATGATGAATATGACATGTGTACAGCCTCGCTTGCCCCTGTCATGACCAATATTTAGGGTTATTTCTTAAAGATTAAATCATAGAATTAAAATACCTTTTATACTTGCTTCCCCATTTTTTTCTATAAATAATTGTTTTGAGTTGTCCTATACCTGTATCAATGACCGATTTTATTTATCATCATTGGGAAAGTGTTTTATCTATAATATATTTACTTAACATGTATAATACATTTACATATATCATCATATTAGATCCTTAAAAACACCGTGAGAGATATAGTTTATTATCTATTATATTTATTATAGGTAATAGATGAAGAAAGCAGGATTTAGGAAAGTTTAGAAATTTGCCTAAACTTACATAAATCACAGAACAAGGATTCTAGATATTCTGACTCAAAAATCTAACACCTTTTATGTATGCTGGGCTATAGATTGTACAAATGAGGTAATTACAGCCCAGAAAGATTAAATGGAAAGACGAAAGTCACAGAGCACTTAAGTGTGAGGCCTACAACCCAGTTTATTTGACGTACTCTCCAGTTCTACTTAGGATTTTTTTTTAGCACTAGAATGGGAATTTATACATATCTCTAACCAGTGGGGAAAATATTCAAGATACCTATAACTTACAAGGTCAGACAATTAAGTTCGCTATTTCACCCTAGAAAAAGTGCCACATACCCCATTGCTGAATGTCACTATGGTCACCTTTAAAGTTCTCCCCTTGGAAAGCTATGCACTGATGTCAGCACCTAGTCCACCCTTCAAAGCAATTTTAGAACTCTTTTTCTACAGTGGCCGTCAGAGCTGTCGTTGTATTACCCTTGATGTCCTGAATGTCATCAGAATGTCTTCCTTTCAATATTTCCTTTATCTTTGGATAAAGAAAAAATCATTCGGGGCCAGATCAGGTGAGTGGGAGGGTGTTCCAATACAGTCATACTGGCTAAAAACTCCCTCACAGACAGTACTGTGTGAGCTGGTGCATTGTCGTGATGCAAGAGCCATGAATTCATGGCATCATGTTCAGGTTTTTCTGTCTAACTTTTTCATGCAGCCTTTTCAGCACTTCCAAATAGTAAAGTTGGTTAACTGTTTGTCCAGTTGGTACAAATTCATAACGAATAATCCTTCTGATGTCAAAAAAGTTGAGCAACATCGTTGAAAACAAGTTTGTGAATTTGTCAGACCTCATATTAAAAAAGCTGAATTACTTCTATTTTATGAAACAGTCCTCTGAAGAATTATTTTTTGAAACAAATGTTCTATGTTAATAAACTGAAAGACTAGCACACAAGTAAAATGTAGCCTTTTCTTAAAGTCCTTTCATTTAGAAAGCTTGAATTTTAACAGTAAATGCTAAAAGCTACTAAATAATTCTAACAAATTTCCTTCTAACAAATATCATTTTAACTGATTGACATTCTGAAATCACTCCCACGTTCTCATAAATACAGTTAATTATTTAAAAACATTTTATGTATATTTGTCAAAGTAACACCACTATCATATTATTGAAGTGACAGAAGGTGCTGAGTTGTTTGATTTTATTTTGCTTGTTTGTTTGATTTTTGCCTCCTTGTTAGCCCTTAAAACCAGGAGGCAAAAACAAACAAACAAACAAACAAACAAAAACCTTCATGTTCTTTTTGTAATACATCATCTTTCTTTTGCAATCTGAGCATGCTGGATAGAAAGCAGTCCAGAAACTAGTCTCCAGACATACTCTATAAGGATTTTTTATAAAGTCCAACACTGATAAAGTATAAAACCTGACTTATTGTCTTACATTTTACTAAAAATAGCAGCATAAGACTCCTTTTGAAAAATGTAGAATTTAAGAAGAGGACATAGCACAAATTGTACTAGTTGTACAACTACATTGAAAACATTGTTTTGTTTTGTTTTGGCTATATACCTAAATGAACGTCAGTGTAACAGGGAGAATCTTGGAGAATCAGAATAATGTCATAGGAGAGGAAGTTGGGAATCTTCTTGTGCACAAAAGTAGAATAAACTGTGGCATGTTCATGAGTCTTCAGTGATTTTTCTTCATCATTTCTTTCTCTACATGGATTATACCCAGAAAAAAAATATTTTCCCAGGCTCATTCAAATTCAGACAGGCTGGCTCAATGTCTTCAGTTAGTTTTATGTTATGGATACTGGGCCTCACAATAAAACTTGGCACACTCTCCAGCCAGAGTCACTTCTGCATATAAACAAAGGCAGTGATAACTATGCTACTAAGGAAACAATTTCTGTGTTGTTTACTATCCCTGGTGTGAAAACCTAATCTCTAATCTTAATTTAGACTCAGGAGATGAGAGAATCTATAACAATAAGAATTAAAAGTTCCAAGTTGAAATCCAGTTTGTATCAATTTGATATTATATCTTCCCAACAATAGCACATCAAGAAACAAACCAGTGTCATAAAGCAGAATGAAGAAAGAATTGATACGTATTCAGAAAACAAGGTTTGAATCCAAAAATTCGGTCTTGGACTATTTACTTAATCTTTGAAGACTCAGTTTCCCCTTTATGAAATGTGTATAGAACATAACTTGTAAAGGTGCAATAAGCTGTCACATGTATAGTATTTTTTCATTGTTCTCTGTGTATAAGGAAGTACTCTATTATTTTTACTGTCTTATTCCGTTATGGATCAGGTACCTAACATTTAGTGGCAACCTCAAAACCCACTACTTTTCAGAAAGGCTTAAGTTCAATTTATATTTTCCTCTCAAAATGTGAAAGTCTAACCTCTATTATAATAGGTTTCTCGTGAATTTCACATTGTATAGTATTTTCTTTCATCAAATGCAAACCTTTGGTAAAAATTGCCAATTATCTTACATAAAACAAAAGTCCAACTATACTCTCCTAAATTTTAATGTGAGTCTGAGTTTAGATGTCTAGATATAAGGAAAAGGTATTTTCTAAATAAATACACGTTATTTGTTAAATGTTAATATATATATTTTATTACCCAAATATTCCAAGAGAAAAAAGAGGTAGGATTTTGTCCTAACAATTTCCACTAATGTTGCTTCAGTTTGTCATAAATAGAGGCAGATGTGGTTTAGCATAGATGATTATAATACTATGGAACCGAATATCTAACCCACCATTTTCATTGTTCATGCTTTATTATGGCAGACAGAGAAGCATATTTTCTGTAAAATAACCATCTATGTGAATCTTATGAATTTCATATTGGAAATCCTATTATATCAAGTTTTTAAAAGCATGTTTTATATTATAACAACCATATTTTAATTTGAAACACTACTCCATGTCTTTGAAATTTATTGCCATTTACTATGTGTTTCAAAACATAAACACGTTTTTATAATGATATTCTGAATAAAGATCAAATCCTAGATAATATCTATTATAAAAAATATTCATTAGCAAAGCCATTAATTAGGAACCTATTTAATCTGCACATTTATTATGAATCATGTTTCATGAGATCGCTTACCTTGATTAATGCATCAATAAACAAAATTAGTTGCTAATTTTGAGTTTCTTCTGTTTCCGGTATTTTACCTAATAACAATTTTGAGGGAGACAGAATCTTTTTCTTAATTAGTGCTTAGCATAGTGAATAAAACCATCAAAAGTTAATTATAGGTGACGTCATAGGAATGGAGGCAGTCGGCCGAACTTTTTGAGTTCTCCTCCGGATCTTATCACAAATGGGACATCTATAATCCATCAAAGGACTCTCTGCTCATCACACAAAACAGCTAAGAGACTCATGCAAGGATTACTTGAAGGTGGGCAAATTGGGCAAGCAGGGGAAGAGGGAAGGGAGCGGAGTGGAGACACCGCCGGCACCTGCGGCGATGGAAACGCAAAGGCAACCACAGCTGCAGACACGCAGGGGATCCCAGGATGGAACAGAGAACACAAAAGCCAGGAGGTGGGCTCTTTCCCCGCGTTCCAGAGGTGATCTCTCCCGCTAAGGGGCAGCCAGTTGGGCCCTAGGTCAGACGAAGGACAAAACTCCATACTGCACCCCCTTCCAATCCTACCCCTGCCCTTCCAGAGATTTAAACTGTCCCCTGAACTGAGGAGTAGTGTCAGATTACAGAGGAGCCTTAGTGCTCAGGCTCTGGGAAGATCAGCGTGCAGCTCTGAACCAGGGAAGAGGCTGGGAAGAGTGTGATTTTTGCTGGGCTAGGAGAGAAGAGACTCCTCTACACGCAGCCACCACTTTTTCTGGCCTGCAGGAGGAGAGTGACATGGCTGGGCTGGGAAAGAGAAGACCCCTCCATCCCCAGCCCCTACCCTTTCTGGCCTGCCTAGGGCAGGGCAATTACAACTGCTGAGGCACACCCAGGGATCAGCAGTAGGAGGCAGATGCAGCTCTGGGCTTTCAGTAGCTCAGAAATCTCCCCACTGCCACAAACACAGACACATGGAAGAAGTGCTCTAAGACTCAGGGGAACTGGACACAGGGCTGGTGGTGCTACTCTCAGTGAGCATATGTGCAGGTAAGGGCAGAAACTGCACTGACTTTGTAGAAACTATCACCCAGACCCCTCAGCCCCACGCATCTAAATCTGCAGTCCCAATGTCACTCTGGACACCAAGTGACTGGCTCTCCCTGCACAATACACAAAGGACTGTTTGGTAGAGCAGAAGACAAACTGGAGATTACTTGGTGGGCTTAAGCCAAGACTGGCACTGCTTTTTTGTTTGTTTTTTGTTTTGTTTTGTCTTTATATCTTTGATAGCTTTGCCTGTGTTGAGTGGGGATTGTCGGTTGTTTTTACATGTGAATGTATTTGATTTTTTCTTTGTTGTTGTTGTTGTTGTTGTTGTGCTTGGTGATTTGCTTTGTTCTTAAATTGCCCTACACCAGGGCCCAGCTTAAGAGGCACAAGATTCAACACATCCAGAGGCCAACTCCAGACCAAACCAGAGTACTACTGGGTTTGACCTATAAGTGACACACCCAGAGGGAATGCTCTACAGGCACAAGAGCCCATAGAGGCCAAACCACATTTAAGTGGTCAACCCTCACAGAACACCCTGCGGTGGGCAGAGCCAAGTCTCACAACTAGTCAGCCTAGGAGTTAATCCCACCTACTCACAAGCGAAATTAAAGATCTTCTTGAACAGGACAATATACGCAATGCAAAAATCACCTTTGGAGCACACGCAGAGGAGAAGAACGAAGTAGTGCAAGTCAAATATAAAGGACACATACTACATAAGATAACCCAGCAAGAACTAAGAACTCTAGGGTATCTACCTAATACATCGAAGCAAACACAGAGAGTCAGCCAGAATGGGGAAACAAAGACACATGTCCCAAATAAAAGAACAGAAGAAATCTCCAGAAATGGAACCAAATGAAACAGAGGTAACCAAGCTATCAGAGACAGAGTTCAGAACACTGAAGATAAGAATGTTTAAGGAGCTTAGAGATGACATAAAGAAGGATAGAGAAATCATAATGAACAACCAGTTAGAAATAAAGAATACAATTACTGAAATAAAGAACTCACTTGAAGAAATTAACAGTAAGTTAGGTGAAGCAGAGGATCGAATCAGCGACTTAGAAGACAAGGTAGCAGAGATCACCCAAACGGAACAACAGAAAGAAAAAAGAATAAAAAACAATGAAGATGGTTTAAGAGACCTCTGGAATAACATCAAGCGCAACAACATGCACATCATAGAAATACCAGAAGGTGAAGAGAGGAAGCAAGGGATTGAGAAAGTATTTGAAGTAATAATGTCCGAAAACTTCCCTAACCTGATGAAGGAAACCAACATACAAGCCCAGGAAGTGCAGAGAGTTCCAACAAGGATAAACCCAAACAGGTCCACACCAAGACATATTATAGTTAAAATGGCAAAGCTTAAAGACAAAGAGAGAATCCTAAAAGCAGCAAGAGAAAGACAGAGGGTTACATACAAGGGAACTCCCATAAGGCTACAAAATGACTTTTCTACAGAAACATTGAAGGCCAGGAGGGAGTGGCAGGAGATACTCAAAGTGAGGGAAAACAAAGGCCTACAACCTAGATTGCTTTATCCAGCCAGGCTATCATTTAAAGTTGATGGAGAGACAAAGAGCGTCCCAGAAAAGAATAAGCTAAAGGAATTTATTACCACCAAGCTAGCATTGCAAGAAATACTAAAAGGACTTCAGTAAATAGAAGAAAGGTGAAAACAATCTAACTACAAATTTAAAAATGGCAATAACTATGTACTATCAATAATCACTTTAAATGTAAATGGATTACACGCTCCAATCAAGAGACATAGGGTGGCTGAGTGGATAAGAAAGCAAGACCCTTGTATATGCTGTATACAAGAGACTCACCTCAGATCAGACACACACAGGCTGAAAGTGAAGGGTTGGAGTAAGATATTTCATGCAAATGGAAACGAGAAAAAAGCTGGAGTTGCAATACTTATATCTGACAAAATAGACTTTAAAATGAAGAACATATTAAAAGACAAAGATGGGCACTATATAATAATAAAGGGATCGATCCGACAAGAGGACATAACCCTCGTAAACGTCTATGCACCCAACATAGGAGCACCTAAATATATAAAACAGATTTTGACTGACATAAAGACAGAGATCAACAGTAACACTATCATAGTAGGGGACTTCAACACACCTCTGACAACAAGGGACAGGTCTTCTAGACAGAAAATCAATATGGAAACAATGGCCTTAAATGATACATTGGACCACTTGGATTTAATCGATATTTTCAGAGCATTTCACCCCAAAGCTGCAGAATACACATTCTTCTCAAGCGCATGTGGAACATTTTCCAAGATAGACCATATGTTAGGCCACAAAACAAGTCTTGATAAATTTAAGAAAATTGAAATCATACCAATTGTCTTCTCTGACCACAGTGCTATGAAATTAGAAATGAACTGCTGGAAAAAAACTGGAAGACACACCAATTCATGGAGGCTGAATAACTTATTACTAATAATGAATGGGTCAAGCAGGAGATCAAGGAAGAAATCAAAAGATATCTCGAGATAAATGACGACCCAAAATCTATGGGATGCTGCGAAAGCAGTCCTAAGAGGGAAATTCATAGCTTTGCAGGCCTACCTAAAGAAACAAGAAACATCACTAATCAACAGTTTATCTTCACACTTAAGGGATCTGGAAAAAGAACAGCAAAATAAGCCCAAAGGGAGCACAAGGAAGGAGATAATAAAGATCAGAACTGAAATAAATGAAATAGAAACCAGAAAAACAATACAAAAGATCAATGAATCCAATAGTTGGTTCTTAGAGAAGATAAACAAAATCAACAAACCTTTAGCCAGACTCATTAAAAAAGAGAGAGAGAGGACCCAAATTAATAAAGTCAGAAATGAAAGAGGAGAAGTGACCATGGACACTGCAGAAATACAAAAAAAATTAAGAAACTACTACGAGCAACTATATGCCAACAAATTTGACAATCTGGAAGAAATGGACAATTTTCTAGAGGCATACAACCTTCCAAGGCTAACTCAAGAGGAAACAGAAAACCTAAATAGACTGATTACCACCAGGGAAATTGAATCAGTAATCAACAATCTCCCAACAAACAAAAGGCCTGGACCAGATGGCTTTACAGGTGAATTTTACAAAACGTTCAAAAAAGAATTATCACCTATTCTCCACAAGGTCTTCCAAAAAATCCAGAAGGAGGGAAGACTCCCAAACACTTTTTACAAAGCCACTATTACGCTGATCCCAAAATCAGACAAAGACACCACAAAAAAAGAAAACTACAGGCCGATATCGCTAATGAACATAGATGCAAAAATCCTCAACAAAATATTAGCGAACAGAATTCAGCAATACATTAAAAAGATCATACACCATGAACAAGTGGGATTCATCCCTGGTATGCAAGGGTGGTTCGACATCCGCAAATCAATTAATGTGATACACCACATTAACAAAATGAAAAAAAAAATCATATGATCATATCAATAGATGTAGAAAAAGTATTTGATAAATTCCAGCAGCCATTTATGACAAAAACCCTTAAGAAAGTGGTAATAGAGGGATCATATCTCAACATAATAAAGACCATACATGATAAACCCACAGCTAACATCATACTCAATGGGGAAAAGCTAAAACCATTCCCCATAAGATCGGGAACAAGGCAAGGTTGCCCACTTTCTCCAATTCTATTCAACATAGTGCTGGAAGTTCTAGCCACAGCAATCAGACAAGAAAAAGAAATAAAAGGCGTCCAAATCAGTAAGGAGGAAGTAAAATTGTCATTATATGCAGATGACATGATACTATATAGAGAGAACCCTAAAGACTCCACCAAGAAGCTATTACAGCTGATAGATGAATTTAGTAAAGTAGCAGTATATAAAATTAATATTCAGACATCAGTTACATTTGTATATACCAGAATGAAATATCAGAAGGAGAAGTTATAAAAACAATCCATTTACAATTGCTTCAAAGACTATAAAATACCTGGGAATAAATTTAACCAAAGAAATAAAAGATCTGTACTCAGAAAATTATAAGACACTGAAGAAAGAAATCAAATACATGGAAACACATACCATGTTCATGGATAGGAAGAATTAATATAGTTAAAATGTCCATACTGCCTAAGGAAATATACATATTCAACGCAATTCCTATCAAACTACCAACACCATTTTTCACAGAAATAGAACATATAATCCTAAAATTTATATGGGACCATAAAAGACCCCAGATAGCCTCAGCAATCTTGAGAAATAAGAACAAAGTGGGAGGTATAACAATACCTGACTTCAAATTATACTACAAGGCTACAGTAATCAAAACAGCATGGTACTGGCATAAAAACAGACATATAGATCAATGGAACAGAATAGAGAGTCCAGAAATAAATCCATGTCTATATGGCCATTTAATCTACAACAATGGAAGCAAGAATGTACGGTGGGGTAAAGAAAGTCTATTCAATAAATGGTGCTGGGAGACCTGGACAGACACATGCAAAAAAAATGAAGCTGGACCACCTCCTTACAGCATATACAAAAATAAATTCAAAA
The DNA here is from genome assembly GCF_004115265.2 of Rhinolophus ferrumequinum. Lineage (NCBI taxonomy): Eukaryota > Metazoa > Chordata > Mammalia > Chiroptera > Rhinolophidae > Rhinolophus > Rhinolophus ferrumequinum. Next base: position 4,764,622 of record NC_046285.1, on the reverse strand, counting down.
TGGCTTAAAGACTTAAATGTAAGATCTGAAACCATAAAATTCCTAGAAGAAAATATAGGAAGAAACTTCATAGACATTACCCGGAGTAAGATTTTTACTGATATATCTCCTCGTGCAAGGGAAGTAAGAGAAAAAATAAACATGTGCGATTACATCAAACTAAAAAGTTTTTTCACAGCAAAAGAAACCATCAATAAAACAAAAAGGGACCCTACTGAATGGGAAAAGATAATTGCCAACGATATATCTGATAAGGGGTTAATATCACAAATTTATAAAAAACTCACTCAACTCAATTCCAAAAAAACAAACAACCCATATAAAAAATGGGCAGAGGACATGAAGAGACATTTTCTAAAAAGGACATACAGATGGCAAACACGCATATGAAAAAATGCTCAAACTCACTAATCATTAGAGAAATGCAAATAAAAATCACAATGAGATACCACCTCACCCCAGTCAAAATGGCTATCATCAATAAATCAACAAACAAGTTTTGGCACGGATGTGGAGAAAAGGGAACCCTTGTGCACTGTTGGTGGGATTGCAGATTGGTGCAGCCACTATGGAAAACAGTATGGAGGTATCTCAAAAATCTGAAAATGGAACTACCTTATGATCCAGCAGTTCCAGTCCTAGGTATCTATCTGGAGAAATCTAAAACTCTAATTCAAAAAACTTTATGCACTCCTATGTTTATTGCAGCACTATACACAATAGCCAAGACATGGAAACAACCGAAATGCCCATCGGTAGATGACTGGATTAATGTGGTACATTTATACAATGGAGTACTACGCAGCCATAAAGAAGGAAGAAATCTTACCATTTGCAACAACATGGATGGACCTAGAGAACATTATGTTAAGTGAAATAAGTCAGACAGAGAAAGACAAATACCATATGATCTCACTTATATGTGGAATCTAAAGAAAAGATTAAGTGAACGAACTAATCAGAAACAGTTTTGGAGACAAAGAGGAAAAACTGAGGGTTGCTAGATGAGAGGTGGGTGGGGATAAAGGGGAAGGTGAGGGGATTAGAAAACAGTCAGTAACCACAAGATGGCCATGGGGTTCTGAAAATTAATTTGGGGAATGAGATCAATAATGTTGTATTTTGTAGGGTATCCGATGGACACGTGTCTCATTAGGGAGACCACCTCAGGGATGATGTAGATGCCTGATCACTGCACTGTACACCTGAAGCTGAAGGTGAACAGTAATGAATGTCAACTACAAGTTTTTGTGTATATGTATGTATGTATATGTGTGTGTGTGTGTGTGTGTGTGTGTGTGTGTATGTGTATATGTATGTACTTACAAGAAGCGGAGTACCGTATTAGGAGTAGAGATAGTGGAAATGTAATGGCTGTGTGCGATGTCAGAGGGATAGTGGATGGGGGGAGGGGGGTTGACACAGTGTGAGGGATATAAATGATAAACGTCTAAGTATTACTTTGTCTTGTGCACGTGAAACTAATAAATAAAAAAATAGGCATAAATTAAAAATAAAGTTAATGTGCACAGGAAATTTTGTACTTTTTTTATCTTACAGCCTTTAATAGTGCTTATCACATACTATGTACTCTTTCATATATAGCAGTATTTGAATATAGTAGTATTTAGTATATAGAAATACTAAAGTAATATAGTAGTAGTTGAATATATATGTACACATATATTCATATATATATATATATATATATATACACAAACACACACAGAGGATGCCAAAAAATGTACACATATTTTAAGAAAAAAAACTGTATTAAAATTGTAATATTCAATGTATATTGGTAATAAGGGATGAATACGAGTCATGTTTGACTCCTGCAATTACAAGAGGTGCCCAAGGGGTTACCATCGGTGTCCAGACACTTCTGATCATGGCGAACTGCTGCTTGAGCAGTGTTGACCAAAATGTGCACTTATGTACATTTTTTGGCACCCCCAGTATATACATATAATGAAGCATGACAAATCATGAAAATAAATAATATTTTATTAACGTCTAATTGTCATTCTTCAGTAAGGACAATAGTTACTTTAGATAAATCACAGCCATAAAAACAAAACAAATGAATGAACATACATGTGGACACACACACACACACACACACACACACACACACACACACTACATGATCCCTCAGCATCATTTTAGTAGTTTGCTCCTTTAAACATTATCTGCATCTGATTTCTTTTTGTGACATCAGTTTCCCAGTTTTCTCTACCTTTTGGTTTTGGTTTTCATGGCTGGCTTCTTTGGCTCTGTTTGAACCACAGATATTTGGCTACATTCTCAAATGCCCTGTCTGCTTAGTAAATGTTATATCCCCCACCCTAGAAAAAAAGAAGTCACTTACACACCCTTAGGCTCCACCTGGGATGGTACAGAGTAGCCTCTAATGCTGAGCATTGTAACGAAGATCATCACTCCACTCAACAATTGGCCAAATTGACAAGCACCGTGCCTGGAAAGAATCCCCGCCTCTCCTGCTCTACCCACCCTCTCAGCCTTACCAAAGCCATTTCCACTAGTTTCTTATGGAAGTTCTACTCACATACTCTCTTCATCTTCCCAGAGCTTGCTTTACCTTCTGTGGTGCTCCCTTACTTTTCCATTCCCAATTCTATCTCCCACTGAAAACACACACATGCACCCCCACACCCACACACACCCCACAAATAAAATTATTGAATAAACAAGGCATAATTTAATTTTATAGTGCCATCAGTTTGGAAGTGATTAGAAGAGATTCTTCCACCAAGGTTTGTGTTCCTGAGAAAGTTTAATGTCAAAAACCTCCCAAGAGTTTTCCCATATAATAATGGATACGATTTCAACCCAAATTAATGGCTTGACGTTGTGGCCTTTCAGAAACCAGCAGCTAAATGATTGAAGGGAAGTATTTTGAGAATAGGCAAGCATCTCAACATCCCTTAAATATAACCATAAAATTAACTAATCGTCTTTTTACTATCAGATTCAAGTTACAAGCGACAGGAAATTGTGAAAAGAAAAAAAAAAAGTCAAACCTTAACTCATTTGAATCAATATGACCAAAAACAAAAGTTAAAAACAGTTTTTGTAAGAAACTATATGTATGAAGGACCGATAAGGAGGCAAAGATCACACCAGTGAATTAAATAAGAAATGTTGAATATAATTTTTAACCGTGGATTACAGTAGTAGGAAATTGGCTAGTAAGAGGTAAGGGAAACTTTAAGCAATTTAAGAACAACAGATGCTGATGGAGCAGATGCTAGCGCTGAGTAGAGCACCCAAAGAGAAATCACTACCCACACCCCGTGGCCCACCCTCATTTCAGAGGATGTAGCAAGGATTCACGAGATGGCAGAAGCCACTGAGGTACTTCTCTGATGGACTTGTTGGCAATCTGATGCCAGGGGATGTCATCCACAGCGAGGAGCTAGCTGTACCTCAGAACTTGCTGTAAAGACACTGAGAAGGTGCTGAGGGTGTCTGTTCAGAGGGAAAGGCCTTTCTGGTTGCATGACATTGGGAGGCTCCCAGAGAAGATGCAGCTAGAAGCTCCTACACATTCCTGGCACACAAGTTCTGCAGACGGTTCAGAAACCACACTCGACAGGTCTAGAGACAACTTTGCCCTACAAGGGCTTAGCTCGGGAGAAACTGCTCTCTGTAGGGCTGGAGCACAGCAGAAACCTGGACCCGGCCAAGTCTATCAGGAGAGAGTCTGCATGTGCCCAAGATCAAGTACTCAGCAAATCTCGGCATGGCAGGAACCTAGTGCAAAAAAAATCCCATGTGTATCAAAGCTGGCAGCTGGAGAAACAGCCTGCTGCAGGAGCCTGGTGAGCAGGACGCATTGGAACCACGAAGAGAACCACTCTTCTTCCTTCATGTGTTCAGCACCCTCCATTGAACAGGATTAACGTCGTTCCAGAGGACAAAATAGAAGTGTTTAAAAATTCTACCTTCATTATCACACACCCAATAAGGGTGAATTTGGAACTGAGGGATACTAAATTGCTAATTTGGCCGCTCACTTTCCATACACACCCTTCTATCTCCACTTGAACTTTCAGACCACAAGATAACAATGCTATTTATACCTAATGAGATACCACCATTCTTTTCATAACTGCAGATTTTATCACCTCTCCCTCACATGAAAAGGCATGAGGTCCAGCTGGTATTGTAGTCATCATTCTGACTATTAATTACTCCTTAAATTCTGTAATGGTCTCAGTGAATATTCTGGCCTTTTATTAAAAATTCAACCTATGTCTACAATGTGATCCAGCCATTCCATTCCTAGATATTTACCTAGGAAGAGAAATAAAAACATATGTTCATACAAAGACTTGCAGCAGCTTTTGTTCATATAGCCATGAACTGGAATCAACCTGAATGTCCATTCACATGTGAATGATAAACCAATGTTGCCTTATACATACCACGGAGCACTATTTAGCAACCAAAAGACGCTGTTGATGCATAGAACAATAAGGCCAGATCTCAAAATAATAATGCTGAGTGAATGAAACCAGATGAAGTATGTACATATGATATGATGCTATAAAATGACATAAAATGAAAAGTGGCTGTATAGTCACAGAAAGCAGACTAGCGTTTTCTTAGAGATGGGGTTGGAAGGGATGGGGAGAAGAATAGGAACTAAAAGGGGAGATTACAAAAGAGCACGAGAAAACTTTTGGAGGTGATAGATATGTTCATTTTCTTGATTATTGTGATGGTTCCATTGGTATGCACATGTTAAAGCTAATAAAATTGTACACATTAAATACTACGGTATATTGTATGTCAATTGTACCTTAATAAAACTGTCAAAAATGCTACTGCTAGTAATACAAGAAGTCAAAATTGAATTCAATGGTTGTGTTAGAAATTTCTTATGTAAGAAGAAAACAGGATCATGGGAGAATGACTAAAGGAGAAAAGACAGAATGTTATTTGTGAGAGTCAGATCAACTAAAATTCTGCATGAAGATTATTTTTCTTTTAAGAGCAATAGAGCATAAACAAATTTAATGGAAAGCCAGCATAACAAAGACCATGAAATACATGTGTGTTAACAGGAAAATGTTGGACCTCAAATAATTCACCCTTCCTTTGACAAACATGAAGCTCAAATAGTTTTTGCCAAAACTGTATTATAATAATGTTCTTTGATGTACTACAGTCTGCTTCTATAAACTGATATATTTTTTCCAATTCTTTCACTATGATTGTGTTTTGTGTAATATTGTTACTGACAAAATATTTCTGACATAGGACTTTACTATAAGAGCAAAATCCACATCGATTATAAATCATGGCAACAGACCTGCCAGCATAAGTATTTCAGATTTTATTATTCTAGGTTTTTATTTATTGCCTGAAGAAGTCACAAGGAAAAACAAATAGTTCACCTCCAGAGTTAATGCGTGTTGACAAGCAGCATTGTGATACTAACCAGAGACGGCAGAGTAGATCTGTTCCAGGAGTGTTCCAGGGGGAGACGGTAGATAAGAAGGGGCAATGATAATAAAAACCTTATCAATAGAGGACCTTTAAAATGATTATTTCGTGGTGGTGGTGAATATTTAAACTTCTTCTGTAATAAAAATAAAGATTAGATAAAATCAGGTTCTATAAAAACACTGTAAAATTTCATAAGTATTGTATTTATATGGCACCAAATAAAGTAAAAATTTGGATAACTATCTGCATTTTTCTTTAAATGAAACTCAAGTTAATGAAAAAGTATTACATTAATGTCTATTTAATTACAAGCAGAAAAAAAAGATTATCATAAGATTTTCAAGAAGAGACTGAATAATGCACTGTATAAGAATGTGTCCTTATGCATTATATATATATATATATATATATATATATATATATATATATATATATATATATATATATATGGTTAGATTTAACAACTTCTAGTTTTTTCTAATGATTATGTCATTTTTTTCTTCACTGAGTAGGAAAATAAGTACATAAAATGCAAGCTGAATTGTACTGTTGCCAGCATAGAACTAACCTAGTGTTTTTAATGCATATATACATACATTACACTAAATATTTCACTCCACTCTTACTATTTGCATGGTGTCTGAGGAGAAGTTCAATGTACTTCTTATCTTTGTATCTCTTTACGTAAGGTATTTTTTTGTTTGTTCGTTTGTTTGTTTTCCTTCTGGCTTTTTCTAGGATTTTTATTTTTGCAATTTTTGATTTTCTGTAGATTGATGACAATATGCTGATGTGTACTGTTTTTTTGCTGGGGGAGGGGTGGTATTTACCCTGTGGTGTTCTCTGAGCTTCTGGGATGTGTGGTTTGCTGTCTGACATTAATATGGGGAAATTCTCAGTCATTGTTGCTTGAAATATTTTTTCTCTTCCTTTCTCTCTTTGTTTTAGTATCCCCATTGTGTTTGTTACACCTCTGTAATTGTCCCACCGTCGTTGGATAGTATGTTCTGGTTTGTTCAATCTTGGTTTTACGACGACTTTGTTCTACCTTAAAGTCTCTTACACTGTTTTTGATCTCTAGCATTCCTTTTTGGTTCTTTTTAGTATTTCCATCTCTGCTTACATTGTCCATCTATCTGATCTTGCATGTTGTCTACTTTATCCATTAGAGCCCTTACTATATTAATCATAGTTGTTTGAAATTCTTGGTCTGGTTCTGTTCTGATGCTTTCTATATCCCTTCAAATTGTGCTTTTTGCCTTTTGATATGCCTTTTAACTTTTTTGTTCTAGCCAGACTATAAATAGGCCTTTATTAATGTGATGGTGAGGTGTAGAGGAGGGAAACTATTCTACAGACCTTGATTAGGTCTCAGCCTTTTATTGATGCCAATTGATTGTCAGCTTCACAAGTTTCTTAGATTGTCATCACCCGTTCTTAGGTGGGACAGGGTGGCTGGAGTTGGCTGGAGTTTGCTACATATCTTCTCCAACATGGAGGGCTAGAGCCAGATGGGGTTGGATGTTTGCCCTCCCCCAAGATGGTTAGGCTCTGATAATACCCCAGCAGCTTACCCTCTAGTTAACTGGGGGCAAGGATTTGCCCTGTTGTATCCACTCTCTTATGGATCCAAGAAGAGTGTTGATTTTTCAGTCTGTTCAGCTTTTTACTTATTCTTACAATGGAGTGGTGACTTCCAAACACATTATATGTGGAATTGGATAAGTCTTCTAAAGTATTTCAAAATGAGAGAAATATTCTTTTTATGAGAGTCAAGTACCAGGTAAACCTAGAAAATAATCTATTAACTTGTGCATATTTCATACGTATATTTTTAACAAGCTATGTAAATATTCTGGTCCATAAAGTATGCTCCAAATAATATTTTTGAAGAAATAGATCACCCAATAAGTTATCTATATTTATTATTGCTTTGAATAATTTAAATGTTTAATTGTAGGCCATCTCAATTTCCGTCTGTTCAAAATATAAATCCACCCAAATAAAATTGAAGGTCCATGAAAAGATATTCCTACATCTCAAGGTATTTCAAGACTCAATGACTGAATTAAAAATAAAAATATGTAAAACATCACTTGAGTATTCATAATTTAATTTTTCCATTGATTTTAAATAGATAATGTTTAATGGCTTCTTCTTTATGTGTTTCTTTTCAATAATGGCTGAAATCTTTAGAAACTGAAATTTTTGTAATCAATTTTTAGAATATAATCATTAGAGAACTCCAACTGATTTTAAGAAAATTACAACATAAATTTAGAAAACTGTTTTATAAAATTGTGTCTGGTCATTACAGGACGCTTAGATTATTATAAACAGTCATTTTATATGGCTGAAATATTTTAAAATCTAATTGATAAAGAGCATAAAAGACAAAATGCTGCTACCTTGAAATCTTTTTATATTAAATATTGTCTTTGTAACAAATTTTTTAGTTTAATTTCACTTTATATACAAAAATTATTTTATGTCTATTCTAAAATCTATTCTAGTTGGCAGACTATTGCAGCTTATTTTAACTCAATGATAAACTACATGTGCACAGCCAGTGAAAGTACCTTTCTCCTTTCTGTTGTTTCTAATTTAGTAAGAATACTTGTATAATCTGAAATCGTAATATTTTTCTTCATCCAAAACATTCGAACTAAATGTTCAATAGTATTAACAGTGTTAGATGTTTCCACTTTAGTGAATAAGTGTCTGTAAGCTATATATTGACAACAGTGATGAAATCTTGTTTGAATTAAGGTAACTGATTTTTTTAAATTGCATTTTATTGTGGAAAGAACATATAAAATGAGATCTTAACAAATTGGTAAGTGCATTATTGTTGCCTATATGCACAATGTTGTACAGCAGATCTAGAGCTTATCCATCCTGCTTAAGCGATTAGTACTCCCATATCCCCATCCCACAGCTCCTGACAACCATTATTTCATTATTTGGTCCTATGAATTTGAGGGTTTCCGAAACCTCACATAAGTGGAATCATGCAGTATTTGTCTTTCTGTGACTGGCTTATCTCTCTTAACATTCTGTTCTCAACGTTCCTCCAGGTTGTAGCATATTGCAGAATATCCTTGTTTCTAAAGATTGAATAGTGTTTTCCTGTATGTATATACCACATTGTCTTTATCCATTCATTCATTGATGGACTCTGAAGTTCCCCCCGCCCACATCTTGACTTTTGCGAATACTGATGCAATTAACAAGCTCCTTATACATCCTTCATCCAGTTTCCCTAGTGTTAAGATCATATGTAATTATGGTAGTTATGAAAATCAAGAAATTATCATTTGTATAATATTATGAACTACAGACTTTACTCTGATTTTCCATTTTCCACTAATGTACTTTTGTCGAATAGTGGCCAGATATTTTGTATGACATCTCTCAATTTGGAATTGTCTAATGTTTTCTTATGATTAGATTGGGGTTTTATAATTTGGGGAAGAATAACACAGAAGTGAAGTACCATTTCTATTGCATCATACTAGGGGGAGATTATATTATTGTGACTTTTTACTGTTGAACTTTACTTTGATAACTTGGTCATGATAATGTCCGGTAGGTTTTGTTCCATTTTATTTTTCCCTTCTCAGATTATTTGCTAGACTGGCATCATTAAGCTGGCCTACCATGTTTCCCCAAAAATAAGACCTACCCCTAAAATAAGTCCCAGTTAAGATTCTCAGCCAGACGGACGCATTTAGTACATTATGACGATGCTCCAGAAGATGACATGACTACATTTGAATAAATGTAGATGTTGTACATGGAAAAAAAAACAACAAGACATCCCCTGAAAATACACCCTAATGTGTCTTTTGGAGCAAAAATTAATATAAGACCTGGTCTTATTTTCTGGGAAATACGGTATACTCAACTGGAGGAAAATTAACCTCCACCTGCTGGAAGGAGGAGTAAAAAAGAGTTCCAACATAAACTAAAGTCACCACTGTAATTCATTCACATTTTGGAAGAGATACTTTGAGGTGATGCAAAGTTCTAATTTTCCTTCAATTTCCACCTATAACTTTAGGATGCATCTGCGCATCTTGTCTTTTCCCATTGATATACTTATTCAATCATTTATACCCTTGACATTTAATATTGTGTGTTATAATATAATCTCATTCTTTCTTTTTTTATTTTATTTTGTTTTATTTTTTTAGCACTGAAATGATTCTAGAGCTATTGGGAGCTTTTCCAAGTTAGTATCTGTGACATTTTGACATGCCCCAATTTTATTTTTAAGCACTTCCTTACTTTCTGGCACTGCAAGACACTCTGGGCTCATCTTGTATTGCCTTTGTCCAGCCTTAGAAGTAGACAGTTATCTACAGAGCTTTGATTCCTTCTACTGGATAATGGCATTTGGACATGAAGGTCTGGGCACTCTGTGAGCTTGTTGCTATTAGTGTCACTGCTTCTAGTCTGTCTCAAGACAGAGCTACGACTGTAATGTGTATGCTAAGTCCTGCATACAAAACACTCTACCTTTAATTGTGTGTCTATCCATCTGCAGAAATATTAAGAGAAACGAGTTGATACTGACATATCCAGTAACACAGGGTTTATTCTAGTCTTCCCTCCTTCCTATAAGCTTATTTTTAACACCTTTCTCAGACTGCGAGAAACCTGGCCCATAATCTTCACACTTAACTTTTTTTTTTTAACTCATGTCATTAATCCCAGTATCCATGTAAGATTGTTTCTTAATTACCAACCAGTGTTCCTTTGAGAAAAATAAAAACAACTAGAATATAGTATTTATGTACATTACCTTTAGCTTTCAAATCATAGTGTTCAGTCAAAATACTGTTTTTAAAAGTTACTTAGGTCAGCTACTTTATTCCTATGTTTTGATGGGCTTTGTCATATATTTGTAATATAATTAGACTCATTTTTCACAGTATGCATTCCTTCTTGTGATGCCTCCCAATGATTTTGTTTTAATTTTTATGCAGCAGAGTTCATTCTTTGTGGTATAGTCTCATAATGTTTGACAAGTATAGAGTCAAATCTAGAGCTGGAGTTATATATCTACCACCATAATCCAGAACTGTTACATCACCAAAAATTTTAACCTTTATGGTTAACTGTCTCCCAACTCTTATTCTAGTCGAATAAATTTAACATTCTCAGAATGTCATGTAAATAAAATCACACAATATTTGTGTTTGATTCTAGGCAAAATAAAGCTTACATAAATATTGACATACTGGCTTTGTGTGAACATAAATTTTCATTTCTCTTAGGTGCATAGGTGTAGGATTATAGTATCACATAGTAAGTGTTTATAAGAAATTGCCAACCTGTTTTTCCTTTGGTAAAGTGTCTGTACCATTTGTATTTCCATGTATGAGATGTCTAGTTTCTCTATATCATTGTCAGCTCTAGGAATTGTCAGGGTGTTATTTTTTGATGTTGTTCTTTTGGTTTTTGTTTTGACAATTCTAATGGATGTGTAGTGTTATATTATTGTCAATTTACTTTGTTTTTCACTCATCACTACAATTTTTGAGCACCTTTTTTGTGCTCGTTGTCCATTCATATATCTTCTTTGAAGATGTGCTGCTCAAAATTTTCTCCACTTTTTTTTGTGTGTGTATTATTGACATTAAAGTTTCATTATGTATTATACATACAAGTTCTTTACCAGTAATGAGTTTGAAAATATTTTCTCCCAATCTGTTGTCTCTCTTTTCAAAACCTTAATAGTATTTGTTGAAGAACAGAAGTTTTTAATTTTCACATTGCTAATTTTATCATTTATTTTCTATTGTAGCTTATAGGCTTGTGTCCTAACAAAACTTTGTTTAACCAATGGTCATAAATATTGCCTGCTATATATTCTCCAGCAGTGTTATAATTTTAATTCTTACATTTAGGTCTAGGGTAAATTTTTAGTTAATTTTTTGTTATAGTGTGGGTAAAGGATCAATGTTTTGTTTTTCGTTTTTTTTTTCTTTTTTCTTTTTTTTTTTTTTTTTTTACATAAAGTTATCTAATTTCCCAGTGCCATTTGGAAAAAAAAAAAAAAAAAAAAAAACGAGAAAGAAACAACTCTCCTTTCCCTATGATATTACTTTGGCAATATGACAAATATCATGACCAGACATATGGTTGGAATTAATTTTGGACCCTATTCTGTTATATTAAAATATCTATTGAATGATTTGCTAATAACACACTCTCTTGGCTGTATTTTTGTAGTAATTCTTAAACTCAGATAATGTAAAAATTCCAAATTCATTAATCGTCTTAAAACTATTTTTGACTACTTTAATTCCTGGCAATTTATATGTAAATTTTACAATATACTTGAAAATTTCTGTTTAAGAAAAGCATGTTAGAATTTTGAATTTCATGGCAATTAATCTGCAGGTAATTTTGTGAGGAATTGTTTTCTTAACAATATTGAGGTTTCCAAACTATGAATGTGGTTTATCTCCAATTATTTAGGTTTTATTTAATTTCCCTCAGTAATATATCACAGTTTTCAAAGTACAGTTCTTGCATATGTTTTAAAAATATATCCTTAAGAATTGTATGCTTTTGATGATATTTTATATTTTTGTTAAATTTTAAGTTCCACTTTAGTTTCAGCAATAGAAACAGATTAATTTTTACGTGGTGAACTATGTAATCTTGCCAGACTCTATCATTTTAGCAGTTAATAGATAATCTTGTTATTTTTGCAGAACAAGAGTTTTACTTTTTCTTTTCCCATCTGTACAAATTTTCCCCCTTTTTTTTACTAACATAAACCACTGAAAAGTCCTGAAGGATTTTAGTTTTTTTTTTTGCTTAGTGTCAGAAATATTTCAGAAATTTTCTTATTAATGTTTTATTTATGTATTATCAATGTACATTAATAATTTTACATTATACATTATAATTGTATATTAATTATAATTGTACATTTATTTTGTACATTAATCATAATTGTACATTATAATTGTACATTAATTATAATTGTACATTTACATTATACATACTAATTGTACATTACTAATTTTGTTATGTATTTATTAATGTATTAATGTTTTATTTTTGAATTTCTATTGGAATTACATGACTGTTAGAAGTAAACTCTTAGAAGTAAGGTCTCTCTCTCGGGAAGGAGTGCTAAGACCCATAATGAGCCATGTTACATTCACCCCATTGGCTTGGATGTTACAGGTGAAAACTGACCACAGTAATCCTTCCATTTTATGTATATTTATTATAAAAGTATTCAACATGACAAATATACACAATATAAAAATTTTCAATTTCTGTAGATTAATCCTTCCTATTAATACTCCCATTCCTAGGTGATTTCCTTTGATAGTCCACTAGCTGCCTTAAAAATATGAATGAGTTTTATCATCTTGAAAGCTACTATGCCACCACTGAGGACAGCGTCCATTAAATTATCTTGCTCTGCTTGAGGCTGAAGACTCAACCTTCAGGCTGTGAGAGAAGAAGTCCCATCAGGCACCTCTACACTGAGCCATAGAAGTTAAGGAGTCTTAAATTCTGTAGTGGCAGGCTACGTTTTGGTGATTGGTGCTCCAAGGAGTGTGCATTCACACTTTTGCAATGACTGGCTATATGAGGTCTCACAATTATGTTCACCAAGTCATCCTAGAAAAAGTGCTACATACCTCATTGCTGAATATCACTATGGTCACCTTCAAAGTGCTTCCCTTGGGAAGCAAAGCACCGATGCCAGTGCCTAGTCCATCCTTCCAAGCAATTTTGGAACTCTTTCTGCAATGGCCATCAAAGCTGTTGCCCTTGATGTCGTGAATGTCATCAGAATGTCTTCCCTTCAATATTTCCTTTATCTTCTGGTAAAGAAAGAAGTCACTGGCGGCCAGATCAGGTGAGTAGGGAGGGTGTTCCAATACAGTTACTGGCTAAAAACTCTCTCACAGACAGTGCCCTGTGAGCTGGTGCATTGTCTTGATGCCAGAGCCATGAATTGATGGCGAAAATTCAGGTTGTCTAACTTTTCCACGCAGCCTTTTCAGCACTTCCAAATAGTAAACTTGGTGAACTGTTTGTCCAGTTGGTACAAATTCATAATGAACAATTCCTCTCACATCAAAAAAGTTAGCAACATCAGTGCCACAAGTTCGCAAACTTAATTTTGTGATCCTAAGTATGATTAAGTTCACAGACAATGGTTCTTCTACAGCAACAAATTAGGATGAATTTTTTATGGCTATGCAAATTAGAAAATTAGAAAACTGTATTGTTGCTGTTAAGAGTCTATGACAATCCCTGAGACTTGTATTCACCACTCAAACTCTCAGATATTTTACAGTATCAGGCAACAATTTAGTTTAATTAAATTGCCCAAGTAATATTTATGAAATTTTCTTGATACTATTCAAATTAGGCAACTGTATATTTCTTGTTTACATCCTAATACTCTTACATATTACTTTCCAAATATACTATCTAAATATATGTTATTTATAATCCAACACAATCATTACCATAAACTTCATGGAATTAGTTATTGTTCATCTGACTTTGTGTACAAACTTTAATTTTTTTCTTGTTACCTTTTAAAACAATCAAAAATAATAAAGTTTTCCAGGTATTATTCTATTATCGAATTTGTCATTTTATCTTGAATTTTGTGTTTGAAAGGAAGGATTAAAGAAAGTGAATAAGAAACTTTGATGTTTTTACATATTGCTGTTACCTTAATGGGCTGACTTTTGTTGTCCTTTACCTCATTAAGCCAAGATCACCAAAAACTGATCTCATGAAGTCATTTATGAATGTAATGTTTTCAAACTCTCCAACTCCTCCTTTTTATAGAAAAGCAGCTTGCCACTTGCTTTCAGGCTATTTCTAAACATTAATTATCCAGAAAATACTCAAGCCAGCAATATTTGCTTGTATGAAATGATTTCCAATTAAATCCTTGTTCTTTTTCCACTTACATATAAGTGTTATGAAATAGATTTTATTATCATAGCTAATTTTTGCATGATTTACATATGTATCACAGGAAATCTATCTATTCTCTATCTATTACCTGTCTGTCATCTATCTACATTTGTAAATCAATTACAATTGATGCCTGTGTGTTTACAAGCAAAACTGCAGTCTGCTTTGTTATTTGTGTGCATTCTATTATATTTGGTAAGGCAAACAAAATGAAACCTCAGTACCTAAAAATGTTTTCTGTGTGCATGTGTGCTTATGTACATGTGTATAATGTATATATGCCTATATACATGTGAAAACAAAAGTTCTACTTAAATTTCCTGATAGCTGACAGATAGTCATGACAGATAACAGTTAGTAAGTAACCCCATGCATTATTATCCAGGTCACACTTACATAAGCTATTTAAAGAAAGTCAGTTGTCTTGATGGAAGGATGAGCATATATTAGAGCATCGACTACACTTATTCACTGATGTGAATGCCCTAGCACAGGGCGTCCACTAAAAATGTATTCTTCTTTAAAGACTGCTCAAACAAACAAACAAACAAACAAAACAACAAAAAAACACTTTCCACCAACTTGTACAGAAATAGATGTACTTTCTTAGTATCTTATGCATTTCTTGTTTTATCTCATCTGGTTTTATTGCAATCAACTTTAGTCCTTTCTGTTTCATTGAAGTTCTTCTAGGTCAAAATTGTATTTGCCATGTTCTAAGCTCTTAGTATATATCTGACAAATACTAGGTTCTTTAATAAATATTTATTAAATTAATCATAAAAATGCCTTAAACAATAAAAATACCTTAGAAAATAAAATTTAAGACAAATGTTTTTATTTATTGATTTCAACTATGGAATTCTGAATAAAGAAAAATAATTTTGTGCACAAATCATTTTATTTCTGGCTTACTTGCTTTAATGTCAGTTGTAAGGTTTAGGTCATTTTTATAGTTATAATGAAATAATCTCAGAATTATAAAAATGTCAAAATGCATTGAACTTTGAGGAATATAATAGAAGTTTGTTACTTTCTTCTAATAAAGACTTAAAAAGCAAAAAATTGTCAGTTAAAAAGATAAACTCCTTTAACAAATTCTCATAAAAAGGCTGACTAAATAACTTTAAATTAGTTTAGTCTAAAGTGATCAAATCTATACATACAAAGGAACCAACTTGTACTAGAGATGATTTTTGCTTTCCAGGCAAAAACTTAGAGACACATTGAAAGTTAGTCTTTACAGGTTGCTCTAGCTATCTTTATATGCTTCCTAGAAATCTCTGTATTTTCTTTTAAGTTTGAAATTTACCTGAGAGTTTGTCTTATGGCAGTTTCTACTAACTGAGAGTGATGAAATGGTATTGTATTTTTCAGAATTTGTAGTTTGTAGTAAATATAACTTTTAAAAGAGCTCATTATTCTAGAGTGATAGCAATAAAACAACTGATATGTAATGGGGTTATTTTCCGCATATTGATAGTGAAAAAGCATTCTACGATTCATTAGTGAGGAAAGAGACTTAAGGAAAAGACATTTTTGTTTGTAGATGCTTAGACTATATGGTCTGCACTGCAATTAACTCAATTTCTGATTGATCAGGTAAAGTGAACAATTAAACTATTCGAAATTGAAGCTCAATGATGTTTCTGGACATATCTAAAGTTGTGAAGCAAAATATTCAACAAAAATAATCAGAGCACACCCTGTGGGAAATTTTGTACTGTTGCACAAGATAGGACCTCTATTTTCATGGAACTCGCAGTCTAATATTGTGGAAAGAAAAATAAATGCTTGAGAAAAATAGATCATTTTCAACAGAATGTGATAATTGCTCTGGTAGAAATGTGTGAGGATCTAGAGAATCATAGAGCAATTTCTATGAAAATTATATATTTTGCTTCTAAGGTCATGGTCTATGTTAAAGTTTTTCTCTTTCTTTTTCTGTTTTTTAAATTATTGGATCTTTAGTATCCTCCAGAAGTATAATGCAATGAATATTTCTCCTTTTAAACTAATAGACTTTATTCTTTAGAAAAGTTTAGGTTTATAGGAATACTATTATTTTTTAGAAGGAACTATAAGATGAAGCTATTAAGGACAAGAAGTATTGAAGCAAAATGAGAAAGCTCATTTTAACATGGAATCCTTTACTCTTTAAAACACTTTTCAGTTTATTTTTTATACACAGAACTTTTGGTATTCTGTACTATTCATAATAGCAGCAATAAAAATAGAAGGTTATTTGGATACATCTATGAATTCATAAGCATATCAAGGGTTGAGTTTCTCAAAAGATATTGTTTATTTGTTAATGTATACTTCCTTTCAAAGAGAATTTAAGCTTGTGTGAATAAACATAGAATAAAAAAACAGAATGAGTCATAAAATGTGTTCAAAAATGAGGTAGAGATAGCACATTATAAAATGCTTTATAATAAATGTTTTTCACAATTTTCTCTAAGTTTCTGGTGGCCAATAAAAAAGTGCTTTTGTTTTTGTTGATAAGTAAAAATGATTTCAAGGCAATGATTTCTTTCTTAATATCTTCCACACTTGTTCTATTCTTATTCCTCTTTGAAATTCACCATACATAAAAAAGTTTACAATACTATTTAGCAGAGATTTTTTTCCTCAGTAATAAAATAAAATTCCCAAAACTTTGGATTAACTCATTAGAGCAAAAATGTTTTAATACTTGTGATTTCACCTGAATCCAAACATCTACAAAGGCAAACCAAACCATTGGCAATCAGTAGTTTAAATAATCAAGTCCTGGGCAATTCCACCATGCATTGGGACCTATTGGTATACTAAACCAATTAAAAGGATATCATTTTACAGTGAATTCTTTTTATCTATTCTATGTTTTGTAATATCCTTACTTCTAGTATGTCTATAGAAAGATTATGTCAGTCAAGGTCAAGGCCAAAAAGAAAACAATAAGCAAGTTAAATGGGAAGTGATTTAATACACGGAATCATGCTTAAAATATCATGCAGGAATTTTTAAACTGAGCCTTCAGGAATGACGTGAGAACAGAAAGAGCTGGTCCATAGAAGACTTCTTAGATTTGTTAGGAGCCATCACAAAACTACTGAGGTTACTGTTAGAGAAAGCTATGCTGAAATCAACAAAGCACCACTGTTACTGCGGCAACAGCTGCAGAAAACCCAGGCAAATCTGGACAACAGACAATTACAGCTATGATTAGGGATTTAGATCTCAGATCAAGAAGCAGCCACTGTATTACTGTTTGTTTTTGACACTCTACAGTAGCTGGAGAATGGACAGTGAAAGCCACTAGAAGAGATATTTCATATTTCAACAATTGTGTTACCAACAGAAAGTAGCTAATAGAAAAATAGGCTCTATATCACTTCTGCTTTTCAAATCTTAAAACCTGAAATCTAATTAATGAATCCAATTTGGACCCAGAGCCATAGATCCCGTGGAGGTTGGGGAATGTAGTCTTTGGCTACTTAGAATGTCCACGTCTCCAACTTCAAGCTGGTAGAGACTGAGTGAGGAGATCCAGAGTATCCCCTATGGGCACTGAGAAATGAGTTAGAATGAATCATGGGATAACCCTGGTGTTTGGCTGAACAATAACTCAGACTTTCTGCTCAAAAATCCAGCGCAAATGCTAATCATGCTTGTTCCAATAAAGATTTAGTTCAATTTCTGATCTTTATTTAGTGCTGAGGCAGGCTTGGTTAGGAACTGCAAAATGAATGCACCTTGCTATCAATTTGCTGAAAGTCCAGTGTAGAATGTTATGACTGAAATAAAGTTTAGTTTGGAGTGTTGCCAGGAGTTCTACATAGGCCTGGGCTTTGTCGTTGCAGTCCTGTGTTGTGTGTGTGTGTGTGTGTGTGTATACATGGTTTACTCTTTTAGTTATTTTCTCTTCTCATTCAACCTCCCATATATGATTCTAATAGTGTCTCTGCCAAGACCTTTACTTTTTTCCTCCTTGTCAAATGCAAAGTACTACAGTGGGAGAATAAATGAACTTTTAATTAGAGAACAGAGTTTAAAATCCAATTATAAGCAATGTGAGAGTGCTCAAGAAAATTTAAATTTACTGTGGCCCAAGTTCCTTATTTAGAAATCATAATGTAAATCTTGCTCAAAATATATAACTTTGAAAGACAGAAGCTCTCATTGATTTTAAAGCCATTTCACAAACTTTGCAGAACTTCAAAATTCAAATGCATCTTTTACTCTAAGGCCAAATGCTTGCGGATTCAATACAACTCTCACATTGTAAACAAGTGATGAGACCGATGTGGCGGGATGGTTGCTAAGGAGAGTTTCTCAGTGTTCCACAGCAAATAGTCTATGTGGACAGAACTACCCTCATTACATAGAATCAGAATGAAAAGGAATAGCATGAGAAATACCAAACCAATACAAGAAGAAAAAGAAAGAAGGATGGGAAGCAGAAGAAAGAAGGGCAAAAGGAAAAGATGGATGAAGAACTGTGTCTGGGGGAAAAACAAACAAGGAGGGAAAATCCTCCTAACTGCTCTGTGCTGCAGAATATTCTAATAAAAACATGCATGCTATAAGCAAAAACTTAAATTCAGGTGATAAAAGAATATTTTGCTTAATGGGGATATAAATGCATCGTGTATGTATATATATATTTGAAATATAATTCAAACAGTTTATTAGTCAATCAATTGATTAACTAAAAACAGCAAGAGCCACAAGTCTTCATTGACTGATTTTAAATGAAGGCATGGATCATTTAAAATTAATACATAATTTATTAGTTTAATAATTTATTAAATTAAATAATTAACCCAATAACACCTGAATTATTGATTGAATCAATTTTAATAAATAATTATTCTTTTTAAGAGGCTAACCATTTTGAATACAGGACTGTCAGTAGAACTAATAGCATAGAACAGGCTGTAGAGCTAGGCCATCTGTGTTGTAATCCAGTTTTCATCATTCACAAACTTTAACTTTGGTTAGTTTACTGAGCTTCTGGGGTTTTCTCATCTGTAAAATGCAATAAAATAGTACCCAATTATAATATCATATTAAATGTAGTAATATATGTAATGCACAAAGAACATTTAGTATATAATAAATTATTAATAAATATTAGCCTTCTTATTTTTGTTACATCCACTTGGTTATGAAATCCACTGTGATTATAATTAGATATAGTGTTGACATTGTATATACAATTATTTAGTAATTATATGTTATTTTAGGCCATGTTCATGTTTTAATCAAAATTATGGGTAACTAATTCAAATATTAACAAAAAATATTCTCATAAGGTTTGAATTGCTTTAGTAAAGCCCACATTCTAGCTATTTGCAATCTATCTTAAAAGTGTTAGTCACTGTTCACTTATATTAATAAACCATAGGAACCTATTACATAGGAAACAAGTATATCATAGTAAGGTAATGTGTCATATAAAATACATATTTTTTATAATGTGTAATTTTCAAATTATTGAAGCCATTATTTATGTGGTTGATAGTATTTAACAATTAAAACTATTAATAATCATAAATGATACATTAGGGAGTAGACCTACAAAGAATTAATATTCTAACTAATCATCAGTCACAAACAGCAATTTGACCCAGGATAATATTTAAAACCTTTTGCCTTCAAAATGAGTGATTAAACACTGAACTGAGAAAGAAAAAGAACAGAGATTCTGGAAAAAAGAAAGAAATATATAAAGCGGGAGACAGAAATGCAGCAAAGTAATTTTAAAAGTCATTTTAAAAATTACATTTTACATTATACTTACCCCCATTTGGAAATCAATAACATTGCAGATTTGTTTTTCAGGATAATATAAAAGACTTGGAAAATAGTTCTATGTAGACAGTACCTATTTTCTGATATTTACATGTTATGCCCAGTTCCTGTTAATTTGAAGTGGTGTCTTTATTTCTATTCTTTTGCAATAAGGAACCAAATATTTCATTGGAATGCCAATGGTAGGACATTCTCCGTTCTTAACATGGTTATGGAGGAGTGGAGGAATTAAGGAAGAGATGACTAGACAAAGACTCACTGTCGCAGAGGTTTCTATTTTTAAATCTATTTCAAATTGAAGTATACTTACTTTCAGTGTGTCTAAAATGCCACGCCCCAAGGTTATCTATTGATAGAGCCCTGTATTCTGTAAATAAGATTTTTTAACCATTGTGTTACATATACCCTTCTTAGTTCTGCTACTAAATTTTAATCAATATATACATAATCTACTTTTACTAGGAACTGAGCTTGCCTTTGATATCTGTCAGATACTAAATGGAACAGATTCTGAAAATCTGTAGAGTGAATTACCACTTACAAGAATAGTCACATAATTTCAGAACTATGAAAAAAAATTATGTGTGTTGTAGAACATGAAAGAATTCTGCCTTATTGCCATAAACAATGAAAAAGGATTAAAGATTTGAATTTGAAAACTTTTATAGCAAAAGAGTAAATTGTCAAGCTATGTTTATTTATTTTTTGTGGCAAATTCACTCATTTGTTTTTATGTTATTTTCTTTTCAGTACCTATCGGGGAAGAGGATGTGTTAAATATGGAGGCAATGTTTAATAAGTAAAACATTTACTATAAAATCTACTGCCATCTCAGTGATATACTTTCCTAGGAGATGGACCATGTGTGAGCTACAGACTTAAATTCAGATTCAATTAAACACTTATCTACTCAAATATTTCCTCAATTATTTCTTTTCATAGTCCCTTAATGATTAGTGGCAACATGCTGAAAAGAAGAATGGGCCAAAACTAGATATCATAGTGGAGAGACAAAAGATGGCAAACTGTCCAAGAATGATGGTGCAGCTTACTCCTTTGTGGAACTCGTTCTGCCCTAGGATCTCAACTAATGCTACTATCTCATTTCTGTGGGTTCAGTCTAGTGTCAAAAAGCATAAGCATTGTTTCCATGTCAAACCAATCAAAAACCTTCCCTGAAATATAAACCTAACAAAGTGGGAAGAGGGAAATTTTCTCTTTTTTCTGTTCAATAGCTACTCTTGTCATTTAAAGGAGAACCATCTGTAGGGAGAGAGGGACCATACAGATGAAATAACAGATGAAATAAAAGCAGAGACAAGAGCAAGAGTAATCATATGATTTCTGGAACAAGATGTGCCCTTTCTTCTGTTAGGGAGTCATTGAAGTTCTCTTTTCATGTAAGTGGATTTGAGTAGCATTTCTGAGCAATTTTAAAAAGTCAAGTTTAATAGTTTAGGAAGCAATCCTTGGTAGGATGTCAGGAGTAATTTGAGATCAAATGTTGGCAGGGATTGATAAAATAGGAAAGCACCGGGCTTAGAGGAGGCTTTTATTGAGTCCAAATAAATTCACATGGACAGTTGGCTGTTGCAGATTGCCACCTAAAAATGCCACAGTTCCATTTCCAGTGATCACACATCAGTGATCTGAAAGTACAGCTCTCCAGTTCCAGCATCTGATTCTGCTAGCCCAAATCTCTCTGTGTAGTCTTCAAATCCTACACTGAAAGGTGCAGGTAAGATAACTATTGCCACTTTTTAGATTAATATTAAACCTCTTCTAATTACTCTACTTTCTATTTAGTTATTTGCTCACCTCTAATTTTTTTTTGTCTTGGCATTTGTTTTATAATGATACTCGGTGAGTTCATTTGAATGAGTCATCAAAATGGGGTGTGATCCAATCAGTTGATTTCTTTAGCAGGAGCCTGCTTCAGGAGGGACACCAGTTGGTCATGAAGGAGTACTAGAATACTAGCCTATGTGACCAGATCCACTGATCAACCATGGTGACAAAGCAGTGACAAATGTTGAGACAGGGCATTTTGACCACCAAGAAATTTGTTGAGAAAGTCTCAGAATAATTTAAGGACTACTTCTGAACTTCCCATTTGTGTTTGCTTCTAAAGAAAGTGCTCACTAATGAAGGCATCTCTAATCCTAATCAAACTGTAATGGGTTAATCATTGGCTTCCTATTACTTCTTCATTAAAAATAATTAATAATTAATATATATTTATTAAGTGCATAGAAGTGCAATTATTATGCCAAAACCTATATGTGGCATATATATATATATATATATATATATATATATATATATATATATACACATCAACCATTATATTTCCAACAGTCTTTAGAATTAAGTACTTTTGCTGTCTCATTTTACAGATAAGAAAACTGAGGAACAAAAATTTTTATTAACATGGCTGAGGTCACAGGGCATGTCATTAGAAGACTTACAATTTTAAAATATGTACATTTCACTCTAGATCCTGTTCTTTGGACACCATGTTAGATTGCTTTCCATTTTTTAGAATTTATTTAAACTTTTATGACATTACTATATAAAACTATAAAATTATTAATACTGGTTTCATATTGTTTCATAGTTCCTTTGTATGGCCATGCAATATAAAATATTATATAGAATATGTACATTTAGATGAAAGAAACGTGGACTGAGACATTAGCTTATTACAGAATATCTTAAACGTATACAATGAAATAATAAAACAAAAAACCAAAAAAATAAAAAATCTAAAATTTCACCAACATCAACTGAAAAAAAAGCGTATTGCAAAAAGTTTACAAAATTGGCAGATCAAGAAAGAAACAGATGTGGGGAGGCTGGATGGCTCAGTTGGTTGGAGCGTGAGCTCTGAACAACAGCGTTGCCAGTTTGATTCCCACATGGGCCAGTGAGCTGCACCCTCCACAACTAGATTGAAGACAACGAGCTGCTGATGAGCTTAAGGAGGGGCACCCCGATGGCCAGTTGGTTAGAGTGTGAGCTTTCAACAACAAGGTTGCCGCTTCAATTCCAACATGGGATGGTGGGCTGTCCCCCTGCAACTAAAATTGAAAACGGCGACTGGACGTGTTGCTGAGCTGCGCCCTCCACAACTAGATTGAAGGACAACGACTTGGAGCTGATGGGTCCTGGAGAAACACACTGTTCCCCAATATTCCTCAGTAAAAAAAGAAGGAAAGAAAAAAACAGATGTTATTGATGGTGTTGTATGTTGATTTGGGGGAAATATTAATGCCTAAAGGATTCCTCTTCTCACCAGCTATCTCTCATGTAGTGATATAATGATATTAAAATAAAGTCAGATTATTTTATCACATACATAAAATATGTAAACAGCATGAGCAAGACGAAAAATAATGACATGGGAATTATTCTAGAACAAAATAAATGATAAAAAAAGAAATGTGTATAGCATTTAAAAGTCAACAAATAATCCACCCTAGAAAAAACAACTCCCCAATATTATTTCAGTTGGTTGGTTTTACAAGTCTTCACATCAATTATCACTGCCACTCGGCCGCAAGACAATGGGACAAGGTAGCCAGGTTCTGAAAAAAGTGGGGGTTTCCTAGAAATATTTTACTATTTAGTTGTGATTTTAATGTAAACTATATGATAGAATGTAATATAGCATCAATGAAACTTTTTAAATTATTTGGAAATTAAATCCAAATAAAATCTCTCAGGGAAATAATGGCCCTGCTCAAAGTAGTCAGAATTAAATCTATTTAAATGTAGAACTGTGTAATGCTAAAAAGTTATGTGGCTAAAGAACAGAAGATAGAGATGGGCCTCTAGATGCTTCTGGAAGTAATATCACAATGACTACCCAAAGAGAACCCCAATTTTAGTTCAAACTTGTATTGGTTGGTGATGGTGGGACTGGAAAAACTACATTTGTGAAATATCATTTGACTGGTGAATTTGAAAAAAAGTATGTAGCTACCTTACCTTGGGTGTTGAGGTCCATCCCTTGTGTTCCATACCAACAGAGGACCTATTAAGTTCAATGTATGGGATACACCTGGTCAGGAGATATTTGGTGGACTAAGAAATGGTTATACATCCAAGTGTAGTGTGCCATTATAATGTTTGATGTAACTTCAAGAGTTACTTACAAGAACGTGCCTTACTGGCATTGAGATCTGATACGAGTATGTGATGACATCCCCATTAGTGTGTGTAACAACAAAGAGGATGATAAGGAAGGAAAGTTAAGACAAAATCAGTTGTCTTTCACTGAAAGAAAGAAGAATCTGCGGTACTACCATGACATCTCTGCCAAAAGTAACTACAGCTTTGAAAAGCTCTTCCTCTGGCTTGCTGGAAAACTCATCGGAGACCCTAGCTTGGAGTTCATTACCATGCCTGCCCTTGCCCCACTGGAGGCTGTCATGGACCCCGCTCTGGCAGCACAGTGGGAGCATAGCCTACAGGTTGCTCAGACCACTGCTCCCACGGACAAGGACCACAATGTGTGAAAGCTGGGGCCCAGCGTCAGAAGTCTAGTTTTATAGGCCACTGTCCTGTGATGTCTGTGGCGCAGCGTGTTTGTCTCTTTATTGCATAGCTAAGCAGAAAATATGCTTAATCTTTGGGATGCTGAGGAGATGAATGGATTTCGGGGTGAATGTAGCAGTTACAAAATACCTTCATTTTTCAGACATGCATATTTAGCTGTTTTGGAATGCAGTTGTTTCCTTATTGAGTTTCAGATATAAGACTGCTACAGTCACATCATAATATTCCGTGGTGAAATCTTGTTTGTTACTATCATTCCCATGCTTTTTCATTTCGAGTCAGAATAAAGTTGTATTTCAAATATCTGAAAAAAAAGATAAATGCATTAAATTAGATAATGGAAAAATAATATAACTCACATCAATCAAGAGGTTGAGGGGAGGAGAGTTAGGAGAAAATTTGAGTGTTAATATTCATATCAGGTATTAAATCTCTACTGCCTGTAATGAAAACATTAAGTTTAAAAATATGACACCACTCTTAAAAGCTTTTCATAACTTGTCTTTTTCTCTTTCTTACGCTATTATTTTAGAGAGTAATGTCTCATTTTGAAGAAACATATATTTGAAGTTTTACTTTCACAATAGCTTCACTTTTAAATTTAAATATATATGTATGTATTATGTATATATGTATATACATAGATCTATTTACCTATATTTATTTACTATCAACTTATCTTTTTACTTATCTGCAATTTTATCATTCTAAATATGATCCAGACATCTCTCTACCTATCATCTATCATCTGTCTGTCTATCTATCTATCATCATCTAACATCTACCATTCTAAATATTTAAACTCATTGTCATTATAACTTGTGCATATTCGGTTTAAATATAATGAGCCTGATATTTCTTAAAAAAGTCATAGAGATGTTAACAGTGATTAACCCAAGATAGTGAGAATAAGATGAATGTTATTCTTTTATAATTCTCGATATTTATTTATTTTTAAATTTTAAATTTAAACACTTTATTTTTGAAATAATTGTAGACTCACGTGCAGTTTAAGAAATAATGGAGAGAGCTCTCCTGTGCCCTTTACTCACCTTCCCCCAACAGTAACATCTGGTAACACTGGAGTATGAGATGCCGAGCAGGATATTGACATTGGTATGGTCAACAAGGAGAGTATTCCCCTCACCACAACGATGCCCCATGATGCCCTGGTAGAGCCATACTCACTCCTTGCTACCCTATCTGCTCCTTAACCCCTGTAACCACTAATCTAGTCTCCATTTCAGTTCTTTTATCATGTTGAGAATGTTATGCAAATGCAAAGATACAGTATTTAAGCTTTGGGGATTATTGGCTTTTTTTATTCAACATAATTCTCTGGAGATTCATACAGGTTGTTACATGTATCAATAGTTCATTTGTTTTTGTTTCTCAGTAGTATTTCTTTCTTTTCTTTTTATTAGTTTCAGGTGCACAAAACAATGTAATAGTTAGACATTTATCATTTATATGCCTCACACAGTGATAACCCCCCTCCCGCAATCTACTATCTCTCTGACATCGTATACAGCCTTTACATTTCCACTGTCTCTATTCCTAATGCTGTACTCCGCTTCTTGTTACATATAAATATATATGTATATATATGTAATTATAGTTAATATTAATTATTGTTCAGCTTCAGCTTCAGGTGTACAGTGAAGTGATCAGGCATCTAATCATCCCTGAGGTGGTCTCCCTAATGAGACAAGTGTCCATCGGATACCCTACAAAATCTTTACATTATTGGTTATATTCCCCAAACTGACTTTCGTATCCCCCTAGCAATTTTGTGATACCGACTGTTCTTTCTAATCCCCTCACCTTCTACATGATCCCCACCGCCCACCCCCACTCTTTACTTGTGGGAACGTGTAATGGAAACAGTACATTCACACTATGAAATACTACTGTAAATCAGAAATAGCCTCAGTAGTATCTCATAGTGTGGATGTACTGTTTCCATTACACATTCCCACTAGTAAAGACTGAGCAGGCTTCCCTCCATTCACACCAGCATTTGATGTCATCAGTTTTTGTTTTTTTTAACCATCCTAAAACACAATGATATCTCACAGTAGTTTTAATTTGCATTCTCCTACTAGCTAATGATGTTGAGCATCTTTTCACATGCTTCTTATGTTGCTATACTCTTTGGGTAATGTTTTTTTCCTGGGTTTGAAAGTTCTTTATAAATTTTAGATGCTGGTCCTTTGTCAGATACATGGTTTGAAAATATTTTCTCCCAGTCTTAAGCTTGCCTTTTCAACCTCTTAACAGAATCTTTCATAGACCAACCGTTTTTAATTTTGATGAAGCCCAATGTATCAAACTTTCTTTTTGTGACTCATGTTTTTGTTATTAATAACAACTCCGTATGCCTAGTACTAGATCCTGAAAATTTTTTTCCTAGTTTTTATACAAAAGTTTTATATAGTTTGTGTTTTACATTTAAATCTATGATTCATTTTGAGTTAAATTTTGAATAAGGTGTCAGTGTTTCTTTTTCTTTTTATCTTTATTTCTCTCTCCCTTTCTCCTTTCTTCCTTTCTCTCTCCTTTGTTTTCTTTCTTTTTTTGCCCGTGAGTTTATGTAATTGGTCTAACACCATTTGTTGAAAAAGCTATCATTCCTCTATTAGATTGCTTTTTCACTGATGTCAAAAATCAGTCTGACATGCTTTTGTTGGTCTCTAGCTGTGTTCTCTATTTTGTTCTTTTGATCTATGTGTCTATCCCTCAATCATACCATGTCTTAAATATAAGTAGTATAGTTCTATAATAAATCTTGGAGTGAATAAAGGAATTTCTCTTATTCTTATTTTTAAAAATTGTTTGAGTTATTATAGTCTGTTTGCCTTTAGATAAATTTTAGTGGAACTTGGATTATATCTAAAAAAAATTATGCTGTTCATTTGATAAGAGTTGTATTTACATATTGATTTGGGGAAGACAGGCACCTTTATTATGTTGAGTCTTCCAATCCATCAATGATTTATTTCTGTCAATTTATTAGGATTTTCTTTGGTGTATTTCACCAGTGTTTTATAGTTTTCAGCATAAATGCCCTGTACATGTTTTGTTAAATTTAAACCTAAGTGTTTCTCTCTCTCTCTCTCTCTCTCTCTCTCTGGAGCAATTGTAAACAGTACTATGCTTTTAATATTGGTGTCCATGTTGTTATTGCTAGAATATAGAGATACAAATTGATCTTTGAATGCTTATCTTATATTTTATGACCTTGTTGAATGTACTTATTAGTAGTCTTGGAGGTTGGTTTCTTTATGTTTCGTTTTGGTTTTGTTCTCTTGATTCCTTGGGAATCTATTAGATGTGGCATATAGTGAGAAGTCCATTGGGCTTGCAATGTGTGTCTATGTTGAAGCACATTTTGCACAAATATTGAATTTTCCAATGCAAGTATCCTCAAGCTAAGCAGTCCTGAACAAATGAACCTAACTTTTGTATCAACTGGTTTCAAAATTCTTTTTCAATAATATTAGTCACATTTTATTCAAGTTTTAATCTAGAAAAATCCCATGTATTAGTAGACGTAAGCCATGTATCGTATCCAGGAAACATACTAGTCCTCTCTGACTTCCCTAACAGTTACATAGCTGCTTCACAATTTCTTCGTTCCTACAGAAGCTCTATTTCCTTCACCTTGGTTTAGAATGCCCATGCCATTAAGGCTCCTTCACATTCTATGAGGTGAATGTAGCAGGTTACTGTTAGTGCATTATTTCTGTGATCCCCTCTTGGATTACAATGTTTAAGCCCAGAACCTAAAAATTTCAAAGGGAAAAGAACTATGAATGTCAGCACCACAAATGGACTGCCTGGCAAAGCATTTCTTTTTCTCTGCATTTTCCCATAAATGTTCTTCCTCATTCAGCTGTAGAACTCTTTGACTATTTAGTTATCTGTAAGAAGTTAGATATTTTTTTAAAGGAGACATTTTTACAGAATGCAGATTATGATACTTTACTGCAATTACTGTATGAATTTGATGAGTCATTTACATTAAGCAAACTATGATATAGCTTTTGAAAACGCCGAAGGGCGATATAAGATTAGGATCCGTATGCTTGAAAATGATTTCTCATTTAGTTAGAACACATCAAGGGAATGAAGGGATATTATGCAAGAAAATGTGCTATCCATAGCAACTAATTGTAGCATCTTAAATAAAGAACAGATTATGCGTACCATTTAAATGCAACATATTATATAAGAGGACACATATTCCAAATATTTCAACAATGTCAACATTACATCACTTTGTCACCCATATAGAATTAGGAAAGGTTCAGCTCTTATTTCCTATGAGGCCCAGAGTATTCAGCAAGAAGGATGATTCTTCACTTCAGCCCTGTATTTGAGGCATGGTAACTGAAAAAAATCTCACCATCTGGAACCTATCCTGTGAGCTGTATTCATGTTCTCCAGCGTAGAGCGACAGATGTCCACATTACAAAACATAAAAAATAAAAATACTTTCCATACTGTCATGCTTATTTCCTAAGTGCAGAAAACATGATTTCTGTTCAGAGAAGCTCTGAAATAAGTTTGTCCTGGAATAATTTTGTTTACATTCAAGTTAGAAATAATTAAACGAACATCAGGAAGTTTTATGCCAGGTTAAAATTAATAAATTAACTTTTGTGATCACTCTGCTGTCATATTTTATTTCTGAACAAATAGTTTAAAATAGAACTGATTATTCATGACTGTGTTCAAGAGCTAAAATTTGCTTCTCAGGAACATTAAAAAAATTAAATCATTGACTGATTCCTGATAATTTTTTTCATCCCATCTTCTTATTCATTGGATAATCTTAATTTCAATGTTCTAATATGTTCTCTAGGTTTCTGTTGTATATTTTATATATAATAAAATGCCACTATGTATATTTTATGATTCTTTGCTTCAGTATAAATATGTCCTGTTCACTTTTATTCATTTAGGTCGGGGGGGGGGGGGGAGAAACTCTCTGAATAAGGACATATGTATTCTAGTTTTACCCTGTATCATAATAACATTAGACAAAGCACATAAGTTCATTGAGTCTCCTTTGTTTTATTTGTAAAATGGTCATATCCCGCTAGATATTTTTCCAGCTTCAAATACTCACATATAATTTGTGTATATTTATATTTATGGTTTGTTTATGCTTAGTGTTATATTATTATTTAATAATTGTTTCTTAAATAAAATTCCTTTTTTTTTACTCTTGATTGCCTCATAACATTTCTCAAAAATGTATTTAGGATTATGGCCAGTCAAAAAGTCTTAAAATTAGACATCTCTCTTGGTGGGTTTATGTTTACATGTACTTTGAAATTCTGCTCAAGGAAGTGTTTAAATGTACTTAATGAAGAACATAATTTCTGAGATCTCTCTACATGATATTTAAAACATAATTTTAAAATTATAAGTTAAAATAGCTAAAAAAACACATTTCAAGAAAAAAACGTTCTTTGAATATTCAGAATAGAAGGATTGCTTCTGGCTGGAGAGAACAAGGAAGGTTCATGGAGAATATTTTTAATTTTTCTGCCTATGCTTAGAAACAAGAGAGTTTGACATCATCAAATACCATACACTGAATAATAAGAAGAGAAGTAATAGTTTTGGGGTCACATATTTCCTTGCTCTGCAAGTCAGAGTTGCAAAGGAAATGTACCATATTTTGCAGTGTATAATATGCACATTTTTGTCCAAACTTGTAAGGAAAATATAAGGATGTGCAGTATACTTGGGTAATACTAATTCTGTATCTATATAAATGTTTTTAATTCTTTTATTTATGCTTAAAAGTTAAAAGTGTAACTCTAGAAGTCAATAATGATATCCTTATGCAAAATAATACCCTGGAACACGACAATCAGGTTTGTTGAATTTAGGACTAACTTGCAATGACGAAGAGTTCTTGGCTTTCTATGATGCGTAAATATCATGTTTGTTACCAATACATAAAATTTCTTGTATTTTGTATCTGCTCTTATCATTTTTAATTATTGGTTACATAAAATTTCTTGTACCATAATATGTTAAAAAATAAATGCTAAAATTCCTTTATAATACAAAAAGCAAGTACATAAATATAAAAAATTAAACATTTGAATTAAAAAATTAAAATGAAAGATTTTTTTCCTGAAAGTTTGGGCCAAAAATGTGGGTGCACATTATACACAGAAGCACATTACACGTTGTAAAATACAGTAGTTCTTTCATGTGTCTAAAATTTTATTGTATGAAATCAACACATTGTGTACCTTAAACTTATGCAATGTTATATGTCAATGATATCTTAATAAAGCTAGAGAGAAAAATGAAAAAAATAGCTAAAAGAAAAATAAATAAAGATAACGGTATTAGAATATAATACAGTTATGTTTTTCCTGTTTTCTTTTTGAGAAATAATTGACATACCTCACTGTATATATATATATATTTTAAAGTAATTGCGGTTTTTGCAATTCTTAACCTTTTAAACCACAATTAGTTTTTTTTTTTTCCCCAAGTGTGCTTTTTCCAGGACCCATCAGCTCTAAGTCAAGTAGTTGTTTCACTCTAGTTGTGGGGGGCGCAGCTCACAGTGTTCATGCAGGGATCGAACTGGCCATCCTGGTGTTACGAGTGTCAGGTTCTAACCAACTGAGCTAACTGCCACCCCCAATCACTGCATAATTTTAAGGTGTTCAGCGTGATGGTGTGATTTACATACATTGTGAAATGATTCCCACAGTAGGTTTAATTAACATTCATCATCTCATATAGATACAATTAAAAAAAAATTATCCTTGGGATGAGAACCTTAGGATCAGCTCTCTTAAGACCTTTCATGTATATCACACATCAGGGTTAACTATAGTCGTGATGTTGTACATAACATCCCTAATACATGTTTATCTTATAACTGGAAGTCTGTCCCTTTTGACTGGCCTCCTTTAATTCTTCCCTATTTCACCTCTCATCTCTGGTTAGGACAATCTGCAATCTGGTCTTTGTTTCTGAGTTTTTTGTTTTTTTTTTAGATTCTATATATAAGTGAAATTATACAGTATTGTCTTTCTATGTGTGACTTATGTTACTTAACATAATGTCGTCAAGGTCCATCCATGTTGTTGCAAATGGCAGGGATTCCTTAAAATTTTTGGCTAAATAATATTCCACTGGATATATGTACTACAACCTCTTAAGTTATTCAACCATCAATGGACACTTAAGTTGTTTCCGTATCTTGGCTATTGTAAATACTGCGTCTGTGAACATTGGTGTGCAGATATTTTTTTTTAGTTTGGTTTCCTTTGGATATATTCCCAGAAGTGAAATTGGTGGATCATATGGTAGTTCTGTTTTTAACTTTCTGAGGACGGTCCATACCAAACAATTCTAGCTCTCTCATACTTTTGTAACTGAATCATAGTTTTTCCTTTTTGCTGTGCTCACTCTAAGACTCAGATGCATGTAAAACGAGTGCCAGAACTCTGCTTGTGGACTAATTAGAAATATTCAAATGACTGTACGGAATTTATTAAATCCCTAAAAACATAGGAATTTGATTAAATCCAATCTCATTCTCTTAGGCTTGGAACAATAAATTAGCTCACAACAGATTAGTCATAGGAGATTTTAGGATATTCCAGTATCTCATAGAACCAGGGTTAAAATTATGGCCAGCATTGATGCAGAGGCCTAGAACCAGCCACTGGGGTTCAACGTGGGTGTGTTTGTCTCTGCTTACTGAGCACGCATCCCAGTGTCAGCACCATGCCTGTTTATGATGGGTAATGAATGAGGACACTAACAATCACTTTCGCTCCATGAGACTCTCCCACCTGCTTTTCTCTGTGTGCTTGCTTCATTCTCTTCTATTCTTTCTAGAAACTGATTCACTCCTATAGCGGAACATGGTTAAATATTTAAAAATCGAGCTCCTACTTTTCCCCCCGATTTTTGCTTTTGACAGGAGAAATATTTAAGAACTATGTAGCTGTTGGGCCCTAAATAATAAAAGGCACGGTACATAAAATAGCTCATGGAAATCAACAAATGTGAGACAGAATTATGATCCAGTAATATTCACCTGGAGTCATTGATATTTAACAGAAGAACCAAAATTATAGCCCAGGCAAAAACTGAAGACTAAGGAATGAGAACAGGAGTTCCACACTTTTTCTTATATGGCCAAACAGTAAATATTTCAAATTTTGTATGCCACATATGGTCCCCATAACATATCCTTCTTTGTTTTATTTTATGACCATTTCAAAATGAAAACATATTCTCATGTCTCAGGCAAGAAAACATATTCTCATGTCCAAGGCAATGCAAAAACAGACTGCAGGTCAAATGGAGCCATCGTTTGCCTACCTCTGATTTAGGCAAAGCCCCAGGTCTTGGAAACAACCTTGAGTAAAAGCAGAAAATGAGAAAATGGAAGAGCTTGCTTCACACTGGGTCTCAGAAATTCTACCTGATACTGTTTTGTGCTGGGAGATGTTTAATAATTGGCTTAAAAACAAAATAAAAACAAACAAAAAACAAAAATAAAAACCAGAGAAAACAAAACAATAAAAATTAATTGTTAATGTTTGCCAGTTTTATTATCTCTGGCATCAAATATTCAGTGCTATGTTTGAGCCAATTTCAACCAGTTCACCAGAAGAAGCTGTCAGGTTTTCAGAAGGTTTACAACCTGGTTAGCTATTCTGAGATACTTATACCACAGAACCTGACAAACACTACAAATCCAGTGTTCCGCCCGCCCCCCCCCCCAAAGATCTGGTTGTTAAACATTTGCCAACACACCACTACACTGCTCTTCTGTGGATGATATTTAAGCTATCAACTTGAGCTCATTGAATGTGGAGTTGATAAGTATGCACTGTAGTATGTCATTATATAGTAGTTGCACCATAGAGATACAACGGGTACAAATAACCTCAACAGAATAGATAACGGTAAAATGTAATAAACTCATTAAGAAGTGGTAAGATTTAAATTGTTATTTTCCTTGTTTTCAATGTAATTCATTTTATTGTAGTTTGTATAATTTAATATCTATTAATGTTTAGCAACTTGCTCCAAGAAGCCCTGAAATATAGTAATTGGTTCGAGACAATCGGTGTGAGCTGCTCCAGCACACGACTAAATGTTTGACACCTATAGACGACAGAGGGGTGCTTCTTACTAAAGGTCTTTTGAGGACTGGGATACAGGCAGAGAAGTTTGGGGACTAGATTTCAAATTTCTGCCAAAAAAAAGCATGGCTTTAGTAGCATGAAAATGACTAGAGGAAATACTTGAGAGTAGTCACAGAGAAGAGGAACAAGAAAAAAGGGAGGAGACTTTCCCTGAGATATAATTGGAAGGGAAGGGGCTTGAGAAGGACAAGGGGTTGGGTGGGGCTTCTGAAGGTTTTGACTTGTGTAGATGAATGAAGAAGTCAGCCATGTAAGATTGTAGGGCTAATATGAACTCATTGCCATTACAAGCTCTTCCAGCCTATAGATATTTGGGTTCTATCTGAAGGACACTTTACAGTTTAAATAGATCTTTCCCATATATATTTTTCATTCCTATTTGTTGGGTGAAAATACAATCAGAAAGGCCAGTGGCATGTGTATGCCAAGAAAGTTGTATCTTATGGAAAAAACAATTTCCTGCTAAACTTTTCTTTTCACTAGTCTTCTTTGAATTTATTTTGAGTTATGACAAATTTAAACTGATGTTATAGAAGTCTCTCAAGACAATTTCAGTGTTTTGCTTTTGATTTTTTCCTCTGTATTGTGAATCAAACCTTGCAGCAAAGTTCCTTAATGAAACTGGATGCAATCTAACAAAGATGAATACAGTAGAGCAGTTCAGAAAGCAAAGATGTTTCTGTAGGCACCACGCTGAATGCAATCAGATTATTGCCACTGTCTGATTCAATTTGAAAAGGGAAGAATGTATGGCAATGACCTGTAGCAGGCAGCTGAAGCAGTGACATCCAAAGGCACCTGCTGCCTGATAAATTTTCCTATTAAAAACAGGCACATGTCTGTTAAATCTGAAGTGACTACATACTGTTTTTTCTGGAAACTTGGGTAGTGGACAGCGGCTGGGACATGGAAACCAATATTAGAGATATAATTAAGTATATATCAGACATGTATGGTACTACGATATATGTTAAGTAAAATAAAACAAAGCAAGAAACCTCCAGGGAAAAAGACTCACTGTCCTTTAATAGCCAATTTTTGTATTTAGCACTTCTCTTAGTAGAAAATCCTCTCTCAAATTAACTCAATTGTTCGACTAAATATGTTTCATTTGGCCCCATTAAGGATGATGAGAACATTTGTTGATTAAATATGTATTCCTCCCTTGGAAGACCATTATTCGCTGTGGAGCATGGCATTATTTGTAAATAACTCCATTATATGTAATAATAGCAGCTCTAACCAAAAATTTTTTGAAGCTCGAAAAACTCCTAAATGTAGGCTTAATTTCCCATTTTGAAAGAATGTCAGTTATGTATACCTTTTTTCTGACTATGCTTAAACAAATTTCTTCCTCAACCTTCTTACTAAATACATAATATATATTGATGTCTCTTTACATTTTCTGTTTTATAAACAAATACAGTCATGTTTTATCAGAAAGTCCCTGATTTCTTGGCCCTGTTCCTTAGAGAATTGAATTACTTATGTCACTTTTTTTTTTTTTTTTTTCAAATACATTCTGAAAAGATGAGAATTGTGGGTATAAAAATAAAATAGTAGATACTTTAAAAAATGTTAGTCTACATTTATAGATTCTTGTAAGACTATAAAGAAATACAGAATGTTCAGCTCTGTATAGCAATTTTCCATAGAATCCCTGAAAAATTGGATCAGCACTTGCATTTTAATCTCTATCTAATGACAACATTTAAAAAATATTGGCTGCTTTATGTGAAATTATTTTAAATCTACATAAAATACGTGTTTAGCCAATACACCAAGTCCACAGCAAGTTTCAGTGTATTAAAATCCCATACATTTTAATCTCTTTTCCACAATTAGAAAATTATAGTAGAAAATAATGTATTATATACAACCAAGCCATATTTTAAGTGACCTGAGGGGGCTGACTACGTAAAACTTATAAGCAATCTTTTTATTCAGTGAATACATTTCATGTAACTACATAGATTAACCCTGTAAATTAGGTATTGTGCAGTGTCTGGGGCTTGGAAAATGATAGTTAAAGGAACTTTAGGTATTTTTATTTCTATTCATGAGAAAAAGCACATATTTAAACTAAATATTTTCAAAGTAAACTTCCTAAATTCAAAATTATTCCAGCCTTAAGAAATGTTGTTATTTAAAGTTTTTATTTTTTATGGTCAGCTTTTAGATAACCCACAGAACTTAGAAATCTATGGCTTGATCAATTTTCAAAAACAAAAATAATAAAACTAAATGCATTATTTCTAATGCTCTTTACAGTGTTTGTCCTAATGAAAGTTATATGCCACATAGATACTTTTAAGTCCCTACCAGATGATGGATTTATTTTACTATTTTTAGAACAAAAGTCCCAGCTATAATAAGGTATAGAGCATGGAGAGCATCAAATATACTAATAAATACACTATTATATACTAATAAAATGGATGTTTGGGTTGTATTTAACTTCACTTCTATGAATAGTTTTCCTAATAACTAACTGATTTAGAGCATTATTTTTTTTAGATGTTTCTTCATATAGATTCATAATAAATTTTTAGCTCTTATGGAAATTAAGTAATTTGATTAAGTTTTAATTAAGACCCATAGGGATCCAAATAAAAAATTGTCATAGATAAATATGTCAATACAATTAATTATTTTTTCCACTTTAGTAAACACAGATAAAGTAGCTTTGTGAGGATACTTTCATTAGGAAGTTTTCTATTATAGAAAGAGAGAGAGAGTTCTATCTAGTCTTATACAACAACTTTTTTTCTGAAGTAGTCGTATTTCTTCTAATTTTGTAATTTTCAACTATGCAGTGCATATTTCCTCTATTATGGTTGCATGGTTTTGAGATGCCCTAAGCATGGGACTATTATTAAAACCCTCCATCTTGTGCATAGAACAGATAGAGGATGACATGCCAGGGTTCATAAAGCAGGCTCAGCACTGGATCTGACAACATGGTTGATGTAAGTAAAAGTCTCAAAGCAGGGCCATGATCAAAGAAATACAATGTAATAGAAGAGAGTGGGACTAAATTTTATTCAACATAATGGATTGAGCCTCTCAGGGTTGTTTTGGTTAGAATTATATTGGTTGATAGATAATAGAGCCATCAAGAAAAGCTTATAGAAGGAGGTGTGATTAAAGGTGATCCCCAAAAGATAGAAGGAATTTGTACAGGGATGGGAAAGTGGGAGGATTTCTGTATGCGAGATCAGTAATTGACTAATAAGCAATTGTGCAGTGGATGGCATATGATATTTAGGAAAAAAATGACTAACTTAAGTATTGAGAAATTTTATTAAGGAAGTGAAGTGTGTGAACTGCCCCTTGTTTGGAAACTGGGACTCCAATGGATACTCAAGAATGAAAGGCTTGATTCATTGAAGAACCACATAGTTTGCTTGAAACACAGAATCATAGATGTTTATGATAGTCTGGGGTTTAGAGTGCATTTAAGCAAACCCTTTTACTTTACAGGCATGTAAACTGAACCTAGAAAGATAACAGCATTTCCTATGATAATCATGAATGGTTCATACAAACAGTCTGCAACATGTGAAACAGTCCAGGGAGGCACTTTGGAACAGGGGTTCAGGAGTTACACTGCCTGGGTTAGTTTCTGTGGGATGAATAGTGGTCCCCTAAAGATGCCCACATCCTTATCCCCCAGAACTTGAAACTGTTTTATCTTACGTGATAAGTTAAAGATCATGAGATGAGGATATTACCCTGGACTACCTGGATAGAACCAATGTGGTCACAATGAAGGCAAGAAAATCATATTTGAAGTAGGAAACGGGACACGACCAAGAGATTAGGGTAATGGCAGAAAGGGGCCAC
This sequence comes from Rhinolophus ferrumequinum, assembly GCF_004115265.2. Taxonomy (NCBI): domain Eukaryota; kingdom Metazoa; phylum Chordata; class Mammalia; order Chiroptera; family Rhinolophidae; genus Rhinolophus; species Rhinolophus ferrumequinum. The sequence continues at coordinate 4,726,745 of NC_046285.1, read as the reverse complement.
AAGCCTAGAGATATAGGTGGCTTCTAGATGCAGAAAAAGGCAAGGAAATTGATGATCTTCTGTAGCTTCCAGAAGAAACGCAACCTTACCAATACGTTGATTTGAGACTTTTGATCTTTAGAACTCTAGATGAACAAATGTGTGTTGTTTTAAGTCATTAACTTGTAATTGGTTAGAACAGCCACAGGACACCAATACGGTATTCCAGATACGGGTGGGGGAAGCCTGAGAGCATAACACCGAGGGATCTTCTAACTCAGTAACGTGGACCCCACCCAGCACTGTACGTGTGTGCTCCCACCCCTCAAATGCACCTAGGGACTCTTCCCAGCTGTGGCATTTCAAGTTACTTAACCATTTTGTGTTTCACTTTCCTCACCTAATAGGTAACGATAGAACTTTTTATTTTTAATTGTTTTTATATATTTTTTGATGAGTTACTCTTTTAAAAGTACGGAGAAGAGTGTTTGGTATAGAGTGAGATGTTTATGGACCTTTATAAATTGCGTGAATATTTCCTGATAATTTGAGGGTGCATTTCGTTGTTTAAAGACACATAATACCACAAAGTTACTGCTTTCTGAAACTTGACTCAAGCTCCTAGTGAAATGTGATTATATAAATTTTAGGATTCTGCAAATAAACGCAATTCTTAAATTTTTCCTTGAGAAGGCAAGGGAAGTAAAAGCTAAAATAAATGAATAGAACTACATCAAACTAAAAAGATTCTGCACAGCAAAGGAAACCATCAACAAAATAAAGAGGCAACCAAATGAATGGGAGAAGATTTTTGCAAACAGTGCCTCCATTATGGGGCTAATACCCAAAGTATATAATGAACTCATACAACTCAACAACAAAAAAAGAAATAATCCAATTAAAAAATGGACACAGGACCTGAAGAGACTTTTCTCCAAAGAGAACAAATGGCCAATAGACATGCAAAAATGCTCAACATCACTAATCATCAGAGAAATGCAAATAAAAACCACAATGAGATATCACCTCACACCAGGTAGAATGCCTGTCATTAATAAGACAAATAGTAACAAGTGTTGGAGAGGTTGTGGAGGAAAATGAACCCTCATACACTGTTGGTGGGAAAGCAGATTGGTGCAGCCACTATGGAAGGCAGTGTGGAGGTTCCTCAAACAATTAAAAATAGAATTACCATATGACCCAGCAATCCCTCTCCTGGGTATCTACCAAAAAAATCTGAAAACATTTATCCATAAAGACACATGTGCTCCAATGTTCATTGCAGCTTTATTTACGGTGGTCAACACATGGAAACAACCAAAGTGTCCTTCGATAGATGAATGGATAAAGAAGTTGTGGTATATATACACAATAGAATGCTATTCTGCTATAAGAAAAGATGAAATGGCACCATTTGCCACCCCATGGATGGGTTTTGAGATGATTATGCTGAGCGAAATAAGTCAGACAGAAAAAGTAGAGAACCATACAAACAAATGAAGAAACAAAAACTCATAGACACAGGCAATAGTTGAGAGGTTACCAGAGGATAAAGGGGGAGGGTGGTTCTAGAAGAGGGTAAACAGGGTCAAATATATGGTGATGGAAGGAGAACTGACTCTGGTGGTGAACATATAAAGTGAGATATAGATGATATATTACAGAATTGTGCACCGGAAATCTATGTAACTTTACTAACAGTTGTCACCCCAAAAAACTTTAATTAAAAAAAGAAATTTGCCTTGAAAAGGAACAAACTAATTAGCTTATTAGAACAAATTAATAAAAAAGAATAATTTATGCAATTGTGTATTACTAAGACCGAGATACTATTTTCTCATTTCCTTGCTTACTCTCTTCCTTCCTGTTTGTCTGTTTGCTTGCCCATCTTTCTTCCTCCTCTGCTAGGACTATCTTACACTCTAACCTACTTCCCTCCCTTCTTTCCTCTCTTCCCTTCTTCCTTCCTTCCTTTAATTTTTCCTTCTCATATATAAATAGGTGAGGAATGAAACTAGGAACAGATGGAAGAGAAAGAAATAGAAACAGTGATAAGATACTTTTTGCAATAAAATTTGCCACAGACATATTCATAACTCAAACAGTATAATGGATGCATCCACTTCCATATTACATCTCATATATATATAAAAGAATGAAGAGTACTTATCTTGTGACAGAGTTGTCCTATTGATAGATCAGTTATCAGGGCTAATTTACCCAAAGCACTTGATATTTTGATACATGCTTCCTACACCAAACTTTAATTATTCTCTGTAAAGGAAGGAGAATATCACATTTCCATTACATTACATCCCAAACTGTTAATTAATTACCTAAAATAATTACCATTTAGTTATCCAATTATTGATTTCTATATGATTTTTAGTCAGTGAAAATATTTAATCAGCCTTCAGATATATATATACATATATATATATATATATATATATATATATATATATGTATATATATACACAAATAATTATACAAAATGTTATACCCTGGTTTTATTGAAGGTTTTGATTATGTTTTGGTTGTAAGTTTTTAAAACTGTTACATTTTACTTTTTTTTAAACAGCTATACTGAGATGTAACTCATAATCATACTATTCATTCCTTCTAAGTGTATAATTCATTGGGTTTACTTGTGCAACCATCACTGAAACAAATTGTTGAAATTTTATTATCCGCCAAAGAAATTCTATACCCTTTAGCAGTGCTGCCCATTTTCCTCGACCTCACCAATCCAATTCTTGGCAAACATTAATTTACTTTTATTCTCTACAGATTTACCTACTCTGGAATATTTCATACAAGTTCTGACCTTTTGCATCTGGTTCTTTCATTAAGCATAACCTTTACCTGAATGCTCTATTTTTTCATATGAATTCAAATTACTGTCTTCACTAGCTTTCAACCTGAAAAAAAATCTTTCAAATGTTTCTTGTAAAGTTGTCTGTTAGCAAAACATTTTGTCAGTTTTTGTTTATCGGATTTTGTTTTCACTTTACCTCCATTTTTTGAAAGATAGTTGTTTTAGCTGTAAGATTCTTAATTGACAGTTTTTTTTTTCTTTTAGCACTTTCAACAAGTCAATGTACTGCCTTTTGCTTCCATTCTATCTGATGAAAAGTCAACTGCTAATCTTACTCTTGTATATGAAGAAAAAATTTTCTCTTGTTGCTCTCAACATTTTGTATTTGGTTTAGGTTTCAGAATTTTTTACTGTAATATGTCTGGGTATGAATCTCTTTGTGTTTATAATATTTACAGTTTATTGAGATTCTTGGATGTGTTGATTAATGTTTTTCAATAATTTGGGGAAGTTTCCAGCAATTATTTTTTTGACTATCTTTCTGCTCCCTTCTTGGTGTGCTTAATGGGGTCCCACATTTCTCTGGAACTCTGCTCATTTTTCTTCATTCTTATTCTCTCTGTTCTTCAGATTATATAATCTCTCTTTTTAAAATAAAAATGGATTTTTAGTTCATTTATTCTTTCTTCTGTCAGCTTATATCCTTTGTTGATTGCTGCTAGTAAATTTTTCATGTTAGTAATTTTACCTTCAACTCCAGAATTTCCACTGGATTTTATTATTATAACTTTGATACTTTTATATTTTCTATTTGATAAGAGAGTTAAGAGAGATTTTCATCATACTGCCCCTTACTTTTTTTTTTTTTTTTTTTTTTTTTTTTTTTTTTTTTAGTACTGGGCATTTTAGATAATATATGGTAGCAACTCTGGATACTGATTCCTCCTTGGGGTTTGTTGTTATTTACTTGATGGGACTATTGTAAGGTCTATTTCCCCTGCAGTCTACAGTCTCTGCAGCAGAGAGTGCTGTGTTGCAAAAATGCACTCTAGAGTGCCAGTGGCTTTAGCAGGGTTCTTTGTCTCTGTGTTCTTTCTGTTAATCTGTCTGACATCACTCCCAGCTGTTAGCTTCAATTAATTGCCAACTAACTGCTCTTTTGTTTTCAACAGTTACCTAGGGCATAAACTATTCCATGGTTTATCCAATTTAATTAAGTCCCCTCTGTGGGGTGGTCTTGAAGCAAATCTTCAGGTTTTTTCTGACTCTAAGAGAATTCTTAATTCTCTCTTCCCTAGTTCACTCTGGTAAACTAAATGGCCCGGTGTTCAGCTTGCTGCTGTCGTGGAGATACCAGGTTCCTCTTAATTGCTGCCCATTATAATCCCCATGGTTCTTAGGAATGCCCTTAAGCTTGAGCTCCCCTGTATTATGTTAAAATGAAAGCCAGTTCTACTGGGGAGAGCTTCCGAGGTCTCTCTTCACGACCAGACTTTCTGTTTGGGCCATACATCTACATCACTGCCCCAGAGCTGGGAGTGGAAAAGCTTAAAACTTTTATCTACCAGTGATACCCTTGTTTTATTAGCAGGACACCAACTGGGAGAATTACTGTAGTGCGGGGGATCCTGCCGACTTCGCCATGTGTCATGCAGGGTGTTCTGCGGGGTCTTTGGTCCCGCTCCCCACACAAGAACGCAGGACATGGTGAGTCCAAAAAGGAACACCCACGGAGCCATAGGTAGGGGAGTCATACCACTATACTCTCATTGGCGGCTGGGTTGGAGACACAGGAACCAGGAGCAACACAATTCTCAACCCTCACTGTGCCGCTTGCAGGCTCAACCACCATCTTCTTGCTAGCTCCCCCCTTTTTTCTGCTAGCCTAGCCACGGCAGTTATATTAGTGTCCAATGGCTCATTGGTTACAGCTGACGGCCAACTAGCCACAGCTGATGGCCATTTGATCAGTCGATGGCCATTTACTACCTGAGCCAGCACCTTTCTATGTGAGGCCGAGAGCCTGGAAACTGCTTTTTGGGGCTCTGTCCCCACATACCACCCCTACAGGCTCTCGCCTCACAATCTACGCGACAAGTGTCTTCCGCGAGGGGCCCTGTGCGAGGAGCCTGGAGGTGAATGCTATTTCCTGGACACAGCCAAGCTCTCTGGTCACAGCCAGGGTTTCTCAGGGCACCACCAGTACTTCTGGGCACAGCCAGACTTCCTGGTCTTCTTAGGGTACCACTAGTCTCCCCGGGCACAGCCAGGGTTTCTCAGGGCACCACCAGTACTTCTGGGCACAGCCAGACTTCCTGGACTTCTTAGGGTACCACTAGTCTTCCTGGACACAGCGAGGGCCTCTCAGAGCACTGCCACTCTCTCTGGGCACAGCCAGACTTCTTGGACTCAGCCAGGGCTCTCAGGGCACTGCCACTCTCTCTGGGCACAGCCAGACTTCTTGGGCTCAGCCAGGGCTCTCAGGGCACTGCCACTCTCTCTGGGCACAGCCAGACTTCTTGGACTCAGCCAGGGCTCTCAGGGCACTGCCACTCTCTCTGGGCCTCTCAGGGTACCGTGCTGGAACAATAGCGACTCACAGTCAAGGTGCTTACATATTCCCAATGGTGGCCGGTCAAGACACAAAAGCAAACATCTGCCAGTCCCACTACATGGTGGTATGTTCCCAAACAAACAGTCAAGTGGTCCATTAAATTAGAGATGGAAGGCAATTCCCCATAGTCCATAGTCATTCGCCAGGGCTGTCCTGGGGGTGATGGATGACCTTGACCTCACCCTCAGCTCCCACGGAGGACTCAGCAAGTGTTTCCTCCTGGGACTACAAGTCTTGCATCCGGACTGTCTCAGGAAGCACTTCCCAGCTCACAGGGCCACAATGACCTTCGCTTTCTCCGGCCTCTGCTGGTTGGGGAACCGTCCACGTCTTCCCACCCCTCCACGGGGGTCCAGCTTTCAGGCAGCTGCTGCTCCTGGTCTTCCTGATACTGAGTGTTCATATACACAAACTGCTCCACCGCCCTTTGGAGAGCTTTGGCCGACACCGTACCCTGCTCGCTGCGCCATGTGTAGTGCAGGAGATCCTGCCGACTTCGCCATGTGTCATGCAGGGTGTCCTGTGGGGTCTTTGGTCCCGCTCCCCACACAAGAACGCAGGACATGGTGAGGCCAAAAAGGAACACCCACGGAGCCATAGGTAGGGGAGTCATACCACTATACTCTCACTGGCGGCTGGGTTGGAGACACAGGAACCAGGAGCAACACAATTCTCAACCCTCACTGCGCCACTTGCAGGCTCAGCCACCATCTTCTTGCTAGCTCCCCCTTTTTCTGCTAGCCTAGCCACGGCAGTTATATTCATGGCTAATGGCTCACTGGTTACAGCTGACGGCCAACTAACCACAGCTGATGGCCATTTGATCACAGTCGATGGCCATTTACTACCTGAGCCAGCACCTGTCTATGTGAGGCCGAGAGCCTGGAAACTGCTTTTTGGGGCTCTGTCCCCACAATTACCCTCTGATTTTCTTGACTTTCCTTTCTGCCATGAAATGTCCATTCAATGAGTGAGCTGGAGCAAGGGCAATCAAGATCCCAATATTCTGAACCTGCTTTGCCTGTGTTGTAGCTTCTGCCCTATCAGATTAGATTGGGTGGAGGAACAGAGCCCGAAACATGACAGACATTCTTGCTAAATCCAGCTTCTGCAACATGGAGCTTAAGGGGATGAGAAATTCTGGGTAACTGTTTCTACCAGGGAGATACCATAGCCTTTTACTGGGAGCGGGGGAGGGATGGATAGAAGCCTTGTTTTCTTGGTTATACCTACCCCGAGGAGAATTTCCATCATTCTTAGCGGGGGCAGTGGGTAGCAAGTGGGTTATGGTTCAAATGCCACAGCTAATTTTTGTTACTAGGATTTGGCACATTATCTTAAATAAACATTTCTTTATTTGCTATGTGCCTTTAGGAATATTTCCAGAGATTTTTAATTAAAAAATAATTCTTACTCATTAAGGTTGATTTTCTGGCAGAGGGTGTATAGAATTTCTCATGTCACCATTATGTAAGTCATCTTGTGTTTTTCTGTTTCTTTTTCAAATAAATACATCTACACATATATTAAGCATATGGATGTAACTTTTCAACTCCTATATGTACATTAGCAGTTAAAACTTAAATTAGCTGAAGAAAAATACATAATTGTAGTTGAGAACTAACTAGAAATTTGGTAATGGAAATGAGAACAGAATATTAAAGAGGTGGGAAGAAAGCTCTAGGTAAAAGCAGTGAAAAAAATAACAGATTTAACTAATGATGTAGATATAATGCCTTTTATTAATGATCTTAACTGTCAGGTGAAAATATGTTCAGTATGGTCAACACATAGTCTTCACAATGCCAATCCAAATGAAAAATAATATGGAGACATTCAGGAACACACAGTTGATAAATTCTCAAAGAATGTTTGGTCTACATTTCTATATTTCAGTTTTTAATTCTCTGTTCATTATCTATTTCTCCTTCTGTAAATAGCTCTCCAAGTTGTTGGAAAAAAAAAAAAAGTAAGTTAAGTGAGATGACCAGAAGTTAATTCAGATTTAATATGGTTATCTAAGATTATATTAGTCCTATTGTCCTAGAAGTGGTTTTTTAGATTAATAATAATTTAAATCATACAAAAATATATTCAGTTGAAAGATAATTACTGATGAATGTCTGAATATTTAAAACACTAGGAAAATGCAGTAAGCAGAATGTGTTTTTGAAGAAAAACTTGCCTGAAGTCTATCCCCAAACTGTTTCATGAGACATTGGTAAAAATGATACTTTGAAAATTGTCATAGAATACTATATTAGATGTTTATTATTGTGATATTTTATTCTACTTATATATCCTTCTTTATTTATTCAAAATTTATTTTCTTTATATTTGCATTGTAAAAGTTTAATGTTCTCCTTTTTTCTAACCTACGAAATTAGCCTTGTGCATATTGTACTGTGGTCTGTTTCCTGAGTTCTCTATTATGTTCAATTTAGAAACATTAATTATTTTCTATTCAAAACAAGATCATTATTTTTGATTCCTTATAGTATTTTGGATAGAATATATTTGCAACAGCCAACCAATTTATATGTTCTGTACATTACCTCTAGTGTTTTCTCAATATGGATTACAAATAGTGGATTACTTTTCTGAGGGGGAGCTAATGAAATTTTTGTTCTTCTATTTCTTAAATCTTAATTCTCATGATAATTTCTTGTTTGGTATAATGTGTATGTTTGGGAAATTCCTTTATCTCTACACAGTAGGTGACCTGTAATGTAATCTAATGAATTTATATAAACAATTTGGTTCTGAAATGAACAATCATTAAAAGGTATATTTTTAAACATTTTGCACTGATAGTCTAATCTTAATTAGTCAGTTACTTACAGAATATTTTTTCCTTTCAAAGTGCTTTGAAATAAAATACAATAATCATGTTTATAATCGCATAAAACCTATGATATTATAATGCCTACCTTATAATATCTACTATATTACAACATCTACTTAATTGTAATACCTACTATATTATTGAGAGCTTTACATAGGCCAAACACAGTGCAAAAACTCTGTATATATATTAACCAAATAATTTCCACAGCAACTTATAAACATGTTATTGCAGTTTTATATTATATTTGTTATTATAACTTAAAATATGTTATTATATTTTTGAAGAATGCTTTGAGTTATAGAAGGGTTATGTAAATTACCCAAAGATATGCAATTAGCGAGGGGAGGAGTCAGAATTTAGTATAAAATGATGACTGTAAATTCAACATATTAACAACTGTATTACATTTTGACATCATTTAACAAAGATTCTAATATTGATCAGTGAAATTCTTAATTGGAAAACAAAAGGGGTTTTTTTGGTTGTTTTTTAGTTTTTTTGGCACTTCTAAACAAATATTTCAAAAAGCAAATTTAAACTTTTAGAAGATTGTGTAGGAATCTCTGAATTGAGAAGCTGACTAACCTTAAATCTTAAGACCTAATCAAATCAGATTTAATGATCTGACAGACTGTAACTCCTTAATTCCCTATTCAGGCTAACCTATTTCTCATAAGGCCATTTTGATATAAGCTAACTTCACAAGATCCTATATCATCTCCTGGGTCAGTGAAGTCCCAGGTTGACTGTTCAGCAAATTATCTAAGTTTCTGACAGAGTAATAAAGATATTGCTAAGAAATGAAGGCAAAAATTTTGTTAGATTAAGCCATATAGAATTGTATGTATTTATTAATCTAATGCAAAATGGAAGAAACACATGCAAAGGCCCAAATTAATGAATGGTCATGAGGACATAAGTCTGCGATTTACATTAGAGGAAATTTCATGTGTTTGGTATGGAAAGACATAAAAAAATTCAAACTTAATAAAAAATTAAAATTGAAATTAAAGTAACAGTGAGGTAATCATATTAAATGAGCACATAATTTTGGAAAATACATGAGAGAAGGAGAAAGGAGTATACTTTTAGTAGTAAACATTGGTATAAAAGTTTTAGAAGTCATTTTAAAAATAAATGTGAGAAATCACTAAAGGGCTTGTATTTAAATTGATATTCTAGTTTTGATAATTTGTATTTAGAAAAATATAAAAAGAGGAAATAACAATATATAAAAAAAATTCATTCCAGAAGCTCTAAAATCAAAATATTAACAAATATTTATTGAGTATTTACACTGTGCTAAAGTGGTGCATATGCTATTTTATTTAATCTTACACACAACTCTGAAATCTAGATTTTATTAAAATAATCATTTTTGAATGTTAAAATGGAGTATCTAAGTCAGTTTACAATTCAAAAAGTCAATAAGGAAAAAAACAAGACTTGAATACAAGGTAACATCTGTCACTAAACTTCATGCTTTGGACAATTTTTTAACAGCTGGTTTATTTTCTCTTTGCAATGACCAAAATTAGGGAAGGAATTAAATATATATTATTTCTAATTTTAATAGAATATTACACAATTTAAGATTATACTTATGAAATATAGCAATCTAAAATATATTTATGTTTATAATCAAACATACAACAGAAATACTATGACGATCATGTTTATGCATAACGCAAAGATCAAAAATAGACTAATAAAATAAGTAACGCTGTTTAGGTTAAGTCACGATCTCTGATTGTTTTTGTTCTTTAACACTTTAACATTATCTTTCCCCTAACCTTATAACAAATGCGCAGTGCTATACATCGCAGAGACATTAGATGACGGCCTGACGCTCAGGGGCTTTTTCAGACACACGCAAAGCCAAACTTTCAATGTTTCCCAACTCGTGAGTATCTGTGTGAGTATCTGAAATTAGGCTTACACAATAAAAGGAGTAGTACACCAAATAAAGGTCGAAAATTCAATTAACAGATAATCATGTGGAAAAAAAAAAAAAAAAGCAGCTTTTAACCTGAAAGCTTAAAAGAAGAGTCAGATGGGCAACAAACTAAACACAAATAAGAGTTGCATTAACAGAAATGTAGGCAATGCCCTCAGGTCATGTGGTCTCCAGGCCACATCTGGACACTCTTTCCCTTTTGAATGATCCTTTTATAGTTGATTAACCAGAGGGTTTATGAAGATGGACCAGGAACATGAAGCTTGGGAAATCACATTTAACTAATCTGTAATTGTGACCTGATACTATTAATTGGGATATAAAGCTCAACAAAGGAATATAATCATGTTATTTAAATATTTGAAGGCTTGACTAATGGAAAAATATATACATATTTTCAAAGCTACAAAACAGTAGAATTCAATATGTCCTTTCTTCCCTTTTTTTTCCCTTAGACACTGAAAAAAAAAGTGGAAATACATAGGATTAAAAATAATTTTGGAGTGCAGGAATAATTTTTTATTTTCCCCCAAATATTCTTTTATTTTATTGTAATAATAAAATATGAGAATAGACTGAGTTTAGGTTCATCTGTCTTGAAAAATTAATCAGTGAAAATAAGATAATATACTTGATTTGCATTGATACATACATTGATACCACTTATATAGGAGGCTGATTAATATTGCCTGTATTAAAGGATTACTTTAATAAAAGGGAAATTTTAATAATTAGTGGGACTCAAGTATGGAAAATACAGACATGCAAGCATTAAGATTCTTATAACTGAAACGTTCAAACAAAGGCAGAAGAGCCATTCATGGATAAGCTTTTGAAGAGATTTCTATACAAAGCAAGTACCTATAAGGAACCTTCAGTATTAGGCTTTTATGATTATTTAATGCTTGCTGTCATTCCTTTTTATCCTTCCCTACACTAGTCACTGACTGTATGTCTCAATGCTTGACCTCCCCAACTGCACACAGAAACTCCTTCTATGAATTGGGTAACAAATCAAATGTTGCATGGCATACATGTTTTTGTCTCTTGTAAGGCGATCACCCTGCATAAAACAAAAAAAGATTACTTTTTGGACATGAGTATGCTATAAAAATAATCTCAGGTCATTTACATTGTCCAAATACAAAAAGAATAAAGGTAAGAGGGCACTGCACAAAAGGAGGCAATGAGATAAAAAAACCAAACAAAACAATTCCATTGAAAGTCCAACCACATTTGCATTTCTCTGATGATTAGTGATGTTGAGCATTTTTTCATATGTCTATTTGCCATTTGTATGTCCTCTTTGGAGAAATGTCTCTTCAGATCATCTGCCCATTTTTCAATTGGATTGTTTGTTTTTTTCTTGTTGAGTTTCATGAGTTCCTTGTATATTTTGGATATTAGCCCCTTATCGGAGGCACTGTTGGCAAAAAAATTCTCCCGTTCAGTTGGTTGCCTTTTTATTTTGTCCGTGGTTTCTTTTGCTGTGCAGAAGCTTTTAAATTTCATATAGTCCCATTCGTTTATTTTAGCTTTTACTTCCCTTGCCTTTGGAGTCAAATTTATACAATGCTCTTTGAACCCAAGGTCAATGAGTTTAGTACCTATGTTTTCTTCTTTGCAGTTCATTGTGTCAAGTCTTATGCTTAAGTCTTTGATCCATTTTGAATTAATTTTGGTACATGGTGACAGATAGCAGTCCAGTTTCATTCTTTTGCACGTGGCTTTCCAATTCTCCCAGCACCATTTATTGAAGAGGCTGTCCTTCCCCCATTATATGTTTTTAGCTTCTTTGTCAAAAATTGTCTGTCCATATTTATGTGGTTTTATTTCTGGGTTCTCAACTCTATTCCATTGGTCTACGTGTCTGTTTTTCTGCCAATACCATACTGTTTTGATTATTGTAGCCCTGTAGTACAAGCTAAAGTCAGGGAGTATGATACCTCCAGTATTGTTCTTTTTTCTTAAGATTGCTTTGGCTATTTGGGGTCTTTTGTGGTTCCAAACAAATCTGATGATTTTTTGTTCTATTTCTTTAAAAAATGCCATTGGGGTTTTGATGGGGATTGCATTAAATCTGTATATTGCTTTGGGTAACATGGCCATTTTAACTATGTTGATTCTTCCAATCCATGAGCGCGGAATGTCTTTCCATTTCTTTGTGTCTTTTTCAATTTCTTTTAAAAATGTCTTATAGTTTTCAGCATATAGATCTTTCACATCCTTGGTTAAGTTTATTCCTAGGTATTTTATTCTTTTTGCTGCAATTGCAAAAGGAATTGCTTTCTGTATTTCTTTTTCTGAGATTTCATTGTTAGTATATAGGAATGCAATGGACTTTTGTATGTTGATTTTGTAGCCAGCAACTTTACTGTATTCATTGATTGTTTCTAATAGCTTCTTGGTGGAGTCTTTTAGGGTTTTCTATATATAGCATCATGTCATCTGCAAAGAGTGACAATTTAACTTCTTTATTCCCAATTTGGATGTCTTTTATTTCTTTCTCTTGCCTGATTCCTCTGGCAAGGACTTCCAACACTATGTTGAAAAGCAGAGGTGATAGGGGACAGCCCTGTCGTGTTCCTGAATGTAGAGCAAAGGGCTTCAGATTTTCACCATTAATTATGAGATTAGCTGAGGGTTTGTCATATATGGCCTTTATTATGTAAGGTATTTTCCTTCTATACCTATTTTATTAAGAGATATCACCTCACCCCAGTCAGAATGGCTATCATCAACAAGACAAATGGTAACAAGTGTTGGAGAGGCCGTGGAGAAAAAAGAATCCTTATACACTGTTGGTGGGAATGCAGACTGGTGCAGCCGTTATGGAAGGCAGCATGGAGGTTCCTCAAACAATTGCGAATAGAATTACCATATGACCCAGCAATCCCTCTCCTGGGTATCTACCCAAAAAATCTGAAAACATCTATCCATAAAGACACGTGTACTCCAATGTTCATTGCAGCTTTGTTTACGGTGGCCAAGACATGGAAACAACCAAAATGTCCTTCGATAGATGAATGGATAAAGAAGTTGTGGTATATATACACAATGGAATACTATTTGGCTGTAAGAAAAGATGATATAGGAACATTTGCGACAACATGGATGGATCTTGAGAGTATAATGCTGAGTGAAATAAGTCTGACAGAAAAAGCAGAGAACCGTATGATTTCACTGATATGTGGTATATAAACCAAACACAACAAAAGACCAAGACAAACAAATGAGAAAGAAGAACTCATAGACACAGACAATAGGTTAGTGGTTACCAGAGGGTAAGGGAGTGGGGGGTGGGAGATGCGTGTAAGGGGGATCAAATATATGGTGATGGAAGGAGAACTGACTCTGGGTGGTGAACACACAATGGGATTTATAGATGATGTAATACAGAATTGTACACCTGAAATCTATGTCATTTTATTAACAATTGTCACCCCAATAAAAAAAAAAAGAAAAAGAGAAAAAAAAAAAGAAAATTCAACCACAGTTCAGTAAAATACAACTATCTGAAGCTTGTAGAGAATTGGGTTTAAAAAGGAAAGGCTGCTTCTTTTACTACTGCTAAACATCAATGCTATTATGTTTTTATTTTAATACATTTCAAATGATATCTGAGACACAGAAGGACCCATTTATAGATAATGCTGCTCTTATTATTTGACACACGGAGCTTAAATGGGAGCTTCTTTCTCCTTTTATATTTAGGAAAGCTCCAAAGCATCTGTGAAGTAAAAATGAAATTGTAAATAAGTTATCTTCATTTAACTTGCAAAGACTGTCCTTTAATCTTTAAAAAATGCAGGTTTTCCATGACCCCCATGCTTATTAACTTAGAAAGAGCTGTTGGAGCAGTACCAGACTCTACAATTAAAAATAGATTTTTAGTTACACAAAACCCTCTGGCAAAAAATTCTGCTTGTATCAGACTTTTTAATTTTGCTTCGAACTCTCCCCAGGAAACAATAATGTGGAGAAATAACACATTATGTAGAAAGTACACATTGCATGAGACATTGCACATTTTGAAAGTAAAAAAAAAAAATGTGTCCAATGAAGTATAGATGAATTAAACAGATAACACGCTTCAGGCATTACATGCTCTTTCATGCCATTGCCTACAAAGGCCGGTACCAAACACTATGATTTCAGATCTAATTGTTTGTTAAATTTATCATAAAGAGAGTCATCAAGACTGTTTCACTGAGTTTTCTTTCATTTTGCTGTGATGAAATATCTCTGAAAACATATTTATTGATTGGTGGTATAAATAAATATTGCTTTTTTTCCCCTTTTAGTTATATACCATTCCATAAAAATGGAAATGCATCTTTCTGTAAATTTATAGAACAAAGTATTTCTTTTATTGTGTAGATATCAATCTCTAATCTGTACCTAAGTGTATCTATCTATATAGGAAGAGAAAAGTGGATGCAGAAAACTGTAACTTAGAAAGTTCTAGAAAAGTCAAATTTGAATTAGGAATGGAAAGAACAGATCAGCATTGAAATCACACACAATTATCTGGTAGATAATAGTCCAATTCTATATTCTTCACGAGCAGAGCTGCTAAAATTTCGTCTCCCTACTCCTATATTAAAGCCTCTCAATGATCCTCCATATCATTGAAATTGTAATAAAATGACATGACAGAAATAAAATAAAATGTGATGAAGGGTGTCATATCTCCCTTGAACAAGCTGTAACTGACATGGTGGTAGAGAGACAGGACAACAGAATGTGGAGGCAGAAAGAAATAGCCGAAGGTCGCTATTGCATATCAGCAAGATATACAAATATATCACTAAATATTTGTCACACCGCAACTTGCTCCTGGCTTACAAGGAGGCAAGCACTCTCTCACTGTATGGACTTAGAATTATTCCTGGGGAAGATGGTAGACCTTGTGTCTGGTGATTGGTAAGGGTCCTCTGAAAAATTCCATCTGTTACTAATGATATGGTGCGTTTCAATTGTGAAGTGCTTGGCTTAATATTACTAGAAAAGGTTTAAGATGAGGTTCAAAGTCTTATTAAGCAAAGACCTACTGGCACTTTTAAATACGAATAATAACATTGCTGTCAAAGTCATCTGAGACTAAAATTACACTGTACATCTCTGCATTTTCTGTTGTAGTATATATCACAGAAGTAAGAGTGCTTTCAAAATAGAACATTTTGTATCATTATAATACAAATTCAAAATTACGTTTTTTCTATAAATAATGAAATATATGACCATTTTCCCTTCTGATATGTTGGTCCCGTTCTATGCTCATTTCAATTATATTCATAAACTCTCACACAAATACACACATATGTATATGTAAAGTCTCTCATTTTGAGGATTGACATAACTAATTAATGCTTATGTAGCCCATACCCAACTTCAGAAAATCACTTGGTCATATTTTAATTATGAAATTCATTAACCTTTACTCAAACACAGCAAGACAATGGCTATTTTGATCAAAGTGTCAGCATCAGGCTTCTTTTCTCAGTATCTGTGAAAAGTTTCCAAACTGTGTTACATTGTGTTCTAATAAAATATTTTATGGTTCTGTTTACATATCAATTCAGTGAGAAAAATACTGACATTGCTATTAGTTCTCCTTAAAATGTATTGACATCAGTGTGAACACTGAATGAACATAAATGAGTCATCTGCACATACAGACATGAGTTTATTTGAAAATTAAATGATTTTTAATTGTTTGAGTGGAATTGTGTCTGACATTTAATGGCTAGATTTAGAATAAAACTATTAGGAATTCTTATCTATTGGGAAAACCCACTGCTTTTCCTCCATGCCTACACTACTGCTACACTTACAATACTTCTGACACCAAATATGTGGATTTTTTCCCCCACAAGGCTTTTAGGAGCTTTGTGCCAGGAACCAGGGAATCTATCTATCTATCATCTATCTATCTATCTATCTATCTATCTATCTATCTATCTATCTATCTATCTATCTATATACACACACACACTATATATATAGAATATATATAGTATATATAATATATATACTATATATATTATATGTGATATAATATATATATATACACACACACACTATATATATAGAATATATATAGTATATATAATATATATACTATATATATTATATGTGATATAATATATATTATATATATAATATATATATAGTGTGTGTGTATATATATATATATTATATATAGTTAGTTACAAAGGCAACTGGATCCAAGGAGAGGTGAAAAGAGTCCGTATTTCTCAATGGAAGAAATGACAAGGAATTTGTGGCCATTTTTATAATTTTAAATCCACTATGGGTATCTTCACTCGGATGAAAGGAGATATTCTCTATAAATTCAATATATAGAGGGGTGATAGAAAAAAAGATTTAGATAAAAAAAAAAAGAAAGAAAACAAAAATAATATTGGATTGTGAAAAAAATGTGTTTTATAAGTTTCTGTCCATTTCATATATTTTAAGATTTTTATTAAGATATAGCTAACATACAATATTATATTGGTTTCTGAAATACATAATAGTTATTCAACATTTATATACCTAAAGAAGTGATCACCATAAGTCCAGCAATCATCTAACACCTTACCACGCTATCACAATATTATTGGTTATATTTCCCATGCTGTATGTTACACCTCCATGACTTATTGGTTTTATACCTGGAAATTTGGGCCTCTTATTCCCCTTTACTTTTCCCCCCTTTTTAAATTTTTCAATTACAAGTGACATTCAATATTCCATTATATTAATTTCAGGTGTACAGCAGAATGGTTAGACATTTATATAATTTAAGAAATGGTCCCCCTGACTAGTCTAGTACCTGCCTGGCACTATACATAGTTATTACCGTATTATTGACTATAATCTCGATGCTTTATATCCTCGTGACTATTTTGTAACTACCAATTTGTATTTCTTAATGCCTTCAGCTTTTTCACCCTGCCCCAATCTATCACCCTGATAAATGTAGTATCCATCTGACACCATACATAGCTATTACAATATTATTGACTATATTCCTTATGCTATACCCTACATTTGCAACAATTAGTGTGTACTTCTTAATCCCTTCCCCTTTTTCACCCACCTCCTGACATGGTAAATACAAAGAAAAATATTGAGAATGCTTTAAAGATCATAGCCTTTTCCTTTTTCAGATTCTAAGATATTTACCTAGCCACGGCTGACCATGGTCCATATTTATTTGACCAAACACAAAAGAATTCAGCCCTTCCTTCAAACAAAGATATGATTTCGTATATCTTCCAGAACTTTCAGACTTTTGTGCATAATTTATAATGGATTTTATTATGTTATATTTTAATTATTTGTTAGACTATGTCTCTCTTCCTAGACTGTGAGCTTTCATTATTCTGTGAAATTACCCTGAGGATTAGAACAATGATTGGCCTGGGGTTTGCTGAAAGGTAAATGAATGAGTTTAAGAATTAAGCAGGAAACATCTTAACGATTCTTTCTATCCCATTGTTTATGTATTCTATTTAGAATAAATAGTGACCTTTTCTGACTATTTTATTTATATTTATTATATGGCAATAGAATTAAAACACATAGTCACAGTTTGGAATGGAAAATCTGATTACTTTGTAAATTTCATTTTAGTAATGACTCACTATAACATCAACTCTACAATAACAGAAAATGTTTTACTTAATATATGTATTTCCCTACAGAACATGTTCATAACATTAAAAATTAAAAAGACCGAACTACAGTTTACACTTTATATGTGCTAAATTAGATTTACTATTTAATTACATTTCGCACAAACTTTAAAAATATGATATTTACTTTAGCTCTATTTGTAAATTTATCCATTCAACTTTTCACTTACTGAGTGCTATCTGAGGACTCTGTTGGACTTTGGATCTATGAAGAAGAAATAAGACATGGTTCCTGCTTGCAAGGGAACTATTGTCAGTCAATCCCCTAACTAACCAATATTCCTACTATGTGAAAGGCATTGCTTTTGTTAGGTAATATAGAGAAATTAGTGTATGGCTTCAAAATATTACAAGTAGTAAAACAAATAATAACATTTATGAGTCCTGCTTTTTCCTATCAGTGCCTTAAGTACTTTATACAGATTAGAATAAAATTCATGAGATGGATATTATTATCCTTATTTTAATGGATGAAGACACTAAGCATTAAAGTGGTAAAGTAACTAAGGCAGGAGAGTTGCTAAGAAACTAATCCTATATTTTAATTAATGAGTTATTTCATAATACAGGCTACTGTTACTAGACTAGTCATTTGAGAGTGTGCATATAGATTTTTAATTAATTGTAAGAATATAGCAGGTGAAAAGGAAAAAAGAGGAAAAACTCTCAATATAAACTCTATAAAGGGCTATTTGTTTTTTTAAAATAGTGAGGTATACCACCATACATCTATCAACATGGCCAAAATGTAGAACACTGATAACACCAAATGCTGGTGAGGATGAGAAACCATAGCATCTCATACACTGCTGGTTAGAACGCAAAATGATACATATACTTTGGAGGACAGTTCTGTTTTTCTTAAAAAATTAAACTTATTCTTACCATACAATCCAGCAATCAGGCTCTTGTTAGGTACCCTAATTAAATGAATACTTATTTCTATACAAAATCTGGACATGGATGTTTCTAGCAGCTTTATTCATAATTGCCATAACATAAAAGCAAACAAAACCTTCAGGAGGTGAATGGATAAATAAATTGTGGTATATCCAGACAATGGAATTACTGAGTGTCAAAAAGAAATGAGCTATCAAGTCCTGAAAAGACATAAAGGAAACTGAAATGCATATTACTAAGTGAAAGAAGCCTACCTGAAAAGACTATACACTCAATTATTTCACCTGTATGATATTGTAGAAAAGGCAAAACTATGGAGACAAATAAAAGGATCAATGGTTGCTAGGGTTGAGGGAGGGAAGAGATGCGTAGAAAGAGCACTGAGGACTTTCGTGAGAAGTGAAAATACTCTGTGTGCTGATAAAAGTCGTTATACATTGGTCCAAAACAATAGAACGTACAAACACAGGAGTGAACCCTAATGTAAACTGTGGACTCTGGGTACTTACGATGTACCAATTTAGATTTATTCTAGTAAAAAATGTACCATTCTGGTGAAAGATCTTTATTATGGAGGAGGCTATGCATGGATGGGGGCAGGGAGTATATGGGACGTCTCTGTATCTTCCTTTCAATTTCATGTAAACCAAAACTACTCTAAAAATAGTCTTAAAACTACTGACATTTCTTTAATTATGTAATTTGTGCTAGATTAATTCCAGCAATCATTAAAAAGATTTGAAATTAAGTAGCAGCTAAGGATTTTTATGGCTCCATATTTTGAATACACACACACACACACACGCACACACACACACACACACACACACCTAATATCATCCATATAAGGACATTGGAAACATTCTGAGCATGGGATAAAGATAGGGTTTTTTAATTTGTTTTTCCTCCCATTTCCCATATAGGGACTTTTATCTACCATTTAGCATTGTTCAAGTTAATTTTGTCTTGATTTGAAAAGTGGACAATATTGACTACAATTAAATAGATTATGAATGTCGAATCAAAGATACCTAATTAGACAAAAATGTCAATGCATGGTATAAATACATAATTTATATTTATATTTATATATATGTTAAAAAAATGTATGTAAGTGGACACTTTGGTCAATATTTGCTCAAGCAGTAGTTTGCTGTAATCAGAAGTGTCTGGACACTGATGGTAACCACTTTGAGCACCTCTTGTAATTGCAGAAGTCAAACGTGACTTGTATTCACCTTTTGTTATCAGTATATATTATTACAATTTTAATACAGTTTTCCTTTCTTAAAATGTATATACATTTTTTGACACCTCTGTATATATAATAATAATAACAATTTAAGATCATTCAGTATAAAGATAATTCAATAGCTTGGAGTTGCATTTTGCTATAGTAATGAATATTAGAAGAGCTTTTTCTCCAAAAAATCTACAGTAGAGCTTCTATATATTAATTCTATATATTAATATAGAGCTTCTATATTAATTCACATAAATGCCAGTGAAATAATTCTCATTGCATTCTTTTTCCAAATAGCCTAGCAACATAATTTTGAGAATAAAGTTTCACATTTTAACTAGTATTTGAGATTTATTCAGTCAGTTCTTCCTGTTTTGTGGAATGTTGGTGTGTTGTATTTCAGAGTTATATTTTACCAAGATTATATATTTCAGTTCATAAATTTCTCTTTAGCTTCTTTCAAATCATGTTAGCAATGGAGTTCTAAAACAAGATACTGCATGGTTTTTATGTTCTGGGCTTGGGGTGTGAAATGTATCTTTTTAAACTTCGTATTTTAAATTTTATTGAAACTTAATTTTAATTAACAAATAGCTTTCCCTGCTTACTTACTGAGAAAATCAGCATTAAAGACCTGCAGACTGAATCATGAATAAGATTCCACTTTAATGAAGATCCAACAAAAGGAAATGGGAGCTGAGAATGAATGCTGATTACTTGGATGACAAAAATGCCTGTTTAGACAGCATATTATTTTAGACAAAAGATTATTTTAGAATCATAATGACTTAAAAATGTCTCATGATTATATATCTACTCTAGTGCTCAATCATACCAATCATTCTTCAGTATGTACCAGCAGTTCCCATAGAGTGCTTAATAAATATTGATTAAATAGATGATGAAACATGAATAGCTTTCACATACATATATAACACTAAAGTATATTCTTGTTGAATAAATTTATGAGCTCGCAATATAATTTTAGAATATGAGATATATGACTGTACTATAAATAAATTTTTTAGGTAACCAAAACTGTCCCTCTAATGAATTATTCAATATGTTACCACTGTTTATCTTTAAATTTTTTTAGTTTTGAACTTTTAATTGCATATGTTAATTATAAAAATGAAAAATACAAAACATTATTAATATGTTCACCACTCAGAGATGATTACTGATAATTTTGTATCAGTCCTTATGACGGTTTTTATTTTCCATTGCTAAGCTTTTGTTTATATCCTGGTTATGTAAAATATCTAAAATATTCATCTATATTAAATTGTCGTCTACTACAACTATCAGATCATCATTTTGAACAACGTACAATATTTCTCTCTATATGTATAAGGTTTGTCTTTTGTGTTGATGCTGAAAGGATGCCATCCAAAAAATTAAAATGTAAAGATAGAGTTCAAGTGGGGATGAGGAGTTTTAGGTTTTGCAAACTACACATCCAAATAACTTAATTTTAAATTAAAAATACATAGAATCTCATAATATAAACACATTTGACTTTTATTTTAAACACAGTATTAAAATGTAAATATTGTTTTTGAAAATATCTTAAACTTTTAAAATATTTGCATATTATTACATTGCATTGTTTTATCATAAATTATTTCAGCATGATTTAAATTTTGAGAGTTTTGAAAAATGACGACTTTCTTAATAAGGTATTTTGTTATGGGAAAAATGTTAGCATGTTTTGTTGTTTGTACGGTGTAGCTTTTCAACCATTTTACTTTTAACATGTCTCTCTTTATATTTAAAGTGGATTTAATTTTCAAAAACATCTCTATTGACATACAATTTACATACCATAAAATTTACCCATTTTAACTACAAATTTCAATGAATTTTAGTATATCTGCAAAGTTGTGTAAACATCATCATAATCTAATTTTAGAACATTTCCTTCACCCTTAAAGAAACCTCACACTCATTTACAGGCACTCCTTTCTCTCATGATCAATAAAGCACTTTTTTTGACACCGATTTTAACTTGGTAATTGCCTTACTATCCAGTCCACGTATCTCTATAATTTAACTGTTTAGTTCATTTACATTTAATATACTTAATTATCTATGTGAGTTTAAACAGTTTGCTATTTATTTTTTAAGAAGCCCTAAATCTATTAAAGTAAATAAATTTGTAATTTAAAAAGACTTCTTACAAAGGAAATTCCAGGCACAGATAATTTCTCTGGTCAATTCTATCAAACATTTATGAGTGAAATAATTGCAAATGTATATGCTTTTGAAAATAAAGGAGAACGAAACATGTCCTAACTAGGTTTAAGAGGATGGCATTACCCTCGTATCAAAATCTGAACAAGGTAATATATATATATACCAATATTCTTCAATTGTCCTAATTATACCAATGATCATAGATTTAAAACCTATAAACAAAATTTTGAGAAATAAATGAATCAAGCATTATTTAAGACAGATAATGCACCATGGCATATGTTAGAAATTTAAATTTCACTTAACATTACAAAACAAATCAGCATAAATTACCACATTAGCATAAAAAAAGAGTAAAGCATTTGGCATTCTCAATGAATTGGGAGGAAAAGCGTTAAACAAAATTCAATACCCCCTCACATAAAATCTGTCAGCACACTAGAAATTGAGAAAATTGGAGGGATCATCCAATCTGATTAAGGGTATGAATGTCCTTCAGCTGTCATAATACTTAATGAAGAAATATTTAATATTTTCCTCCCTAAGATTTGACATAACTCAAGGTTATCTCCTCACAATTGTTTTATTCAACATAACACTGGCATTCCTAGGTGTGTATTATAAGTCAAAAAGTATAGGGTAAATAAGACTGAAAATAAAACAGTAAACTATTTATTCAAAGGCCACATAATTATTATGCAGAAAACTATTAAAAATCTATAAAGTATCCTCTAAAACTAATACATTTAGCAATGCCATAACAATGTCAAAATACAAAATTGAATTGTATTTTTATGTTATAGCTATAAAATACAAAAATAAAATTAAAAGCATTAAAAAACACATGTAGTAATAAACCTACTGCATGATGTACTAAACTTCTGTACTGAAAAATGAAAGAAGACATAAACAAATAAGTAGATACACTATGTTAATGACTTGAAAAAAACACACAATATTTTAAAGGACTTAATTCTACCTGAATGATTTTATAGATTCAAATAACTCCATTGAAAATTCTAATAGACTTTTTAGATTTTGACACCAATTCTAAAAATTATTAAGAAATCCAAAGTATCTCTTATAGGAAAATATCTTGTTAATGAAGAAAACTGGAATACCTATAATACCTGACTGTAAGAAATACATTAAAGCTACAATAATCAAGGAATTGTGATATTGAATTTGATTATAGATTGGTTCATAATTGGTCAATGTAGGAAAAGGTGTATCTTTTATAATAAATAGTGTTGGAAAAACTGTATATATATTTTTGGACAAAATAAACTCCAAGCTCCATCTAATTCCATACTCAAAAATTAATTTGAGACGAATCATAGATCTAAAATGCTAGCATTATTATACTTCTTGAAGCAAAGTTAGGAGAAATCATCATGAAACTAGAGTAAACAAATATTTTTGGGACAGGATACTTAAGCACAAACCATGAACAGGAGAGCTGAGAAACACATTGTAGTATATACACGCCACACCTTGGAATACCACCCATTACTAAAGGGGAGTCAGCTATGAAACACATGACAGTGTGGATGAACCTCATAGATATTATTCTAAGTGAAAATTTTGGACACAAATAGGTACATATTGTAGGATTAAATTTGTATAATCTCAAAGAACAGACAAACTAATGTTTAATTATAGAAATTGTTCAGGGCAAGGTACACTCCCTCTGCAGGCCCACCAGGGCCTGGGAGTCCCCACTGAGCCCACAATGCCACAGAAATCCTTGTTTCCCCCCTGCCCCCCAGAGGGGCCTTCCCAGCTGGGAAGAGCTCAGAGCTGACAGCTGCCTCCTGCCATGTCCATGCCCCCCAGACCCTTGGGGGATCCGGGCCCTGGAGGGTGTGGGGGTGGGGGTGGGACTGTCCTCCCCCACCTCCTCCCCCCTCCCTCTTTTCACTGTTCCTTTCTATGTATAGCTCTTTAGATCTTTCACTTTTTAAAAAATGATTTTTGTGTAGAGAAAAAAAAAAAGAAAGAAATTGTAAAGCGATGCTTCTGTAGGTGGGGAGTGGATTGAGTGCAAAAACACAAAAAGAGGATTTTTTGGAGGAATAAAATAGAGATGTGATGAATATATTGATATATACAGTTGTTAAAAGTCATTGAACTAAACACTTGGTATCCACATTTTATTACATATAAATGATACTTCAATTAAAAATAATTAAATCTGTTTTGAAATTAAAAATCTGACAATTGACACTTTCCTTCTGAATTCCACTGTGGACACCCTGCTTTCAGGTACCCAAACCATCTTGCCACTTAGAGTTAATTTTATGGCTAAAAAAAAATTCATTGGATAACCCACAACTGTTTGTTCAGAAATAATGATGCATTATACTGAAAACAAATAAGTACAGGAATAAAATTCTATCACAACAAAAATCAAAGCATCATTTTAACAGAATTATAGATATGAGTGAAAACAGTTTATTCACACAGTGTATATCTAGTCTTTATTGCATCACTATATGACATACTTTATAATTATTCGTATGTTAGATAAATATATCAAAGTCTTTTAATATTTATTATGGCTTTGCTGTGAATAGTACTGTAATATAATTTGACTCACAACTTCCATGACCCTTATATATTCACTATGAAGAGTAGAATTGTTGATGCTACATCATGATCTTTCCTGTCCCGTTGAGTGGCTTTTCAGGTTCTCGAGGAGCATACAATGTCAGCTACTCTGCCAACTTAGTCAGTTGGCCCCTTTTTGACTAATGAGATGGTTGACAAGTATTGCTTTAATACTAATAAACCTTAATGCATTGGCTCTGATTTCTCCTGTTGGGTTATTTCAAATGAAGGTTAGACTTTTAAAATCTTTTACTTCATTTGGATTAGGCAATTTGGGAGACTCAGACACTTGAGAATTTGGGACCTATTAAAGCTATCAAAAATATATAATATTCAGCCATATAACACACACACACACACACACACACACACACACACACACACACGAGTAACATATTAACAAAATACATAACAGTATCAATTAAATTGAAATCAGTTAAGTCTCATTTATTTCCTTAATCTAGACATGCATGTACCTCTCTTTTAAACAATATGCCTGAATATTAGATTCCTGCTTTATTTTAAGTAAACTTTATTTAATTATTGTCTAAATAACCTGTGCTCTCAAATTCTATTCTAAACCTTTCCACAGCATACAGTTTTCAATGCAAACGAAGACTGTGACCATATAATTACTCTTAACTCTTTCAAAGAGCAAATATTTAGGAGAAATATTCAGGTCATGTAATTATATCCATTGTCTGCTAGTATCCTTTCTACACACTTGCACAATACGGCACAATCATCATTGATATTTCTTGTAATAATATTGGAATCAGCTAAAAGTAAAATAAGTTAAAAATGCAGTTCTTTATTATACTATATACAGAGAAATAAAGCTACTTACTTTATTTTGCTTCTTTAAAAGTTTTGTGTTTTTATTATATTAATAATTTATGTTTATTTCTTTAAAAGAATAATATATGTGACAAGACATTATTAGTTGGTCATCTAACCACTATCCTGTCTCATTTATGTCATTCAGGGATATGTTTAATAAATACCTGATATCATAAGAAAAGGATGGAAGTTGGCATCAAGGGCAAAGAGTGGAAATTGTTAAAACTAGCACATTTGACTCTGTGTTGATAGGCTCCGTGTCGCTCTCTGAATTAAGATTATAGGAGGAACTGCCATTTTGTATCAAGTACAAATTGAAATTGGGAAAGAACTGTGTAAGGATGTCCTGAAGAAATGTCCTCTTCATGGTCTATTATGCTGGTGCATAATTTGTGAATGTTAGAGATTATTATTGCCCTAGGTTTGTATGAGGTGTGACCAAACAATACGGTGAATGTTAAAAAAAAAAAAATGCTTACAGTAAAAAACATATTGCTATTAATCCTCCGCAAAATACTCCCTCTCTCTTTGAACACACTTAGCCCATCATTCTTGCTACTTTCTGAAACAGTTCTGGAAGTCCTCCTTCGTGAGTGTCTTTAGCTGCGCTGTCATGGCTGCCTCGACGTCCTGAATCATTTTATCTTTGGGGAAGAGCCAGAAATCGCAGGGCAGTGCGAGATCCAGTGAGTAAGGTGGATGAGGACACACCACATGGTTTTATTTCACAGAAATTGCTGTATACCAGAAGTGATGTGCGACAAGGAGCGTTGTCATGATGGAGGATGATTTATGGCATACTTTAAAACACACCTCCTCTCAACTGTAGCTCACACCTGACTGACTGCACCGAACAAGCTGAAACTTGTCACACACTGTTACTAAGGTTCAATGCACTGTTTCCCGTATGGAAGATCCCTGCCTTTCCATTGGATGGCACTCGGCAGCAGCAGTCACTTTATTGTTTGATCACACCTTGCATACCTTGTATATGTATGTCTTGGGCTATATTTGGCTTGTACAACATAATGAGCCAGACAAGTTTTCCCTTCATGGAGATCATAGTATCATGAGGAAATGAGAAAGCCATGTTATCCAAATAATCACACAAATAAGTAGTAAAGAACAACAGAAGTAGAGGCACACGACTTTATAATAACCTGTAATTCTGGTATCCATGAATTAATATTCTCCTATTTATTCTAAAAAGAAGTGTAAAACAGTATGAATATTTGTACGCCAATGTCCTTAGCAGCATTATTCACAAGAACCAAAAGGTGGAAATGACGCAAATGTCCACTGATGGATGAATGGATAACCAAAGTGATATATACATATAATGGGATATTATTAAGTCTTGAAAGAGAGTGAAATTCTGATACATGTTGCCCCACGGATGAATCTGAAAAACATGCAAAGTCAAGTAAGTTAGATACCCAAAAGTTCAAATATTGCGTGACTTTACATTTTTGAGGTACCTAGAGTACTCATATTCACAGAGACAAAAATTAGAATGGTAGTTGCCAGGGGCTTCTGCCACAGGATAATGGGGAGTTATTGTTTAATGGGTACAGCATTTCAGAACTTGTTAATGAAAAAGTTCTGTAGATAGATGGTGAGGATGGTTGTTCAACAATGAAAATGTACTTAATGCCACTGAATTATGGTTAAAATCTTAAGATGGTTAAAATATTTAAGATGGTTAAATACTTAAGTTTTATAACACATGTATAGCATGAATCACATATGATGAGGCAGAAATGAGACTATATTCCATGTTTACAAACCATGTTAGAATTTTCCCAGAGTGATTTCCTCATAAGCAATTTTAGGGGTATTAATTTAAAAATAACCACTACAGTGAACATTAAAAACCTAAATATCATTTTAGACACATAATTGGAGATGTAATTAGACCTGCCAGCTTACTAATGTTTGCAATTACAAAAGCAATGCTTCAGATAAAAGACAATAAACACTAAACCTATTTCTAAGTAACATGAACACTTCTTACTGCTTTAAAAGGCCTGTAAGAGAGTGTGAATAAATACCGAAACTCTATGGATCGCATGTCCACTGACACAACGGGCCTTGGTTTGATCTATGTAACTTTATATTTTAAACTAATCAGGTTCTCTGGCTTAGTCATCTAATGGAATAAAAATTTAAACTATAATGTATCACTAAAATTAATTTGCAACTTTTAAAATCAAAGAAACGTAGAGATACAAAGTTATAAGGACCGTTACCAATCTCCTTATCTGATCGTCTTTCCAATCCCCATTAGTTTATTTTCCTATAGATTCTGAAGATAATTGCTTTTGCAAAATACTGTTCTCATTCCATTTTTCATTGTTAAAAATATAATTAATACATTACATTTTAAGTTCTATTTTACTTTGTGTGTGTGTGCGCTTCTTCTGTCTGAACCTTTGTCTTTAAAACCATGTCACTCTATGTTTTAGCTCAGAGGTTCTCAACTTTTTTGGTTTCTGCATCTTTGTAGTCTCAGTAATTCTTTCATATTATCCCAAGACCAAAAGAAATACCCAAATATTTCATCTTTTGTAGTAGTTAGGTCCAAAATAAATATTTATATCCAATAACTTAGTAGCTGTATGAAAGATGCCATTAATTGAAAATAAAACATTTTTTCATTATAAAATAACCACAATTTCCTACTAGTAGAATATGCAAGCATTCAGAGCAATGCACATATTTTTAAACCTAAGAATGACATTATAAAAGACTACTAATTTCCTATACTACATTGATGGTTATACTTGATTTATATCCAAAACTATAAGAAACTCAGATGTGCAATGATACAACATCATCAAAACTTATGTAGGATGATCTAATGATAAAACCATAAACTACCTTGAGTTGGAAGTTCACACAGTGTATAAGAGAAGTCAAGAATCACCGATTCCCTCGAAAACTTTTAATATCCATGGCATTTCTGAGAGTTCATTGCAATATCCTGAGGTGTTTAAATCATAGTTTTCAATCATCTGGATTAGAACAACAAACATTGGTTATAAAATACTTATTTTCATGAATAAAAATATTCAAATGGGCATTGTGCTTTCATAATTATTCATAAAGCTTCAAAAGTTCAAATCTTCCCTAACTCACCTACAATTTATCAGTTTGAGTTTCTGGAGCCTCCTTTGTATCATATGAGCAATAAAATGAAAGAAGACAAAAATGATGTGTGAAACAACTTCCTTAAAAATGGTATCTCCTTGCTTTCTCTCACTTGAGAATACAAAAATTACCTGTATAATAATGTCTCTTATTTTGGAATATTTTATTGAATATTAGTCTATATTAACATCCCTTTTGAATTTCGCATTACATACTTTTAAAAATCATTAGTTTCTGTTTTCATCTCTGAAATGTAAAGAGTTTAGAGGTTGTCCTGGCTATCCTTACAAAATTAATTCCATTGTGGTCTGAGAGCATACTTTGCATGATTTCTAATATTGTTAATTTTTTGGGGGGAGCAGAATGTGGTCTATTTGGGTTAATGTTCCATGTGAGCTTAAAAAGAATGTGTATTCTGCTATTATTTGATGAAAAAAATACATAAATCACAATTAGATCAAGTTTATTGATAGTGCTGCTCAAGTCGTTTATATTCTTACTGATTTTCTGCCCCTTGATCTATCAAGTATTGACAAAGTGGTATTGAAGTTTCCAATTATAATGATGAATTTATCTATTTACCTTTCAATTCTATCAATTTTTATCTATTTTATATATTTTCATGTTCTCTTATTAGGTGCATATAAGTGTAAGATCATTTCATGTTCTCTTATTAGGTGCATATAGGTGTAAGATCATTCTTGGAGAAATGACTTCTTATGTTTATGCAATTCCTTTCTTTCTGAAGTCATTTTTGTCTGACATTTAATACAGCCACTCCTGTCTTTTTGATCATTGTTAGTGTGGTATTTATTTTTCCACTTCTTTACTTTATTCCTAAGTGCGCGTGTGTGTGTGTGTGTGTGTGTGTGTACCATATATATAATTAGTCTATGTCCATTTTCAAATAGACTACACTGCCTCACTTGTGGTGTAGGTAACTTGTACAAGAGCATCCCCAAATACTTCATTCTGTTCCTTTGTGTCTCTGCTACCATTCACTTCACTTATCTATATATTATGATCATCCAACATGGCTATTTTTATTATTACCCTAATAAGGAGTCATCTTTACATCAACGAAGAATAAGACAAGTAAAAATAAATAAATTCACTTGCATTTATTATTCTCTGATGATTTCCTTTTTATTATAAAGGATCAGGTTTCTGATCTGTATCATTTTCTTTCTCCATGAAGAATTTTTTTAACATATCTTTCAGGACAGGTGTGCATATGATGGATTATCTCAGTTTTTGTTTGTAAGAGAGACTTTATTTCTTTTTAACTATTAAAAGGTAATTTTATGGTTATAGGATTCTAGATTGGTGGAGTTAATTTTTCCCAACTTTAAATATTTCACTGCATTCTTTTCTTGCTTGCGTATCTTCTGACAAGAAGTCCATTGTAGTCCTTATCCTTTTTCCTTCCTAGTAAATTGTTTCCCATCTTCTTTCAGTATTTTCTTTTCCTTTTTGTTTCGGCAGTTTTAACATGATATGCTTAACTATAGTATTTTGGGTATTTGTCCTACATAGTATGCTCAGAGCTTCCTAAATCTGTGGTTTTGCGTTAATTGGAATGTTCTTGATCTTGGCTGTAATTACTGTAAATATTTCTTCTGCTCCATTCTTTATCTCTTCTTCTGGTATTCCAATGATAAATTTTATTAATTTTATTTTTTAAAAATTATCTTTCTTATAATTCTAACATCTTTGTCATATTGGAGTGTTGCTCATTCCTTATCACTTCAGACTATGGTTTAGTTGTTGTTTTGTTTGTGTGTGTTTGCCTTTGAAAGGCTGAGTAATTTTTGTTGAAAGCTGGACATGTTTCATCACATAAGATAATTTGCATTAAGTTGGCATTAATTTTTAGATTTAGGCAACCCAAGTAAGAATTCAGTTGTGTTTAATGTTTGCTATAGTTGTATTGGAATCTTAAAATTTATCTAGTCCCCATTTTTATTTTTCCTCTTGACTTTCTTCCAAAGATTATAGAATGAGAAAGGAGAAAAAAAGGTAACTTTTTAATGAAGAATCTGACAACAGTATGTTAGCCAGGTGATCAAGATCAATATAAATAGGAATAAAACATGTTCATATGATATGATTAAAATATCACCCTACCTATGGGTCTTCTTTCCAGGAAATCATAAGCCTGTCTAGTCCTGAGTAAAAGCATAAGACAAATACCAATAGAAGGACATCCTACCAAATACCTGACCAATATTTCTCAAAATTGTCTAAGTCATATTAAACAAGGAAAATTTGAGAAGCTATATCAGCCAACAGGTGCTGATATATAATGATACATGACCATTAAATATAATGTGGTAATCTGGAATGGTTCATAGAACAGAAAAAAAGTTTATTAAGCTGAAATTAAGGAAATATGAACAAGTATCAAAGTTGGTAATAATATATTAATATGGGTTCATTAATTGTAACAAAAGTACAATTCTCTTAAGTAAGTTGTTAATAATAGGAATTTGGGTGTAGGGTTTATGGGAACTCTACAATATTTGCATTTTGTTGAAAATCTAAAAGCATTCTAAAATAAAGCGCTTATTTCAAAAATAATAATGAGTCACTATCTGAATTAAATACATGATTAATATTTCCTTTGAATGAGGGGGAAATAATTATTTGCACAAGATAATACAACTTAATGTGATTTTCTTCTTCAGATGAAGAGAAGCCAACATAAGCAGGTAGATAAAAATATCATTTTCAACAATATGTATAAATACAAAACATTGAGTGGGAAGTATTATTTTTAATAATAGGAATTTAGAACCAAAATTCCAACTTGGCAAACCCTTCCTTGGGTTCATATTTTCTAGTTCATTCTCTGTGTAGAAACAATAGCTTATAAAATATGACTAGTGACCTGAAGAGTTATTGTAAATGAACCAAACCTACTGTTGGGATACAGATTTAACCTTACACATAACACATTTCCATATGGTCTTTTATATTGTGATACAGAGGAGGAACAGAAACTTGTCATGTAATTGTGTCCTAAATGTTAGCAGGAAAAATAACAAAAATAAGTTCCGGTAACAACATTCATTTTTCATAGTCCCAAAGAACCTGAACATAAAAGTAACAAGGTATTTTTAAAAGGTTTAACCAAAGGGTCATTATGATAAAGCTACTCTAAAACTGTGTCCTTGAATTTGAATTATTCTGTACATTAGAAAGCAGCATCTGAAAATACACATTTTTAAAGCATCATCAATCTAGTAACTATATCTAGGTTATAATGACAAAATTTTACTTGACAAGAGCATGGAATAAGTATATCCACAGAGTTAAACATTTAATGGTGGTGCATATGTTGTTAACCTCTGTAATTGAGGAAATCACAGAAGCTCCAGCATTGATGTATATGTGTTTAGTTTTGCAATCAATTATTTTGTCATGGAGTCCATGGCCTGTTATTGGTTTTAATTTATAGTAACTCAAATATATGATCAACTCTGAATGAACCCATTACCCAAACTCAGCAGCATTCTTTTGTTTGGTAACTAATTTTGTGAATGTTATTTTCTCTGTTGACTTTCCCAAATTCACTCACTTTAGTACAGATTTTGCTTGCATGTAATGCTATGCATCATATCAGTAAGCATCAGAAAGTAGGCTGGGGAGTTTCTCATCCATAGTATTTATTTCATCTTCATTAAACCCTGAAAGTTAGATTTCTTGATCTGATTTTACGGATGAGAATTCTGATGCTCAGAGAGGGTTAGTAACGTTTCTCAACTAAACACCTAGTCTGTTGGTAAGGCAAGCTTTGGACCCTGAGATCATCCGGCTCTAAGGTCTCTCCACATTCTGACAGAGCCCATTTTCCTCTATTCCGTCCAATAAATTACAACATGCACAATGAATTAGTAAATATGACTGCAGGACCTGAATTTAGTGAAGTCATTTAGGAGTATAAGATGCTCTGTAAATACGACAGGTTAGGAGTCATTAGTCTGTGTAGAGACGGGAGCTGCAATGTGCCCTTTGTGCTTCAATGTAAAGGAAGCACCACATGGTAACTGGGCAGTTGCTCTAGTGGGTAACAATGTGGCTAGAGTCAGCAGTTTCTGGACCATTTCAGGAGCAGTATATGTGCCAAACAAAACAGACAAACAATGGTCTAGAAAAACTACTAGGCAATGGGGCTAATATGGGGATCACGATCAGATCATTGGTGTTTTTCTTTTTATGGACATTCAGTGAAAATTTAGGAGATTATATATTTTAAAAGTTAAAGGACACCATAGTTCCTTTTATTCAGGCTGTATTGGAGGAACAGAGTATTAATAATTCTCCACTCTACACAGAAGGAGACACGTATAAAGATTCCTCACATGGAGTTGATGAAGATTGAGTTATTATAATCTAATGTTTCCAGGCCTTCTTAATCTATGTATAAAAATATTGTCATTCTATCTCAAACTAATAATTACGATGGCTCTGAGCCCCTATGCACTACACCAATAGGAATTCCAGTCTATTAGTGGTTTTCTTCACCTGGAAACACCCATGGGCTCTTAATTTGAGTCAGTATAATTCTATGCAGACTTGCTGCTTGCTGGGAGAACAGATACTTGGAACTACTTTTGAAATAAAGCCACACTGATTCCGTACCCTGGCAGCTCTTACAGGCTCGGTTACCTCAAAAACTACCCTTGTAAATCTAATTGAAAAGCTGAGTGTCTGACACTCTATCTTCTGACTGTCGTGAAGTGAAACTGGGAGATAAGAAATCATTTTGTACATGATTACTTAAGGTGCACTGTTAAGGTTACTGGCTGTCCAATCTGGTGGCCTCAGAATATAAGTCTCCTAATTACATTAGTAAATAAGATCTCTAGAAAATGGTAATGAGGAGTTAAAGGATGCTAATTTCTTATTATTCTCCGGGACTACTCAAACTGAAAAGAAATCTTGGTCTCTACACACTCAAACTTGTTTTTAAGGCTTTTGCCTTTCTGGCATATATGGCTATCTTCTCATTACTTTAAAAGCCGTCTATGTTCAATAAAGTCATCACTGCTCTACAACCCTCAGCTCTTGAAGTGGAGTATGTTTTATTAGTGAAGACAACTTCAACCTATGTGGTGAGGTACTTCTCCCATGAAGTACCTCCTTTTTCCTACCCAGGTACACAACCTAAGTGGATCGATGGGATGTTGATAATGGCCTAAGCTTCTGTTCATTTGGTTATAAATAGAAGCATCCAGGTGTCTGAGTGTGTGCTGTGTATGTGTGATGTGAATAAGAGTAAAAGGGTTCAACCCCTCCTCCCAGCATTCAGGCTCTAAATGTACATGGTTATAGAGGAGAAAAGAAAACTTTGTTCAGCCTATCACAAATCAAATTTATGTAGCTTCCGTGCACAAACATATAAGCAGAAGACATAAAGAAATCATTTGTTTAGAGTTAAAGAATTATAGTTTTTTAAAATATGAGTATTCGTTACTTAAAAAAAAACACATTTCAGATAAAAGAACTATTATGCAAAAGTCCTTCGGTTTTGCTTTGACAATTTAGAAGGCAATTTAATGGATCAGAAACCCCAAACAATCTTTGGCATCATTTGCAGTGTTTGGTAAATTCAATTAATGAGTCCTTGAGATGTTTTCAGGTGATAAAATCCTGGAACCATATAATGTTCATTCCAAAAAAGAATACTATCGGTATTATTGCTGCTATCTTTTAGAAAAATTACATAAGAAAGCATGATTTAGATTAAACGCTTATGTAAATAATAGCTTTTTATTACAACCTATAAGCATGTTCCTTATTTACTATAATATGATATAAATCCACCTACATCTAGGTTATTTTTCTGCTCCCTGAAATGAAATTTTACTAGAAATTAGATAGGAAACTTTACCATTAAAGAGAGACATATTTCTTTACAGAATATTGTTGTTTGAAGGACAGATTAATGCAGTAGATTATAAATACTACAGCTGTTTTAAAAATAAGACACCCATTCTTGACAAAGGCAGAAAACATGAAATTTCAGAATCTAACAAACTTGTATCAAAAATGAGGTCCAAAACTGTTTCTGATTAGTTCATTCACTTATTCTTTTCCTTAGATTCCACGTATAAGTGAGATCATATGGTACTTATCTTTCTCTGTCTGACGTATTTCACTTAACATAATGTTCTCTAGGGCTCGGTGCGATGTCAGAGGGATAGTGGATGGGGGGAGGGGGGTCCACAGTGTGAGGGATATAAATGATAAATGTCTAAGTAAAAAAAAAAAAAAAAAAAAAACAGAAAACAAAAAAACAAACAAACAAAAAACTCATAGACACAGAGAATAGCTCAGTGGTTACCAGAGGGTAAGGGGGGTGGGGGGTGGGAGATGAGGGTAAGGGGGATCAAATATAAGGTTGATGGAAGGAGAACTTACTCTGGGTGGTGAACACACAATGTAATTTATAGATGATGTGATTCAGAATTGTACACCTGAAATTTATGTAATTTTACTAATAATTGTCACCCGAATAAATTAAAAAAAAAAAAATGAGGTCCAGAGACGTCAGAACTCATGTGGGCTGCCCCTTAGTCGCAGTGAATTTTGAGTGTCTGGAATCCAAGTCCTCTCTAGTTCTATAATTTTCTACTGTGCCAGATTCCTGCAATATTTGTGTTTCAAACATAAAAATAAATTTAAAAAGGGAACACATACTATAGATACTGTATTTCCAACACCCTTTCCCAGAAGTCCCAGCGGACAGTGATTCTCAGCCTGTATTCTAACTTTTTATCTTAAATTAATTCAAAAGTCACAAGATGTTAGAAAAATAGCACACAGTTTTTATGTACCCTTCATTTAGCTTCCCCAGAGATAAAATCCAACATAGCCATAGCGCATTATCAAAACCAGGATATTGACTATTAACTACTATTAACTGAGTTACAGATCTTATTCAGATTTCATCGGTTTTTACATGCACTTTATGAATGTTTATTTTATGAAAACTTATCACATGTGCAGATTTGAATAACTATCACCACAATCAGAATACAGTTGTTCCATCACCACCGAGCTCCCTTATGTAATTCCTTAATATTCCTTTTCCAATCCAAGCCTCTTGCAAGTAATAATCTATTCACCATCATTCTTCTTTTGTAATTTTGAGAGTATTACATAAATGAAACTGTTCAATATATAACCCTTTGGGACTGATATATTTCATGTAGCATAATAATGCCTTCGATTTCCATTTAAATTGTTTATTATACTTTATTCCTGGTTATTAAAAGATAGTATTTCATGCAATACCATTTGTTTATCCATTCAATGACTGGACAGTATTAGGTTGTTTCCAATGTGGGGCCATTACAAATAGAACTGCTATAAAGCCTCACATACAG
Source organism: Rhinolophus ferrumequinum (assembly GCF_004115265.2). Taxonomy (NCBI): domain Eukaryota; kingdom Metazoa; phylum Chordata; class Mammalia; order Chiroptera; family Rhinolophidae; genus Rhinolophus; species Rhinolophus ferrumequinum. The sequence goes on along the minus strand of NC_046285.1, from coordinate 4,690,490 downwards.
ATTTTTGTATGAACTTAAATTTACATTTATCTAGGATAAATATCAAGGAGGGCAATTGCTAGGTCTTGTGGTAAGTATGTTTTATGTTATAAGAAACTGACACACATAATATTTTCCTTAATGGTGGTACCATTTCACCAGCAAAATATGCAAAAGCTGGCTGCTCTACATATTCATCAGCATTTGATATTGTCGATCATTTTTATTTTAGTCATTCTTTAAAAAAAAATATTAAATTTATTGGGCTGACATTGGTTAGTAAATTTATATACGTTTCAAATGCACATTTCTATAATACACCATCTATATATTGCACTGTGTTCACCACAATGCAATGGAAGGAGTCAATTCTCCTTCCATCACCATATATTTGACCCCTTTTACCCTCCTCTACCCTCCCCCCTTACCCTCTGGTAACCATTAAACTGTTGTCTGTGTCTATGATTTTTTTGTTTGTTTTTTTCTTGTTCATTTGTTGCTTTCAGTTTTATAACTCACATTTGAGTAAGGTCATTTGGTTCTCAACATTTTCTGTCTGAATTATTTCATTTAGTATGATAATCTCAAAATCTATCCATGTTGTCGCAAATGGCACTATTTCATCTTTTCTTATGGCTGAGTAGTATTCCATTGTGTATATATACCACGTGTTCTTTATGCAATCATCTATCAAAGGACACTTTGGTTGCTTCCTTGTCTTAGCCACTGTGAATAACACTGCAATGAACATCGGAACACATATGTATTTATGGATAAATGTTTTCAGGTTTCTGGGGAAAGATACCCAGAAGAAGGATTTCTGAGTGATATGGTAATTCTGTGCTTAATTTTTTGAGGAACCTCCACACTGCCTTCCATAGCAGCTGCACTAGTCTGCATTCCCACCAGCAGTGTATGAGGGTTCCTTTTACTTCACAACTTCTCCAACACTTGTTATTATATATCTTGTTGACAATAGCCATTCTAACTGATGTGAGGTTGTATCTCATTGTGGTTTTGATTTGCATTCTCCTAATAGCTACTGAAGTTGAGCATTTTATCATATTTTTTTTTCCATTTGCTTGCTTAACAGAAATGTTTGTTCAGGTCTTCTGACCATTTTTTAATTGGATTGTTTCATGTTGTTTGAGTTCTTGTTGTTTGAGTTGTATGAGTTCTTTATATATTTGGATGTTAGCCCCTTATTGGAGGTGTTTGCAAATATCTTCCCCCATGAAGTTGGTTGCCTTGTTGTTTTGTTGATGGTTTCCTTTGATATAGCTTCATTCACTTATTTTTGCTTTTACTTCCCTTGCCTTTGAGGTAAAATTCATAAAATCCACTCTGAACCCAAGGTTCATAAGTTTAGTACCTAAGCTTTCTTCTGTTCAGCTTATTATTTCAGGTCTTATTTTTCAGGCTGTGGTTCCATTTTGAGTTAATCTTGGTACATGGTGACAGACAGCAATCTAGATTCACCCTTTGGCTTGTGGCTTTCCAATTTTCCCAGTAACATTTAGTATTGAAGAGGCTTTCTTTTCTCCATGTATGTTTTGGGTTCCTTTGTCAAAAATTTCCTGTCCATATACTATATGGTGGTTTATTTCTGGGTTTTCAGTTCTATTCCATTGGTCTGTTTTTCTGACAATACCATGCTGTTTTGATTATTGTTGCTCTGTAGTACAAGGGAGGATGATACCTTCAGCCTTCTTCTTTTATCTTAGGATTGCTTTGGCTACTTAGGGTCTTTTGTGTTTCCATACAAATCTGATGATATTTTGTTCTATTACTTTAAAAAATGCCATTGGGATTTTGGTGGGGATTGCATTAAATCTGCATATTGCTTTGGGTAATATAGCCATTTTAACTACGTTGATTCTTCCAATCCATGAACATGGAATGTCTTTCCATTTCTTTGTGTCTTCTTCAATTTCTTTTAAAAATGTCTTCTAGTTTTCAGTGTACAGGTCCTTCACATCCTTCATTAAGTTTATTCCTAGGTATTTTATTCTTTTTTTGCAATTGCAGAATAAATTGTTTTTCATTTCTTTTTCTGAAATTAATTGTTAGTATATAGGAATACAATGGATTTTTGTACATTGATTTTCTATCCTGCAACTTTACTGTATTTGTTTATTGTTTGTAATAGTTTTTTGTTGGAGTTTTAGGATTTATATAGAAAATCCTAAAAATCTTTATATAGAAAGAATCGTGTCATCTGCAAAAAGCGACAATTTAACTTCCTCATTCCCAATTTGCATGCTTTTTATTTCTTTCTCTTCCCAAATTGCTCTGGCTAGGACTCCCAATACTAGGCTGAATAACACTGGTGACAGGGGGCATCAATGTCTTATTCCTGACTTTAGAGGAAAATGTGTCAGTTTTTCACCATTAAGTTGATATTAGCTGAGGGTATGTTGATATACTTTCCTTCTTTACCCATTTTACTTAGTGTTTTAATCATAAAAGAATGTTGTGTCTTGTCAAATACTTTTTCTGTCTATCTATTGATATGATCATATATTTTTTATCCTTTATTTTGTTTATGAGGTGTATCACATTGATCAGTTTGTATATGGTGAAACTTCCTTATGCCCCTGGAATGAATCCCATTTGATTGTGTTGTATAATCTTTTCAATGTATTGTTGTATTCAATGTACTAGTACTTTGTTTAGGATTTTGCGTCTGTATTCATCAGAGATATTGGTTTGCAGTTTTCTTTTTTTGCTTTCTCCTTACCAGATTTTGGTATTGGGGCAATGTTGGTTTCATAAAATGAGTTAGGAAGTATTGTTACTTCTTCAATATTTTGGAAGAGTTTAAGGAGGACAGGTATTGAATCATCTTTGAATGTTTGGTAGAATTCCCTAGTGAAGCCATCTGGTCTTGGAATTTTGCTTTTGGGGAGGTTTTGGATGATTGTTTCATTTTGCTTACTGTTGATTGGTCTATTAGATTTTCCAGTTCTTAGTGTTTTAGTCTAGGAAGGTTATATATTTCTAAGAACTAGTCCATTTCTTCTAGGTTATTGAATTTAGTGGCATATAGTCCTTCATAGTATTCTTGTATGATCCTTTGTATCTCTGTGGTATCCATTGTAACTTCTCTTTCATTTCTGATTTTGCTTATTTGTGTCTTTTTTCTTTTTTCCTCATTGAATCTAGCCATGGATTGGCTAATTTTATTAGTCTTTTCTCTTTTTTCCTTAGTGAATCTAGCCAGGGATTGGTCAATTTTAATAATCTTTTTAAAGAACAAGCTCTTTGGTGCTTTAAGTTTTTCTATTGTCTTTGTACTTTATTTCATTTAATTCTGTTCTTTTGTCTCTATTTCATTTAATTCTGTTCTAATTTTTATTCCCTTCCTTCTGCTCATTTTGGGTTTCATTTATTTTTCTTTTTTAGTTCTTTAAGATGTAATATTAAGTTGTTTTTGGAATTTTTCTTCTTTTGTAAGATAGGCCTGTAGTGATATAAATTTCCCCATTAACACTGCTTTTGCAGTATACCGATAATTTTGATAGGATGTGTTTTATTCTCATTTGTTTCTATGTACCTTTTGATCTGTTCTTTTATTTCTTCTTTGATTCAGTCATTCTTTAGTAGTATGTTTTAATTTCCATGTATTTGTTGTTCCTCCAGTTTTTTGTTTGTTAGTTAGTTTGTTTGTTTCAGTTTATCTCCAATTTCAAAGCATTGTAGTCAGAGAATATGCTTGGTATGATTTCAGTCTTCCTTAATTTGCTGAGCCTAGTTTTGTGTCCCAACATATGGTCTATCTTTGGAATGATCCATGTGTACTAGAAAATAATATAAAATCTGGTGTTCTAGCATGAAAGGCTCTGTAAATTTTAATTTTGTGCATTTGTTCTAATGTGCCATTTAAGCCTGATATTTCCTTATTGATTTTCTGTTTGGATGATTTTGGATGATTTATCCAAATCATGGATCCAAATCATTTATCCAAATCATGGATCCAAATCATCCATGTCACCCATCAGTGACATATATAGGTCCCCAGTATAATTGTAGTTTTGTCAGTTTTTCCCTTTAGTTCTGTCAGTAGTTGTTTTATATATTTTGATGCTCTCTGATTGGAAGCACATATTTTGAGAAGTTCATGTCTTCTTGACATTTTGTCCCCCTTATCATTATGAAATATCGTCTTTGTCTCATTACCTTTTTAATCCTGAAGTCTGTTTTTTCAGATATGAGTATGACCACACCCACTTTTCTCTGGAAACTATTTGCATGTAGTATCATTTTTCCACCCTTTCACTTTGAATCTCTATTTGTCCTTGCAGCTGAGATGTGTCTCTTGAAGCCAGCTTATGCTTGGGTTTTGTTTTTTGATATAATCTGCTACTCTGCCTTTTTGAGTTCAGTCTATTTACATTAAGGGTGATTATTGATATATGAGGATTTCCTATAGCCATTTTACCTTTTGTTTTCTGGTAGCTCAGTGTCTCCATTTTTTCTTTGCCTTTGTATTTCTGTTATTTTAATTTGGTGGTATTCTGTGATTTTTCCTCTGTTTCCTCTTTTAGTATGCTCTGGATTTTTTTTTTTTGAGTGGTTACCATTAAGTTTGCATAAAACAAAGTTTCATATATACAGTAGTTCTTTTTCTTTAGCATGCGTCTTACCTCCATTCCCCTTTATAAATTCAGACCTTCACTCCCTCCCCTTTATGTTTTTTTTTTTTTTTTTTTGGTCACAAATTATCCCTAATTATGCTGTGAGTCGATTTCTGAGTTCCAGTAGCAAATTGTCTTCTTTTTCTGTTTTTCTTGTGTTATGTTTATCTTAAAACCCCTTATGTTATGTTTAAGTGTATAGTGCCCTATGCTGTGTAGGTTTTGCTATTTCCTGCTTCTGTCTGTCTGTTAGTAGCCTTACTTATAGTTTTGTTTCCCTTTGTCTTTTTGTTTTAGGTAAAATAACCTCCTTCAGTATTTCCTGTAATGCAAGCCTTGTGAAAATTCCCTCAGCTTCTATATATCTGGAAAGGTCTTTATTACTCATTCATGTCTAAATGATAACTTTGTTGGATATACTATTCTTGGCTGGTAATTTCTTTCTTTTAATGGTTTGAATATTTGATTTCACTTCCTCCTGGCTTATAGAATTTCTGCTGAAAAATCTGATAATAATCCAGTGGACTTTCCTTTATAGGTTACTGTCTTCTTTTTCATGGTTGCCTTGAGAATTCTTTATTTGTCATTAATTTTTGACAGTTTAAATATAATGTGCCTTGGAGAAGGCCTTTTAGGATTGAGGTAATTAGGTGTTCTGTTTGTTTCTTGCATTTGAAGATCAAGTTCTTTCCACAGGTTTGGGAAGTTCTCATCTTCTATTTGTTTAAGTAGGCTGTCGGTGCTCTTATCCCTCTCTTATCCTTCCAGTAGACTCATTATTCTTATGTGGCTCTTTCTGATGGATTCAGATAGTTCTTGCAGTGTTCTTTCCCCCCCCCTTTTTTTTTTAACTGTCAAGTCTCTCTCTTCTTCCATCTGCATCATTTCCATATTTCTATCTTCAAAATTACTGATTATTTCCTCCATCTGGTCAGCTCTATTTCTTAAACTCACTATTTCATTCTTCATCTCTTTTATTGAATTGTTCAGTCCCAGAATTTCTATTTGTTTCTTTTTTTAAAATTATTTTCTTCTTTTGAAAAATTTCAATATTTTTGGTATTCATTTTATCTGTGTTCATTAACCTATTTTCTTGTATCTTGTTATTTTTTTTTCCAAACTGCAATCTTGAATTCTGTGTCATTTAAGTCACATATTTCCATGTCTTTATTTTCTGGAGATTTAAAAATTTTCTTTCTGATCTTCCTCGTTACCTTGGTCATTCATGATAATTGATGGATTCTTTCTCTTCCTGGGCAAGTATGGGAATGAATTCTGTAGCAGCTTGATATGAATAGGTCTTTCTTTTGTTTTCCTGTAAGTAGGACTGGAGCATTTTATTTTCTCTTGCTCTGTTCCAGCTTCTCACAGTGGAAGTTTCCTGAGGAGGTGGGCATTGCCTCTGTGACCAGGTGGGCTCGGTCTCAGGGTACCATACCTTTGGGATGATGTGGTGGATGATGGGTTTCTGAGTACCTGAAATCTCAATGCTGCCCCTGCAGCCAGATGCAGAGCTTGCACCGCAGCAGCTCTGGGTGCCCCCTCTGGGATCAGCCATGAAAAGTGTGGATGGAGTGGGCTGGGAGAGTCTTCTGGTGTATTTGTGTTTTTCTTCTCCTCTGAGTAACAGCAACCGCCCGACCACAGTTTTCTTACCCTTATAACTCCTCCATTGTAAGTGGAATTAGCAATAGTGTGCATCTGCCACTCAGAAACTGTCTCGCCAGTTCTCATGGCTGTAGATATTCTGCTCTTTAACCCAACATTGCTACTGTTTCTTCTGGGGTCCACTGTTAGTACTAGGAGAGTATGGGGGAGGTGAGCTCTGCAAAGGTGGGAGGAGGCGGCCGGGCTCTGTGACTTTGTTTTCTGCCTGGCAGTGAGGGCTGTTAGACCACAGTTGTCACAATTTTGTATTTGGTCTTTGCCTGGAGGTCTCTACCCCAATCACTGAGTTCAGCAGTATTATATGTTGATCACTCACGCAGGAATGCTCCGGGCCACATAGAGTGCACCTGAAGTCTCAATCCTCCCTCTCTAGGGACTGCAGTGAGCTCTGGGCTGTATCCAGGGCATTCTTCTCTGCTCTTCTCCCTTACCTCCTCCCTTTTTTTGTGGTTTGCCCACCTTCAGATGTTTTGATATGCGGATCTCTCAGATGTGTTTGTTTGTTGCATAGGGACTCCTATTTTGAATTATAGTCGTTCAACTTGTAACTTTGAGGGAAGAGATGAAGGGGTACACTTCATGGCAGCATTTTTCTGACATCCTATGTTAGCCATTTTAGTAGGTATGTAGTAATATGTCACTGGAGCTTTAATTTGTATTTTATTAACAGGTTAATAATGTTGAACATCTTTTCAAGTGCTTATTTATCTATATTAACTACACATATTCTATATAATCTCTTTTATGAAAAGTCTTTTCAAGTTTTTGTTCATTTTCTTATTGGTGTGTTTGCTTTCTTACTATTGAATTTAATGAGTATATAGGGTCAGTCACACAGAAATAGATATTAATTTTAATTAAGTAAAATTTATTTTTTTCCCTTATATGTTCATGCCTTTGGTGGTATACCTGAGAATTCTTCTAATATCCAATCACAAATATTGTGTCCTATGTTTTCTTCTAAAAGTTTTACTGCTTTATGTTTTACATTCAATAGACTTATAACATTTTGAATACTGTTAGTTTGTAGAATTTTGATTATTTCTAAGTTTTTGTTTAAATATATTGCAAGAAATAGAAATTCCATAGGAATGAAAATAAATGTAAGTCTTTTTCTGCTTTGTCAAAAAAATGCAAAATTGATATTAAACCTGATAACCTTGTTTTTATCTCTGAAAACTGAGTCTAGAATTTAAATATTTTGCTAAATCAATAGTCTTTAAGATTATAGACTACTTATATAACTAAGTATGAATAATTTAGAATATGTGGGCAAACATATAAATGGATTTCAAGATAAAATATATTGTTACCTTGTGTATATGATTTCTATGGAAATGTAATTACAGATTGGCTTCCACAGATTTAATTTGTTTTGTGTACTAAGGAAAGTTCAAAATTCAAAGAATATATATGCTTTCTTTAGCAAATATGATTAAAATCTTAAGTGATTTGGAGTTTTCTTAGACATTTAGTATCTTAAAAAAATATCATCCAACACTACTAACTTAAATGGCTAAAGGATTAACTATTTCTTGTCAAAAGTTTTAAAAAATTAATTATCGCACATTAATTTATATCCTCATTCTATGTCTGATTTAACTAGGGCTTAATTAGCTTTCATTATTTAGCTTAGCTTTTAAGTAGCACAACATGAAGAAATAAAACTAAAATTACTGAGTACTTATGTTCCAGAAATGAAGATCTCTCTGGCCTCTTTCCCCACACAGAACTAATCATGTTTAATCTGCAAAACAACCTAAGAGTTCAGACTCACTTTTTAAAATGAGGTAATTAATTTGCAGAAAGATTAAGTAAATTACTAAAGAGTACTAGTAGGTAGTATCATCAAGGTTTCAAAGTATTTTTGTGTAAGTCTTTAACCCTTTGCTATCCACTTAAGACTACTTAAGACATTAGATCATCTTAAAAATCCAGTTGAGGTAATTGAGTGAAATTATATCATCTTCAATTATTCTAGAAAATTTGAGGAATGCACAAGAAAAAAATCACTTACTGTTAATTTTCTTGTTTTTTTTTTTTTTTTTTTTAGTTCATCAATTATAAACCAGGACACTCAGTTGAGAACTAGTATTTTATTATATCAAAAAAATGATTCCTGCAAAAAAAAAAAATAAAAAAATAACAGAAGTACAAACAACACAATAAAAACAGGTAAAAATAAATTGAACTGATACTTATATCAGAAGATATACAAATATACCATATGAAATGTTTAACATTGTTAGTCAATAGAAAAATGAAAATCAAAATCACACTGAGATGCCACTACACACTTTTTAGAAAAGTTTAAATTAAAAAGATCAACAAAACAAAGCATTGGTAAAATGTGGAAATGGAACTCTCATATATTACTGAAGAGAATGTTACTTTTGACAACCCATTTGGAAAATAGTTTGGCAAGTTCTTATTAAATTAACCCTGTGCAATCATATAAAGCAACAATTCTACCTCTAGTTTTTTATTGAAGAAATATCTTCAGGTTTCTTCATTCACTGTAAGTGAATGTTCATAATAGTTCTATTCATTTTATTCAAAAACTGACAACCATTCTTATGTCCATCAAATGGAGAATGGATAAGCAAAGTGTAGTATATTCATATGATGAGCTACTACTAAACAATGAAAAGGAACAAACTATTGATCCATTTGACATCTACAAATAGCTGAACAGTGGAAGCCATGGGCAAAAGAGTATATTCTCTATTGTTTATAAGAAACACTAGAAAAGACAAAAAATCAACTGTAATGTCAGAAAGCAGATCAATATTTTCCTAAAGCCAGGGTTGAGAAGGATTGATGGTTTAGGACCATGTGGAAAATTGTAAAAATGGCCAAAATATTAAATACCTTGATTGTGGTGATGGTACACCAGTGTGTGCATTTGTCAGAATGCATTAAACTGTATGTTGAAAATGGATGCATTTTAATTTCTAAAAAATTAGTTCCCAATACAGTCGATTTAAGAAGCATATTAAGCAAATAAAAATTTCAAAATTGAGTAGTGTAAGCTATAGTAAGATGGAAGGGCAACAAGTAATGGTATTACCTTGAGGAGAAAAGGTGACCTTTATGTGCATAGTTAAGGTAGTAAAAGTAAAATTAACATTGAAGAAAGTAGACTGATTTCTGTCGAGGTTACACTTGAGTTTTCCTCTAAGGATACTGACAGAAATGAGAAAGGCATGAAAATTATAAGTGGGAAATTGGCATAATGCATAGATCAGAGAATTGTGACCTTTGCTATAAATAATAGGGCTTCACTGATAAGCAATTGGTAGGTAAATTGGAACAATAATAAAAATAAGTAATAAAAAGAAAATGTCTGGGCACCGGGAGCTGAGTTTTGACATTTACTATATGTGGGATTTTGAAGAAATATCTTAACAAAATTTCTTATAATTCTGTTTTCACAAATTAAATTTTAAAACATGAGGCTCTGAAATTATGCTATAGGAGTACTTTAAAGATTAAATTAGATGTGTCTATGAATTGTTGGGCATGATGCCTAGAGCTCTTTGACCCTAAAAATGTAATAGAATATAAGAATAGCTTTCACTTTACTAATGAGTATTGTAAATATAGTTTTTAATGAATATTTAATTTGTTAGATTATTCTAATTAAGAAAATAAAACAAATGATTAAAAAATATTATGTAATAATGTTTCCTGAACCAAACACTAATGTTAGTTGCTATGGAAAAATATCTCAGAAATTATAAAATATATATGACAGTAGGTTTAATAATTATATATTAAAATATTTACTTAAATGCAATGAGGAATTATTTATTATTCATATTAAGAATGTTATTTAGGACATACAATGATGTGCAAGTCCTTGTAAACAGTGAAAGTTATAGGAAAAAAACAATATTTTTTTATGATGAAGATAAGAACCAATTATTTTCCCAAATATTAATGCATTTAGTATGCCCAAAAATTACATAGATAAGAGATGCAATTTAGAAAATAAGTGATAAACTTAAAATGTAAGAAATGAAATAAAAAGAACAACCATCAAAAAGCCAAATGAGAAAACCAACATAAAATATTGAAATAAGTGAAACTGCAGAACAAAACAAGGGTTTATTACATGCAAATACTGATTTATTACACAATTCATCCTTCTGTTGAGAGAGAGGAAAGAAAGGAGAGGAAGTGGATGGAGGGAAAATGATATGTAGAAATTCAAGACAGAGAGGATTGAAATGGCTTGTGTAGTACAGCAATTGCTACAAAACTATAGATAGATTCACAAGTAAGAAAATGATGAACACTCTCATCAAACATGATGGCCATCAGGCATGAAAAGACAAAGTAAAATGAAAAGCTATGTCATGAGGGGAGCAGGAGACAGATGAAATAGATGAGAGAAGAAAATCAGTTTGTTGAGAAGAAAGAAAACCTGGATACTATTTCAAAAATATTCTCAATTCAGATTTTTGAATAACTTAGATGAAGACCTTTTGAGGCAATAAGATTATCAGAAAAAGGAGATGATGCATATAATACACAATTAATGGCTGAGAACGAACAAAATATAACCAAGTAAATGTGAAGGTCTAATTGGCTTTATTAAATGATTTATGAATCATGCAGCATTCCACCCAGTAACTAGAAGGAGCTGCAAGGGGTTGTACAAAAATGGAAGGTTATTATAGGAAGAATCCTGGGGCAACGGAGCTATTAACAATAGAAAAGAAAGAATTACTTTTAAACAAAATTTCTTTTAGGAGAAGGGACCAATAAGGGTTTTTATCATGTAGATTACCTCCTCTTTCTATGGGGGTTGGAGAGGGCCCATGTGACAGATTACCTTGCTAGGATGCTTGATCAGAAAATTCCAGACTGGTTGATTAAAATTATATTTCTAAGAAAGATTGAGGAAGCAATTAGGTCAGGTGTTAAATCTAGTTTTGGTATCCTGGGCTTTAGTACATGTGATACTATTTTGGGCCTGTGGTTTTCTCTTTAAGACGGCTTATCCCAGAAAGGAAAGGGACATCAACAAAAGCTTTCCTTCTATTATGTAAAGCCATAAACATCCTTCTAAATTTTAACAAATCAAGTCACATAAAGTTATATACAGACAGTCCCCACTTATAATGTTTCAACTTATGATTTTTCAACTTTATGACGGTGTGAAAATGATATGCATTCAGTAGAAAAGTACCAATTTTGACTTTTGATCTATTTTTCAGGCTAATGATATGCCATATGATACTCTCTCCTGATGCTGGGCTCCTGCAGCCAGCTGCAGCTCCAGTCCCCAAGGGAGCATAAGGGTAAACAACAGATACTCTACAGTGTAGTATGAAATGCATTTTCAGCTTATGATGGGTTTATTACAATGGAACCCCTTCATAAGTCAGGTAGATAGATTTGTACAGACGTGAACCAAATAGACTAAATTAGTGCAATGACCAGCTCCTCTCTCTCATTTGAGTCACACTGGCTCTTTCTACAGAGAAACTGAAATAGATTTCAGCTAAGGGAGATTATAAGATAGACTGGACTGCACAGTTGTCTTTGATACTGAAAACTCAATATGGTCTCAAGATTATTCCAATGCTCTGTTCCCTAAGTATTCCTTAAAACCAACAATTAAGAGAGGAATGTTGTGAACAAGCTTTTGGGCATACACCATAGATGTGTAGAGCAGACAACAGGCTTTTAAAATGCAGCTTACCTTGCTGTACACAAGTTAATCCTTAAACATTTATGATAAATTATATTTCGTAACCATTTACTGATGAATTAAATTTCATGTTTTTTTTAAATAATATATTTTATATACTGTAAAGTCAGAGATCTTTAACATTTATTTATGACAAATTTTACTTTTTTCAAACATATCTTCTTTATACATCTGGATTTTTATATATTTTATTAGACTTCCCAGAATGGAACATATTTGTTAGTTGAGAAATATTAGACTAAATCAACAATTGCACACGTTTCCTTGACTAAGAATCACAAAATTATTCATGGTTGGTTCAATGTGTGTGAGGTATTGGTATGCCCAGGTCTCAAGTCTTGCACAAGGGCTTTCTCCGGGGTTCCTCTCCCTGAAGCCCAGTGTTGGGCTCCATCCTGAAAGATGAGCAGCCACAGAGTCTAAAGATCTGAAGGGACCTGGCCAGTGGCCTATGGAAATAGGGCCAGTTACCCTGATGGTACAACTCGATAAAGGGGTACTGGGGGATATTTCCATGCTGATGTATAGAGAGAGTTTTATCTCATTCATTTCAGTTCTGAAGACTTGTATGGGTGTAACCGGTTAATGTAGTAATGTCCTTCATTTGTGCAATTATATTCTCAACCAAATACTGCTTATTTCAAATATTTCAAAAACATGCTTGTACATGATTCTTTGTGCTCATTTGTGACTCTGTCTCTAAAGTATTTATTGAAATGTAGGGGTATTTTAATCTCCAGAAGATATATTCCTTGCAAATGCTGTACGTATTTGATTTCAATCAAGGGTGTGTGAGTGAATTATATGGCAGCCGCCCCATAAACTACTAATTTGCATGTTATTTTTACATAAATCATTTTGTTTTAATGCATCTCTCCCTGACCACCACTGAGATTGAGTATCATTATCTCTTATTATTTCCAGGAATATTTTAGGCGCTCAGGAAAAAAAAGAATCCTTTGTATATTATATGTCATAAATATTTTCTCCCACTTTGTAATTTGTCTTTTAATTTTTTATAGAGTATTTCATAGCACAAGAAGTTATTTGGTGGGGGGGGAGAGCAAGAAGTCTTGATTGAATTCCTTTAATTTCATGTAATATTTATACTTCTGTGAAAATTTTTCTCCTTATATGTTTTTGGAGTTTTTGTTCTGGCTTAAATATATTCAAAATTAAATTATATATATATATATATATATATATTTACATACATATATATGTATATATGTATATATATATGTATGTGTGTGTGTGTGTATATATATATACACACACACATACATACACACACATACATACATATGTATATATATTTAATTTTTAATATTTTTAAGCCAGGACAAAAACTCCAAAAATTCATAAGGAGAAAAATGTGAGATATATATATATATATATATATATATATATATATATATATATATATATATATGTGTGTGTGTATATATGGAGGTATTTCTATTAAAAACACTACTTTATGTCTGTGCATTTAGCAATAAACAAAAAAAACAGTTTTTGAACTCAAAAACTTAAATACTATGTTATTATATACTATGGTAGGCAGAAAAAATGGACCCTCAAATATATTTATGTTCGAATCCCAGGAAACTATGAATATGTTACTTTAAATGGCAAGAGAGACTTTTCAGAAATAATTAAGTTAAGAATCTTGAACTAGTGAGATTATTTTGGATTACCTAGATATGTCCAATATAATGACAAGGCCCCTAGTAAGCGAAAGAGGTAGGTGGAAAAGTCAGAGGCAGAAAAAAATATGTGGATATGCAACCGGTAAGCAGAAGTTAAAGTGATAAAATTGCTGGTTTTGCAGATGGAAAGTGGCCATGAGTTAAGGAATGAATATATCCTTGAAAAGTTAGTTAAGGCATGAAGCACAAACATCCCTCCCTTGAGCCTCCATAAGGAGTACAGCTCTGCCAACAACTTGGTTTTAGCCGAGTGAGACCTATTTCACTTTTTTGACCTTCCAAATGGTAAGACAATAAATTTATGTTGTTTTAAGTCACTAATTTATGGTAAGTTATTATAGCAGCAATAGGAAAATAATGCACACACTAAAAATAGGCACGTAAACAAATAATCTCAGTAGGTGTGTGCTTGAGGAAGAGGAAAATGGGTAAGGTTAAAGAGTAGGTCTATCCAATATGGTAGTCATTAGCCATTTATTGTAGCAGAAAAGGAAAAAGGGCTTTTGTAGACAACTGGCCTCTTTGACCACAATAATGCTAATATAAATAATAATTGTTCAAGAGGGCGACATTACCAGAAAATCCAAGGCAAAAAGCATAGAATAACATAAAGAGTGATATGAAATTTTGATTAAATTTGTTCCATTCAAGAGATTAAAATGATTGTAAGCACTGGAGAAGGTAATAACCTGATTTCCTTTAGAAACTAAACCGCAACACAATACATAAAAAGCTGACAAATTCAATATACATGTATGGTAAAAGATGTCAGAAACAAAAATAACTGTGACAGACTGGGAGAAAATATTTGCAACATATGCTACAGCTAAAAGATGTTATCCTCAATATGTAAACATTCTTATAAATGGAAATTGAAACAAAAGTAAAGGAAACAAAACCCAAGTAGAGAAAAGAAAATATATGCAAATGAATGAACATTTTATTAAAGGATAACAATTGATTAATAAATATATGAAAGGTTGTTAATTCTAACTTAAATCCTAAATCTACATCTAAAACTAATACTTACTCTAATTTTATGATTACTCTAGGCTGAGAGAAGGCAACTTGTACTATGTCTAATAGTAAATTTCTAGTGTCTTTTTTTTTAGAGCACTACACATTTTTGTATAGTATTTTATATCAGTACATGTTTTTCATAAATGTATGTCACACTGTTTGTTGTTATAAATAAAGAATTAAAAGCTGAAAATATACAGAAGTTAAAAGCTCAGTTCAAAGCGTTAAAGAATCTGACTATATAGTGCCTAATTTTCAAACCTCTGATAATTTAGCCTTTTAAAGTGTTGAATTCACTTTACCTTAATTTAGAGTCTTTAATTTTTTACTTCTTAAGATTACATGTCTGCCTTAAAGGTCAAGCCAATTGTTATATCATTGCATGACAGATTTTATTCTTATTTTTAACATTAGTTATCTCCTGTATTAATAACTTCTAATCCCTTTTTCCTTTGTACCTTCCACTTGATCTTTGGGGAGCCCCGTTATCTTGTCATCTGCCTGAATTTCATTGTCATCATGTTGCTGCAGTATGTCCAATCTCATCTCAGAAATGTACCTTAATTCTTAACTTCAATGACTTCTTTAGTTTGACTTCTTTTCCTTTCTGAAGCTGTGCCCTGGGTCTGATGTTGACAATTATTCTGCTACAATCACATCTATATCATGTTTCCTCATCAGTGCTGCAGAACCGATCATTGTCCCAGTCCATGTATCCCAAGTCTAATTATCTTATAGTAATCTAAATTGAATTAAATTTGTTATCTCTTGGCACAGCCAACCAAATAGGAAAACATTGTGATAACTTCACTATGGTAGATATAATATTAAAGGGGGGAGAAAAAAAAAGCAAATTTCTTAAAATTAAATTTGAAATGTATCATGGCAAAAACTCAGACACATACCACTAAAAAAGTAGAAGCATTTAATGATTTTGTTTAAGTAGCATTTTTGTATCTTGTGATTCTTTTCATCTACAAAGTAACCTGCAGTGCTGGGTACTATATCTCTCTGATTTTACAGAAAGCATTTTGAAGCTATTTACATTGTGTACCTATAAAACCCCTCAGAATGGCATGTTGTAAATATATGTCAGGAAAACAACTTATCTTTATGTGACCCTAAGCATTTCAGAAGAGTCATCTGCCCACATATGCTCTATTCAATTGATTTAACTTTCTAAGTCAATATCTATCAATATGTACTTTATAGAGTGTTTATAATAAATCAACTGGGGAGTTTTCCAAATTTAGTACCTGGTTTTAGCACCTGCCCACCTCCCCATGTTTCTGATTCAGTAGGTCTAGAGTAGGGCTTGAGAATACCCATTTTAAAGCATCCCAGGGTATTTCCTATGCACGTTGACATTTCAGAGCCATTGAATTACCAGAAAACTCATTCAGTTACATAAAATATCAGTCTAGCAATTAAGTTCACAAACTCATCCTAGAAAAAGTGCTGCATACCTCATTGCTGAATATCACTATGTCACCTTCAAAGTACTCCCCTTGGGAAGCTATGCACCAACAGCAGCACCTAGTCTACCCTTAAAAGCAATTTTGGAACTCTTTTTTTGGAATTGTCATTAGAGCTGTCATTGTATTACACTTGATGTCCTGAATGTCATCAAAATGTCTTCCTTTCAATATTTTCTTTATTTTCAGGTAAAGAAAGAAGTCACTGGGGGCCAGATCAGGTGAGTAGGGAGGGTGTTCCAATACAGTTATTTGTTTATTGGCTAGAACTCCCTCACAGGCTGTGCCGTGAGAGCTGGTGTGTTGTCATGATGCAAGAGCCATGGGTTGTTGGCGAAAAGTTCGGGTCATCTAACTTTTCACACAGCCTTTTCAGGACTTCCACATAGTTAACTTGGTTACTATTCTAGTTGGTACAAATTCATAATGAATAATCCTCTGATATCAAAATGTTTAGCAACATCATTTTGACTCTTGATTTGGACTGACGGAACTTTTTTGGTTGTGGACACTTGGCTAACTTCCATTGTGCACTTTGACGCTTTGTTTCAAGGTCGTATTGGTATTCCCATATTTTATCACCAATGATAACACGGCCCAAAACATTGTCTTGTCTCTCCAAAAGGTCTTGGCAAACTTCAATTCTCCTTTGCTTTTGTTCATCAGTGAGTTTTTCTGGGACCATGTTTGCACACATCTTTCTCATGCCAAGATTTTCAGTTAAGATTTTCCTAACTGTTTCTCAAATGATGTTTAATTGGCCTGCTACGCTTCTCACAGTCAACCAACAAATTTGATGCACAATTCGATGACTTTTTGCAATGTTTTCTTCAGTTCTGCTCATTACTGGCTGCCCTGACCTCTCCTCATCGGTGACACATTCTCTCCCCTCAGAAAAACATTTAATCCACTGTAACTCCCATTTTCTTTATGGCATTATCCCCATAAACTTGGACTAATATGTCCTTGATTTCACTTCCACTCTTGCCAAGTTTAACAAGAAATGTAATGTTTGTTTGTTCCTCTAATTCAAGCTCAGACATTCTCACGACAGCACACAAAAACATGCAACAATAATGAACACCACTCAGCAAGACACCGCCACACGTCAACACGGATGCAGCTGTGAGACACTGATATACCAAGGTCATGAAACCTTATTGTCCAGCGATGCCAATGTAAGTGCACAGTGACGAGTTCGCGAACTTAATTGTCTGACCTCATTGTTATTTTCAAGGCACAAAACAGACTATTATTATTGTATAAGGGGGTAATATTAGTCCTTCTATTATTATTATTATTATTATTATTATTATTATTTTACCAAAAATAAGATAGATCTTATATGTTAGTAATATTATAATGCGTAGAATAGAACAAGTCCTTTTAGGTAGTCACATGGCCTGTTGGTATGTGTGATATCCTTAAGGAAGTGTTGGGTTTCCACAAAGTAAAATGTTTGTGAGGAGCATCTTCCTCACTTTCTGTACATTGTATTATAAGACACTTTCCACATAATGAGTTAAGTTGGCTTACAAATTATATTCTCTAGTTTTCACTGAACCAATATTTAGAAAATGGAAAATTGACTTAGTCTTCCTACAAAGATACCAGTAACAAAGGAAAATAATAAATATTTCAGAATATATTACCTCTTTAAAAAATGGTAGCACCAGTGTTTCTTATTGGACAATGACATTAAAAAAGAAAACAAATGCCCAATGACAATTTTTCAGAAAATAATGAAGTTTCTTTTCACATTTCTTACTGAATAATGGAGGACAATGGCTGTGTACCATCCCTGAAATTTTTGCTCTAGTGAAGCAGTAAATTTAGCCAGAATAATACACAGAAAACAAAATAGAAAGAAATAAAAATTCATTCTTTTGTCAATATGTACTGTTGACAGGTCCTAGAGTTTATTATTGATGATTTAGTGAAAAAAGTTTCAGGAAAATTATGCACTGTGGGACATTTACTGTGAAATTGCCTGACAGTCCAGATACTCTTACTGTGTTTCACTTTATTTTCTAGATTTTGTTTTACAAACGAATACATCAAAAGGTGTTTTTTGTAACCGACCAAAGGAAAGGTACAATGGAAAATGTATGTCTTTTAAATTATTCTTTTAAAATATTTTGGGAAAAAGCTAAATATTCTAGACTATGGGTACAAAGATCATATCATGCATGCATTTCATTTACAATATTTTTCAGAGAAAAGCTATTGTTCCTTTAATTAGATGGAAATGAGAGGTGCACACATTATACATGCCAACATCCATGTCATTAATTTCACAAAATGAGATACATGTATAAAATGTATAGTGGGACTTTTTAATATTTTACAAGGACATGGAAAATAGCTTTGAAATTTTTTTAACCACAGAGAAGTATGATGGTTATCCGTGGCAAAGAAGTTAAAAGTAATTGAATTTAAATGAGTGGCACTTTTTTTTTACAACTATAAGTACTAAATGTATTGACTCTTTTTTGATGATAACCATCTATTAGTGGCATTCCAATTGGTAGATGTTTTAGAAAACATAAACACAATCTATCCTGGTAGTGCCAAGTCCATAATTTAAAAGTAAGTGAGAAAATGTTTTGTGAAAAAAACTTTTGAAATATGAGTAGTCGAATATTTCCCGACGTTTTATGATTTTTGTTACCTAAAATAATTTGTGTATTTTAAAACAATACATTTAAATCTATACTTCTAAAATGGTTGAAAACATATTCTAATCTAAAATGTTTCAATAGACTTTAAGCCATGTGTTATTGATATAAAATACATTTTCCAATTGGTTTATAAGAGCTACACCAAAGAAAATAGGATTTTAACCTCTCAGGTTTAACAAAAGTCTTTAGATACTTATAAATACAGATTTTAAAAGTAATACTTTTAAGTTAAGCCAACACTTCCCTTCTATTTGTGTATATTATATATCTTTGTGAACTCTCATTTTCAGGTACTATGGCTAATACAAGCAAGAATCAAAAAACAAAAACAAACAAACAAAAAAACTAAACTTAAAAACAAACCTTCAAAACATTTTCTCAATATGTCAAGCCTGAATTTTCAGAAATAATAAAGCAAATGCAAGAATATTGCTATATAAAAATATAAATTTTCTATACTGTAGCAAAGACCCAAGGTGTTATAAAATTAATACTTTAAAAAATCTTTTTTAAAAAGTAAAGTTTATTGGGGGTGACAATTGTTAATAAAGTTATGCAGATTTCAAGTGTACAATTCAGTAATACATCATCTATATATCAAATTTGTGTTCACCACCCAGAATCAGTTCTCCTTCCATTACTATATATTTGATTCCTTTTACTCTCATCTACCACCCCCAACCCCCTAACACTCTGGGAACCACTAAAGTATTGTCTGTGTCTGTGAGTTTTTGTTTCTTCATTTGTTTGTCTTGCTCTTTTGTTGTTTTCAGTTTTATATACCACATATTAATCAAAAAAATCTCAAATTAAAATGTTACTTATTTTATTTTGACACATACTTATACATATTGGTTTTTGTTTTTTTGTATGTACTGTAAAAACTATCAATAGAATGGGGTATGTATGCTCTATTGTAATTAAATAAATATGCATATATTAGGGAATATGTAATTTTTTTTTACTGACAGATGCATGTTCAAAAAGTGTGGAGACCATCAGCGTAGTTTACTGTGCTCAGGAGGTAACTCCTTTAAGTCGCTCATTAATCTGAGAGGAGTTTGTATAGGAGAACTGGATGGATTGTTGTTATTAAAACCAAGAGAAAATCAGTGATGCACTGGTAAAGTTTTAAAAACAGGATGGGGTGGGAGGAAGCTCTGATTTGCAGAGTTTGCTGATTTCCTTAATGAAAAAACTCCCACAGTGGCTGATTTCATATCACTAAGAGAGCACCATGTGGAGCTGGGAATTGATGTGCTCAATCAGCTCCTGCAAACCAGTAGAAATTGGTCTAGCGCTGAATAAAGGCCATCTCCTGTTGGTGAGGGATTATTCTACTCTTGTTTCTCAAAAATAATATGTGGAATTCCAGCAAAAATCTTCTAATTCTCCCATTTCCCTATAATATTTAATGAGTACTCTGAACATGTTTGTTCAGTAAATGCTTCTTTCTAATTCTAATCACTTTCATTTCCACATTCTTAAATATAACAATGTAACCTATGGATGCACAAGTTCTCTGTGCATGTTTCAAAGAAGAGAGGGTAAAATATGGGGAGTGAGAAAGAAAGGAGGGAAGGCATACCTCTGCAATAAAGAAAGAGCTATTTTAATGCTATGTGGAGATTTTTTTTCCCACAGAATTAGCTTAAATGGTTGAGCAAGAATTACTAAGAAAACCAAGTTTGGCATACATAAACTTCCCTCCATGATAATTGTGCAAGAACGCCTGTAAAAATACACACACACACTCACACTCACACATCCTTTGAGAGGTCGCTATTAAATGTTTTGAGTAAATTCCCTCAGAAAAAGACTGAAAGGACTTTATTCTCATGCGGAATCATATCTATTCTAATGTTTTTCCATTAAGCAAATATGATTTTTCCTTTCTCATTAAGATCAATTTAGAAAAGACCAGAGTGTTTGATTAGTGATAGATTCTTCTTCAATACACTGCTCACATACAAGAATCAATTACACTTGGCTCATCCAATTCTTAAAAATGGTTTTAGATGGATTTATAACTCCAATCTATTTGTCAAATTCCTTGGTCATTATCTCTATGATTACTAAACAGGACAGCATTGTATTTAAACAGTTTAATATTCTAAAGTTCAAAAAAGGATAATTAAACAAACACTATGCAAAAAGGTACTTAAAAATATCATTCTGACTTACTTCACGCTAGAATATAATTCTACTTATATAAAATAATACCCTTTAAATTATGTGAACAAGCCATAGGCTATATTAATTTTTCTCAAATATTTTAAGTGAAAAGGCACGGACGCTTCATCTTACTAACTAAACCTGCTTCGGCAAAGATAATTAAATCATCATGCCCACCCACAGCTATGCGGCAGAAGAAAGCACAATAATTCATGGATTACTGCATAAATTTTCTCACTGCACTGTTTGATGCCAATTCACCCTCCTCTACTCCATTGTCTACACTGCTGTCAAGTTAATTTTCCTTTTACATCAAATGATTTGCTTCCTTATTTGCTTCCATGGACAGAATTCTATTAAAGAAACTCCATGGACAGCTAAGGTCTTTGACGATATAGCTTGAAATGAACCATTCTTTTAGTCATTCGCTCATCTACTTATTCGTTCATTCCAAAGTGTATTTAAGCTTTATTTACTAAAGATTTCCCAAATATGTGTGACTTCTTAAAAAGCTTTTTTAACAAGTGTTTTAAGTTCATAACGAAATGAGGAGAAAGGTACAGACATTTTGCATATGCTCCCAGCACCCACCCTTGCATGTCTTCCCTCATTGTCATCATCCCCCATCAAAATGGTGCATTTCTTACAACTGATGAACCTACATAGACACATCAGAATCACCCCAATCCATAGTGAAGCTTAGTGTTCACTCTTGGTGTTGTACATTCCAGGGGTTTGGACAAATATATAATGACATGTACCCAACATTATAATAAAATACAGAGTATTTTAACTGCCCTAAAAATCTTCTGTGCTCCACCTAGTCAACCCTCTCCTCTCTGTACCCACCCACAACCACCCATCGTTTTGCTGTCCCCAGTTTTGCATTTCCTAGAATGTCATATATTTGGAAGGTCACCGTATGTGGAGCCCTTTAAGATTGGCTTCTTTCACTAAGTGTATGTGTATAAGATTCCTCCAGTTATTTTCAGAGCTTGATAGCTCATTTCTTTTTCATGCTGAATAATATTCTATTATCTGGATGGAATTATTTCCATAATCCAATACATATTTTTGATCTCCTTTATATATATCAGATATGTTGCTAGGCGTTAAGGGAAAAAAAACCTGTGTACCTGGTAACCATGTAAAGAACATCTTTATGTAGCTTTTACTTAGGATGTAACTTCAAGCCCATTGAGGAAAGGAACTAATTCTTGTTTGCAACTTTGAGGAAAAGGAAGATGATGCAAGCATATATTTTTTTAAATGCTTATAAATGTTTGTTCCTGCTAGTATGGTGATGCTTACCATACAGATAATGATGAAATTAATAGATAAAAAATGGGAAATACTCACAAATTTACCAATAACAAATCATAAAAAGTATTAATAGCTCCCATGATAATTCTGATATCTTTACAAACCTAAAAGATAAAACCTTTATATCTGGATAAACTAAAAACAATCAATATTGCATTCCACATGATAAACCTTATAACTGCAATGGTCTTCCCAATCTCGATGCAATATTACTCAGGACCATGGCTAATGATTCTTGATGTCTCACCTTAGATGTCACTTCTTGAAAATAATCTCTGTAGTATAGGTTAAGAGGCCCTTTCAGTGTGCTTTCCTGGGCTTACTCTCCATGGCACTTACAACCATATATTTACTTATCTCTATCCCCCATTAGTGTCTAAGACCTTTAACATTTGGAATTTGTCTATCTTATTCACCACTTTACTTCCAAAACTTAGTACAATGACCAATACATAGTATAGTTAATAAATGTTTCATATTTACATTATTAAATATTAATAATAATGGTAAAATTGGGATGCCAACATTTTAAGGGTCACATTTATCATACATCTAGTTTTTGCCTAGATGATAACAAAGTAAGAGAACACTGCTTTCTGTTCCAGTGATTTTTACATATATATGAATATATATATATATATATATATATATACACACACACACATATATATATATATATCTTCTATATTTCATTTATTTGTCTGTATTTAAATCACCTGGTTTTTAGTGGTTGTTGAATACACATTAACAGTGGTAATATCAACCTTCAATTAATCACCTGTAACACATATTTACACATTTAATATTCATTCTTGAAACAGGGAATGAGTTTGATCTTATCACCTCTGGTTTGCTAGAAAGAACCAACATGTGGCTTAGAATATTTTAACATTCCTGGCAAATACTAGACTCAAGATGGGAATTCAAGTTTGTTTAGGAGTCTTCCCAATATGTTACTCCTATGAGTAAATCCTAGCATCTGACTCACCACATTTTGAGTTACATTTAATTAAATTAATTGTACTTAGTATACTCTGCAAGTGTACATTGTATCTTAAATTTATCCAATAAACCCATACTATGTATTAGCTTTATCTCAAGTATTATGCTAAGTATTAGAAACACTCAAGAAGCTTATGGACTAATAGGAATTTAAAGCAAGTTATGAGAGTAAGACAGAAGTAAACACCCCATATTATGGGATTCCTCCGAAGGTCATTTGGCCCAGATTTGTGAGGAGTCCAAAAACTTAAGCAAATGACATCTTGACTGTATCCTAAAGTCCATATGGGCATATGAAGAGTTACTAATATATTTTGTTTATAGACTATGTTTTGATGAGGCAGACATTGAGATTGGACAAGTAATCAGGGATCATACGAGTATAGCAAAACACTCTATGATATGCTTAGGCAAATGGAATTTACTTTCAGAGAAACTAAGGGCCTTTGATATATTTAAACAAGTGAGGATTTGAGAAGATTTTTACATTAGGAGGATTACTCTGACTTTAATGTAAAGAGTGGAAGTGTGGGGCTATTGGAGCAGAGACAAAAGGGGTTGAGCTAAAGTAGAAGCTGCTAGATAACCTAACAAATAATACATATGATAACGACTTGAACAAATATGGTGCAATAATGATCTTTGATAGATGAAGATATCATGCCAAAAATGTAGAACGAACAGAACTTAAAGAATGGAAGGTTGCAGCCCAAATTTTGACTAGAGTGTTTGAAATATATGATGTTGCCCTTTGACCAAAAGGTGATGTTGAAAATGCAAGCTAAATAACACTAGTCAATGCAATAGATAAACACTGAGTTCTCAGTGACTAAGCACAATATATATTTATTTATACTTCATAACACAGTCCAATGTGAACATTCCTGGTTGAGGGAAATTCTGTGTGGTCATTCAGAACTTCAAGTTGAACTATCTAAGTGCTGTGGGTTTTCTGCAATCAAGCAGCAGAAAGGTAAACAGAGAGTATAGAAGATTACTCATGGGGGTTTTATATGAGTGAGCCATATACCAGCTATCATCCCCATCAATTCTAATGTAATTTATCTAGTTATAACACATGGCTACAACCAATGGTAAATAGAGTTGAGTTATGTGTCTGTAAGAAGGGAACACAGGTTTTCTATAAGACATGATAGGTTAAGCCTCTGGGAGAAATAGGTTTGTGCACACACACAAAAGAAAGATTGATTTAATTTTGGAAAATTTAGAAGTGTAATTAATTTCTAAGTAGAGATGTCTGGCAGTATATTAAGTACATAATCTTGGATCTCATTAAATAAATCTGGGCTAGGTAGTCATCTGCATTTTTTAGCTAATTAAATCTATATTTTTCCAGATATTGAAATGACCTTGTATAGACTCCTAAAAAATACTGCACTCTTAAGGTACACTTCCAGGAAATGAGTAATGCAGGAAATTGTGAAGGAACTGCCAGATAAATATGAGGGGAAAGTAAAACAAGAAGTTTTTATCAATAAAAAAAAGGCATGATCTTAAACTGAGAGTGAAGTTGTCAGTGTTCGTTGTTAGATAGGTCAAAGAATAGAAGGCAAGGAGATTAAAAACAAAAATTATTGAAGGTAAGTTTCAAAAGATGTTATCATCACTGAGTATTTCTTTGTACTAGAAATCATAGGCCTATCTCAAGAAACAAGAAAAATTACAAATAAACAACCTAATAATACATCTTAAAGAACTAGAAAAAAAGAAAAAAATGAAACTCAGTCAGCAGAAAGAAGGACATAATAAAACTTAGAGCAGAATTAAATGAAATAGAGAACAAAAATGATAGAAAAAATTGATGCACCAAAAATTTGGATCTTTGAAAAGATCAATAAAATTGTTTAACCTCTGGCTGGACTCACTAAGGAAAATAGAGAAAAGACAAATAAAATTAGAAATGAAAGAGGAGAAGTTACAATGGATATTACAGAAATACAAAGGATCATACAAGAATACTGTGAAGAACAATATGCCACCGAATTCAACAACCTAGAAGAAATGGACAAGTTCTTAGAAATACGTAACCTTTTTAGACTAAATCATTAAGAACTGGGAAATCTAATAGACCAATCAACAGTTAGCAAAATGAAACGATCATCCAGACCTCCCCAAAAGAAAAAGTCAAGGACCAGATGGCTCCACTCATGATTGCTACCAAACATTCAAAGATAACTGTTCTCATCAAACTCTTTCAAAAAATTAGGCAATACTTTCTAACTCATTTTATGAGGCTAACATTACCCTGATACCAAAACTGGTATGGATAATACAAAAAAAAAAAAAAATTACTGACCAATATCTCCGATGAATACAGATGCGAAATTCTAAACAAAATTCTAGCAAATAAAACACAACAATACATTGAAAGGTTATACATCATGATCAAATGGGGTTCATTCCAGGGGCACAAGGATAGTTCAACATATGCAAATTGATCAATATGATACATCACATAAACAAAATAAATGACCAAAATCATATGATCAGGGTGGACGGGTGGCTCAGTTTGTTGGAACGTGAGCTCTCAACCACAAGGTTGCCGGTTCGACTCCCACAACGGATGGTGGGCTGTGCCCCCTGCAACTAACAACCGCGACTGGACCTGGAGCTGAGCTGCGCTCTCCACAATTAAGATTGAAAGAACAACTTGACTTGGTTGGAGCTGATGAGAGTCCTGGGAAAAACACACCATTGTTCCCCAATAAAAAGTCCTAAAAATACACACTGTTCCCCAAGAAAGTCTTATTCCCCTTCCCCAATAAAATCTTTTAAAAAAATCCTATGATCATATCAATAGATGCAGAAAAAGCATTTTATAAGATACAACATCCATTTATGATTAAAATACTTTAAAAAATGGGTATAGAAGGAAAGTACCTCAACATAATAAAAGCCATATATGACAAACCCTCAGTTAATATCATATTTAATGGTAAAAAGCAGAGATTTTCCTCTTAAATCAGGAACAGGACAGAGATGCCCCTTTTCACCAGTGTTAGTCAAACATAGTGTTGGAAGTCCTAGCCAGAGCAATCAGCCAAGAGAAAGAAACAGCATCCAAATTGAGAATAAAAAAGTTAAATTATCACTTTTTACAGATGCTATGATTCTTTATATAGAAAATACTCAAACCTCACCAAAAAATTATTAAAAACAACAAACAAATGCACTAAAGTTTGAAGATACAAAATCTATATACAAAAATCTATTGTATTCCTATATACTAACAATGAAATTTCAGAAAAAAAAGTGAAAAAGATTTTCTTTTGCAATTGCAACGGAAAAAATAAAATAGCAGATATACATTTAACAAAGGATGTGGAGAACCCATACACTGAGAACTATAAGTTGTTATTATAAGAAATTGAAGAAGACACAAATAAATGGAAAAATATTTCATGTTCATGGATTGGAACAATCAACATAGTTAAAATGGCCATATTACTTAAAGAAATATACACATTTAATGCAATCACTATTAAAATATTAATGGCATTTTTTAAAGAAATAGAACCAAAATATCAGATGTGTATAGGATCAGAAAAGACCCCAAATAGCCTAAGCAACCTTAAAGAACAAGGCTAGAGGTATCACACTCCCTGACATTAATTTATACTACAAAGCAACAATAACCAAAATAGCATGTATAGACAGAAAAACGGACACAGACCAATGGAATAGAATTGAAAACCCACAAATAAACTTAAATATAGGCAAATAATTTTTGACAAAGAACCTGAACACATACAATGGAGAAAAGACAGCCTCTTCAATAAATGGTGCTGGGAGAATTGGAAAGCCACATGCAAAAGGATGAAGCTAGACTGCTATCTGTCACCATGTACCAAAACGAACCCGAAAGGAATCAAAGACCTAAATATAAGACCTGAAACAATAAACAACATAGAAGAAAACATAGGTACTAAACTTATGGACCTTGGGTTCAAAGAGGATTTTATGAATTTGACTTCAAAGTCAAGGGAAGTAGAAGCAAAAAATAAATGAATGAGAACATATTAAGTACAGCAAAAGAAAATATCAACAAACAAAGAGGAAACCAACCAAAGAGGAAACCAACCAAATAAAGTATTGCAAACAACACTTTTGATAAGGTGCTAATATCCAAAATATATGAAGAGCTCATACAACTCAAGAAGAAGAACAACAACAAAATAATCCAATTAAAATGGACAGCAAACCTGAACGGACTCTTCTCCCAAGAAGACAAAAGGCAAAAATATATACAAAAAAAAAAAAAAAAAAAGCTCAACTTTACTAGGTATTAGGGAAATGCACTTCAAAACCCAAGTGAGATACCACCTCACACCTTTTAGAATGGCTATGACCAACAAAGCAAGGAATAACAAGCATTGGAAAGGTTGTGAAAAAGAAGGAACCCTCATACATTCCTGGTGACAGTGTAAATTGATACAATCACTGTGCAAAACAGTACAGAGTTTCCTCAAAAAATTAAGAATAGAATTACCATATGACCCAGCAATCCCTCTTCTGGGTATCTACCCAAAAAATCTGAAAATATTTATCTGTAAAGATATATGTCACCCTATGTTCACTACAGCATTATTACAGCATGGAAACAACAAAAGCGTCCTTCAATAGATGATTGGATAAAGAAGATGTGATATGTATATACAATGGAATATTACCCTGCCATAAGAATAGATTAAATACTGCCATTTGTGAAAACATGGATGAATCTTGAGATTATCATGTTAAGTGCAGTAAGTCAGAGAGAAAAAGTCAAGAACCATATGTCTTCACTCATATGTGGTATATAAAACCTAAAGCAACGAATGAACATGACAAACAAACAAAAACTCATAGACACAGATAAGAGTTTAGTGGTTACCAGACGGTAATGGGGAAGGCGGTCATAGATGAACGTAAAGGGGATCAAATATACGGTGACGGAAGGAGGACTGACTCTGGGTGGTGAGCACACAATGTGATATATAAATGATGTATATACAAGGTGGTGAGCACACAATGTGATATATAAATGATGTATATACAAATGTACACTTGAAACCTATGTAATTTTACTAACCAATGTCACCCCAACAAATTTAATAAAAATTTTTTAAAAAAGAAAATACATAAGGATTACAGCCTTCATGAATCAAAAAAAAAGAGGTAGCAACCAGTCTTCAGATTTACAACATTCCACCTACACCGTATTCCTCAGAGAGATGTGTGCAAGGCAGCATCATTAAGCTCTCCTCTGGGAGGGGAATGATAAAGTTATTTCCAAGGAAGAGAAGAAACATGGATTTTCACAAAGTGTGGCAGCAACCATTCCATGAATAATTGATTAAGCCAGAAAAGGGTGGATTTTGAGAAAGATTTTACTGTATGCCAAGATATAGTTTTGTGAGCATAATTATTTGAAATGAATGTAGAGTGATAAAGATACACACACACACACACACACACACACATATATTCCATATGTGTTTGTGATTATCACAGTTTTCTAGTTCTTTTTCCATTAAACGCTGGTAGCAAAATAATGATGTCCTATATATTATACTTGCATAATATTAATAGAAGGTGATTAAAATAATTTAAAATATTGAATAAAAAAATTGCAAAGATTAAAACAGATTTTTAACCTTTGTTTTTCATTATCATTGTTCTGGTATAAAGAAATACATTCCTAAAAAGTTAATAAGGATCCAGGGTAAGCTTGTTGAGCTTGATTTGGAATGCACTAAGAAAATTAACACATGAAGCTCCAATATGTAAATACCTTACCACTTAGGAAAATTTATTTTTCTTAGTAGTTTGTTTTAGGCAAAATTGCAATTAATAATAATAATAATAGTAATAGTAATAATAACAATAATTACAATAATAAACCATTTAATATCGTAGATTAGTTATGATGAAAATTGAAGTTTTTCTTCCATTGGCACTGCTCCAGATAAATCAGACTCCGTGCTAAGTACACGTCCAGTTCTAAAATTTTGTAACTTGATGACTACATAAATATAGTTAATCAAAGAACTATATATTTACATGAAATAAAGTGTACATTTGGAAAGGCCATCATATTTTGCTTTTCGTTTCCTTTCCTAAGAACTTTGTATCATGGAACCCAATAGAAGATAGGCACACAATAAGAACCTATCA
Organism: Rhinolophus ferrumequinum; assembly: GCF_004115265.2. NCBI lineage: Eukaryota > Metazoa > Chordata > Mammalia > Chiroptera > Rhinolophidae > Rhinolophus > Rhinolophus ferrumequinum. Next base: position 4,660,922 of record NC_046285.1, on the reverse strand, counting down.
ACTGTTTGTCTGATTTTGATTCTCTACTAAATTTGAAGACTCTTTTTTAAAAGAGAACAAATAGGCAGGTAACCTGCCTGGAAAATTTCAGGTTTTCAACTACATTAGGCATTTTTAGAATTACTGTATTTTGCTTGAATGACATTATACTAATCAGGAAAACATGAAAAAAAATGTGTACATTTATGTCGAATTGAGAAGTTTTCCTGACATTGACAAAGTATAATAGAAATGTACATAACTGTCTCCTTCAATAAAATTTTACCTGACAAGCCTGCACGAAAACCTTTTTAATTATAATTTTTTCATCTAGCTGCTTTGAAAAACCAAAAAAGAGGAAAGAACAGTGAAAATGGGTAAAATGTCATCACTTCACTATGGAAAGACCTGAGTAGTTTTTGTATTAGAAAATTAGGTACTGTACCTTTTATTGTTTATTCCTTTATTTTTTATTTTTTTAAAGATTTTATTGGGGAAGGGGAACAGGACTTTATTGGGGAACAGTGTGTATTTCCAGGACTTTTTACTGGAGAATAGTAGTGTGTTTTTCCCGGGTCTCATCAGCTCCATCCAAGTCAAGTTGTTGTCCTTTCAATCTTAGTTGTGGAGGGTGCATCTCAGCTCCAGGTCCAGTAGCTGTTGTTAGTTTCAGGGGGCGCAGCCCACTATCCCTTGGGGGAGTTGAACTGGCAACCTTGTGGTTGAGAGCACACGCTCCAACCAACTGAGCCATCTGGCCACCTGGAAGCGCAGCGGCCGCTCATTGACTTCATTCTAGTAGTCGTGCTCTAACCAACTGAGCCACCCATCTGCCCAGGTCCTATACCTTTTAAATGGCTTTCATTTCTTCTTGTAACACCAGCGAATTTACACACACACACACACACACACACACACACACACACACACACACAGAAGAAATAATTTTATGACAATTTCCTTGAACTTTAAAGTCTCATTTATCACACCTGTGATTCAATTTTAGCAAAGTTATTGGTCTTAGATTTATTCTTTCATTTTCTTTTTATTATTTAAAACTTAATTTAACATTTACAGCTATACTGAAGCTGTATACATCTCCAATTTGTATCCCACTGCCCTCAGATCATTCTTAACTTCTTTGCCTCTGTGAACCCTTGAACATCTGAAAAAGAGAGTAAAGGGGAGAAAGAGGAAAGTAAGAGCTGACAGCAGAAAATAAGAAAAAGAAAGAATAAATAGGAAATAACATTGACATAAAAGGCTAAGGAAAGAAAAATTCCCTAACAATAACCTCTTTCACAAGTGAAACTTCTCTCCATCTCTTCCACCTTTTTCTCTATGAGGGGTGTGACTGTTGATGCTGATTCTCTCTAATTTTAAACAATAGCTTCTCTTCCCTTGTTTTTATTATGAACAAAGTGTTCATTATGCTTCCGTGAGCATGGGATCATTGGTTTTGGAAATATCGGGATTCAAATAAATAAACATTTTTATTTTCATGAGATCCATTATTGAATAGAAATGGATGATTACCTTGCATTATGCTTTGCCTTCCCCTAAGGTGGGCTCTGGGTTGTAGCACTGATTAGGGAATGTCTTAAGTTGTCAATCTAACTACCTTCTTGATTTGGTTGCAACAAAGGAGTAAAGAGGTGCATTGAATTGCCTTTCCTGCACAGACATGAACTTTGACTCTACCTGAAGGTTCATACTGGGAGAAGAACAATTTTAGAAAATAATATAAATAAAAGCAAGTCATTTTTCCTGTCTCAGGTATAAACATCATACTTCTTTCAGTATTCACTTCCTTTTTAATGTTATAAGTGTTTCTCAAATGAGTTTTGTTGATAGCACATCACTTTCCTATAATGATGAGAGTCCTGTTTATATTAAATCTACTGCCCATAAAATGCCATTGTCCCTCTCACTTTCAATATGCACCCACCAGCCCATGCCAATAAACTAAGTTGAATTTAAAATTAACTATTTAAAATTTGCTGCAAGACATTAGATAACAAATTGGTAAAACAAGAACAAAATTAATTTGGGGTTACTATTATGTGTTACTCAGTCAATTTTACAATTTAAATACATTCAGCCTTATATCTTAGTTCTTTAGACAGCAAATACTTAGGTATATAAGATGTATTAAGTTTCCCTTCCTCCTTTCTGCAGAAAATTGCAAAGCCTAGGATCACAAAGAATGTACGGATGTTGAATGTTAAATGACTCCTCTGATTTTTCCAAGCCTTTTTCTTCAATATTTCATTTAGCATCTCAGATGAAAAATGGTTTCATGGCAAACATTACTACTTTATCAGTTTTCAGCATAATAAGAACTTTCCCAGAAAATAATGAACATTTTTACTCTCATAAATTGATATCACCATTTATGAGGGAAACATACTCTCTAAGAAAGGCAATTTTCTTTTGAAATTCGCATTTACCTCTAATGTGTCCATCATCATATTATATACTAGTCAATGGTAATGAGACAAGAAAAGAATTACAGCTATTATATTTTAAATGTAAGCTTATTAAAACAATAAATATTGATATTAATTGGCATCACTTAAGGCTTTTCATCATTTTTTCCCCTTATTTCAAACTAGATCCATGGATATAAATTCCTCAGGATTTATGTCGATTGCATTTTTTTCTTAGTATAACAATTTCATTGTGTTACAAAGGCTGCAATAAATATATATACATATACATATATACACGTATATATGTATATAGCCATGAAGGCACTATCAAATAAAAGAAAATAAAATCCATATTGTTGAGGAGGAGTAGAGGGTGTGGATGGAAAATGTGTTAATTGTGCAATAGAATTATGGGATTTTTTATTTAATTGGGGAATATTGGGGAAGAGTGTGTTTTTCCAGGGCCCATCAGCTCCAAGTCATTGGCCTTCAATCTAATTGTGGAGAGCCCAGCTCATGCTGGAATTGAACCGGCAACCTTGTTTTTGAGAGCTCATGTTCTAACCAACTGAGCCATCTAGCCACCCCTTTGGAAGCTCGGTGGCAGATGGTTGTCTTCAATCTAGTTGTGGAGGGCACAGCTCACTGGCCCATGTGGGAATCGAACCAGCAACCCTGTTCTTCAGAGCTCACCCTCTAACCAACTGAGCCATCTGGCCGCCCCATGAGGATTTTTATTATAAGTTTTTCTTTGACTTTTCTGAATTGGATGAATTGGGACTTCTTCACAAATCTTACTGAGACACTAATCATTCAGTAAATCTTATCAGTAGAATACTTTAAAATATTTTCTTAAAACTTTTTTTTTTTTTTTTCAGAAAGATAGAACAAACTAATCTTAAATAGTCAGGTACAGGTCCATAAACAATATTACAAAAATGCTGTTAATTTTTAATAGGGAGAAGATGCCATACTGAGGAGATTTTATACTTGTTTTTGTTTAAATGTTTCTGGTGGTATTGAGACCTGTATATCCAAAGAGCTGGTTTATATCTTACTGAATTACTGAATTTCCACTGAAGAAAATTTCAAACTTTATAAAACAGTAGAAGAACACTTGTTTCATCCACCCATTCACTAAACAATAGTTATTGGCTCCTCTCATCTGCCAAATAACTTTTGTTGACTCCTTGTTACTCACTTTGAGTGCTTTCCACCCATTTTTTAGATATCTCTAGCTCCTTTTATACATTCCACTTTTCTCTGATTTGTTTTATCCATTAATTTGCATATGCCAGCATGAAGTCATTCTTAACATGTCCTATGTCATAGACACTACCAGTGCTGTTTCTGACTACTTTAAACTAGCCTCCATTTAGGTCATTGGCTTTTTGTCACCGAACCTGCCCAGGCAAACTCACTAAATTTACTTCCATCCCTTTAGAGATTTTTTTGTGACAAAATTCCTTTTGAGATATAGGAAGCCAAATCCTACAAAATAGGGTGGAGATCAGGACATTTATGTGGATTACTAATAATGTTCAGTATTAATGAATCTTTATGTATCAATTCGTGTTACCTTGGATTTGTCAGAATTCCTGATCTGTTCTGTTCTATATTTTTATCAGTGCCATTAATGCAAGTTCAAAATGCATGCTTAACAAATTTGAAGGATACATTATACTTGGAGTGGTGACATTTATTGCTAATAGAATCTCTGATAGTATCATGATACAAAACTTCTTTAAGAATATGAAATTGCAATTAAACCCAAATGCATATTTTATTTGGATATGTACTTCAGAACCGAATATAAAATTTCTAAGAAGAGTGGGTGGGTTAGGTAAGGCTCAAAAGGAGAATTTGAGAGAGAGAGAGAGAGAGAGAGAGAGAGAGAGAGAGAGAGAGAGAGAGAGAGAGAGAGAGAGAGAGAGAGAGAGAGAGAGTTTTGGATATTAGAAGACAATGAGCACAATTAAAGTTAGCAATTTAAGATGCCTTATTTTTTTAAATGGTTACCAAAACAATTTATGCAAATTAGGCTGCATTATTGAAATTATGATTCAGGAATTCACGAAGAAATAGGGCTTCTTTGCAGTATTCTAGTTAGCATACATTTGAAAATGGGTAGAGAAAAAAATGGAATGAATTCAGCAGAGTTGCAATAAAAGGCATTTAAAACTATTTGGTTCTCTTTTAAAGGGTTTTGTATAGCAAGTAGGGATGCACTTTTTCTGCATTACCAGAAGAAATGAAACCAGGAAAAGTAAGTAAAAGCTTCTAGAAAGGAGATGTTGATTTATTTAAAAAAAAATATTTTTATACCTGTCTGCATTGAAGAGGTGGCCTCAGTAAAACTAAGTTTCCTGATCTGTGAGTAAATTAATGTTAGTCTGGATAATAACTGGTCATGTTTAAAGATGAGGGGAAGCAGAGTCTGCCACCTCAATATATACTTCTTTGGGACACTGACTAATTTAAACTGTTATTTTTAAGAAGCAAAAGACTGAAAAACAGCAACAACAACAACAACAATAACAACACTTGACCTTCCCCCTAACTGCCTAAGAGGAATTTAAATAGAGCACTTGCTCCAGGAAGGGAGCTATCATCACAGATAACTGTAGTTTACTACGAACTATTGTGTGATGGACAAAGAGGAAGCTAGCAAGGCCTATTAGGTCAAAGTCCTCTCGGTGTCCCCTTGTGAAAGATGGCCCAGCAGACATTTATTTACCAATCACTTGCTTTTCCGTCTCCATGTGAATTGCCTTCTTGTTGTTTTAAGTCACAAACCTCAACTCTTGAACCCCCTTTCTCCTTAGCTCCAGAATCGCATATAAACCTCAACTGCTTAATGTATCCTTGGGCCTCAGATTCTGATGGCACCCCCTCATATACATCTGGAATAAATTTTGGACATTTTCTCCTGTTAATCTGTCTCATGTCAATTTGATTATTAGCCCAGCCAGAAGAACTTATAAAGATGAAGGAAAATTATTTTTTGACCCCTGCAAAGGCCATTAAGGCATTAAATGCATAAAATGGCTAAAATAAATTTTATAATTTCTACTGAGTTTGTAAAAGTCTGAGATCTCAGTCTTTCTGCTAGTTAAAAACTCATAAATTTAATAAGTTTTTCCCAGTGTGATTTTGAGCTACTTTAACTGGAAATTTCTTGCAATAATATCCAAAATATGACCCTAGTAATTTTTTATTAGTTTCCGTATCCTAGGTTGGCTGAAATTACAAATGACCTCAAAATTTTAGTAGTTCATACCCAAAAAATAATAAAAAAATAAAATAAGATGAATGATTTATATCTCATTTATTCTCTATATCCATCATTGATTGGACATGTTCTCTGCTACACTTGTCTTCACTGTAAGACCCAGGCCGAGACAGCAGATGTCATCTTTAATATTGCTGGTTGCAACAGAGGAAAAGAGGACCCTAAATACTCTTCATACCAGCAATTGATGCACTTGTCTCAAGGCCCAACTCAACCACAGTTAATTAAACATAGTGATGCAATGTGCCCTGAGAACAAAGAACAGATATTTGATGAAATTCAATAATGACTACCACAAATGGTTGTAAATATCACAATGGGTTTGTTGGAGAATTATGAACACTGACTTTTTTCCTGTAAGCCCTGCTCTTAATGATTTTAGACCTGGCAGAAATGGGCTTCACTGCAGATAGTCAATTTATGTGAATCTAAGGAGAGTTATATAAAATTGATCACATTTGAGGTTGGGAGATGTGAATTAAATGGATATAGTTTTAAGTAAAGAAAAATAAAGAACATTTTATATTTCTGTCAATTGCTTATTTCAGTTCATTAGATATTATGAATACAATTGAAGATGGTATACTTCACATTCTGAAATAGTCACTGTCTCTTTTCATATAATTAGTATTTTTGAAAATAAAGAGAAATGAGATAAGAATGTAAATTATACTGTATAGTCAAAATACTTAAAACAGAAGAATTATTATATTATTTTTTAAGGAGTAAAGATGCTAATCACTTATGATAAATAATATTGATATTTTATGTTATTACTATTTTGAATTCTTCTGAGATTTCAGTCATAAACATTCTTACTGTATTAAACGCCTCATCACATCATGCCATTTAAAAATTCCTGATAAACAGTTATTCATCAAATTAGACTATGCATTGAATTTAACACACTGTTCAGAATGATTTTCAACATGTTTTTCCTTCATAAACCCATTACAAACTTGTTTTTCACTACGATTATATAATCACCAATGCAGCTCTACTTAATTTTTCTATTATAAGAGTTATTTAATAATGCTGATTTTGAAAACTGTGCTGATATCCCCTAGCATTATGAAAACTTAAGAAATATATAGATGGGAACAAACTGCTATTTAAATTACACCAGTTCTTCAGGGCAGACTTTTTTCTTTCTGGTTGAGTTAATTCTGAACTAAGACTGAGTTAGCAAGAATGATGAACACAAATGTAAAATATGTATGGAAACAATAGTCTATGCTTGACACTTAAGCTCAGCGTGAATAAGGAAAGGATAAATTAAAATAATAATGAAAATACAGCTATTCTCTATTTTTTTCTCTTTGTTATTTCTTTCCCAATTGTTTTTAATGCAATTCCTCTCTGTTCTTTAATGGAGGTAACTCTTTTGAGTAACTGGCTCTTTTTCCTCTAGAAGGGAAGTATAATAGGTGTAATCAAGTCTATAAAGGGGGGAAATAGTAATAAAATGAAGGGGGGAAGACAATAAAAGGGGGATAAAGAGATGAGATTTTTAAAGTAAATAAAATTTTTCAAATGAAGTTATTTCCTTTTAAATGGTAAAGAGAAAAGAAATAAAACCAGTGGTTTAGAATTGACTGAAGACTTAAATATACCAGAACACTGCGACCACTGTATTAGCATAAGTCTAAATACACACACTTCACACAGCTGTGAGTCCCTGCTGAGAGAAGCTATGCTTAGAAGTGTAACGGAGGAAAGGAGAAAGAAGATGAACCATTTTGAAAATTACTAAAAATTACTGAAAATTACTAAAGACAAAGGAATTACTTTATAAGCAAACTAAAAGAAGTCATATTATTTCTATAAATTTTCTCCACAATATAAAACATTCATTAAGTTTTCAAAATCAGTACATTTTAATGGAAACAATTGACCAAAAATTTCACAGAATTTTGAGACCTATGAAAACAAAGTTTAATGAGAAAAAAAATAAATAAAATATTCCATCAATATATACCTTATTATGCAATTAAAGAGTGGGAACAAGAGCAACCAAAATTCATTCAGTTTTGTTCACTGTCTTCGTCTTTAACAGTGACTCAAGTTAAGTCTACAAAAACTTGGTCAATATAGATACATTTTGACATCTCAGATTAACTTAGTTTAGTTTGATTTAATTTATATTTTAAACTGACACTGAATACTTCAGGAGTCCAAAAATTTTGTCTGTAAGAGTTTTAATCTTATATGATAAACTGAATCTTTTTTGATGACAAAAATATTTGTGAAAATTCAATATATATATATATATATATATATATATATATATATATATATATATATATATATATATATATATTGAGAAACAGGTAAGAGAAGAGTGACTACCAAAAAGCTCATTTAAAAATTTTAATGCATAGTTTAGCTTTCTCCTTGGAAATATTTGCTGTGGATATCATATTTGCTTTCAGGCTTGATTTTATTTTTCAGGTTTATGACATTAAGTTGTTTCAACCACTTAAATTTACAGATTGGCATAAAGATGAATTTAATTACATTTTATATAAAATTTTTTTGCTGAATTTTACAGAAACTATCGTTCAATAATCTTTAGCTAAAATACTGATTTCTTAAACTAGCACTTTATTTAGTAATTTTAACATACAAATGGCTTGCAGTAGCTATTGAGTCATACACAATGAGACACAAATATCAAATTATTCTGTGATTTACTTCTGTATTATTGTTGGACAAATTTTCATTATAAAAATAAAGCCTGGGGATAGATTATTTTCACACAAAATAAAATTATTGAGCATTATTAGTAATTAGGGAGAAAAATGATTTCATAATTACATTAATATTAACTATATTTCTTAAGAAGTGTTTAGCAGATGAAATTTTAATTTTTATATTTCTGTTTAATATTACATTTTCTGAAATTTGAAAAAAGGGAAAATACACAAAGTTAGAAATTTTAAAAATATATAATTTTCCCTTTTATCTCCAAGCTCTATGTCTTGCAATTTATTTATTTTATAAAGTGTCATTGAGATATAATTTACACTTTATTTTTCATAAGATGCATCCATTCAAAGTATACAATTCAATGCTTTTTTAGTACATTCACTGGGCTGTTCAACCATCACCATAATCTGATGTTACAACATTTACACCCTCTCCCAAAATGTACACTGTACACATTAGCAATCATTCACCATTCCTCCCTCCCTGAAGCCCTAAGCACTCACTTTCTGTTACTATAAATGTGCCTATTCTGTACATTCCATATTTAACAGAATTATATAATATTTTTGTGTGTTCGACTACTTTCAATGAACATAAAGTTTTCAAAGTTAATCCATGTTGTAGCATGTATTTCATTTCTTTTTAATATTGAGTAATATTCCATTGAAGGTATACACCACATTGGACTTATCCTTTCAATGACTGATGGATATTTAGTTGTTTCCCCTGTTTGGCTATTGTGAAGAATGCTGTTATAAACATTCATGTACAAGTTTTTGTGTGGATGCACGTTTTCATTTCCCTTGGAGATATATATATATATATATATATATATATATATATATATATATATATATATATCCTACCGGAAAGAAACTGAGTAATATGGCAACAATTATTTTGTGGAACTGCCAAAGAGTTTTCCAAAGTGGCTGTCCCGTTATACATTACCACCAGCAATGGATGAGGACTCTGATTTTCTAACATTTTACCAAAACTTTCTTGTCTCTTTTATTATAGTTATTGTACTGGGTGTAAAGTCATGTCTTATTGTGGTTTTGATTTGTACTTCCCTGATAACTAATAAAGTTGAGCATCTTTTCTGTGTGAATATTAGCCATTTATATGATAATTATTTAATGTAAAGAGAGAGCTTGATGAAAGACCCTAGAGAGAGCAGTTAGGGCACAGATTCCGACTCCATAATATCCTATAAACTGACTTTTTGTAAAACAATTAACTGTCAATATCTGAGTATCATGACTTTAAAGTTGAGTTAAAATTAGCATCTGTATTATTGGATTGTTGCATGAATTAAGTGAAGTTACATAAGAGCATTTTTGATATTACCTGAAATCTGGTGTATTTTCCAATAAACATCAATTTTTATAACCATCATCACTCTTATTATCAATATCAATTTATCAACATCATTCTCCTAAAAATATTCAAATGAAATCATTAAAAATCTGATTTAGACAAGATTTTTTTCCTAAGGAAATTTCAGGGAATCAGAATATTCCTAAAACAGAAGATAAAATGATTTTATAATTTAAAAATATCACATATCATTTAAATTACAAGTACATATGCATTTTCATCAGTATGCATTACAAAATAATACTACACAACACACATGCATTGCAGCATAGTGATTAATTTTAAAAAATAATACAAATTATGGCAGTTTGAATTGAAATCAAACATATCTTGATATTTCTTTTTATTTTCTAAGCTTATGCTATTTGAGATTAAGAGTATAGAAAAAATTAAATTTTGACTATAATTTTCAGTTAATTGCTTCTTTTGTACTATAAGGCAAGATCTACAGGACCCAAAGAAGGCATTTTTGACATCACTTTATATGTGTGATATAAATCAATGATGTTATGTGTGATGTGTTAGTGACATGCCAAATGATTCTATTGTAATTTGACCTCACATTTAAAAAAGAAGCATTGTGTTTTCTCATTTTCAATACATTAAAAGTGGGTTTCTTTTTCTAACAAAGCAAATAAAAATTTGAGTAAAATGTTTCTCAGCTATGAATAAATGAACTGTATCCTTGAGAAATGAAGGAATCAGGTTGGATTAATGTTAGCATGACACATGCACATAATTAACTCCCCACACAGCACTTCAGCACTGGAGTGGGCTTTCTTATGGGTTAGAAGAAGATGGACATTTAACAATTGAGGCTCCAGAGACTGCATTTTATTGGTCTCAGGCTCTGTAGATAAAGTATGAGTCTTTCTGAATGGTTTTGCTTAAATATGTAGAAAGTTATGTGTTATATGAATCCTTGGTTTTGTAGTCTTCTCACTGTAACCCAGTTCAAAGACTACACAAATAATGTGAACCAAAATTTGAAGCAACTCTCAAATATATAAACAATCAGAAATATATGGTAAGATGATTTGCCAAAAACAAAACTGACTAGAGAATCCTTAAAATATATAAATGGCCTAGATTATATGGGGGAGATCATTTGCCAAAAATTAACTACTAATTAAAAAAAAAAAAAAGCAATGATCTATGGGAATGTAAACCACAGGCTTTGCACATATCATGTCAGAGAAATTATGGCTCTGGTAAAACTCCTCAAGCACTGTGGCTAAGTATAGTTATTAAATTTCATGTTATTGAATCATGTAATGAAGGTGATTTTGCAAATTTGCACTTGCAAAGGGAAAAATATTAATGTTTTTTCCCACAGGTAACAATGTACAATACTTTCATATCTTTATGTTTAGAGTCAAGTCTACAACATCTTAAAGAAAATTAATTACTGCTTGGCCAGAGGCATCACTGGCTGCAAAGGCGAACTTACTTTGCAATGTTTGCAACAAAGGAACAAACTTTACAGATAAAATTTACACTGTTGGGACTTTTGTATAAAGCCCAATGAATATTTTAAAACTAAACCCAAACATTTTTTTATTTTTGTGAAACTAATAACCATCTGTTCCTCATCTGTCAAAAAAATGACAAGGAAAATTAGATAACTGCTATCAATAAAGCTCATGATTCAAAGGGGAGTTATTTACTATCATGAACATAAATTCAAAACTGCATCCTCTTGCTGTACTGGCATTCTCCAACATTCCTTATAAAAGGGAATTGGAGAAAATTACATCAGACGTCTTTGTATAAGCAATAGAACAAACCACTGAATTCAGAAAATCAGTATACTACGAAATAGAAACACTGGATGCCCCAAATTAGTCCTCCATTAAAAATTTTGAGCAAGTTACTTTATTCTTCAGAAAAAGAGTGGGTTAACTAATTAGTTTATGGATGGAACATGTGATACCTGAAAACCTATAGCTATCACAGTAAAATGTAAATTAATCACTAGAAGTCATCATTAGGAAAACCTGTTCCAGATTTCCTGTTATGTAAAGCAGGTCAATTGGTGAGAGGAAAAAAAAAAAAAAGGAGCAGGCCACCCAAGTAAAGAACTCCCTGAAATGTTCATATACACGTGAAAAGGCAAGCCCAAATAAGAAGCTGATTGCCTTAAAATCACTCCTCCCCACTGAATATAGATCAGTGATTCCATTCAATAAGGTGGTAACACTTATTTAAGATTTAGGCTTCCTGGATGCGAAGGATACAAACCCAAGTTCAAAGTTTCTACAGTAACCACTTCCATAATGGAAACTTTATTTTCTAGATTAATTTATACAGAGTAATGTTTTTCATAATTAAAAAAAAGTGTGTGTGTGTGTGTGTGTGTGTGTGTGTAATAGTGACTGTATAGGCAGAAATGGGTCAACGGTCTTGTTACTTGACAGAAAAACCAATTTTTCTTGCCTGTCTTTTTAGAATGCAAGGTTCATGCTAAGGGCAGAGGTTAGAATTAGATTACTGTACGAACCAAGAGGTTAGAATGAGATTTGCAACTTTTTTGCTGGGGAGATTTAGACACATAAAAGTCATGGTGTAAAAAATATTAAATTGGAGAGGAGGAGATCCAAGATGGCAGAGTAGGTAAACACTACGGCTGCTTCCTTCTGTGAACACATTAAAATTACAACTAAATTATAGAAAAATCAACCAGGAGAACCATCTGAAGTCTGGTTGAACAGAAGTTTTATAACCAAAGATATAAAGAAGAAATCACACTGACTCTGGTAAAAGGGGCAGAGATGTGGAATGGGCCCCCACACTTGTGTGTGGTGGATGAGAATCAGGAGGGAAATCTTGGCCACAGAGGTTCCCCCTCAGAGTAGCTAGGGACCCCAGCCCCACACCGACCTCCCAGCTCAGAATACTGGTGTTGAGAAAAGGAGTCCCCACAACATTAAGCTGTGGAAACAGTGGAGATTCTGACAGTCCTGGTGGGATGGAAGGCTGCAGGAAACACAGGCATCCTCTTAAATGGCCCACACACAGACTCATTTGCTTGCAGGCACTCACCTTTCACTCCAGTGAAGGGATGGTGACTTGGGGTGGAGGGCATCAGAGGCATTCAAGGGACAGATGGAGCAGGGCTGGTGGACAGTCTCCATTTTCCCAGGGTGAAGTCCTGTTCCTGAGCAGCCAACAGGCAGGAGCCATCTTTCCTATATTAAGCCCACCCCCACCAAAAGCCAAATCTGAATCTGATTGGCTTGGTGAGGTCCACTGCTCCACTGGCTGACTCACTGAGATCCTGCCCCACCCAACTCTTTCAACACAGAAGGCACTTTCTCAGGAGCAGCCAGCTCCACCTGCATTGCACTATTCCTTGGAAAACTATCAGAGTCCCTGGGCCATGGGCAGGTGGCAATTGGCCTCAGTGTGCTCTGAGACTTTTGATGAGTAGCTCCAGGCTCAGCACTGGCACCAAATCAGAATTTATATTACCCTGGTGACAACTCGTCCCATTCTAGTGACTCCCTGAGACCCAGACTCACCCAGTTTTCATACTAACAAGACTTTATCAGTGGCTGAACCTTAAGGGAGATAGCAGGTGGCAGCAGGCCTCAGGGTGTTCTGTTTTTTTTTTTTTGCAGAGCTACCCGAGGCCCACTATTGCTGGCAGATGTCCTCGGTTTGCAGTGTGGCCTCTTCCACACACCTCCAGATTTCCCACAGGCAGCAAACAACTGCTAAGCATTTTGTAGTTCCTACCAGGTGCACCCTGGCCAGTCACAATCAGTGAGTGGCCTGGCCTGCAACAGAGTCCCACCGAAAAGACCCCAGAACCGACAAAGTTGGAAGTTGGCTTCAGACCACAGCAGAGCACCACACAGTTAGCCCCACAAGTGGCACACACAAACAGTTGTCTCAACAGGCAGCAGAGCCCACTGGAGCAAATCCCACTCAGTGGGGTAAGCCCCCAGCACAGCACCATGTTAGCTGTGGACGTGCTTAAACCCCACAGCCAATCAGCCTGATGGTCAATTCCACCCACTGATATGCCAATAGCAAGTGCAAAAGGAGGGTACACACAACCCGCACAAAGGACATTCCAGGAGCACCTGGAGCAGGTGGCCAGGGAGATTGCACCAGGGCCCCACAGGTCACCTACTACATGATACTTGGCCAAGACTAGAAGACATAGAAAATCTACCTAATACATAGAAACAAACATAGAGAGGCAGCCAAAATGAAGAAACAAATAAATACATCCCAATGAAAAAAGATAAGGAGAAACTCCAGAAAAAGAAATAAACGAAAAAGAGACAAGCAACGTACTAGATAGAGTTCCAAACACTGATTACAAGGATGCTCAAGGAACTCAGCAAGAACTTCAACAGAGAGATAGCAAGCATAAAAAAGGACTTAGCAACTATAAAATAGAACCAGTCAGTGAAAAATACAATAAGTGAAATGAAGAATGAACTACAAGGAATCACCAATAGACTAGATGAAGCAGAGGATTAAATCAGTGATTTGGAAGATAAAGTAACAGACAGCAGTCAATTGAAAGAGCAAAAAGGAAACAGAACTCCCCCAAAAATGGGGATAGTTTAACAGACTTCTGGGACAGCATCAAGCACAACATGCACATAATAGGAGTACCAGTGGGAGAAGAGAGAAAGCAAGGGATTGAGAACCTATTTGAAGAAAAAATGACTGAAAACTTTCCTAATTTGGAGAAGGAAATTCATACAAACCCAAGAAGCACAGAAAGTCTCAAACAAGATAAATCCAAATAGGCTCACACCAACACACATTATACTTAAAATGGCAAAGGTTAAAAACAAGGAAAGAATCCTAAAAGCAGCAAGAGAAAAGCAGTTAGTTACCTACAAGGGAGCCCCCATAAGACTGTCAGCTGATTTCCCAACAGAAACTTTGCAGGCCAGAAGGGATATGCATGAAATATTCAATGTGATGAAAAGAAAGGATCTACAACCAAGATTAATCTGTCCAGCAAGGCTATCATAAAATCAAAGGATAGATAAAAAGCTTCCTAGACAAGAAAAAGCTAAAAGAGTCCACCACAACCAAACCAGTATTACAAGGAATGTTAGAGAGACTTTTTTAAGACAGAAAAAAAAAGATCAGAATTATGAATAATAAAATGGCAATAGCTATTTATCTATCAACAATTACTTTCAAGGTAAATGGATTTTTCATATTCTTTCTTTGAAATAAGAGTCACCAAAAAGAATACAGTGAACACATTCATTTTTCATTTCAAATTTGGAAATGATAAATTTCACAGTTATGAATAAAACGAACTGAATAATTTGTCATGAAAGAATTCACAAGAATATACAGGCAGGACTCGATACAGGCTTCTTTTGAAAAGAATAATACATTTTCTAGTGTGTGGAAAGGGGCGTTGATGAGAAGAGGAAATCTAGCAAAGCAGTAGTTAGGGCAGGGGTGTCCAAACTTTTTTCAACGTTTTTCACCAAGGGCCATATGCGGTAAAATACACAAACAGCCGGGTCACTCACTCGAGGTGAAGTACGTATTGCCTCACCTGGTTTATTTAAGTAAACTAAATATATTTGTGGAATTTGCTGCGGGCCAATTCACAATGGATCATGGGCTGCAGTTGGCCCGCGGGCCGCAGTTTGGACACCCCTGAATTATAGTAACATAAATGTTAATGAAAAAAGATTCACGAATATATTAAGCAAGAAAAATAACGGAACGACATTGATTCTACAAATAAAGAAGCCCAGTTACTATTATATTCTCCATGTAAGTTAGATTCGATAGTTTTCATAATGAGAATTGGATTTTTTGTTCTTTTTAAAGGAAACCCCAGAACTTCGCCTATGTGTGACTACAGTTATAATAACAAATTAACATTCATTTAAAATATTTATCTTAAAATTACAGCCTGTTATTTTATGTAAATAAATTAGTGCTTTTACTAGTACATATATTAACGTTACGAGAGTATAGAAACTGGGCATTTTAATCATCAATTCTGAAGAGAACTATATAAGAATAAGTTATGATGTTGACATCTAATATTTTTAGCTGCTGAGGAGATTAGAATTACTTTATAGAATAGATTTCACATGTCTGGAAAGATATACAGAAAGAAGACATATCAATATTGCTAGGGTTTGGGAAGAGGGGAACACTGAAGAGTATTACAAAAATGAAATATTGTGGAATAGATAGCTCTTAAGTTAATACAATTAGTGAAAGCCTTTAGGTACCAAAATCAGTATTAAGAAAATGTGAAATATATATGATATAATGGTACAACTTACCTGAGTACACAGAATAAATATATCACTTTTAATATTTATCATCTATGTTGGTTTATAACCCTTTACTACTTCAAAGTAACATGGTGAGAAAATGTCTAATTAATGACACGTTGAAATCATAGTACAAGTTAGATTCATTATTGGGGAAAATTATGCTTATCAAGCTTGGAGATTTTTTAAGTTCTCAGAATATACTATAGGCTCGCCTATAGTATACGTATGAAAGCCTTTTATATATACGTATGAAAGACTTTTTGTGTCACAATTGTCTTCTAAAGAAATAAAATGAAATTTACACTGCAACACCTGGAAAGCTTTTGAAACTCTACAAGAATTCACCATAGGTTAATAAGAACTGAAAGACAAAAGCTCTGCCTGAAGGGCATTGAGGTAACCAATCAAAACTGTTTCCATCAGCAGCTTTATGGACGTCAGCCTAAAGACTTCCTCTAGAGGTGGAACAGCAGTTAATATAAAGCTGTATGGCCTTGGAAAGCTTAGAAGCTGCTAGAACTTCATCTAAGGAAGTGGTTAAGAAGACTGCAATAGCTACTGGCAATATTATAGTGTCTATTGACTTGCTTGGCAAGTGCTTTTCTGCACAGTACAGAGACCTAAGAAAACACTTCTGGGGAAGAGGGAGCAGAGTACAGGATAGGAAG
Organism: Rhinolophus ferrumequinum; assembly: GCF_004115265.2. Classification (NCBI taxonomy): domain Eukaryota; kingdom Metazoa; phylum Chordata; class Mammalia; order Chiroptera; family Rhinolophidae; genus Rhinolophus; species Rhinolophus ferrumequinum. The sequence continues at coordinate 4,644,175 of NC_046285.1, read as the reverse complement.
CTTGGCAAATATTTACAATCCAGCTACAGGTCTTACAAAATGATACTCAACTTCCAAAAGTCTCCGTTTCCTCTTCTGTAGGTGGGGTTAGTCATACCCTTTTGGATTTTTGCGGGACTTGATGAGATGTAGAAAATCGAGCATTTCAGCATATAAGTATTATGCATATTAGAGATGTTCATTCGTTATTTTAGGTCTTTTTTCAAAAACTGCCATCTCAGTGAAGCTTTCAGTGGCCATATCATCTGAAATTTCACACACACCCCGGACACTTCACACCATCAATCCTGCTGTTATTCTCCTTAGAACTTACCATAATGTACATTTAATTACTATTCTTGTTTATTTCCTCTTTCCAGCTCTGTAAGATATAAAAACACAAACAGGGCCCCTTTTCATGTTTTGCGCACTGCTGAATCCTCAAACCTGAAACAGAGACTTCCATATAGAATATAGTCACATTTATTTGTTAAATAAATAAATGGACAAACAAATAAATGAATAGATTGATGAACTAAGTGACTGGTCTGTGACACTAAAGTAATACCTCATTGTGACTGAGCATTAGTATTTTCCAGTCTTCATGCTTTCCAAATTTGTCACTCTCTTCTCCAACAAGGAGAAACTAGTTCCTACCAAGTTCAGTATATTTATGCAAAACTCTTCTTTGAATGAGTGTTAGATAAAATTAAGCCTTCATTGCTGACAAAACCGCCTCGAAGGAAAACAATATGAGAGAAACAAGCCCAATTCTGATGAATGATAGGTGACCTGTGAAAGGGAGAGGCTGCAGACTCCATGGAAGGACTGACTTTTTGTTCTGGACAGAGCATTTCAACCGGTATACACTTCCTCCTTGAATGAAGCCTGACTCATGGTAAGCATCAGGTAGGTATTTTTTGAGTTGATGAATAATAATAACCTGTGACACACAACTCTATTCCTTCCACTGAAGAAGTCTTGCTGTTGTGGCCAAAGGAATGTCTTACGTTTGCATTCTCAACCCTTGTACCCAATCTGAGTAGGTTCATACCACCATCACAAAATATTGTTTTGTACCGGGTTTAAGGACAGGCGCACAGGAAGTTCAAGTAGTGGGCACCTTCCTTCCTTGTTTACTCAGCCAGTGCTCAGGTCTCACATTGGCTTAAATGTTTAGTATAAATTGTCCATTTCAGTCCATGCATGCGGATGAGTTAGTGAGATTAAAATAGGCTCTAATTGAATTAATCTAGCTGCTTCAGAAACCATTTTGCAACTATCTCTGTACTGCATTTGTGGAAAGAGCTGTTCATGTAAAATAATGAATTAATGAAGCTTCCAAAGCAATTTTAGTAATAGTTGTTGCCAAAGACCATGAATATTATTATATTATAGTATTATATTATATTATTATATTAGCATATTGAAGTTATATATTTCTTTTAAAAACTTTATGATATAATAAGGAAGAGAAAAATAGCCTAATTGAGTTTAAATTGGTTTACCAGTATTTAAGACTCAAAGACAAATTCTATTTTCCTGGATAAGAAGAGTCCATAGTGACAACTTTCATTTATCTATCAGTATGCATTTTAGGACTTTCTACTATGTTCCAGACATTTCTAAAATTGAGTTCTTTTAATTCATCTTTATAGTGTTTTACTGTCTGATCTCTATAGAAAGCTGTGTCATTCCTCACTCTGAACCTCATATATGGCAAGGAGGCCAACTCCATGGGGCAGATATTTCATTTCCCACAGGCTGTCTGGGAGCAAGTGCTTCCATCTGGATCAGAGTGAGGATACTTCTTTTGGAATCCCAAATGAAAGATCCTATAATACAATTTAAAGGGCTGAGAAAGGCTCCTCTCCTCATCCCACCCTACCTTTTCTGTTTGTTTGTTTGTTTGTTTGTTTTCTTTTTAAATTGTTTATGTCTCTGCTTTACTCTTCTGCTGAAACATGTAATTTCTGGTGTTTGAATTATCAGAGATGAATTGACTGGACCATTCCAGAGCTTTCTTGGAATTCATAAATATGCAAGCTTTGATTCAGTGTTTTCTAAAAAAAAAAAAAAAAAGTTGTTTTAAATAGCCACAAATAAATTGTCAGCAAATATATTAATTATAGACCTACCCACATACATATTCTGAGTTCAGCCTGTTGTTTTTACAGATTAATATTAAAGCAAATGGACTTGTTTCCATCAAGTGTAAGGTATTAAATGTTTTTATGAATATCCCAGACATTTCCACTCAATCTCTCCTGTCAGCATGAAAAGCAGCACTGTTTCTGAGCTCTACATACTGCTTCGACTCCAATGAGAAGCATGATGCTATCTAAATGTATTCTGTAGAAAAAGAGACAGCAAGTAATTTTTATAACATACAGGGTGCATTTATAAAGCCGTATGTTTTTACAAATCCCGTTATTAAGCAAGACCTAAATTAAATGTTTGACAACTATTTAAGTAACCTGACTTGCTAATGTGATGGGTATTAATTCTAATAATATGACAATGGAAATTATATCACTAGGAAGGAAATTTATATCTGATTCATTTCATTCAAGAACAGCAGTAATACTAGGAAAAGATATTCCCTAGGATTTATAACTAGCTAGAAATGGAAAATCTGTTCAATACTGTCCTATTTTTATTTAAATCACAGTCTCTAATATAGCATGTGTGTCTGAAAAATATCCTAATGAAAACAGGAATACAGGAAATATAATTTTATGGCCAACTAAACGTTATTGGAACATTTTAGACTTATATTCAGGCCTAATAAAGAAAAAAAACATATTTCAGTGTCACATAAAAATTCTTTAAAACCTTCATTTTCACACAAACTAATTAAATATATGCACTGGGGGGAAGTCCTTTAAAGTAAGAATTTTATGCTGAATTAGGAATTATATTCCTATCTCCCGTGTTAACTAGACTTCGTGCTGATTAATGAGTTTGGCATTATCTTCCTCTTTTTTCCTATACTTCTCTCTTTGCATTATTTTAGTATTCATTTAAATAAATATAAGGGATAAGAAAACCCCTCGATCATCTTTTTATTAATATTTATTTTTTGAATATAAAATTTAAATGATTAATTATGTAAAGTACATAAAAAGTTTGAAGATTAAAAAGTTATCTATAGTTCTAATACCAGGAGATAACCATTGTTAAACTTTCATTTTATTTCAGAACTGCATTGAATATTTTCATGTACAAATATTTAACATCACCTATGGGGATTTCAAAAACGACTCTTGAAGTGAGACTACTGTATTAAGAAAAATGTTCACTTATAAGACTCTATTATCTTCCCAAATGACTTTCCAGAGAGATTGTACCAATTTGCCTAACCTACTAAAAAGAATACGAAAATGCTCACTTCTGTCAATCTTGCAAACCTAAGTTTGAACACTATAGCTCTAAAGTTGACGTAGTAAATAAAATATGCTATAGCATTGTTTCAAATGTCTATTTCATTCACTGCTATTGAAGTTGACTCTTTTTTTTTCTGGCAATATGTTTTTCTTTTGTGTATGGCCTCTTCATTTTTGTTTTGGGTATGGTAGAATTTATATTTGTAATTATTCTTTATAAGTTAAGAATACTAATCTTTTATCATTTTTATTAGTCTTCATAATTAAATAAGTAGTTCCTTTTTTCTAATCAGCACTTATTTAATCACTCATCAAACATTTATTTAAGGTGAGCTATGTTTTTATAGCTAATGATTAGAATTCAAGGGTTAAAAGAGAGGTATCGATCTCAAAATGCTTTTTCCTTTTGACTATAGCAAAATTCTCAAAAAAATGTTATGATAGCAGCAAAATAAAGATTAACTTTAATTGTGTATGTGTGTTGGGGATGCACCTGCAGTTATGCCACTTGAAATAATTCAATGGGCAGTAAGTAGAGTTTTGAACAGTAGAGATTATGGTGGAAAGGAATTGTAAGCTGAATGAAGAGCATAAACAAAATCATAAGGGTTAAAAATAGATGATATATTTAGGAAACATATTGTTCAAATATGAATGAAACAGTATTCATATAGAACAATAAAACAAACTATGCATAGAAAGCTAGACTGGGAAAATACTTGGAACAATTTAAATGCAAGTTAAATGGTGTCTGTGCCTTTACTAAGTAGAGACTATTTTGTATCACCAGTGCTTTGAAGCAAATATAAAAGAATTAGGGATGACCAGGGCTTTAAAAATGATAAGGATGGATTGGAAGATGAAAGTGACTGAGGACATCAGTAGTTTAGGATTCTACTGTAATACTTCAAATGAAAAAAAATACAGTATTAAATATTACAGAGGTAGAAATAACAGGATGTATAGAAATAACAGTTTCTGACTCAGGAAAATCATTACCATAACATCCAAGTTTCTGAACCCAGTAGGCTATCAAAATGGAGATTTCATTATTTGGAAGAGAATGCAATAAAGTGGAGAGGTGGAGATGTTCTGCTTTGGGTAGTAACTTGTGGGAAATCCCCCGCTGCTAGTCAATTTCACTGGTATCTATTCAAAAGTCACTAGAGTAGAAATGGCAATTTCCAAAAGAACATTCTCTTTAGAATTTGGAAAAAAAAAAAAAAAAAGAAATAAAAGTCAATTACAAATTTGTTAAGTAACATTTTTTGTTATTTTTCATTCTTAAGGTCATATAAAGGATATTTTTACAAGCAATGTAATCAATTAAAAATCATAATGACCAAATACATGCTTTAAATAATATCTCTCATAGAACTCTTTAAACAGATTTGATCAGATGCTTCTACTCATCACTGAAGCAGAAAAATGTGATCACTTTTTTCCTGGATGTATGAATAAAGATTAAGTTGTTTTGTTTCCCATCTAAATGTCATTTCTGCTCTCCATCCTTCACCTAAACCACAGTTAATTTTGTAGGGTCTAGGAATATTGCCGGACAGTTACATAGGAAGTATTGTTTTTCAATGATGGAAAGTCATTAGTACTTTATTTTAAAAGAAAATCTCACATTTTTGTCAGGTCTGCTTCTCCAAATCCAATATAGAGTATTCACACATGAACTCTATTTACATAGAGAATGTACAAGCATGAATTTTGTGCATATATGATTTTAAAACCTTCTAAAACTTATCTATTGCTCCATTTATTCACTCTTGCAGAGTGAATGTGCTTTAGTAAACCAGAAATGTAGCATAATGCTAGAGACACCAGATGTTTACATCTACATAGGCAAAAATCTGTTTACAAACTGTTTTGTAGCATAGATAATCCATTTGTGCTGCAACTGATTCTTACAAGGCATGTCAAAAAAATTGGCGAGAAAGCTTTTGAGAGGATACTGCATAGCACAATCAGTCTTCTTCTATTGCATTTTATTTAATTCCTCTGAGAATAAAATAAAATATTGATAAAATCCATTAAGAATAGGTTAATTTATTTTCCCTTCCTCTATATTGTGCAAGGTGAGTTTTGATTATCTTCCCATAAGTTTCATTATCCTTTAGGTTTATTTAAATCATCCATTTTAATGTAAGCTTGGAAAACATTTTTTATGTGTAATATATTTTTACACTTGAACATTAGCTACACTTTCCTGTTCTTGTAGCATTAAGTATGAAGAATACACACAAATTTGGGCTTGTTTAACTGTTTTCTCCTTTGTTGGTTCCAAGTCCATTAAAAGTGCTCAAAGCTTCCAAGGGACCCATGTAGCAATAATCCAGTTCTTACTGAAACCCAATTTCAATGACTTTTCCTGCAGTTGACAGTAATATAGCCCTCATGATGACCAATTAGGTATTCCACATAAAATTGCAGCTGCTCAGCAAAGAAAATGATTACTGTAACATCTGGTAATATAGTGATAAGGTTATCAAACAGGAAACTAAATCTTGAAAATCACCTGTTCTTTATTCCCGCTCCTTTCAACTCCCATAGAACTATTAATTCTAGGGCATACTCGTATAAGGGATGAGTCAGCTTAAAGCAAAGAAAAAAAATCAAGCTGCACAATAGTAGTTTATTTTAAATGTGTCTACAAGTCAGGCAAAATATAATTCAAGCATGAATTAAACATTTCCCATTTCCCATAGAACATTGCATTAGTCAGAAATTTATAGGATAATGATATTGAACTCTTTCTCTGAATGCACTGTACAACATTATATATGAGTTAGTATTTAATGTATGTTTGAAGAACGATAATAAAGAAACCCAAGACAATAAGATAATTAGGGATACACATATATAAACATATATAAATATATGTAATATAGTTGTATTTAACTCTATGGGGGAAATTTTATATTCCATAAACAAGTTAAGAGCAATGAAAAAGAATGTAGTTAGATATTCTACATTATACTATACAAGATAAAAATAGATATATTAATGTGTTAAGTATGAAAATGTAAAAAATTCTACAAGATAATAGACTACCAAAAAATATACAATAATATGTTCATGTTCCTGGATAATGGAAAGTATTGCTAAACAATGACAAAAAAGCATGTAACAAAATAATTGGAAATCTTGATTGTGCTAAATTAAAATGTTTAAACCTCCGTGAGATGACACAAAGTGAATGAATACTTAAAAGATCAAGAGACTATACAATATATTAATATTACAGACTAAGGATTAGGATCTTGATTTAAAATCAAATTGCTAAAAATCATTCAAAATAACAATCCATACTGAAAAGATATGTATAGGCAAATCAGAAAAGATAAAATATGAATAATAATGATAATATGAAGAGAAGCTGATCTGAGAAATCATCAACAAGATTCTAGCTACATAGATAGATAGACAGATTTCTCATTAAACTGACAACATTTTTAAAATAAAATTAAACTCAAGAGTTCATGAGATTGTGGTAAAATGGGTAATCTCAATTTAATCCAAGTTGGTGATGTTTTAAATTTTATAGTCTTTTAGAATAAATTTGACAGTGTTCAACAATTTTAAAACATGAATATTCAATAACCCAACAATTTTATTGCTTAGTCTCTTGTACAGAGAATACCTACACCTGTGTTGAAGGAGGATTGTACAGTATTATTCATAACTGAAACTGAAATGTCTCCTTAAAAGATAATGGCTAAATAGGTCATACATAGTCATGTCATTCATATATATATATATATATATATATATATATATATATATATATCACACACACACACACACACACACACACACACACACACACACTGGAGGGTGCCAAAAAATGTATGTAAGTGGACACTTTGGTCAACGTTGCTCAAGCAGTAGTTCACCGTAATCAGAAGTGTCTGGATGCTGATGGTAACCACTTTGAGCACCTCTTGTAATTGCAGAAGTCAAACGTGAGTTTTATTCATCTTTTGTTATTGGTATATATTATTACAAATTTAATACAGTTTCCCTTTCTTAAAATAGTAAAATGTGTATACATTTTTGGCACTATATATGTGTGTGTGTGTGTGTGTGTGTGTGTGTGTACACACATACATCCATATATGTATATATATATGTATGTGTGTATAAATTTATATTTATATAGATTTTATGGCAAGATTATCCAGATATACTGCTGAATTTTTAAAAATTATATGTATAGTGTTTTATGTTTATGTTTGAAAATGCACACAAAAATACTATTTTCTTTTGGAGCATAAATAAATATGGAAAGGCAATAAAAATATGGAATAATGATGACTGGTCTGATGACTACTAGGCAATCAGAGAAGTGAGTAAGAAGGAGGGAAAGCTGAAGACTGGATATTGGTCAATAAGGTTGTCAGCTTCAGCTGTAATGATTTAGTTTACGTAAGGAGACTGCATCTGTATGTGACATATTTTTACGTAACATTTTAAAATATAATACTGAGAAATTTGAACAAAATATGAAACCACTAATACCTTTGAAATTATAGATTAAAGTGGAACAATACCAGCTAGAAAGAAAGAGAGAGAGAGAAAAGGAGGGAGGGAGGGAGAGAGAGAAAAAGGGAGAAAGGAAATATAAAAGCAAAGAAGGAAGGAAAGAAATGAGAGGGAAGGAATAGGAAGGAAGGAAAAAGAAAAGAAGTACATATTGCCTGGCAGGAGAGATTTTCTAATTCTAATATCTACAACATAAATTTGAACTTCCTTGTATCTATGGCAAATATGAAAAGAAAATAAATAAGTATATGAACTTATTTGACTGATACAGAAGGGAACACAAATTAGTTAAATTATTTTTCAAAATGTTTCCCACTCCCAAACAAAACTTATGTCATTGCTTATTATGTTATTTATTATCAAAGGAACTTAGCAAATATGGAGAGTGTCTTCAAATGCAGTTTTAGAAGAAAGAAAAATCAGTGTTTCTTATATCTATCCTCTATAAATTTATTATACTGTAAAAGTGTAGGCTTTTCTAAAATGCACTTGCCCTGTGACACTCTAGTTACCTAGGAAATCATATATGGAGAATCTAAACATGGTTAAATGACTTATCCAACATTTATGCAGATTGTTTTCGGAGATGTCACACTTTCTAGTTGAGTTTGGCCAAACACTGTCGTATGGATGCAACGTATGTTTGAGTTACTAATTAAAAGGCTTACATTATAGATTTTATTGGTTAAAATGAAAGTCTTTTGTTTCAGACACTATTGTGTTTCCCCAAAAATAAGACCTAACCAGAAATTAGGCCCTAGCATGATTTTTCAGGATGACATCCCTTGATCATAAACCCTAATGCATCTTTTGGAGCAAACTGTAATATAAGACACAGTCTTATTTTCGGGGAAACACGGTATATACAGGAGAAGAGATTTGCCTTGCTGTCAATAGAACTTGAGAATCTGATATTAGTTCTACTCACAATACAACATCACTACACTTCCACAAAGATTAGAGAAGAGAAGCAATTTTAGGTTAAATTCACAGTCATACACTTAATTTCCTCAAACATTTGCCGAATTAATTGAGACCATATTTTCTGTATTAAATAACATAAATGAAACAAGAATTATTTAAACTAGTTCTAACAGTTAAACACCTTATACTAAAAAACTCTCGCACAAAACTTATATCCATAAATATTGAGTGTAAGTATATCTGTCCAGGTTTAATTAGTATTGCATTCACATGGAGTTACGAGCTAGAGTCAAAGGAAAAATGTAATCCCATATAGCTAAGTAAGTTAATGTACTATTCCTTTACCCTGGATGATCATTAACACTGAGTGACAAGCTTAAAAATAAAAATAAAATCTATTGCCAGGGTTCCATCCACAAATAGTTAATCAGAATCTCTGCGGTTGAGTCATGGACGCAGTGCTTTTAATATGCCCCCTAGTGACTCTCACACACAGCCAAGTTGAGAACCACTGCAAGTTAATGTGTTGAATCTGATACTAATGTTTGAATGTCAGTTGGTGTCCACTTAAATGATAAAAGATCTCTTCCAAATAAAACACTCTAGTTTCAGAGAAAATAAGGCTAACTATCCAGTTCTTCAGCCAATAACTAAATAATAGACACAGGTTGCAACAATCCTGTATAATGAAATAACCCTGTGAGGGATGGATTATACCCATGAAATTAAGATTTAGAGATGTGAAATTATATGTCCAAGAACACATACTCAAAACAAAAAAACCTAAACAATCCTGCCTGTCACTGAAATCTATACCACTATTTCTACAATATGCCATATTTCTTATTAATAAGGCTTTATACTTAATAATGTACTACACTCAAACTTTCAAAACAAATCATTATTTTTTTAAATCAAAATTGATTTTCAGATTGCCAAGGCTTTCCACATTTTTTCTACCTTAGGGGAAAATGTTTCCTTCCTTTCCTATTTTAGAAAGTTCTGTTAATTTTTCAAAATCAGTGAATGATTCCTTCACCACCTCCATGTCAGGAAAAAATTCTGACTCCATGTCACGCAGGGTTGCATGTGGGGTCTCAGCTCCCGCTCCCCACATAAGAATGAAGGACATGGTGAGGCCAAAACGGAACACCCACGGAGCCATAGATAGGGGACTCATACTACTATAATCTCTCTGGCGGCTGGGTTGGATACACAGGAAGCAGGAGCAACAGGATCTGCAATCTGCCTTCTGCTTCTCTGCAATCTGCAATCAACACTCCGCCCTTGCCAGCCACCATCCTCTTGCTAGCCCCCATTTGCTGCCAGCGTAGCCACCGGCAGTTATATTAGTGGCCAATGGCTCACTGGTTACAGCTGATGGCCATCCAATCACAGTTGATGGCCATCCAATCACAGTTGATGGCCGTTTACTACCTGAGCCAGCACCTTTCCAGTGAGGCCGAGAGCCTGGAAACTGCACTCCTGGCTCTGTCCCCACACTCCTATCAACTGAAAGTCATCACTACCAATTCAATGCCAGAAGGATCCCCCAATTCAAGATGCATTGAATGGGGGATGTTTTTCAGTGCAAAGATCTCAACTAGGATACAGCTCAGCTGTAGAACAGCACAGCCGTGAGACAGCTCAATAGTGTTATAGCTCAATTCAGATCAGCAGGCACAGCTTTGAGGCAGCTCTGGGGAGAGGTGGCTTTGGGCCAAAGAGGCCACCAGTGCTGCAGCTCCACTCTGCTCCATTTCATACTGGCAAGACAGCTTGGCTCCCCTGTGCTCCCGTGTTGCATCTCAGCCCGTTTCTGGCAAGACAGCTCCACTCCTGTTGGAGAGATACTCCAACCAGGGAAACATAACATTTGGGTAGAAACTGAAGATAAACTATCCAACCCTGGGGAGAGCTGACTTACATAGAGAGAAGCCTTTGCCCCTGGTCCCTGATGGGTATGTCTTCATACAAATCAAGACTCCAAGTCCTCACAGTTTGTTTGGTCAAAAAAGCACTGTCCTGATTGGTCAGACTGCAGCCACTCTGATTGGTCAGTGAAGATGCTAATCAGGATATAGCTGCACAGCTCCAATTTGATAGGGAAAGTTTCCTTCCTATTGGCTGAAATGGGGAACTCCGTTTTAAAGGTTGGCTCAGAGAGCAGGAACGCAGTATAGGCAGCAGTTCAGTGCAGGCAGCAGGCAGTGTAAGCAGGCTTCTCCCTAATGTGGGGTTTGCATGACAGACCACGGTTTAGCAAAGACTTTCAGGCTCTGTTTGCAAATTGTGCCCAATTAGCCAGGAGGAGCCCTTCTCAGAAGGTGCATTGATTCTCAGCGTCAACACTCCCTTCACATGTACTCCCATAATAATTTTCATACATGTGTTTTACAACAATAACCACATTATCTGATTACCTAAACTCCTATGTAGAAAAGTATTTACAAAATCCCAAGCATGCATGTATAAATGTTTCTGCTGCATCGTCGCAAGCCTAACAGCATTTCATGACCTAATTTCAATTCCTGGAGTCTCTCTTATTAAATGAAGAGTCTCTCCTTTGCTTTAAGTAAGCAACTAACACATCTGTTTTTCAAATTAAGCTTTTCGAGATTACTGTAGGCTCATGTGCAGTTGTGAGAAGTAATATAGAGAGGTCTCATGTTCCTTTCGCTCAGTTTGCCCAATGGTAAATTAGGTTGCCAAACTATAGTACAATATCATAACTAGCATATTGAAATTGATACAAATAAATACTGATCAATTCCATCATCACAAGGATCCTTCCTGTAACCTCATTATAGACATGCCCACTGCCTTCCAGCACTCCTCATCCCCTTTGCCCTGACCACCACTGAACTGTTCTCCATTTTCATATTTTTGACATTTTAGAATGTTCCATGGGTGTTTGGAAAAAAAATGTATTCCTGTTGTTTGGTGGAGTGTGTATATGTGTCAATTAGAAATTGCTGGCTGCTTGTGTTCCTCAGAACTTCTACTGTTTCCCCAAAAATAAGACTAATATAATATATTATATTATATATTTTTATTAATTTACATATTAATTTTTGCTCCAAAAGATGCATTAGAGCTTATATTCAGGGGATGTCATCCTGAAAAATCATGCTAGGGTTCATTTTCTGGTTAGGCCTTATTTTCGGGGAAACAGGGTATATCCTTGATGATTTTCTGTCAAGTAGTTTTATCAGTTGCCAAAAATGAGCTGGTAAAGTCCCCAAATATAAAATTGAACAGGTATGTTTCCAGTTCAGCAGTGTTTGCTTCATGTATTTTGAGGCACTGTTTAGTGTGTACACATTTAAGATTATTATGTCTTCCAGGTGGATTGATCTTTTTTTATTATGTAGTATCACTCTTGTGTCAAATAATTTTCTCTCATCTGAAGACTACTTTATCTGACAATAATATAGCCACTCCTGTTTTGTATTTTATTGACATTTGCATGGTCGATCTTCTTCACGCTTTTATATTCAATTTACCTATGTGATTTGTAATTGGAGTGAGTTACTTGTGAACAACAAATAGTTGGGTCATCAGGTTTGTTTGTTTTTAGTTTGTTTTGTTTTTTAAATATGTCAATCTCTGCCTTTAAAATGGTCTGTTTAGACCATGTGCATTTAAGGTAAGTAAGTGATATGTTAGGGCTTGAATCTGCCATTTTGTTTGTTTGTTTTATATTTTCTCATTCTTCTGTGTCCCTTGTCTTTTCTTCCTGTGATTTTGTTCAGAAGTTGTCTTTAAGCTTCCTGTGCCAGTAAGGCTGCTGCTTTCTCTCGATTAGTCTGCACTGGGATAGCTCTCAAGCCAGTCCCATGCCCTGCTCTGATGCTCTTACATGGGGACCGCTTTGAGTGTGCATACAGCCCTTCACACCCTGCAGTTGACTGTGATCCAGGAGGGCTCTCTTAACTGCCTGTCACTGTCCCTGTTCCCCCCATTAAACTTCTGACTGTTCTCAGATTTTGCCTATATCCTAGAGCCACCAGTTTCCTCTTGATTACTCCCCACTGAGATCTCACAATGTCCTCAGACATAATGAACACTGGTGTCTGGAAGTGTCAGCCTCCATCTTCTTGGTTTCCTCTGCTGGAATAGAAACTTTCACTATATTTGTGAGCTGAAGTAGGGAAATTGGGACCCTAGTTTACTCCACTGTGTCTGGAGTACAGGTTTCAACCTGTGAATGGAGCTAGGTGCCAAAAGAGAAACCCAGTCTTCTGAGCCCTGCCTGAGAGCTTCTTCAACATGGGACTGGCAAATGAGAAACACCAGCAGCCTGTCCCTTCCAGGGTAAACTGTAGCCTAACTGGGCACTGGTGGGAGAGGAATTCTTTGTCTTCTTGACTACACCTGCCAGGAATAAAATATCTGGGGAAGGGGAGCAGGAAAAGGAGCAGGTAATGGCTCAAATAACAGCTGTTCATACCAAAATGTAATACTTTTGAAAGACTATTTCTCCATTAATTCTACACCTTTAGAACAATTTCCAGAGAATGTAAATATGTTTTAAAATAATTTTCAGCAGGTAAATCATTGTTATGGTAATCTTATTATTTGGCCATTCCAGAATAGCAACCTCTAGCTATTATATTTTTAACAGTAATTAATTCACTCAACTTTACCAGCATGCCAGTATAAATCAACACACACACACAATAATATATATGTATCTCTCTATCCATATGTAATAGATAGATATAGATATTCATATTTATAATTTTCAGATTCATCAACAAAAATACTTTCATCCTTTCGGGGAAACAATTGTAACAGCATAAGAACTTCATGTCTTTAGCAGGCATTCTGCTTTAATCCAAGCTGGCATTTTTAGCTGGATAGAATTATGATTCACTTGCATTCTTTCCCCCAGACCCTCCTACCTGTACGTGTACTGTATGTCCACTCCTTTTAATCATTAAGCCTTTAGAGCATGAGGTTCTTGTCAGCGTTAAACTTTTTAAGAATAAAGCTTCAGGTCTATCAACCATGACCAAGATACAATTACCAAGCCTTAAACAAGAATAATATTTTAATAAAGATAACACCTTGGCCTCAGTTATGTTTCAGCTCCGGACTCATGAAAGTGGACGGCCCCATGGCCACTTCCTCTGGGAACTAGACTGAACAAGGCCATGACTGACACCAGGACCTGAAGCCATGATCACATGCTCCCTACCTTAGCTCCAACCAATCAGCAGAGCCTCTAATCCATCACCCATAGTAGCCATGATTAATGATTTTTCCTTATATAACTGAGCCACTGGAGGCCATCAGGGAGCAAGGGTTCTGAGATCACTAACTCACCTGTGTCTCTGGGCTTGGCACCAACTCTGCAAATAAACCTTTACTTTCTTTGCTGCAAAATCCTACTTTTATCTTATTTGGTTTGAGTGTATGCAGGCAAGCAGATTCTTTGAGTCTACGGTAACACAATTTATATAATTCTCACTTTCAGTTTTTCAAGAATAATGTACTATTTTTTCAACAGTTTGGTATTATATAAAATTATACACTCTTCCATCATAGGCTAGATATTTAATATTTCAATTAATAATAATACCAAATAATTATTTAATTTAAGGATAAAATAAAAGCACTTAAACTCACTATAAAAATCCATGGCAAAAAATACAAAACAAAAAACTGAGTGTAAGTAGAGAAGAAATTTTTTTTAAAAAAAGTGATATAAAAACAAAACATAAAACATAAAAAAATTAAAATATATATGAAATAGAAATCATTTCACACTGAAAGACTTGGGAAATAACTGTAATGTGTATTTTACTTAATTTTAGAAGTGTACCCCTCAATATTTTAATACATCTTTCCCCCTAAGTACAAAAGTAGTAAATGTCCAATGAAGAAAGGTTGACAAGCTTAGAAAACCATATATGTATATACATATATATGAAAAATTAATTTTAATTAGTCTGTTTTCTCCTATTTCCCCCATTTCTTCCTTTTCAAACATTATTTTAATCTATGCTCTGTAGAAGCTAAAAAAAATTAATACATTTCCTCCCACCTTCTAAGTTCTAGCTGGACTAATAATAATTAAATTAACAGATTAACAACAGAAAATAAAAAAAAAATTAATGCATGTGCATGGCGAGTTTACATAAGCATGAAAATTCCAAAGACAATGAGGCAACATTTGGTATATAAGAAATTTTGGACAAAGATAAAAGGGGTGGGTGAGGTATTAGATTTCAGAAGTGAGGATGGACAATTTACAGGTAGTTGAGGAAGAGCAGAACATACATCGGCAGGATAATTCTTGCTGGGCAACTCAGAAACAGTGGGACAAAATGGGTACCGAGCTAACAGGCTTGGGGTCTTCCTAATTAATGCTAGGGTGAAGATTCTTACGGTGATTAAAATCAGCTAAGTATCCCTTCCTAAAACAGCTTTTTCTGTCCACATTTCTTGGGCAGGGAAGGGGAAGAAAGTTCTTTCTGAGTTCTTTTGTTTCTTAAAGAATAGTTTAAAGTCAACATCCCAAAAGGTAACTTCAGGGTGGCAAAATTTTTGTTCCTTTAAGCTCTTTCCTTGCATTTTGTTCTTTTTGTTGTTGTTGTTTAAGGGAGAATTAAGGGGCCACTTGGGGATACCAGACACATTTTCTGAGGTCCAATTTAAAGAAGTTTCACTGATTGCTGTTTGCATCTGTATGGCCTCCACACTGGGATTGTAGGGAACCAAAGATTTGCCACTCTGATGCTGCCTTTTTGGGATATTGATTTTAAGCTCTTTATTAAGAAATAAAAGACTCAGAAAGAACATTTGACCTCTCCGCCCTTTTCTGCCCAAGAGATTCGGACAAAAAAACCTGCTTCAGGAAGATCTTAGGATGTTTACCTCAGCCTAATTTGAATTAAGTATGGTAAATAAAAAGGGTTTAATGAGGAGTCTGTTAGCTAGACACTCCTTGTGTCTCATTGTTTCTTTTTTGCCTAGCAAGAATTTGCCTGACATGTGTGTACTATGCTTCTTCAACTACCTGTTAATTAAATTGCCCATTCTCACTTCTGAAATCTAATATCCCATCCCCCACCCTTTTCTCCTTTGTCAAAAAATGTCATATATTCCTAATGTTGTCTCACTGTTTTTAGAATTATCATGCTATGTGAATTCCCCACATGCATGTATTCAAATGGGATTTTCTTCTGTTAGTCTGTCTCTGTTAATTTGATTATTGGATCTTCTAGAAGAACCTAGAAGGAGAGAGGAATATTATTAATATTTTTTGTAGCCCTCACAGGAGTTATGCTTTTGAACTGAAAAAGAGAGAGAGAGAAACATAAGGGCTCTTGAGAAAAAAAAAAGACAAAAAGCCAATAACTTTCTCCATTCAGAGATCTATGATGATGGAGGAGTATCAGTGCACAACAATCATGACAGACAGAGGACAGTTGTTGAGTCTTTTTTCCCACAAATTAGATATTCTCTTTCCATGTTGCAACAATTCTTGGACTGTAAATGAAATGAGTAGCCACATAATTGCTTATGAATTGTACAATAGCTAAAATTTGGGGAAAAATTCAGATTTGGTGTACCATATACAACATTGACTTCTGTAAAAATGTTGGCCAAGGCATTTTCCAGTCATCTAACTTCCACAAAATAACATTAATGGTGACCAATGACTATCAAACGTCAACTGCAAGCCCAAACGATAACATGGTGTTCAACTGGTATCTCATTAAATGTACCTAATCTTCAATACCATCATATGGGAAAGCTATTATTTCATTTGTTACCCAGTAGAGGAGAAAGCTGAAACCCAGAACGGAAAATTAATTTTCCATAGTCCTATTCAGAGTCAGCATTTAAGCCTGTCCTAATTCCAGAGCAAGCATTATTACCAATGTCGGACACTGCTTTTTCAAAAATAAGTAGCAGTAATGAACATTTACTAAATTTTCACCTTGTATATAATACGTGGCTCTGTGAGTTTCAATTCTACATACCAATCTACTGAAAGTGGAACAAGGCACGTGTTCTCAGAGGGAGAATAAAAAATAATATTCCATTTATTTTCCCATGAGGCAATTGTCCTAATTCTATCCCTTCCAAAAAAGTACCCATTAAATCTTCCAACCTCTAGTTTGAGAATCAGATGACCAGACAGATATGTCCACACGTTTAATAACTATGTAGATTGATTACTTTTACTACACTGTGTTGAAAAGTTCACTTAAGTGAGGTAGTGTTTCCAATAAAAAATGACAAATTCTGAGAATGTAAACATATGGTACTATACTTAATTACAGCTATAAAGTCTCATGTTATATAAACTTTACTGACCATCATGTGGATTATTCAAGCAGTACATACATCTGAGATTGAGTCAAGCTCACTGGTGTTTAGTAGTCAATTTTTTAAAAAGTCTGTAATGGACATAGGTTTTGACTAATGTCTAAAATTATTAGTCAATTATTTCTGTGAAAGATTAAAATGTGGGGAATAAAACACTATAATTTTCAGTTGTGTAACACCTTTCACTTAACAAAGAAGTTTCACTAGCTCAGAGCAGAATAATGAAAAATAAATGGCTTTTGCAGTCAGGCAGATCGGAACTGGAGTTTTGGGCCTATTACTTATCAGCTCTATAACTTGTGATAAATTATTTACACTTGTGAATTTTAATTTTCCTCCTTTGGAAAAAAAGGAAATTATATCACCTACCTGCAGTATTACTGTGATGATTCTAGAGAAAATATACAATAAAGCACCAAGTACAGAATAGTTTAACTTAAAAGTTCCCAAACTCCATATTTTATTGGGTATAAATGAATGTAAACGAATCCACACTACCATTTAGATCCAATTCTGGTTGGATGCCTCTGACTTCTATGTAGACCCTCTGCTAACTTTCCATAGTGCCCCACGTTTTATTTGTGAGCCATTTGCAGACAATTTGCCCATGCTCAAGGTAGGTTGGCAATGCTGATACCATCTCCTGTATGTTGGGTACAAGCTCTTTCATACCTGGTAAGCTCTGCCATGGGCCACAGGACATCGTGGTACTTTGGGGTGCTGAGTTGCTTCCTGGCTAAGCAGGGAACACTGTGATGTCCAGGGTATAGACTCTGGGAACTCTTACATACTACAGTCTTAGGGTGACAGTATGGCAATGCATTCCTTCCAGTTCATTGGTATGTAGCTAAATTATAGAAAAAAAGTGAGGAAAATCAACTCCCTGTGTCTAGTATGGTGAACAAAATCACAGGCTGTTCTCTCCAGTATATTACCTTTTCAATCTCTGACCACAATCATATGGCACATTTAAACTTTTTTCTCCGTGATCTCTTTTCACACAAATCACTGGTATCCCCACCCATACACACCCAGGGACATAGCAATACAATCTCCTTTTAGGAAGAAAGAAAGTGAGATTTCACGATGACTCCTTTGAGGTCACACATTAAAAAAGAATTGTTCCATTTGGAATTCAGGTTATTATTACTACACCAGAGCTGTAAGACCCTCTAAATCTGGAATTCTGTCTTTTCTTAGAAAGGAAAGGGTTGTTTTCACCATTAATATTAGAACCTCTTATCACTGAGAATTTACTAGGAGACTGGCTAAGTGTGCCTCTGCTAAGTACTGTATGTGCTTGTTAATCTGACAAGAAACCCACAGACTAGGTGTGATGGTTCTACGTGTTCTATAGATAAGAAAGTGAAGGTTTTGAGTGGTCCAGTGAGGATCAGGAGCCATTCTTCAAGCAGGCAGTCCTTCTCCATGCCAGGACTCTGCTCTGCTAAGCTCAGTCTCTGTGCCGAACAGATTCTTAGTATGACAGGTGACTCTGGGTGACTCTCACTAGCACTGGTAGATTGTGATGAAGTGGTCCACTGGGAACTTTACAAAGAAGTTTCAAGTGTTTCCATTTTGCCTTTCTTTCCATTCAATCCCAAATGCCCTCTTAAAAGAATCTCACAATCAGAGCATATTCAGAAGTAATTTCCGTGTGCACAGTGCTTCCGTTTACTGAAAATAACATTGTGCTTATTAAACAATACTCCTCTAAATTATTATAAGCCATAAAAGACAACATAAGAAACAGATAATGAAGTAGAGGGTGAAACTCAAGTTTTCATAAAATACGAAATACCTTCCATGGAATTTTAAAAAAGAATGAATCACTTTTCCCATATAACTTATACTTCTTCTATGTTCCCTAAGTATAATCAAATATTTACCTTAATGAACTTGTACCTACAATGTTCCATACAAAAATGACAATGACCAACTATTTATAAATAATACCAGTTTTCCCAGATTAGCATGATTGCAAACACATGCTGAAAAAATCTTGTTTTTATGCTCAGAGAGAAAAATAATCATAGTAGTATATTTTAATTACTCAAAACAAGTCAGTCATCATGTTTTCATGCTTATTACAAAATGGGACTGTATCTTTGTTTCATGAATTTTGTACTCTGAAATGGAAGTGTGACATTTAAACAGTGCACAGATTCTATGCTTTCTTTTTAAAGCTTATTCCCCATAGGTGCATTGGCAGAAATTCTGCATTGCATGTAGTAAATAATGAATGAGATCGAGGGTCTGAGATTATAATATCAAAGGTAAAAGAACAAACATATTAAATAAAATATCAATAATGCAAAGAACCTTTAAAACTGATGATAGGAAATCTGATATAACATGTTAACTTAACATGTACACCACTGGGTTTTCTTTAAAAATCAAGTCCAACCTGTTATCAAGTTTCCTTTAGTTGGATGGAATTTGCAACTCTAGATTACTTGTCAGCATTTTAAAGTATACCTTCTGTATCATTTGGCCATAAAATTACTCATCCTTAAAATTATTTTCATTTTATTTTATTTTCATTACACTTTATTTTTCTGATTCTTCTCTTAATCTAGCCACTTTTTTTTTATTATTTTTCTTCTTCAGTGACAGCTTTCCTCCAGTAGGTGACAAGAATACCCTAAATGTAGGTGCTTCTAAAAGTTGAAAGCACAATACTTTTATCCTTTCACTGTTCTGTAATCCTTCCTATGATAATTTTGTCCATTCCCGTCACAGGAGCTAAATATTGTTTGAGTGACATCAAAGTCTGATCTCTTTAGAGTTCAATTTTATCCCTAACAATTTTTTCATCTTTTTCCTAAAACTTGCTTCTTCTTTTTTGATATTCTCTCCAGTTAGTGATATCAACATACTTTCAATAAAGCAGAGATGAAACTATGATAACAATTTTCAATTTCCCCATGTCTCCAAACTTCATGGCACATCTTTAACCAAAACACATAAATACTACCTCTGAAAGGCTGTTCTGATTATTTTGCTTCCCTTTTCACCACTACAGACCCTCATTTCTACTTACTTAGATTATTAAAAATGTTATTCTCTTCCCTCAGTTTATCTCAAAATCTTTCTTCATGTGGGCACTGAAAACTTGCTGAAGCACAGATATGATAATATTATTATCTGGGTAAAAAAAATGGTTTGATTACCTGTTGCAAAACCTCATAGCATAATATTCAGTACCCTCAAAATTTCAGTACCATCTTGTAGCCTAAGTCTTGATTTTCAAGAAGTTCCTACCCTATCATACTTGTTCCCATCACACTAGTGACATGGACCTTTAATTTTCCACTTTGTCCCCCTCTTCTCTTTCTTGATAATGACCCCATTCCTGAAGTGGCATTACGGTCCCACTACTGAAACTGTATGCATTCTTAAAGTTCCGGGATACATGTCTGCTCCACTGTGAAGGATTGTTTTACTCTAGTTTGAATTACTGTTCTCCTTATCCATGCTCCTAAAAATGCTTCTCTTTAAGCACTCAATACGGACTAGGTCTGGAGTCTGTACATTAAATTAAACCACCGTTTATATTACATTTTAATAAATCATCAATAGCTTTATCTTAGTTTTATTTTAAATATACATTGTGTAAACAGAACAGTTTTCCCTACAGTTCAGTAAAAGACATTTTTTCTTTTTTTTAACATAATGGATACTATTTTGGACACAAGTCATTTGTCCTGAATGTTTAACTTAGGAAATTTCTTAACTTTATTCTCTATAACCAGCAATAAAGTTTACATAAAATTAAAATATATTCTATAACTGTAGATTATTTTATAATATTAAGGAAGAAGATAAATTATATATGGTATATATTTTTCTCTTTTGACACTTTTTTTTGTGAGTAATAACTATATACCATATACTTCTAGGTATAACCAAAAATATGAGTCTGAAATGTCACTTTCTGTTCCTATGGTTTAAGAAGGTACATCTCTTCTATTTTCAGTTACAGAAAAACATACCAATAAACAAAATCAGAAGCATGTATTTTATAAATGTATGACAATAAATGTTTATTGTAACTCAAATGTATATAAATAATAAAGTGGCTTTATATAATTATAACACGATGCAATAGTTAAATGAATGGATTTTGCAGTAGGCACTCATACTTTCCCCTTATCTTGTCTACTGGCAAGCAACATGATTTTGTGCCCCTACTTTGAGAACAACCTCACGGGATTGCTGAATGTAAGGACTAAAGGGAATTATGTATACAAAGCCAGCCATATGTATGTTCATCGACAGATATTCTCCTTAACTTCACTGGCTGATGCTATATGCAAGTATAGAAATGACTATGTAACATAAGGTGAGAAAGACAAAATGGTGGAGGAATCCTAGTAATGAACAGAGACATAAGATAAAAATAACATAAAAATAATTATTATTAACATTAATTGTGTACTTACTCTATACTGAGTACCACAAAAGCTTTCTGCATGTTAAATTCTTTAATTCAAATTAAATTAAATTTAATTCAAATCCACTATGATGATGCCTAATTTTACAGAAACAGAGTGAAAGACAGATACTATATACAGATAGATAAATGGCAAGTCATCAATTTGAACTCAGGCGCACTATTTCCAGAGATCACAGTATTAATCACCGAAGCCTGTGGGATTATCCCAACATCAGAGTCATTTCATACTTTCTGAAAGTTCAAGTGTTTGTATATTTTGTGCTTTTTATAGAGTCTAGATATACTTAAGACTGTTTTAAAGCAGTTTTATGATTATAATAAAATTGAGAGGAAGGTACAGAGAACTTCCGTATACCCCTGCTCCCATACGTGCACATCCTCTCCCATTATCAACATAACTCACCAGAATGGTACATTCTTTTACCAAAAATGAACTTACGTTGATACGTCCTAGTCATCCAAAGTCCACAGATTAGCTAAATGTTCACTCTTGGTGTTGTACATTCAATGAGCTTGGACAAATTTATAATGACATGTATCTATCTCTATAATGTCATACAGTGTATTTTCACTGCCCTAAAACTCCTCTGTGTTCTCTGTCTATTCATTTCCCCTACCCTTACCGCCTCACCACATCCCTGATAACAATTTGTATTTTTTTATTGTCTGCATAGTCTTGCCTTTTACAAATTGTCATAAAATTGGAATCATGTAGTATGTAGACTTCTAGATTGGTTTCTTTCACTTAGTAATATACATTTATTGTGTCTTTTCACAGCTTGACAGCTCATTTATTTTTAGCATTGGATAATATTCTCAAATCTGGATGTGTCAGTTTACTTAGCAATTTACTGAAGGACATCTTAGTTTCTTCCAAGTTTGGGCAATTATGAATAAAGGTACTATAAACAACCGTGTGCAGGTTTTTATGTGGACATAAGTTTTCAACTACTTAGGGTAAATACCAAGGAGTGTGATTACTAAATTATACGTTATGAGTATGTTTAGTTTTGATTTTAAATCTTTCTTTCTTTCTAATACATACATTCAATGCTACAAATTTTCTTCTAAGAACTGTTTTCACTGCATCCCACAAATTGTAACAAATTGGGTTTTCATTTTCATTTTCATTTACTTCAAGATATTTAAAAATTTCTCTTGAGATTTCTTCTTTGACCTATTTTATTTAGAAATGTGTTGTTAAATCTCCATGTGTTTTGCGATTTCCCCAGATTTTTCTGATATTTATTTGTAGATTAATTCCACTGTGGTCTCAGAGCGGACATTGTATGATTTCTATTCTTTTACATTTGTTAAGTGTGTTTTATGGTCCAGAATGTTGTTTATCTTGGTCAATGTTCCACGTGAGCTTGTGAAAAATGTGAATTATGCTGCTGATGAATGAAGTAGTCTATAGATGTCAAATATATTCAGTTGATTGATGGTGTTATTGAGTTCAGCTATGTCCTTACTGATTTCCTGTCTGCTAGATCTGTCCATTTCTGAGAGGTGTTGAAGTCTCCAGCTATGAAAAGTGAAAATACCTATTTCTCCTTGTAGTTCTATCAGTTTCGTCGCACATAGTTTGGTGCTCTGTTGTTAGGTGCATACATGTAAAGAATTATTATGTCTTCCTGGAGAACTGACTCCTTTCTCATTTTGTAATACCCTCTTAATCCCTGAAAAGCCTCCTTTGTTTTAAGTTTGCTCTGTCTGACGTTAATGTAACTACTCCTGCTTTCTTTTGGTTAGTGTTAGCATGATATGTTTTTCTCTGACCATTCGCTTTCGACCATTTACATTCAAGATGATTATTGAGTATCTACCATATTTGTTACTGTTTTCTATTTACTGCTTGTGTTTTTTGCTCCTATTTTTGCCTTCCATTCTTTTCCAACATATACTTTGCATAGTGTTAAATGAATATTTTATGATTGTATTTTTTTCATTCTTAGAATACAGTTATACTTCTATCTTTTTAATTTTTTAGTGGTTTCCCTAGATTTTGCAATGTGTATTTATAACTAATCCAAGTCCACTTTCAAATAACACTATACCACTTATGGGTAGATTTGAGTGCCTTACAATAACAAAATAATCCTTATTCCTACCTCCTGTCATTTGTATTATTGCTGTCATTCATTTTACCTATACATAAACATACATAAACTCATATGTATACATACATAAAATATATATACAATATATTCATAAGCATACATAATTGAATACATTATTATTATTATTATTATTATTATTATTTTGAACAAAGCATTATCTGTTAAATCAATTAAGAATAAGAAAAACATAAGTTTTTATTCTTACCTTCACTTATTCCGTCTTTGATGCTCTTCCCTACTTAAGGTAGATCTGTGTTTCCGACCTATATTACATTTATTTCTCTCCAAAGAACTTCTTTTAACAGTTCTTGCAAGGAAAGTCTATTGGAAAGAAATTCCCCCAAATATCGTCCATCTGATAGAGTATTTCTCCTTTACTTCTGAAGGATAATTTCACAAGGTACAGAATTAAATGTACCTGTTTGTTTTCTTAAGTTTAAATATTGCACTCCCCTCTAATCCTGTTCTCATGATTTCTGAGAAGTCGGTTGTAAGTCTTATATTTGTTTTTTTATTGGTAAGTTGTTTTTTTCCTCTTGCCCTTTTCAGGACTTTTTTCTTTATCTTTGATTTTCTGTAATTATAAATGATATGCTCACGTGTAGTTTCTTTGGCAACTAAACTGCTTGGTGTTCTCTGATCTTCCTGCATCTGTGATTCGGTGACTGACATTCATTTGTGGAAATTCTCAGTTATTAGTCTTTTAAATATTCCTTTTTCTCCTTCTGGTATTCCCATTATGCTGTTACACCTTTTACAGTTGCCCATAGTCTTGGATATTCTGTTTATTTTTTTAAGTCTTTACTTTGCCTTTTTTGGATTTTATTAATATATCCTCTAGCTCAGCTACACATTCATCAGCTGTGTCCAGTCTACTAATAAGCCCATGAAAAGCATTCTTTATTTCTGCTACAGTCTTTAACTCTAATGTTTTCTCTTTGGTTCTTTCTTAAGATTTCCATCTCTTGGCTGACATTGTCCACCTGTTCTTGCATGCTGCCTACTTTATCCATTACAGCCCTTGGCATATTAATTAGTGTTTGTTTAAAGTCATGATCTGATAATTCCAACACCCACAGGCTATGGTGAGGCCAAAAAGGAACACCCACGGAGCCACAGGTAGGAGAGTCATACCACTATAGTCTCACTGGAGGCTGGATTCACACAACGTGCGACCTGCTGTCTGCTTTTCTGGCAACTGACCGACTCCCTGACTTTCCCCGACTCTCCTCGACTCCCCTCCCCAATGCAGCCGCAGCAGTTATATTAGTGGCCAATGGCTCAATGGTTACAGCTGATGGCCAACTAGCCACAGCTGACGGCCATCTACTACCTGACCCAGCACCCCTCCACATGAAGCCAAGAGCCTGGAAATTGCTCTCTGGGGCTCTGTCCCCATACTCCACCCCTACAGGGTCTCGCCTCACAATCTACGCAACAAGCGGTTTCCGCGAGGGTCCCTGTGCCATATTAGCCTATCGGCACCTACGGACAGAAAGAAACAGTAGTCTTGGGAACCAACAATGGCAAATCCCTTCCATCTGGGAGGATACACGCTAGCTTTTCGTCCTGGGAAAGGAGGGTCGCTGTCACTGGCACCTTTCCCGGTTTGTGGTACCAGACCTTTATGGCAGTGTTTGGGGTCCCTTGCATAGTTTCAGTATGTAACAGAACACGGGACCCCATAATAGGACATAGTGAGAGCACATAGGTTTCCCACAAAATCATCCCAGTGTCGGGACCTCTGTATACTACAGTCATTTGCGGTGGCCACTCAGCCACCACCCCTGGCGTCACTTGCAAATCATGAGTCAAACCAGCCCCCCATGGGGCTATCAGGCCCAACCATCGACAGTGGGGGCTTTTGACCTGCCAGGGCCAAGTCCATTGCTGCTGTTCCCCTGCTTTCAAGCATGTGGGGGCTGGCAGCAAAATGTTTCCATTCCTGCCGTAGCCTGGCTTTAACAGAGTCTCACTGGTGGTAACTTGTAATTGAATGGGAGCAGCCGTTCGATGTAGCAGAGCTTCCACTGGTGCGAGCCCTCCCTTCCGTGGTCTCTCATTCAGGACTCTCAGGACATCCCATAAACGCGAGGCCCAGTCACGCATCGTGGGAGGGTGTTTTGACGCCCGGAGACCAGACCTTGCTTCAAAAGGTCGTTATAGCGTTCAATCATGCCAGCTGCTTGTGGGTTATACGGAGCATGAAACAACCATTGCACGTCCATCCTGGCAGCCCAGCGCTGCACTTCTTGCCCCGTAAAATGGGTACCCCTGTCACTTTCAATGACTTGGGGACGCCCATAGAGGGCAAACAGCCGTGTAAGAGCGACCACTGTATGCTGCTGATCTGCAACCAGACACGGCCAAGCAAATATCAACCCCGCAG
This sequence comes from Rhinolophus ferrumequinum, assembly GCF_004115265.2. Taxonomy (NCBI): domain Eukaryota; kingdom Metazoa; phylum Chordata; class Mammalia; order Chiroptera; family Rhinolophidae; genus Rhinolophus; species Rhinolophus ferrumequinum. The sequence goes on along the minus strand of NC_046285.1, from coordinate 4,618,021 downwards.
CAGTGTCCACTGCTGTAAATGCATTCATCGCATTGCGGGCCTTAGGCAGGGGTCCAATGTAATCCACTTGCTAGCGAGTGAGGGGCACCCTCCCTCACGGAATCTGCTGTGTCTCCCAGGGGAGCCTCTGCCTTTGGGGGCTGTCCTGAGCACAGATGGCACAGTCATAGCAGGCATCTGCTATCTCCTGCCATTTCAAAGGCAGACCCCAGCGTCTGCTCACCTGCCACATGGTTCAGCTTCCGGCGTGCTGCAGTTTCCTATGCAGCCAATGGGCCACATCAGTGGCAGGGGCCCCTTCTAACCATCGGACCCGTGCTAGGGCATCTGCTTCATCATTACCTGGGGACACTAAGGGGGAGTGACCTGTGACATGCATTAGGGTCACCTCCTTTCTCTGCCCTAGGTCCCAGAGGTCCTGCCACATGGCTTGACCCCACAATGGACGGTGTCCTACTAACCAGTTTTGGTGTTTCCATGTGGGGAGCCACAACGTTAGGTCCCGGAACACCGCCCAGCTGTCAGTACAAATAACTAGGGGCCCAGGCTTGTGGCTGATTACCGTCCACACAGCCCGTAGCTCAGCCCACTGGCTACTCTGGCCCGTCCCAGTATCAAACCAAATGGTGTCTGTTTTGGGCTGCACACCAATAGCCGTCCAAACAGCTGCAGCCCCTCAGCTAGAACCATCAGTAAACCAGGCATCCTCAGCTACTGGGGGCTGTCCTTCTCTGTAGGGCAAGGGTTCCAAGTCCTCCCCTCTAGTCAGAGCACTTGGCTCAGCCTGAGCTACAAGCTCCACAGGCCCCAGGATCTGTTGTAGCTCTGTGCTCAAAGGGCTTGAACTAAGGTTGCTACGTTGCTCCAAGTAGGCACCCCATTTGGCGAGGGTGGTGGTCTGTGCCACCCCTGTTTTGGATCCCTGGATAGTTGTTCGAACCAACAACCATGACGTTCCTGTAATGGCTTCTGTGGCCACTAGGGCTGCGTACATAGCAGCCCGCTGTTTCTCTATTAGAGAGTAGTGGACCTCCACTCCTTTCCATAATTGGGACCAAAATCCCACTGGCAACTGGAGACGCTCCTGCCGTTGCCAGAGGCCCCATCCGTACCCCTCTTGGGTTACATGAACATCAAGTTCAAATGGACGGCTGGGGTCCACTACTTGCAGAGCCTGTGCCTGTTGCACTGTCCGTTTCGTGGCAATGAAGACTTGCTCTATAGCCTCTCTCCAATCCCATGAGACCCCCTTTTTTATCATATTGTACAAGCGCCTTTCCATTTGTGCTAAATGGGGTACAAACATCCGCCAATATCCTAGCAGACCCAAATACGTCTGCAGTTGGGAGACCTTGGTCAGCCAGGGAAAGGCTTGTATCTTATCAATAATTGCCTCAGGTGTGACCTTTGTCTTACCCGACCACACAACACCCAAAAACTTGACGGATAAGCCAGGGCCTTGGACTTTTTCCTCATTCACCGCCCAGCGCGTGACTTCAGGTAGCGGAGAAGAGAGGGAGCTGCTTGCTCTAAATCAGAAAGAGAATCTGATGTTAACAGAATATCATCAACAGAATGAAACAAGGCCACAGAGGACGGGCGATCCCACTGTGCCAAATCCTGGGCCACGAGCCCATGGCAGACAGTGGGGCTGTGCAAGTATCCTTGCGGAAGGACTTGAAAAGTCCACTGCCGCCCGTCCCAAGTGAAAGCAAACTGCTCTTGACACTCAGGTGCAATGTCAGTGGAGAAAAAAGCATTGGCCACGTCCACTACATAGTGATATGTCCCCAGGCGGACAGTCAGACGATCCATTAAATCATGTATTGAAGGCACTGCAGCCTGCAAAGGTGGCGTCACCTTATTTAACTCCCTATAGTCCACAGTCATTCGCCAGGTCCCATCTGTCTTCTTGACAGGCCATACTGGGGAGTTAAAGCGACTGTGCGTTGGCCTCACAATATGTGCCTTCTCCAATTCCAATATTGTACGACCAATCTCCTCCTGCCCTCCTGGAAGGCGGTACTGTCGCACTGTAACCACGCGCCAGGGCTGTGGCAACACTTGAGGAGGGTGGTGAGCATGTCCGCGTGTCACCGCTTTCACCACCGGAATCCAGAGACAGAACTCTCCTACCGACGTCTGTAAGCTGAGGCCATGTAGCACATCCTCCCCTAGAATATACTCCGGAACGGGGGAGACATAAACCTTGTAGGTTCGGGGGGGAAGCCTTCCTATACCCAGTGGTAAGGAAACAGCTTTCACAGTCACAGTCTTTCCCCCGTAGCCATCAACGCATATTGCTGGTCCGGGGAACAGTTCTGGGTTCCCATAAACAAGACTGCAGTCTGTGCCAGTGTCCACTAGGGCCAAAACCCTCTGCACATTAGAAGGGGACCAATGTATGGACAGTTCCACTTGGGGCCTCCGGTCCCTGCTTGTCCCCTCTGACTGGGTACCTTGGCCCCACCCCTAATCAAACAGGAAGGAATCGGCCTCAAGGGGCCCCATGAAGTCCTGGAGGGACACGGGTCGCGATTTCTCAGACTTCTCTTTTAGGCTTCTCCGGAATTGCTGTTCTGGACACAACTATTTCGAAAGTTCCAGCAGGATTCCATTGGGTTGTCGGTCTGTTTTCTTCCAATCGACCCCTGCTGCCACGAGATCACGCCACATCTGTGCGCGTGTTATTCTCTGAGGCCTTTTACCTCACCCCTTTACCTTTGGTTTGGGCTTCCAGGTCTCAACTGTGGGGATCTCCTGTCTTAACTTCCTTTGCCTCTAGCTTTCAACATCTCCTAGGGTGGCCATGGCAGTTGTAACTTCAGAGATCCATCACCTTACATAGGGTGTAAGAATAGCAACCAAGGATCCAGAAGCACTCGCAGGTGCAGTATCCAAAACCAGATCTCTCATGCTAGCTGTAAAATGCTCGTCATCCGGCTCCTGCATGTTAAGGTTAAAAATAGCATGTCTCATACACATTTCACAGATGATTTGCGTAAGTTCCGTGTATGTCTGCCATTGACTCACAGTGTCTGGCAGCTCGCCAGCCTGTCCCCATACTGTGCGTACCTCAGCAGTGAGCCACTCCATTAGAGAATGGTTGCCCTGGTCGTGGGCCAACCTATGGCAGTTGGGCAGTAACCTTTGTCGCAGGGATGGATGCACTGTCATGAAGGCTAGCTTTTCCATCTCTCCTGGGGAGCAGAGAATGTTGTCTGCTCCCTCATCCCATAAACGTAGTAGCCAAGCCGAGACTGGCTCTCCAGGGCTCTGTCTGTACTCCCCAGCTCCTGCAACTCACTGGGAGTGTAAGGGGTGTAGGTTGTGAACTCAGTCACAGCTGGGTTGCCTGCAGCAACGCGCCCAGGGCCCAAAGGTTGCTCAGGTTTTACCCTTTGCTTCAAGATTGGCTGGGCTTGGGGGTTGGGAGCTACATTGTTTCCACTCGCTTCCTCCGCTTCTGCCTCAGAGTCTCCACTGTTGGGCTCCTCTTCTAACAGGTGGACCCGAGCTTCCAGTGCTTCCACCGGGACACCTGATCTGGCACCTGGGCTATTTCATTAAGCGCATTTTCCGTGTTGAGACTCAAGGCCGTGAGGAACATCCAGCCCACGCAGCCAGCTGTAGCCTTCTCCTCCGCCGCCAACTGCTCAGCCAGAGCCTACAGGGCCCTCTCCACGCTGGCCGGAGAGCCGTCCATGGCTTCCCACCCCTCCTTGGGGGTCCAACTCCTGAGACGAGTGGCCACCGGGCACCACACACAGTGTGGGGGCCACACGTCTTCCTGCCCAGAGTCAGACTCCATTCCTACCTAGTCGGAATCTTGCTCACCGTGACAGGTGTCTCAGTGGGTGGTGGCCTCAGTGTATAATGTCCACAATCCTCAGAGCCTACAGCAGAAGCAGATCAACAAAAGGAGGACAACGCCATCCATGGCCAAGAGGGAGGTGTGCCATCTGGAGACTCGAGTCTCCCAGGCAGACCATGCCTCCCACTCTGGCGTCACTCCTCCCAGGCCTCCCGAAGCTGAACTTTTGTGCGCATAAACTGCTCCACCATCCTTCGGTGAATTTCGGCCGGCACCATACCCTGCTCACTGTGCCATTTGTCACATGTGGCGGCCTGCGTGGTCTCTGCTCCCGCTCCCCACACAAGAACACAGGATATGGTGAGGCCAAAAAGGAACACCCACGGAGCCACAGGTAGGAGAGTCATACCACTATAGTCTCACTGGAGGCTGGATTCACACGACGTGCGACCTGCTGTCCGCTTTTCTGCCCACCGACCGACTCCCTGACTTCCCCCAACTCTCCTCAACTCCCCAACGTAGCCGCGGCAGTTATATTAGTGGCCAATGGCTCAGTGGTTACAGCTGATGGCCAACTAGCCACAGCTGACGGCCATCTACTACCTGACCCAGCACCCCTCCACATGAAGCCAAGAGCCTGGAAATTGCTCTCTGGGGCTCTGTCCCCACACTTGCTCTGTCTTCAAATTTTGCCTTTTGGTATGCCTTACATTTTTCTCTTGATAGCTGGACATATGCACTAGGTAAAAGGAACTGCTGTAAATAGGATGCAGGAATGTGGTGCCGAGGTGTGGAGAGAAGGAATGCATTCTCTAATCCTGTGATCAGGCCTCAACCTGCTAGTGAGCTTCTGCCTGTGGACCGTCAAATTTGCAAGTGTTTTTCAGCTCTTTCCTCCACTTTAGGTGGCACAGATGGCTAGAGGGAGCTAGAATGGGTATTTCTCTAAAATGGGTTCAGTTTGACTCAAATCATACCTAGCAGGTTAGGTTCTGGTTAGCTGGATTCTCCTGAGGGTGGATCTTGTTAAGAAGAACAGAATACTCTGGTGTACTTCAAAATGGCTCCTTTTCCTCTCCACCTGTTAAAAGTCTGAGGGCATTTTCCTCTGATATTTACTATTGGAACCTGGTCAAGCACTTGGAAGTAAATCTTGAAAGATTGTGGGCCTCCACATGGCTGGGTCCCTGGAGCTTTAACTCTCAGTGTTGTCCACACTGAGTCTCCAGCAATCCCTCCATTGAAGTTGAAGTTTTCCACTCCAGTGCTGGTTCCTGTGGTGGTTTCTGCTCTCCAGTCCTTTGCTTTATGTCCTCCCTCTCTTCTAGGTCCAAAAAAAGTTGTTGATTTTTAAGTCTATTCAGCATTTTACCTACTGTTAAGATAGAATGGTGACTTTCAAGATCCTTACATGCAGAAACAGACTACTATATCCTCATTTTAAATCAAGGATGTCAATGCCACAAGCTTTGCTTTTATTTTGGGTCAGAAGATGTGTCCTGATTTTAATGCAAAGAATATCGTCCTCAAAGGTCTAAATATTACTTGGAAATAAAGTTAGTCATAAGTAATGGTTTATTATTGTTGGATTTTACTCTACATCAAATACTTAATCTCATGTTGTACCTAACTGAACCATTATTATAGTTGCAATTTTTACTCAAATAGGACTTTTTTTTTTGAGAGAAGTGACAACATTTTAGTTACTTATTAAGTAGATATTTGTTAATCACCTACTAGAAAGATCTTCTATTTGGATCCCTTAACTCATCTAATTTCTTAAGTGGAATTTTTACTATGGAATAGGTATTCTAATCATTGTTGTCAGGATAAAAGGAATAAAAAAAATATATTGGTCCTGCTTACTGAATATTGTATTATAGTGCTGCTTATTTTACAGAAACCAAATAATAATAGTAATAATAATAATAATAATAATAATAATAATAATAATAGGCACCAAGGGGAACATGGGCTGCTCTGGGAAACTGAACAGCTTAGCGCTCTGAGATGTTTTTACAGAGGGGAGAAATTTGTTCCAGGAAGAGGGAACAACATGATATGAAGGCTAAGCAGTCAGAGATATGAGTGAGAATCTGGTGTTTTTGAGGAAAATAAAATTCCATTCAAGGCAAAAGGAGGCAGGGCTGGGAACAACAGCTAGAGAAAACGGTTAAATAAGTGAATGCCAGATTTTGGAGGAACTCTGTACACAAGATAAGTATCTTAGTCTTATATTAACTTCAGAGGAAAGATGGAAGAATTATAAGCAGCCTAGCCATACACTGAGATGTTTGTTAAAGTCACATAGCCTGTAGTGTGATGAAGAGATTAGGCAGTAGAGAAGGGCAGTTTTGGCATAAAGACTGAGTTGGAAGACTGTTAAGATTAAGCCAGGTGAGAGATGATGGTGGCTTTCAAGAGGGATGGTGACAATGGAGATGGAGAGATATGTCAAAATTTAAGAGACAGAGATAGTTTTGACAAGTTTATAATTATATATTATATATATATTACATATAATATATGTATATATTTACATGTTTACATATATACACATATATGTGTGTATATATCTATATCTATCTATCTATCTATCTATCTATCTATCTATCTATCTATCTATGAAAAGAATTAGGGGAAGAGTAAAGTGTACCCGGAGGTGGTTCAGGATTTTAGATTGAGTAACTGGATGACTAGAAATAATAGTTAATATTTATGGTAGACATACTATTTGCCAGGCAGTATTCTAAGGGATTCACATGTACTAATTGATTTAAAAATTCACAGCAATCATTTCAGAGAGGTGTTATTATTATCCTCATTTTTCACATGGAAGTAAATGAAATTGTCAAAGTAAAAGCAGGAAATGGAAGTTGTGTATCATTCTCTTAATGCGTTTTAAAGGGGATATGAAGATGTAAAACAGAATCCCCTCAGACACTTCTATCTCATGGGAGAAACACATGACTAAACACAGTTACAATATGGAGTGCTAAGTACTAAATCAGAAGGCAGAAACCCTGAGGATAATTCATCTCCTGTAAGAGAAGGCCATGGTCCAGGAAACTCCTTCTTGGAGACTGTAATACCTGAACTGAGTCTGAAATGAAGGCTTAGAATAAATCAGGTGAAGAAGAAAGCTAAACATCAGTTGACCTGGACAGAACATTTAGGTAGTGCAAGCAGCCCAAGAAAAGGCAGTGCCAATACCCAGGCATAGGTGGCACTTGGCGAAGTGTAATTTCTGTAGCATGGTTACATTGTGGGTGTGTGAAAGGGAAGTGTTAAGAGATAGGCTGGTGGCGCGGCCAACCAACAGAAAACCTTGCAGGTTGTGTCTTCTGCCTGCACTTCATTTAGCATATGCCTTGGCAACACAGAGGAATTTCCTCTGTAAATGTGGATATCAGAACGTTTCAGATAACCCCTACAGATTTTATTCATAAATTCAGCTGAACTTGGGAGTAAGCCACAATTTCATGCTCAAATAACCAAACGAGAAAGAAACTATTTTCTTTCACATTATAAAGAACATTTTACTTGCTATTCTTGAATTTTACCATGAAAAACTATTGCCATGGCAGACGGAGTTAAAAGATCAGTGTATCAGGAAACAAGATGTCAGTTTATTTTTAACTAAATGAATATTACCACACTGCTGGCCTTCCCAATTTTTAAATTCTGTTGTCATAACATGTTCTACTTACAGCAACCCCTGTTTGATAATTGGAATTCCCCACAAGCAGAAAGCTATTTGTTTACATATATAATTGTGTAAAGGAGTCTGACCACAGCATCGCTGGCTACATAACACCTTTCAAGTTAAATCCAGATATTGTCACAATAATAATCTACATATGTCATTCCTTTAAAAAATCCTCTTTAAAAAATGGATTTCTTAAAACTGTTTTCTAACATATTCTTATGCTTTCTTGCAACAAGCTTACCAAATGGTAAAACTTACATCTCAAATACCTGGAAAAATAAGTACAGTTTATTACTACATTTTATCACATGATCTAATAGTCTAAAATGATCAAGTAACGTGTTTCCAATCAAATTGGCAGTGGCATTTGAACAAGCTTTTAATAGAAATAAAATTCTGGATAGAGCAGAAGAAAAACAATAAAACATCTGTTTATTTTATGATTTTGCAAAATTATGAATGTCATTAGCAAGAATAATTTATGAGAATTTTATTTATGCTAATTATTTACTCAAAGTGTTTTCTAACTTCTCATTTGGAATGTAATAGATCACAATATGATTGACACAGACTGTATTCTCACTGTCACATCTAGTTATTTTTCTCCTGCATGTGTGTGTTTTGCAGTGTTCCCACAGAGTTGTTAATGAGCCATCAATTATTAGTGCAGATTGAAAGCAGAAACTAAAAATCTCCCTACCCAAGGGCTTAGTTCACTACTTTCAAATTGAATATGAAAACATTTGAAATTCAACATAAGTATATTAACCATTGTGCCCAGATTCACGTGACCCTAAAAATATTATTTTGTTCTTTAATGAAGTTATGAAATCTTTGGGTCAGAGATTCCATCATAGTGGGTGATTAGGCTATATTTAATGGGAGTGGAGAGCTGTATATTACATATACACCACTCAGGGCCAAAGATTGAAGCATTCTTTATTCCTTATTATCAACCCAATATAGTATTTTGGAAAGTGATGCAAATTTTAACAACAGCAAAAAAACGAGACATTTGACACACACAGTGATGAAGACTTTTGCAATAATATGCTTCTCCAAGTCCACAGTAATCCCAGAGCACAAATATCACTAAAGAGAGGGCTCTCTTTCTTTCAAGAACCCTTCCATTTTGAAATTCACCTTTTTTTTTTTCCTGCATGGGCTCCTATAAATATATTTTGTGAAGATATTAATAGTAATATTTTATACAGGTTTCCAATGTTACTCCCTGTCTTTAAATCTTGCTTCCCTCACCCATCTCGCCAGAATTTGTTAACCAGTCCAAAGGAAAGGAAAACAGTTACATAGCATTGGATGCTTCTTAAGTACTTTATGTCAAACTCTGTTTTAGCTCTTTTCATTAATCATTCATGACAGCAGATCCCTGTCATATGCTATTATTATCCTGGTTTAGAGATGAGGAAACCACAAGGTCATTCACCAAACTACTAAGAGACTAAATCAGGATTTCAACGTGGGCAGTCTCTCTCCAGGCTGTACTTTTCTGTTAGTCTGTACTCACGTCCCCTTCCTTTAGGCAGGAATTCTAGAGGGCAGTAATTCTTGGGGAAGGAATGACTTTAACGAGGAGGGTTTTTTTGGTGAGGTTTTGAGTAAAAAGGGTTAGAAACCATGTTCAGCATTTAAAGGTACTGAATAAAAAGGGGGGGAAAGTAGAGTTTTGAGAAATACCGTGGTATTTTTTGACTTCTCATGAGATTCTCGAGATGCAAATAAAAGGGACTAGTTATTCTGATGTGACTTTGGTTCTATAGTCTTTGTTCTCATCATGAAGATGCTCCCAGAATGAATCCTGGGAGTTATGGCTTCATCAGCATTACGTTCTCATGGATCATGCCATGTCTTCATCACCAGAAACCGCAACATTCTTCTTCAGCACACTCCCCCTTTCAAAAAGAGAGCCTTTTCAAGATAATAAAATCCTGCCTCCCTGTAAGGAAGCAAAAATAAAAGTATTTTTTTCCAGAACACTTTTTGTCTTTTCACAATAAAACATCTTAATTACTGTGAGCTCCAAGTAAAACTGCCGCTTCCGTCATACACCCAGGCCTGGAAGGGGAGCTGTAATAACTCTCCAGCTTGAGGATAGAGAAAGTCTCCGAGTGCAAGCTCCAACTACAGCACAAGGACTCAGACAGTTGAACAGAGGAGTGCCTGCAAAGCCATCAGAGAAGCAAATGAAAAGCTGGGTTCACAGAGCTCGAAGAGAATTCCACTTTCATAAAGAATCTGATGCTGAATGCCACCATTTCTCTCAACTCTTTTACTTCAGTGATGATCAGCCCTCCAAGCAATCTGAGTCACACCACCTTTTATTATCCACATGCTAGCAGTATGCTGGTAAATATTTCATAACCACTTCCGATATACCTATAAACAAATTACATACTATATATATGTTTATTATTAACTGTACTTAATAAATAGGATGAAGCACCGAATTCTTAAATAGTAACACACCGCAGTCTTTATTATAAATTACATATCGCCAATGATTCTTCAGAATGTGTTGATTTTTGCTGAACTTGTGTGTCTCCAGCCAACTCTGTTTGCAACTGATGAAAAAGTAAAGTCCCCAAATGTATGCTGGATGTTAACTGGTATTTTTATTTACACTAATAAGTAGTACAAAAACAAAATGACAGAGACAGAACTGTACTCATTTGAAATAGCATGGGTGACTTCTTTGCTAAATTAAATAATGGCTTTCAAAGAATGGAAAAATATTTACAAAACTTTGTAATATTCATAGTTTAATGGCCATGGATGCATCAAACATTTAAGTTTAATCTACATTATTAATAGTTATTCTATTACTTTTATAATTCAGAATGTCAATGAAACAATAAGGAAAGTCTTTATTTGTAGCATTTGGCAATTTCTGAGAGATAAATATTGTAACCAAGGTCAAATTTTAAGCTATTAATGTAATATTAGTAAATGTAGAGTTGGGAAGAGCTATGCAGAAGCAAACTGTTATATAATTTTTAAACTTTACAGATATAATAGAGGTAAATAACTTTAAGGGCTGTGGTTACAGTACAATGTAGGAAAATAATTAGACAATGGTAATGATAAGTTTGAGTATTTATTAGCTTTGTTTTAATATAATTACTTAAAGTATAAGTTCATATAATTTAATTTTTAATAATGCCTGTTCAATCACCGACTTGAAAAATCCCTGAAAATGTGACAGCCAGTTCTCATGAGCCATAATGAGGCTGCTCAATGGCTGTCACACTCAGCAAATGGATCAGTAAAGAAACCCTGCTGCTGAGCTTGTCTGTCCATCAAGTGCAAGTAACTAGTGTAAAATAATACCACGCTATTTCTTGTTGGCTTTTACAAGGTGAAGTGGAGCAAAAATCAGTTTTGTAGAAATATATTTCAGTTGTCTTAAGCTTTGAACCTATCTGAGTCTCAATCTGAAACTTCAGCAAAATAACTTCACTTGAATCCTGGGATAGTCTCTTTTCCTCATTGTTACATCTATCTACGTTCTGATCTTTTCTTATTTATTAAATATATTCAGTCCTGCATCCGTATCTTTCCCTTTACCCCACAATCACCATTATTTTTTGGTAATAATTACATTCAAGTGTATGATCTGTCATTCTAGCCTTCAAGTGTCATGACCTAACCTCCAGTGACCATTTCTTTTAATCTCTAAAACACACCTCAGACTTTGTCATCTAACTGGCCCATCTTCAAAATATTTTTAGCAAACTTTCATATTTTAACCATTTCCCCTTATATTTCTATGCCATTCACTCTCACCATCATTCCTACAATGCTTCCATCTCATTTATGTAATTAATTCTCAGGTACCACCATATTCTCTATATCTGTAAGACTTCTCTTACTTTCAAATCCTTCATTTTCTAGTTTACAAATAACCTCAACTTCCAAGTGAGGTTCAATTCAGCAGTGCAAGGTTGGTTAACATTCTAAAATTAATCAATACAAAATCAATCAATGTAATACAGTATAATAGTATAAAAGAACTCTTTTATATTGAAGGGAACCAAAGTTTTGCCATCCCCGAAACTATACCTTTTGGGATATTAATTTGAAGCTAGTTATTAAGAAATAAAAGACTCAGCAAGAACCTTTGACATTTCCCTTTTCCTGCCTAAGAGTTTCAGATGTTAAGGCCTTCTTCAGGAAGGAAATCATAGGAAGTTTGCCTTCGTCTATTTTGAATTGAGTACAGTGGATAAGATGGCTCCAGGCAGGGGCCTGGTGGTTATATGCTACATCACCCAACGTGTCTCATCGTTTTGGGATTGCTTGGCAGGAAATTGCCTGCATGTCTTTTCTACTCTTCCTCAATTACCTATAAATTGCCCATGGTCGATTTTGAAATCTAAGACCCCATTTTCCCCCTTTTTCCTTTGTTCAAATGTCATATACCGTGTTTCCCCGAAAATATTACCTAGCTGGGCCATCAGCTCTAATGCGTCTTTTTGAGCAAAAATTAATATAACACCCAGTCTTATTTTTATATAATATAACACTGCGTATAATATAATATAATATAATATAATATAATATAATATAATATAATATAATATAACATAATATAATATAAGACTGGGTCTTATATTAATTTTTGCTCCAGGAGACACATTAGAGCTGATGGTCCAGCTAGGTCTTATTTTCAGGGAACACAGTAGATGCAATTTTACTGCACTGTCTTTGGGAATTTTCATGCTTACAGGAGTTCTCAATGTGCATGTTAAATTATGATTTTCTTTTATTAATCTGTCTCTACTAGCTCAGCTAAAATAACTTAGATTAGGAAGAAAAGTATTTTTTTAGCCCCACAATATTAATAATATAAAACAAAAACCATGTCATTAACACAATATATTTGACAAAATGCAACACACATTTGTAATTTAAAAAGAAATGATAATAAAGGGAACATCCTCAACCCAATCAAGGATATTTACAATACACTTATAGTTAATATGATAATGGTGAAAGACTGGAAGATTTTTCTCTAAAATTGGCAACAATACAGAGTTGTATGCCCTCACTGCATTTATTTTACATTGTCTTTTATTTTCTAGAAATACAAAGTATAAAGCTGGTGAAGGGAAACAAATGTTTGCCATCCTTAAGCTGCCTTTTGGGATATTAATTTTAAGCTGGTTATTAAGAAACAAAAAACTCAGAAAGAAACTTTGACCTTCTCCCCTTTCCCGTCTAAGAGATTCAAATTAAAAACCTGTTTTAGGAAGGAAATCTTAGGATGTACCCCCTAGCCTGAATAGCTTAATTTGAATTAAATATGGTAAATAAGAGGGATCCAGGCAGGGGTCTGTCAACTAGATAGCCCCTGTGTCCCATTGTTTCTGGGTTGCTTAGCAGGAATTTGTCTACTATGTGTCTTCACTCTTCTCCAACCACCTGTAAATTGTCCATTCTCACTTTTGAAATCTAAGACCCTATTCCCCCTTTCCTCCTTTGACCAAAATGTCATAATATACCGAGCGTTGTCTCACAACCTTTGGAATTTTCATGCTTCTGTGAATTCCCCATGTGCATGTATTAAAATTTTGATTTTCTTTTTTAACCTGTCTCTGTTAATTTGATTATTAGCCCAGCTAGAAGAATTTATAAGCTGGGAGGAAAAGTATCAATCATTTTTAGTCCCCACACTAGGAAATTAAAGAAAAAGAAACTTCACACATTACCTGATGGAGAACATCATAAAAAAAAAAATTTTAAAAAATCTAGGAACAAGTTATTTAACTAATAAGTTTAGCAATATTCAAAGTTTCAAAATACAAGATATATATTACATATATATATATATATTATATAGATATATATATATCTATATAATATTATATAATAGCAAGGGACATTTGGAAATTAAATTTAAAAAATCCATTACAATATCATCAAAAATATCACTTAGGAGTTAATTTAAGAAAATGTGTGTGGACCTGTACACTTTAAACTACAACATGTTATTGAGAGTAATTAATGGTGATTTAAATAAATAATAATATCATAGATATTCACAAAAGATAAGATTCCATGGTGTTAATATGTCAATTTTCCTCAAATTTATCTATATATTCAACACAACAATATCAGTCAAAATTTCATTTGCCAAGCAATTCATAAATTTCTATGGAAATACAAAAGATCTACAAGGGCCAAAATAATCTGACAACCAGAAAAAAGTTGAAAGATATACTAATTGATTTCAAGACTTATTATAAAGCTACTTTATTAAAGTTGTGTAGTATTGCAATAAGGTGGCTCATATAAATAAGTGGGTTTGAATTACAATTTTTGAAATAGAAATATTTCAACATGGTCAACTGATTCTCATTAAAAGTGCTGATGACATTCAATAGGGAGATTTGGATACCTGCATGCACAAAACAAATAAGACTCTACCATTCCTTTTTCATACAAAATAGGTCACAGAGCTAACTTTGAAGGCTAAACTACAAATGTTCTGGAAGACAGCACAGGAGAAATCTTTGTGGCCAAGAATAAGAAGATATTGCTTAGATAAAACACAAAACATTGAACAATAAAAACTGATAATTCAATAATTGTGAAGTTGAACTTCATCAAAATGTAAAGCATTTCCTTTTGAAAATTTACTGTGAAGAAGAGTAAAGGGCATGCCACAGAGCGGGAGAAAATATTCTCCAAAAACATATATAGTGAAGAACTTTTACAACTCAATGACAAATAGAGAAAAAACTCATTTTTTTTCTAAATTAACAAATGACTGGAACAGATATCTCACAAAATAAGATATACGAATGGCTAATGAGTAGATATAAGCACATAAAAATAAGTCAAAGTCATTAATCTTTAGGAAAATACAAATTAAAAACCTGGTAAAATACCATTTCATACTTACCAAAATTGTAAAAAATAAAAAAGACTGAAAATGTCAATTGTTGATGAGGAGGTAGAGGAACTAGAACCCTTATACAATGCTGGAATAAATGCAAATTGTACTACACTTTGAAAAACAATTTGGTGGTTTTATATAAAGTAAATAAATACTTACCATATGACCTAAAAATTCTGCTTGTATGTATTTATCCAAGAGAAATGAAGCATGTTCAAAGAAAGGATTGTAGTAGGTTGTAGCATTTTTCCTTATAACAGACAAAAAGCTAGAAAGAACCCACAAGCCCATCTGTAGGTGAATGGGTAAACAAATTGTGGAGTATCCAAAAAATGGAATATTACTTAGTAATAAAAGGAAAAACTACTGACATACACAGCAACATGCATGATTCATAAAAATATTATGCTAAATGAAAGGAACAGATATAAAAGTCTACATACTCTCTGATTCTATAGAATCAGAATTGGGATGAAGTAAATTCTCTAGTTTGATCGTGGTGGCATTTATATGGCATTTATACATTTTTTAAAAACTCATCAAATCCTACACATATTTGGTAAATTTTATGTAGGTAAATTGAACTTCAATCAAATTGATTAAAGTATGTTTCTGAAGTCAATTCTGAGAGAATATACAAAAATAACAATAGTTACTATATCTTTTTGTATTTACAGATTTTTTATCTTTTAAAGTCTTGCAAATTTTTTATCATACTTCTGTTGCCTATATTTTAAAAAATGATTAATAATGATCAAATACTATTATTTAAATAAAAATGATCTATTGTATCTCAAAATACTTTATTCAGAAATTCTACATGCTTAAATTACTATATTCTTGGAAAACAAATAGCAACATTTGAGTCGTAAGACTTACTACAAGTATGTACTTGACAAATACCTATTGAAATTATTAAACACCCACACGCACATACTGCTTTCAAGGCATATCACCTTAGTAACAGATGTATGTTTGGGAGAATTGCATACATTTTAGCATTTATTGAGCAACCTTTATCTCGGCAGATTTATTTTAAAATATGCCAATCTTTTCACTATATCACTTAGTGAGTCACCAGAATCTGACTGTTGTTCCCATCGTCTTTGAAAATGTTAAACAACAAAATATTAAAAATAATAGATTCTTATTTTTTTAAAAAAGTCTTCTTTTTAAAAAAGTAAAATAAAGAAATATAATAAGAAAATAAAGTAAGAAGCTATTTTGTTTTTGTTTTATGAGACAGAAAAATTGTACTCAGACTGAATTCTCTTTGTCAGCAATTTATGTAGCACAGGTTTGCTGGAGGAATTTCCCAAGCCTGTTGCATCAGGATAATATCTCTTAATAAGCCAAGAAGAGAAATAACATACTCTAAACAAATGACAAATTATTCCAGAGAGTACACGACCAACCAAAGAGCTGCTTTCCAGCTGTCAGCACAAAAGTAGAAAGTCCTATTGCAGGAGCATATTATTAGGGAATGAATATGCTGGTGTTGTTAGGTGGGTGGGTCCTTTCACGGGTCACTGCATGGTTTATGACCGCTGTCTAGGAGGGGTGCCTTGTCAGAGAGGAGCGAATGTCCAAACGTCACTGGAGAGTTTTTAGATTAGTGAAGGGTCACCTGACCCAAACCCAAACTCTCAAATAGTCCTCACAAACTCTCAGTATTTGTAGTGTAAATGTCCCCTTGCCAAAGCTGTTTCTCCACATGTTCCTCTGCTCTCGTCAATACACCCCCAGCACCATCCTTTGACAGCTGGGCTTCTCAAGACTTATCCAAAACAAGATTTAGAATGATGACATCATGGCACCACTTTATTCTTATAGCAAAGCTACTTTTTTTGGGTCTTTGTCATAAACAAGTGGATTAAAACAACTTCATTTAAGTCATAAACAAGTGAATTTGAAATCGTGGTAAATCTATAAACAACAGAAGCCAATCAATAGCTTTGGATAACATTTTCAAAATTATTTTGCAATTATTTTTAACCTTTTAAACTGTAATTACTTTTGCACCAAATATATATATATATATATATATATATATATATATATATATATACAGAGAGAGAGAGAGAGAGACAGAGAGAGAGAGACAGAGAGAGAGAGAGAGAGACAAAAAAGTGTATACACATTTTAAGAAAGGAAAAAAAAAAACTGTATCAAAATTTTACACTCAATATATACTGATAACAAAAGATGAATACAAGTCATATGTATACATTTTTTGGCACCCCCCAGTATATAATACAAACATACATGTTCATGCACACACATACACATATTTTACATGTAGTATTATCCAGTGCCTTAAAAATTATTAATGCTTTAGGAAATACATTGACTATCATATGAAAAAAATAATTTTAATAACTACATTATATTGCATCATATGGTGGTAACTCGATGCTACCATTGTAAAATTTCAGCACATATTTTTCTATTATAATTAATTTTGCCATAAACTTATTTTTGCATAAAGTTTGGATGTAGCATTATTTTTTGTATTGGTCTAGCTTATCAATAACCAATATTGTGGCTAGACCAGCCCTTGTGGTTCTTATGATGCAAGATTCCCTTCAGCAATAATCATAGGAAGCTCTGAGAAGATACAGGTTTACTAAATACAAGACCTGGAAATTACTAGAGTTTTGTGGGCTCACTCAGATTTGGTAAATTTAAAATATACGAGTGGGAGTTTAGATGTAGGAAGAGAAAGAAAACAAGTAGCCCAAGAGGTCAGTTGTTGAAATCAACCAAGATCTCTAAACCAAAGGAGCTTCAGTGTGGGGCGGTGGCCTGGCTCTTTGTCTAGGCTTCATTGAAATAAATGCCTCTGAACTAGATGCTTCTTTGAAATGAATGCCTTAGCAATCCAAGCTTAAGTTAGGCAGTGGCATTACAAACAAAAAAAAAGGCAAGGATTGCATTATACGTTTATAAAACTATGTCTCTGCCCTTACCTCCAGTCTGTTCCTACTCCAGAAGAACAATCCGTAAAGGAAATTTATCTTTACCAATTCCTTTCTCAAATTTTAAGGTGGGTGGGGTGAGCCATTTTTTGTCTCTGATCATGTTGATTATACTCATATTAATCTCCATTTTCTAGCACCTTCAGTTACCAGTAGTCTCTCTTTTTCTCTATTTCATCAAATCTTGTTCAACTGCGCATTTCTCCTTGGGCAACGTTATATACAGCAGTGGTTCTCCATTGATGCTGCATGTTAGAATCCCTGGGAACCTTTTCAAATATTCAAATTCTTAGATCCTGACCACAAAGATTCTAACTTAACTGGTCTTGGGTGAGTCCCAGGCACTGGTCGTTTTTAAAGCCTTCCAGAGTCTTCTGATATTAATATGTAATCTGGGTTGAAAACCACTGCAGCAGATGGTTCCCCAGCCTGAGACTACAGCTCTGTTTATATCTTCCAGCTGGGTCCACAATTCTCGGGGTGTATTTAATCATATCTCTAACTTTTACAGTTTCCCCAAACCACGCCAGCATCTCAGTTTTGAGTTTCACAGTGAGTCTTTCCCACTGTAGACCAACAGATTTTCATCCTTTTGCACAAATTCAATAACTACAGAATTTTTATTGAGTCCTAGGAGGAGCAATTTTCTATTTTCAACTTATATTATCACTACATAAATTCAGTTTTGCAAACTTCAGAACTCCTATGGCAGGCATGTTTAAGCTGTGATACTTTCCAAGACAGTCTGGGTTCTGGTAGTCATAGGGAAATGAACGTGCAAATCTTCTGCTTCTTTATAAACTCTCTCCGAAGATTTGGTTCTTTTTTCCCACCTTTTCTTTAACAACAGCTTTCTTTCACTTTACAAACAAAAAGAATGGCCTTTTACTCCTAAATCTTACAATAGTTCATGTCTTTGTGGGCAAAACTCCAGTACTCTAAACTATTGGGATGGTGAAGACTTCTTTAGTGAGTGAGTAATCAGAGCACCATAAACCAACCTAGCATCTCCTGTCTTTCATGTTATTAAATACATGTAAGAAGCATGAAACATGCCATGCACACGCACACGCTTGCACACACACACACACACACACACACACACACACACACACACACTGATATTTTAGCCCATATCAGAAAATTAAATATATTTTAGAATATGGTCATTTTGAGTAACAGTCATTTTCTTTTATCCACCTCACTTCCTCTCTCTGTTCCTTGACTATTTTGAAATAAAGCCCAACTTTCGAGGGACAAGCTGGAAAGGGAGATTTCTGTAAAGGAGCCATAAGAGAAATGTTTGATACGGCTTTTTTCCACACAGATGCTTCTCTTGTTATGATGGAGTATTTCCATCTCTGATAAACTCATCATAAGTTGAAAATATCTTAAGTTGAAAATGCATTTAATACACCTAACCTACAGAACATCATAGCTTAGTCTAGCCATGTTATGGGGACATAAGAAGAGTGTCCTCATAACATGATATCCAGAAATGTTGGCAACATAGTAAGTGTATTTAGAGTATTGGCTATTTACCCTCATGATTGTGAGACTGAGTGGGAGCTGTGAGTCATTGTCACTGCTCAGCATCATGAGAGAGTATAGTACTGCATATCACTAAGCCAGGAAAAGATTAAAAAATCAAAATTCAAAGTGCCATTTCTACTGAATGCCTATTGCTTTCAAACCATCATAAAATTGAAGTCAAACCATTGTAAGTCAGGAACTATCTGTATTAAAACACAAGTAATTTGTATCAGCCCTTCCAATATTAATTTAGGACTCGCTATTAGCTGGAAAGCAAAACATCTTTAATCAGCTGAAGAAATACAATGTAGTGAGGTGAAACTGGAATGTTTATGAAACTACCAGTATTTGCAAGTTATAGTGGATGGAATTCAATCCCCCTCAACCCTTACTCCCCCAAAAAATGTTATGTGACTTTTTTAGATTACATGGTCATTTAAATGTATTTTCATATTAGCACATCTGATACACTTTTTAATAGTTATCCCAATACTTTTTAAAAAGTGAAATGATAGGCTAGCTGCTGTTTAAATTGGTTTTAGCAGAATATACCTTCTTTTATTAAAACATTGGAAGAGTTTTGTCATGGTATTTAAGAAAATCAATGATGTATAAATCTTTCCTTATAGAAAGATTGATTTTTGACAATCACACATAGATAAGGGTGCTTCTGTGGGAAAGGTATATCAACATACCAAGTCAACCTATAAAAATCAGTTGCAGTTTTAAACGCTAACAGTGAACTATCCAAAAAAGAAATTAAGAAAACAATCCCATTTACAATAGCATCAAAAAGAATAAAATAATTAGGCATAAATTAAACCAAAGAGATGAAAGAGCCATAAAATAAAAACTATTAATGAAGGAAATTGAAGAAGACAAAAATAAATAAAAATATATCTTGTGTTCATAGATTGGAAAAAATAATATTATTAAAATGTGTACACTACTCAGAAATATGTAGGCTCTATGAAATCCCTATGAAAATTCCAATGGCATTTTTCACCAAAATAGAAAAAGCACTCCTAAATTTCACAGGAAACCACAAAAGACCCAAAATTGTCAATGTGGTCTTGAGAAAGAACAAATCTAGTCTGTATCACACTTTGTGATCTCAAAATATATTACAAAGGTACAATAATTAAAGCATTGTGGTACTGGCATAAAGATAGACATGTGGAGCAGTGAAACAGAATAGGGAGCTCAGAAATAAACCTACAACTGGTTAAACTGATGTTTGACAAGGATGCCAAGAACACACTATGAGGAAAGAATAGTCTCTTTAATAAATGGGACTGGGAAAATTGGATATGCACATGCAGAAATTGGACCTTTATCATACCATATACAAAAATCAACTTTAAATTGATTAAAAACTTAAACATTAGACATAAAACTCTTAAATTACTAAAAAAAAATATTTTTTGAAATTGGTCTGAATAATGATTTTTTTTAGATGTGACCCCAAAAGCACACACAACGAAGGCAACTATAGATAAGTGAGACTGAATCAAACTGAACAGCTTCTGCACAGCAAAGGAAAAAAAAAATTGATAGAGAGAAGAGACAGGCTATGAAATAGGGGAAAAAGTTGCAAGTCATATATCTGATAGGAGTTAATAATAAAAAAATATGAGCAACTCCTACAACTCAATAGCGAAAAAATAAATAATCCAGTTGATAAATGGGCACAGGACTTTAATAGACAATTCTCCAAAGAAAACATTTAAATGGCCAACAGATACATTAAAAGATGCTCAACATCACTAATCATCATGAAATACAAACCAAAACTACAATGAGATATCACTTCATACCAGTTAGGATGACTATTTTCCAAAAAACAAAAGGTAAGTGTTGGATATGGAGAAAGGGGAACCCTTGTACACTGTTGGTGAGAATGTAAGTTGATACAGTCATTATGGAAAACAGAATGGAGGTTCCTCAAAATATTAAAAATAGATCTACTACATGATCCATGAAATTCTCCTCTGAGTTTATATCTCAAATAAATGAAATCAGTATATGAAAGATATATCTGCACTCCCATATTAATTGCAGCTTTATTCATAACGACGAAGATATAGAAACAACCTAAGTGTTCATCTATGGATGAATGGATTATGAAAATGTAGCATATATAATGCATACAATAGACTATTATTCAGTCTTAAAATGGAAGTAAATTCCATCATTTGCAAAAACATAGATGAACCTGGAAGACATGATTCAAATGAAATAAGGCAGACACAGAAAGACAAATACTGCATCGCATCACTTACATGAGGAATCTTAAAAAGTCAGAATCATAAAAGCAAAGCAAAGAATGGTAGTTGCCAGGAGATGGTGGAGGAAATGGAGAGATTTGATCAAAAGATACACAGTTACAGTCGTGCAAGATGAATAAGTTCTGTAGATCTAATGTACAACATGGAGACTATAGTTAATAATACTGTATTGTGTACTTGGAATTTGCTAAGAGAGTAGAACATAAGTGTTCTCAACACACACACACACACACACACACACACACACACACATACACACGGTTAAATATGTGAGATAAGAGACATCTTAATCAGCTTTATTGTGTTAATAATTTCACAATGTATACATACACATCAACATTACTTTGTACACCCTAAATATATACAGTTAATTTGTGAATTATTCTTAAATAAAGCAGGGGGAATTGTTTATTGATGAATGTATTTAAATTAAAATTTATTTTTTCCAAACTCTGAGCACATTTTTAAATACAGTGCCTCAAATTAAAAGAAAAAAAATTTAGAAATTATTTATTTATTTGATATACTTTTATTTTTATTTTTCATGTTCATGCTTCTGCAAAATTATCAAAGTGAATGACTGAGTAACGGATCACTTCAAGGCAGATGTTTTTTCCCTTCTTTATTTTTGCTTTTCCCTTAAAAATAATTTTTATATATCACTAGATAACTTTTGGCAAATAACTTCTATAGACTTGAAAAAGTTGAACAATATTGCTATAACTAAACTTTGTTTTTATCTGCATGTTTACTCACCATTTACATCTATAAATACAAAATTATAGGAATAGAATCGATGTACAATTCTGTCTCATTCTAGAAATAAATTAGTCATGTATCACAGATGAGTGAAATTGTTTTTTTAAAAAACTCCCAACCCTATTTACCTCATTAAAAAATAGATTTCCAGTAACTTTTGATTTTGTTTTGAATTTTTACTTTTATTTCACGATTAATACTAAAATTATGTAATGTTATATATGCTGATTTTATTAATTATGTACCAATAATATTTATAATAAATAAGAGAGTGTGCATTGTTTTTTACTATTATTTAGAGGGCAGGCATGCAAGAAAAAAAAATGTAAAGACAACTGATGCAAGCCATATTTTATAGTGCATTAGCAGCTGGTAGGTACATCGTCGTAATTCTCAATGAAAATCAGAAGACAAAGTCAAGGTGTTACCGGAGAGCCCCCTCACTATAGGAATTTTAAGTCTCCTTTTCCCTGGTTTCTTAGCTCCTTAGTCCCTGATCTTAACCACTCTTCTAATCAGCTTCTTAATCCTAAAGATTGCTACTAGCCAAAATCACAAAACGTTTCTCACCCCTGCTTAATAACTATTTACAAGCCTGTGAGCTAAAATCATTATAGCCCAACATTCCCCCAAACCATTCCAGACCTAGCTCTTAGATAAATAAATGCCATCCCAGAGACCAAATGTGTTTTAACACTCCTCCAGACCAGTCCATACCTAACCCCTGGGTAAAGTTAAGATAATTGGGCTTCGAGTCCTATTTTTGGAGCCCGCATTTTAATTTATTAACTAACTAACATCTGTCCCTCCTCATCTAGGAGCCGTCAGGTTATGAGTTATGTCCCAGCAAGGCTTCCAGGGCACCCGGACCAAGGCAGATATGAGAGCCCTCTTTTTACTTAAGATCAGATAGGATGAGAGTTTTGTGAATCCCCATTAGGTAGGGGCAGCTCTACTCCACTTCTCAGCTTGAAGCGGATACTGAAGAAAGAGACCTCCTGTCCTTCAACTTCCCACAGAGATTTATGGGACTCACCTCTCTCAGGGAAAACAAGGCAGGCAGTTAGACAGGTAATGGGGTCTCTGCATTCCTGCATAGCCAACACAATCTATGGGGAGCACCGCCTGGAGACCTCCCAAATTCTTCCCTTATCTGTCCTAAGCAGTAACCATTGGTAGAGGCCACCACGACCTCCATCTCACCTTAGCCTCATTGTACCATCATTGTAATGTCATACATATGCCCAGAAGTTCATTAATACCATAATAACAGACTGAACTCTTGGAAGGGACATGCGCAGTTTAAGAGGATGAGGTAATACCCCCTTAGCTATGGTATCACAGGTGTCAATCAAGTGGTCCCTCGCCCAGTGGGGAACGGCCCATCCCAGAGAAAAAAAGATAAAACTCCCAGGCTCCTGCAAGCCGCTACCTCTTGAGCGTTGAGCTTTGAGCCTTTTGAACCTTGCTTTTGCTCAGGGCCTTCTCCAAACCCTTTGGAGTATACCTTTTCTCCTAATAATAATGCCGCCTTGAGCCTTGAGTCTTGAGCATCTTGAACCTTGCCTTTTCTCGGGGCCACTCCAAACCCATTGGAATGTACTTTCTTTCCTAATAACAATGCCACCTTGAGCCCTAAGCCTTGAGCTGCTTTTCTTTGTGCTTGGCTCGCTCTTAATTCTTTGGAGTGTACTATCTTCTAATAAACTTTTTCACCACTTTACCAGTGTGTCTCGTTCAATTCTTTGCTCGAGATGCCAAGAACCTGGACACCATGCCAAGGAGGGCCCGACCCCCAGGAACATAGCAGCTAACTTTCCCAGTTCTCCTCCCCTAGGCCCGGGTTTTACACCCGGTTATCGGAAGCTAGCCCCGACTCCTCCGGGTTCAACTCCGGTGTGAGAGCCAAGCCCGGACATCTCCCTGAGAAGGGCCCCCCTCTCCAGTAACAAAGGCACATTTTCCCCAGCAGATTGTGGGTAGTTATAAACCCAGCACGAGAAACTCAGTTATATATGCAGCCTGAGCTCGCATAGAAAGCCTTGAGGCAGGCCATGCCTAACAGCGGGACTCTGCAGCGACATTTCTTTGGCTCCTGTAGCGGCCATCTTTGTCACACTAATGAAGCACGTTCTGAATGCTCTTTTGAGGAAGTGTCTTTTCCCTGAGGCTTTCACTAGAAGGCGTTGTGGACATTCAATACGATGAACTCACATACAGCTCTTCTCTGGTGTTGCAGATGGCACACGCAGTGCAAGTCAGCTCCCCAATGCTGTAATTCCATTCTCAGTGTAGCTCTGTTATGTTTCTTTTGTGTTTCCAGAGATGCCCACAGAGTCATTTTAGCTTGTGATGTGTCCAGATTTATCCTTTCACACTGAAGTAATTATTGTGGCTGGCCTGTAGAAATTCAGTCTTGGTTATAAGCTGATGAATGTCAACTGTTTCCTTAGATAGCTATTCAGAAAAAGAACTACAGGACTGAAAGAAAGGGACACTTTTAAGACTCTTGAGACTGATACAATGTAATCTGGAGAAGTAAGGCCGTGGAGAAAGCCACAGGCAGGTCTGGCCTCATGGTCTTTGTGGAACTCATGTTTGGCCTGAATCCAATATCACCCTCGATTGTAGTTTGTGCTTCTGGAAAATAATGTCTTCACTTCCATGTCCCTGGGGAAAGTAGTGGCTTTGTTATTTGGCAAACACTTCTGGTACTGAACTATTTACAGAATTGCTGAATTAACCTCTGGTCTCGCCTCATGCTTCAGGTGTCTAAAACTCAGAAATCAGCTCGTGCTGGGTGAAAGAAGGGAGTGAGAATTATCTCAGTTCCAAACAAACAGGAATGTGGCCAATTTCCTAGAGTGAAATGGCACAATCCTTAGTGGCGCATTGTCAGCCAGTGACCCCACTGAACTGCAATGACCCCCAAGGGAGACAAACACAGCAACCACTCGGCCTCTCTGACTTCCCACTGCAGACCACAGCTACAAATTTTGCTGTGGAAAAGTTTAGAAGAGGGAAACATCAAAGATGTAACATATTATCTGTGACTATAATAATACTGCTTTGTCTCCAGTTCCAATCAAGAATGGTATTACTAATGCATGTCTGACTGCTTAAAAAAACAATGAATAAATACAGAAACTTTAATTCCCATGCAACACTTCCACCCAATTTTCTGTGCTATCATTTATTAATATCATGTGATCAAACTGCATGAGATATCTTTTTTGTTATTGTTTACAAAGCTGAGCAGAAGAAAGTGGTTATTTGAGACTTTTGGTATGTATTTGATTGCTAATAAAATTTATCAGGACTTCATAGTCATTGATATTTATGAATATTACTTGTCTTTATGATTAATCTTTTAGGAATTTTTCTGATTGATTTATCTGACGTTTAAAATTATTCTTTTGGATAGTTGCATTGGATCTCACTCTTAAATTTATTTAGTAGTTCTACTTTTGAAATTTTTCTTATTTACTAATTTATTTTAAATTCCTAATTTAGAGTTATTTCTGCAGTTCTTAGCCTTATTTTGTTTTATTTCTTAAAACACTAATGGTTCAAAACTTAAAATTATTTTTAAGTTATCTGATTTAATGATATAAACAATTAAGTCTGAATTTTTTCTCTAGACACTGTTTCCACAATGCATTCGATATGTTTGAATGTATAGGATTTGATGAGAATATTTGAGCTACTTCATAATTTGGTTTTGATGTCCCTTTTTCGAAAACTGAGTTAAGTATGATTTCTTATTTGTTTATTTAATATCCAGATATTACATTTTTTTCTATTCTGTAATAAATTTCTAGTTTTATTGAACAATGATCTGAAAATACTATAGTAGCAAGAAATAAAATTTTGAATTAGATTTATTTAAGAAAACAACTTGAAACCTATATAATTTTATTAACCAATGTCACCACAATAAATTTAATAAAAATATAATTAGTAGAACTAATAATAAGGAAAAAAAAACAGGAAACAGAGCCTATATGTGGCTGGAAACCTATTTTACTCAAAAATGGAGAAAACACAAATATATAAAATACTAAATATTAAGGAAAGCATAATCACAATTACCAAAGAAACTGCATGAACTAAAATTTGAACAATTCAGTGCAGTTAAAATAAGAAAGAAAAACTGAATGTAGACAAGAAGAATATTATTAAACACACTTAAAGTCTACTCAAGTTCAAATTTTGAAGTGTTTTTCTCAGAAAAAAATATAGAATCATAATATGGCAACAGATGAAATGACTTTAGAGGCCCTTTTTCAACTTTTTAAATATTCTATTAGAGAAAATTGAGATATACAACTCATAAAAACCTACCCATACAAAAAAATGCCAGGATTATGGCTGGGCCATATTCCCAGCAGGCTGGGCAAGTACAGAGCAGACACATTGAAATCGGTTTTTTTTAAAGAATGTTAATCATTTTCATAATAAAATATTTATTTCAGAATGAAAAACTGTATCTCTTTATTTTTAATCTCGTAAAATCTCCTCCAAGTCTATTATATATATTTTAAAGAAACAAAGTAATGTACTCAAAAACTATGCTTCTAAACTTGGATTTTTTAGGCTATGAAAAAACTTTATACCTTTATGGTTTTCCTAAATAGTAGAATTTGTAGCACAGACAATTCACATTTACAATTATTATTATTATTTGCAATAGAAATAATAACGTGTTTTTACATGATATTTTGACTCAAATATTCCACTAGTTTGTGAAAGGATGCATTTCTTCTTAATGGTAAATATTTTTCTTTGAGAATTGGAAATGTAGAAGAAATAATTAAATAGGGGAAACTTAAGAAGCAGTTCATAAATCAAACATAAATAATTATATATTTGAATAATGAGAATATTGTTTGAGAAGTAATTGTCAGTTAAAATAATCATATATAAAGCCTTTTAATGTTTGTGGCCATCTTAGATCACATCAAATTTATCTCTACATTCATTTCACATTCTTAGCAAAAACATTATAATTGGAACAATTTGTCTTTTTGGCTGCCCTCCTTTCTTTTCAATCTTTTTATATCTTTCTATCTTCTTCATAATGAAAATGTTTTTAGAACATTTTTTTAATTCTAGATTTGAACTTCTCTTCTACTTTTGTTGGTGCTTCTCTAAGACCTTGCTTTAGATGATGACATTATTGCATTGATAATCTTATCAAGAGTGTTGGTAATGATTTCTTAATTACATATGAGTCAAATTCAATAGATAAATGTTCCGCTTTCCTGTCTAGCAAGTGAAAAAAACAAATGATCTTCCCAAGTTTTATATTTATATATAAGGTTGGTGTAAAAGTGATTGCGGTTTTTGCAATTATTTAACCTTTTAAACTGCAACTGCTGTTGCACCAATCTAATAAAAGTGTACATAAAATAGATAAACATGGCTATCCAGATTTTTGTTATTATTCACTAGATGTATTCATTCTTTTAGTGATCAGTGGTCTATATTAAGTAAAGGATGTTAATACTTTAAGTAAAGGATGTTAATGTCTAATGCTCTATTGAAAGGAAAGTTTCCATTTTGATGGTCAGAAATTAAGACAGTACTGTGGCTTTCAATTAAAAAAAAAAGATAATCTACGTTTTTATTTTAATTCTCCTTCTGAGAAATAGAACAGCTACCTTCATCATACTCACTGTATTTCCACTTTTTCAACCTCCAAGGGGAATAAAAATTGTTTTCAAACTTTTAGATTCATTTATTTATTTTCCAGTTAGCATAAAGAGGGAGGAGAAAACCTAGATTTTAGCATTATATTCTTCCCATGCTGGTAGTTTTTGTCTGTTGCTTACTTGTTTGTTTTTGACTATTTGTTTTGTGTGTGACTGCAACCATTTGTTCCCATGTCATTCAATTGGGTGAGTTTCATATTGATAATTGTTTAAGTCACCTTTATTATGTCTTCCCTTAATTAAGGACTTAGCTTCTGAATCAATTGGTCAGTGAGTCAGTCAGCAATATGCATTAATTTAATAATTTTTATTATGCGGTAGATACTCTACTGAGTCCTAATTATAAAGAGTAAGTAAAAAAGACACAGCCTCTGCTGCTGGGAAGCTTTGAAGGATCAAATTATAGACCAAGGTAGAAAATAGGTGTGCTCCTTCTTTAGGCAGGCAGGGTAGACAGTGAACACCTCTATAAAGAGGTAGTGATTAAGCTAAAATTTAAAGAGAAATGATTTACCACTTAAAGGTGAAGAGAACAATTAGGAAGAAGATAATTCCAGGAGAGAGGGTAGTATGCTCAAAGGACATGATGTGAAGAAGAGGGAAAAAAATGGACTAGTCAAGAAACTCAAAGCAGATGGTAATATCTGGAGTTTGGCATCCTTTTGTGAATACAGTACTAAGTGAAGTTGGAAAAATGGGCAAGGCTTTTACACATAAGGCTTTTACACTATAGCTGGGCATTTCATTTTAAGATGGGGAATGAGGATATCTACGTAAATTAAACCTAAGTCTTTAAGAAGATTAACTCTTTAAGAATATTACTTTTGCTTTAAATGGAGAATGGAAAATAGTTTGGAGGGGGCAAGAGTGGAAGAAAAGAATCCAGGAAAGAAGATGGTTATGGCTACCCAAAAAACAGGTTGGACTCCTTCACAAAATGCGATTTCGATGTTGACACTGATCACACACAGACACACACACACACACACACACACACACACACAAACACCCCAGAGGATATGACAAACTTTATTATTCATATAATGCGGCTTGCTGGGATAACAGTGTTGATCCCTAGCAGGTCTGAAAATGGCTTGAGAGAACAGTGAACGGAGACTGGCTAGTCATTTTCATGGTGGTTAAGTGGTAGAGCAAGGGCAAGGGCTGCTGTATGCTGTCTGAACTTCTCACCAGTGCCCAAGGAGGAGGAGGAGGTCATGAAGAAGGTACCTGGTGTGTCTCCTTTACCTAATGTACCGAAATTGATATTTATGGACCTACAGAGCACAGGCCATTGGAAAATGTTAGTCTCATCCATGTGATTGTATTAAAACAGGTATTTCATGCCTAAAATGTCTTTCTTCATGTGAGACCACACACATTATATAGAGACCTCATATGTGAAATTTTGGTCAAGGATCACAGCAGTATAATAATATGGCAAGAAAGGACCTGGAAAGCTGTCCTGACAATCCAAGATCCAAAACTTTTTTTTTTTTTTTTTTTTTTTTTTTTTGTCTCCCAGTCAACTACATCATTTGAATTATTAGTAAAGATTGATTTGGGGTAGAAGCTGGGTGATAACTGCCAGTCTGATTTGACCATTCAGTTATTTTTTCATCTCAAGTCTGATGTGGGTGGGTATAAGGAGTGTTGAGAGTATATCATGTCAGAAGAATTCAGAGAAGGCAGGCCTCGCCGAGGAATAAAAGATAAGTGCATGTTTGGGTATTTGCAGAGAATTGACATTACTTGTTTACAGAATAAATACTGGAATGACAGGAGAAATTAGGAGAAGTTAGAACTCCTTCCTGATGAGAAGCTCATCTTTATGATATAATTGAAAGGGTGACACTGTAAAATTTTAAGAAGAGGAATAAGAGTATCTACTTTTTATTGAAAGATAAATGCGTTTTTTTTTAATAATATTATGGGGTTAAATTCATGGAATCAATTTGGGCTTGTTAGATCATGCTGTATTTAATTCTGCCAGAGGCAGAACTTCTGTAAGAAAGCTCCTTGATGAGCTTGAATGGTGTAACAGTTCCATGTAAATTAGTTCTATTGAATATGCTATGTACACTTTTTTTACATATTTATTAAAATTATTATAAATAACTTCTCAAAATGTGTGATCATTTGTGTAGACAGAGAGGTTATGATAGATGGCAGCTCAGCATGATGTTACATTGTTGGTTTAGTTCCTGGGAGGAGAGGCTCCAGGCCAGGGAATGCGGATGATGGAAACACTGGGAAGGCTGTTCCCCTGGAGCTTCCCCAAAGGAACATGGGCAGGGCACAGCGACACCAGGAGTTTAGCCCAGTGGCCCCATGTCAGACAACTCAACAACAAACCGATTAGACAACAAATCTATGTTATTTTAAGCCGCTAAGTTTGTGGTATATATTTGTTGGAGCATCAGTAGAAAATTAATATACTAGGTAAAAAGAATACGAAAATGAATTATGCTTTACGATTATCTCTTTGCTCTAACTTTTGAAAGGAAACAATGCCGTACATACTTAAACAAATACATATATTTAACAGACATGGAGGAACATTTATAAACATTTGTAAATAAGCACAATTTTTAATAAACACAATTCACAAAAAAATGTGTTTAATGCTTTCTTCTTTAAAGTTCTCAAAAATATGGAATAGGCAAAATGAAATTGTAAGAAAGCCTATGCTTTGGGAAATCTTGTCCCACTACAGCTTTTAACAGTAAAGTGCATGTGAACATTTTCTTAGCAATGCCTGTAAAGAGAGTCTCTCGCTCATCCACAAACTAAATTTCAAGTCCAAGAATCATTAGCACAAAGTTAAAATCCCTTAAATTGCCATTGAAACCTACCTTACTTTAAAGCATCTATTTGTCCTTATGTCTGTTAACCTAAAACAAACAAACAAAAAAAGGCCTTCCAAAGTGAGAGCCACAAGCGTTAATTTGAGATAAAAAAGAATAAAAGAATAGATAATCTGAGAAAACTCCAATTCAGATTCAGGCAGAAGCCCCAGCAGTGATCCAATCAAGAGACACAAGTAAGGGGGTATTTACGAGAAAGGGAAGGGGAGCAATGACATTGGGAGAAGAAAGGCATTTCTATAGGGGCAGATAACATAACATGGTGATGCTAACTCTAAGCAATGATTTTAATTTTCAGTTTGGTAGTCATCCGTCTGGTAGTCATAATATCTGCTTTCCATTCTTAGGGACACAATGACCCAGTCCAAAAGTTATTATGCCCTGTTTTAACACTCCAAAGATTTGATGCAGAAGACCTGGAAAGGCAGTTCCTCTGGAATGGCAGCTCCGGCTCCATTTTAAAGGGGCTCCGTTTATTATTGTTTTACATTTCTAAACTCCAGGTACAGGCTCTTTGTATCATGAGGATTCTTTCATCTCTGTAAACTTTCTTTACAGAGAAAGTAAATCAAATGAAATGTTATGTGCTGACCCTGTGAAGAGCACAGAACACCAAGAAGAAGGTTGATTCAGTTTCCCTGGAAGGAAGAGACAGTCTTTTCTTTATTCTTTACTCAGAGGTAACAGATTCTAATTTTTTTAGCATCTTTATAGTCTTTCTTCTCTCTATTTTCCTCTGGGTCAAACAATATTTGTTAATTGTCTTTTAATTACAGTGTACTTTGTTAAACATAAAATTGAACTGTCTTTAGCATTTCCATTTACGGAACACATATTCATTGAGGTTCTATTATATGTAAGATTCTGTTTTAGGTACTGGGAACAGATAGATACTTTATGAAAATAGGCAAAATATCTTTCCATCATGGAACTCATGTCTTGAGGAGTGAAATAGACAAAAAGTCAATACTTAGCTGAAATATCTATTTAAGATGGGATGAAAGTGATAAAGAAAAATTAAGTAAGGAGAAGGGCCAGGGAATGCTGGTGAGAGGAGTGATTGGAATTCTGGTTACGGTGATCAGGGAAGTCCCCACTGAGAAGGTAACATCTGAGCAAAGAAGGGAAAGAGATGAGACAGGGAGCTAAGTAGATAGTGAACAGCATTCCAAGGAGGGGAAGTGGTAACTCTAGGAGGCTAAAGTGTGAATGTTTCTGGAGACCTCCAGGAACATCAAAGCACCAGAGAGGTTCAAGCAGAAGGGAGTTGAGAGGAGTGGTGGGAGGAAATACTGACTGACTGTACAAGTCACACAGCTGAAGTCTCAGGGACTCTCATTTTACGGCCTCTTTCATAAGGAGCCCTGGAAAGTCTCCTCATATTATATGTTCTATGAAGTTTGTGTAGTGTGTCAGCTTTTTTAAATTAGTAAAATGTTGTAATTTCTGATCTTATTCTAAAGAGATATTTTTTCTTTTGTGTTTAAATCTATATTTGCAATTGATTATACTGATCTTAAAGAAAATATTCAGTTCTCACAAAACCTGGGAAATCTTGTTTAGGAGGTGATAGCCAAAAGATGGGGAAGGTTAGGGGAGGTGGAGAGTGGAGATGAAGGAGAGGCAGGTACTTGCTTTTAAATGCTCTGTTGAAAACATCACATACTGGCTAACGAGTTCCGTGTTCATCCAATCACAAGGAAATGATAAGAGGACAATGCTGGGACATGTGCTGCCACACAAAAGTAAGAAAGCAAATGGGGTTTTCAATCACAATTTGGAATTATAAAGTCTAATCTTCTATTCACAGAATGTTATAAATCCTTTAAGGTATTGATAGGAGGACCAGTAGAACCAATTTAGCCAACCTGGCAGGCACTGAAAATACAATCAAAATAATAAATAGTGCTGATTGCAAGGCAGAGAATCAGCAAACCTAAATCTTAAGCTGATAGTAGAAGAATTGAAAAATGTGTGTGATATTTTTAAGTATGTGTTTCTTTTCTTAAATAGTCAGCAAGCAGCTGTTTTATTACACAGAAAAGAGCTAGATCCCAAATTTGACAAGAGAGTCAGCACAAATAAATATAAGAGTTGATGTTCTTGATTCAGTGCACACAAATCCAATGTCTGCATTCTAAAACTAACGGCGGTGGCATGCAGAAACAATGCATAACTTTGGGGACGTGGTCAGCTTATCTTCTCAGGTTTTCAAATATGCTTTCTTGTGCTTTAAATCCTACTTACTTCACTTGATTAAAACTGAGGTTGTGAAAAAATAGAACATGTACACTCTGCCAACTGATACTGAGTGAGACCATTCTGAGATTTTCAATGTTATCAAATACAGGGAAGAACGCTGTAAGCAACTCAATATAAACTCTGCCAAGATTAAAATCTCTTCTTTTCTCATTTCAGAGAGAAGTAGTATAACGTAAATCATGTTTTCGGGATTTCATATCAAGTTATAAAGTGAATGTCTCTCTCTCTCTCTCTCTCTCTCTCTCTCTCTCTCTCTCTCTCTCCCCCCCCACTCTCTCTTCAAACACACACATGCACATATATATATATGTATATACATGCATATATATATGTGTATATATATGTATATATGCAGATATATACATATATATGTAATATATATCTTTTTAGAACGATGATTTATTTTTACTAATTTTATCATATATAATGTAACAAAGAGGCTTTGAAATCTGTTAAACTTCATGAAAACGTGAGTACAAAAATAAAATTTGATTTTCTGTAAAATCTGCAATTATTTCAAAATATATAGTTAAAATATGTATTTAAATGAAAAACTATTGAGGAAGTCTCTTTTTTCTATATATTCTGGGACAATTTAAATATTAAAATGATTTACATTATATTTATTGGTCTATGGATATTCTATACTTTCTTGTATTAACTTTGGAAATTCATATTTGTATACAGAACTTATGCCCTTCCTTAAAGATTTAAATATAGTCCAATATACATTAATGGATTTGAATTATTATTGTTTTCCTTCGAGGAAAATGAAACACAAATTATCCTCAGAGAGTTGAATTCACCCTTCAGATCTTTAACCATACATGTTATAATGTAAAACATAGTAGGACTTAAATAAAGGTAAGCAACAAATAATACCAAGGAAGGGTATGACAAAATATTGCACCTATATACTTATCAATAACATCCGTATGAGTGTTAATTTTGACAAACACTGAAACATATTCATATTCACTTTAAAAGTGGCCACAAAAGAGCTTTCCTATTTAGCAAGTGGAGATTGTATTATAGTTTCAGTCTTATTTATTTATTTATTTATTTATTTATTTATTTATTTATTTATTTATTTATTTATTTATTTTTTGTTAAAGTTTATTGGGGTGACAATAGTTAGTAAAGTTACATAGGTTTCAGGTGTGCAATTCTGTATGACATCATCTATGTATCACATTGTGAGTTCACAACCCAGAGTCAGTTCTCCTTCCATCACTGTATATTTGATCCCTTTTACCTGCATCTACCATCCCCTCCCCCCTTACCCTCTGGTAAAAACTAAACTATTATCTGTATCTATGAGTTTTTGTTTCTTTGTCTTCTTCCTTTGTTGTTTTCTTGATACATACTCTACAGAAGCACTTGAAAGTATGCACAGAAGGCACATAGAAAGATGGTCACAGCAACATTGTCTCTAATAATGAAAAATAGGACACAGACATGCAACAATCTGAGCGCGCTGACTATCCATTTAAAGAAATACCACACAGCGGTTAAAAGGGATCAGAGGTGTCTATATGTGCTGCTATACGTAGGTGGACAGGATATCTGTGGAATATAAGAAACATGCTGCAGACAATGTGCACAACATGATACCATTTTATGTAAAATCAATAAATGAACTATACATATTCTAGGTCAATGCACAGCACAGAATGTATCCCAAACAGGTATCGTGATTATAGTGTTTACCTCCTAGGAAGGCGTGATCAGTGGGAGTCTTTATTTTTATATTTATTTTGTAATTGTTTTAATTTTTCAATTACAGTTGACATAGAGTATTATATTAGCTTCAGATGTATAGCACAGTGATTAGATATTTATATACCTTAGGAAGTGATCACCCTGATAAGTCTAGTACCCATCTGACACCATTCATAGTTATTACAATATTATTGACTATATTCGCTACGCTGTACCTTACATCCCCACGACTAGTTGCATAATGGACAATTTGTACTTCTTAATCCCTTTCACCTTTTTCCCCCACCCCACTCTCAAGCCCCTCCCATCTGGCAACCAATAATTTATTCTCTGTATCTGAGTTTGTTTCTGTTTTGTTTGTTCATTTATTTAGTTTAGATTTCATTTATATGTGAAATCATTTGGTATTTGTCTTTCTTTGTCTGACTTATTTCACTTAGGAGAATACCCTCGAGGTCCATCATGTTGTTGCAAACGGAAAGATTTCATTCTATTTTAGGGGTGAGTAATATTCCATTATATAGGTATACCACTTCTTCCTTATCCATTCATCTATCAATGGACACTTAGCTTGCTTTCATATCTTAGCTATTGTAAATAATGCTGCAATGAACATACTGTTGCATATTTATTTTTGAATTAGTGTTTGTAAATACCCAGAATTGGAATGGCTGGGTCATATGGTAGTTCTATTTTTAACTTTTAGCAGAATGTCCATACTGTTGTCCATAGTGAATGCCCCAATATACATTCCTACCAACATTTCACAAGGGTTCCCTTTTATCCACTTTGTTGCCAACACATATTTGTTGACTATTTGATAATAGCCATTCTAACGGGTGTGAGGTGATATCTCATTATGGCTTTGATTTGCATTTCCCTGATGATCAGTAATGTTGAACATCTTTTCATATGTTGGTTAGTCATCTATATGTCTGGGATATTGAATCCTAATGGGAATGTTTTAAATTTGACTCAGATAATGTGAACATATATTATTTAACATAATTAAAAGTTAATTTCAAAAACACATCTCCTGACCTAAGAGATCTTACAATTTATGTTGGCAGCATGTAGTGGACTATGAGAACTTTAAGATTGCTCTGTCCAGCATATTTGTCCATCTCATCATGGAGAAGATGACAGGCTATGCGGGAAATGAAGAGGGAGGAGTACAGAATGGCTCTTGTGTCCAGGTGCTACTAACTGATACTGGGAGGATAAGAGGAAGAGAGGGTTGAGGGCAGAGAAGATAATGGGCTACGTTTGGGAGACTGTACGTTGAGGTCGTTTAGCAAGCACTTGGTTTTGTTGGCTTGAAACTCAGGACAAGCCCTTAAATAGCTAAACACATGGGGTGGTAACTCGTCTAAGGAGGACTGGAGAAAAAGAAAAGCATTCAGCCCATGACAGAATCCTGAGGTAAACAGACATCTAGGAAAAACTTTATGCCGTTTAGCATAGAACAGTGTATAAGCAACTATAATTATGAGCAAACATGGTAAGCAAGATATTGAAATTTCAAAAAATTAGGAACTACCCAAATGTCAACAAAAGTAGAATGTAATATTCTACCACTTCTAGGATGTCATCATTAAAAATGCTCTTTATGAAAGTTTATAATTACATAAAAATGTTTTTGATAGTGTGCGCTTTTCTTTTAAAGCACATTTTATTTAAGCAATGTAAATACAGAATCTGGAAAGAGATGCATCAAACAGCTAACAGTAACTGTCTTAAAGGTTGTTATTTCTATTTCTCCATCTTTCGGGTTCACTGAATGATATTGTCTAATAGGAGAAAGAGTCACAAAAAGGATTCTCTTTGAGGTCTTTCTAAGATAAACATGGTGACAGTCCCTTATTCACACAGAACCACTGCACACAGTAGTTCCTCAGTAATTTCATGAACCTAGCAATACCTGCATCCAAGGCGGTTACCTGAGATTTTCTCACCTGTAAAAAGCCGGTCAGCTGGGGAGGCTCACGTGCTGCTGTCCTGGATCTTGCAGGGCATGACAAGGGCTCTGCCTCTACCCTCTCTGTCCGCTGACACTAATGCCTTCATGGCCTTTACCCGGGGTTCCCAGGAACCACTCCTACTAGATTCACTGATGAGTCCCAGGGGAGCTAAAGCTCAGGTAGGCTCCTCTGAAAACAACCACCAAAAGACTGTGAACATCCTTCTTTGGGTCACTGGTCCTGCAGAGAATCAGAGATGACAACTTCTTAGTTTAGTGTGTGGACCGGGGGCATCTTGACGTGTCACTGTCCCTCTGACCTGTGCAGGCACTTCCACCGCACCAGGCTCTCTGGGGGCTGGCGAGGCGCATGCGCTCACTGCATCAAGGCCCCCAGCCTCCTCACTGACATCGGCTCTTAACTCTGTTTCATGCTTTTCACTTGTTCCTTCCAGTGCTCAGGACATTATGCTATTGGTCCGCATTAGTATCACCTTACACAATAGATGAGATCTGAGACATAGTTTATTTGTGCAAGGCCAGGCAGCCAGTGCAAAGTGAAGCCTTCACACCTGTCAATATTGTTACTATATTTATTACTGTCATCGCCTTGGTGGAGTTCCCATGAGGTGCCCGCTGTGAAGGGGCCGGTGGCCATCAGCCGCAGCACCGCACTCACATCTGAGCATCTTCTGGGGTGGCATGTTCTTGCGCGGGGACTGGGGGCTGAGAGAGCACGAGGCCAGGCAGTTGGGTGTGGAAATGGCAGTTGGAGGGAAGGATCCATCCAGCAGGGCAGGGAGGACATTACTGGGAGTCCAGAAATCCTCCTCAGAACTTGTGTGAGTTAAATCTCAACTCTAATCTTCCAGAAGCCATGGAAGGATGCCCAGGAAGCCTGAGGTCAGACGCCTGGCCATCTGGTGCCGTCCTTAAGAAGCCAAACCTCTTAGGCTCTCAGGCCCCGCCTGTGGCTGTGGCCCTGCCTCTGAAGACTGGTTTGCTCCTTGGGCACCTTGGACTAAGCACGCTGGGCGGAGCCTCCCCGGAGAAATCCCGCCCATCGCTGACAGGTTCCTGCAGTGGTCTCAGAACTCCACTACGTGCACCTGGCTACTATGAGGTAACCACAGTCTTGGTCCTCTGGGAAGGTAAATAATGAAGCCAGATATCCGCACGGTGTGAAAAGTGCTGAGTTGGAAAGTAAGGGTAGATCCCAGCTTGGGAGGTGGAGAAACGCATCCCAGAGAATACTTTCAGTATAATGGGAACGAAAGGAAGGAAAGGATGAGGTTTCAAGGATTGGTTTTGTTCTTGTTTTGAAATTGTTATAATGAAAAGCTCCCATCTGATGACTTCTCATTCCCCTGTGGTGGTCCTGATAACATGATATCATATGATCAACGAGTGAGGAATGTGGAGAAGTTAGAAGTTACCGGAAGGTGAAATCGTTTTGAGTCCTTAGGTAAGAAAATTGGCTTAGAAAACAATCATAGAAATTCCACCAAGACAGGGATTTTGTTTCCTTCACTGGTGTGTCCCAAGGGCTTAGATGAGTGCCCAGTACGCACGAAACAGTGAACAAATTAATGTATTTTTTCAGGCAGGGGGCTGCCAGTTGTAAAACATAAATTTATAGTGGTAAAAAATACTTAATTGTGCGATTTTTGTCCAAGATGAATCAGCCCCTCATTAGAAGACAGGTCTACAAAAGACAAGGATGAATTTTTTTCAGGCAGGACTGATGAAGGAAAGGGGGGGGGCGGTTGATTAGAGTAGAGCTATTTGGGTTTACGATGGACCATGAAGATTTCCTGGGAAAGGAAATGAAGAGGAAAAGAAGTCAGATGAACAGGGAGAAAGGATGAAGTGGCTTGTAGTTCCTGAAGAGGCTGAGGGATCGGCATACTGATGGCATAAACTGAAAGAATAAAGCATACAGCATGGAATAACATCCTATTTTTTTCAGAAGGCAGATGTGCTTCTGGTGATAAGTTCTAGGATATGGCCATGACTGAACTGGAATGGGGGTAAAGGTCTCTCAGATAAGAAGGGGTAGACAGTGAGAGGCCAGATTGTTGGATGGTCGATCCACATAGATGTTGGGGCCTCTGATGCCTCCAAATTCAATTTTCTTTCCTGGGCTCCATCCCACCTCTTTCCTGTCCCAAGGTCTCCACAGATCAGCACTTCCTGCAACTCTAAGTCAGTCAATGACATGGCCCTCGCCAAGAAAGCATAAATGGGGCAGAGAGAGAGAGGGCTATAGACACCTACTTTGTTTTCGGTTTGGCACCAGAATTCACTCACCTTCTGTCAATAGTCCCTCTATTGCTTTCTGGGGAGCTAACCTCATAGCACGTCTACCTCCATGCCACCTATCCCTTCTTCACTGGATGCTGCAATCTTTTTGTTGTTTTTCTCTTCATTCCATTTAGTCATTAAACAGTTTGACCCTGATGACATGGGTATAAATGAGGGCAAAGCTCCACTTGGGACATTTTGCCAATTTTGCTTCAGTCAATTGAATTGTCTTTCCAGGAAATAGCCATTCAAAGAAAGTTCCAGTGATTTCTTTATCTCCTGATATTTACACCCATGTGTAATTAACTTTCCCTTGAGTGTAAGGTGGACTTAGTGATTAGCTTCTGACTGATAATATAAACAAAAGGTGATAGGATGTGATTTTCATGATTGGTTGACAAAAGACTTAACTTCTGTCTTGCTAGCTGATTCTCTCCTGACTTTGATGAAGTAAGTTGCCATACTGGAAAAGTCCACATAACAAGGAACTGAG
Organism: Rhinolophus ferrumequinum; assembly: GCF_004115265.2. Taxonomy (NCBI): domain Eukaryota; kingdom Metazoa; phylum Chordata; class Mammalia; order Chiroptera; family Rhinolophidae; genus Rhinolophus; species Rhinolophus ferrumequinum. Next base: position 4,578,702 of record NC_046285.1, on the reverse strand, counting down.
AGTAGTTTCTAGGCAGCTCCATCCAATAGCCTACAAGGAATGGAGGATCTTACACCAATACGCCTCGATGAACTGCGTCCTGCCAACAGCTATATAGTTGAGTACAGAAGTGTGTTCTTCACCAGTTGAGCCTTCAGAGCAAACTACAGCCCCCACTGACACCATAATTGCAGCGTTATGAAAGACTCTGAAGCACAGATCTCAAATATGCTTTGCCTAGATTCCTGACCCACAAAAGCAGATAATAAATATGTCTTTTAAAGCACGCATTTTGGGGTACCACTTACATGCCAAGAAATAACTGAAGCACCTCAAAATAACTGTAACCTTGGTACAAGACAACATGGCTGGGAAGGCAGGCACCAAATAAGAGGACAAGCTCTCTGACATCACGTGAGATATCATCTTCTGCTCAGTGATGATCCCACATACGCTTATGCTGAGGTGGTGTCATTGTGCTCTACCAAGCCCTGACTGGTGTCCAGGAGGTGAGGCCAAGGTAAGGTCAGGTGGAATGCATGGCCGGGATGGGGTCACCAGTAGTAATGATGAGCTCATTCTCCTCGTCCTCATTTTGTTCTTCCTTCCCGACACTTTCCTCCGTTACACTTTCCTTACTCTCTTCCTCCTTTTCTCCCAAACTCTGAGTGGCTGCCTGGTGAGCATTCCTACAATTGATGGCCAGATGATCCTTTGGTCTTGCAATAATGCTATCAAGCTAGGCACCCTGAAGAGATTTTCCTGAAGACCAGTTTGCTGTTGTGTGAGACGCTCTCACAAGCAGGAAGAGCTTATTGCCGAGCTCAGAATGTGCCTTCTGGACATATATACACCACACTTATAACAGATTCTCCAGCTGGATACCCCCACTTCCTAGACCCTGCTCTGGCCAACTTAGTGTCCACAATCAAAAAACTCATCCATATGCACAGTAATCAATGACTGCCCACCTGTGAGATAGTATGGAATCTGCAGCATTTCCTGAATGAAAGTAAGCCACTGTTCCCAGGAAAATATTTGTGTCCCAGGTTCTTTTCAGAGCTGCACGTTCTGTCCTGACTGCTGCTCCAGGAAAGGTAGAGGAGGGCGAAAGGGTGAACTGCTCCCCATTTTCATTTGAGTACGGTAAGGAGAGGGGAACAGGCTCTATTCAAACTTCCTGAGGGGGAGGGGAGCCCTGAGAAGCAGGTGATACATATTTGTAACCAAGATGTGCAAGAGGGAGGGTTTTCCATGCCACTAAGCTCAGGGCCTACACACTCTCCTTCCCCACTTCTTGTCCAAAAAGTGTCTGGAGACAACAAGGGGGAATTCTGGCTGTAATATGCCAGAGTACCTCCTCCTCCCCTACACGGTTATATAGTTGTGATGAGTGGGGGAACAGATAAAAAGAGACTTTGTGCCATCTTCTGGGCTTGAAGGGTTTTTCTCAGTTTGAGATGGCCTGAAAATGTGTAGTGTAAATTTTTATAATTTTATGGAAAAATAAAGTGTTTTAACTACAAGACATCTTAGCAGGGTCAAATAAAAGACCCCAGGATAAAACTGAGAAGGCCCTCTGTCAGGCTGTCTACAAGGAACTGGCCATCTTTTAGAAACCAAAACGGAAATCTGTAAGAGTTGAATTAAACGGTTCTTTTCTGTAAGCACAAGTCCGGGAATAGTGAACACCCACACCCCAATGCAGCACACAGAAAACACGAGTCTCCATTTGAAGAAATGTTTATTGAAAAGGATTCAATATCTTTGGTTGTGCTAAAGTTGAAATTGAAAGATTGTTCCCATAGAGGATGGGTTTTCTTGAAAACAGCGACGTTTTCTCAACAAGGAGTGAATGATTTCTTTGGAGAAATGGTTTCTCCCTGGAAGAGCTGGGGAAGCATTTTCTGTTTGAATAGAAGAATCAGATCTCTGAACACGGTGCCTTCATCAGGGGTGATTGTGGCTGGAGAGATCTGGAATACTTGAGGTATGCAGGTTTGTCTTCACTGGGCACAGGGTCCCTGGATGGTGGGGAAGGGTGATGACTCAGGCAAAATTGTTGGTCATTGAAGGCCACAGCTTTCTGGGGATGTCTGATTCTGACTTTGTTCCTTACAACATCTGTAAGACAGCTCTGGTCCGCACAGACAGCTTCTTGGATGCTGCACTGGGCACTTGGCCCTTCCTCTAGCGGGGGTCACACATATCTTCATAGATGGAGGGATGTCCCTTGTCAGGCTCTACCTGGGCCGGCAAGTCCTCCTATTGACTTACCTCTCAGGCCTCAAGTCTGTACCCACGTGCCAGTTTCTCCTCTAGGATCTTTCCAATGGCTGGCATGTGCTCATGAGCTTCAGAAAGCGCACAACTCACAAAGAAAGCTTTCAGCTGGGTCTTGGTGGTGTGTAAAGGTTGGCAACAGCTGGGCTTTCTGCTGGGGATATTCCTGGCCTTTGATTTTTCTCCTGGAACTTATCCAGTGACAACATTCCCTTACCTTTTTTTCTGAAGTAACTATCAGGAGGAAACTACTCATTCTGTGACAGAGACTTGGAAATGCTCTCCAGTTCTCTGTCCTTAATATGATGGCTCTTCTTTCTGGCATTAGATGTCACTCTTCTGTATCCTCACTTCAACTTTCTCCTGCTTTGGAGCCCAGAGGTCTCACTTTCTTTGCACCTGGTGTGACATGGTTATCCTGGCGGTTCCATCAGACATGCTTAGAGACGCAGGGCTCCTGCCTCAGCTGTGTGATGACTCCGCTGTCCTCCAGGTGGACAGGCGGCACCTGGGCATCTCCCACATCCCCGCTGGAATCGCTGTGGCACTGAGTCAGTGAGGACTGAGAAGGAAAGCTGTGTGAAGTAAGGGAAATGTCAGGTGCACAGCCTGGAACTGGCTTTGCTCTCCACTCTGCATTTTAAACTTTACCTCACCAAGGATCTTGTCGTGCGGGGCGTCCGGCGGGGTCTCTGGTCCCACTCCCCACACAAAAACTCAGGACATGGCTAGGCCAAAAAGGAACACCCACGGAGCCATAAGTAGGGGAGTCATATCTCTATACTGTCGCTGGCGGCTGGGTTGGAGACACAGGAACCAGGAGCAACACAATTCTCAACCCTCACTGTGCCGCTTGCAGACTCAGCCACCATCTTCTTGCTAGCTCCCCCCTTTTTTTGCTAGCGTAGCCACAGCAGTTATATTCATGGCCAATGGCTCACTGGTTACAGCTGACGGCCAACTAGCCACAGCTGCTGGCCATTTGATCACAGTCGATGGCCATTTACTACCTGAGGCAGCACCTTTCTATGTGAGGCCGAGAGCCTGGAAACTGCTTTTTGGGGCTCTGTCCCCACAGATCTGTTTTTCAGGTCTGATAGTTACGAATCTTGTAGGCATGATATTTTTGGTGAGGGACATTCAGTGGTCAGAATAGATTCTACTTTACTGGTATTCACATTAGTCATTTGGGAGCTCCCAACTCCCTGGTGGTCAAGATGTCGCAAGATTGTGATTTAAGGGCACGCAGCTCCTCGGCCTTGAATATCTTCTAGGACATGGTGGACATGCAAAAATGCCCTAAATTCATCTCCATCTTACTTTGGCCCTGAACCTCTTCTGCTTTGTCATGGACACTCACATTATTATTCATTGGCTCAGGTCCAGTCGTGGTTTGCTTTCTGGGCACCTCTGGCTGTACCTCTTGTCCAGTACAGTCTCATTCCTACTCCCTTTGTCTGTGGTGCTGGATGTGAGGGCCTGAAATGTCTGTGCCATGCTCTGTTATCTGGACATCCTTTGCAAGCATATGGTCCACATCAGCATGTGGTTTTAGGACCCCCTATCATTCACTGCCCACAGATGAAGAAGCCCAGATAGGAAAATCCAGCCAATTCAGAGAACTGAATTTGTTGTTCACACCTTATTTCCTGAGAAGTTTTAGAGTTTTCCTCAAGGGGCTGGACACCTCAGCTTTGGAATCTACCCCAGAAATATGAGTGGCTGGGGAAGGAAAGTCAAATTGGGGAAGAGCCCATGTTTTAGCTTCTCTCAACGTGTAGAAATTTAAGGATTCAACAACCTTGAGGGCTAGGCATCACTTCTGATTCATGTGAAACCTTAATAAATCGAGCTCTAGCACTTGACTTGTTTTGGGACCAGGAAAAGAAAGCTCTAGAATAGTAATCTGGCAGTAGACTCCACCTATCATTGTGTTTTTTAAATTTGTGTTTTCTATATTGGTCTGGAAACTCCCAGAAGGAAGCAATGTATTGTCCTCAGCCAGCCATGAATGACACACACTTATAGGGATGTCACGTGTAGTGACCTGCCAAAACTGCTTACTCACATGTAATCTAAGAATAGTTTTCCTTGATTCTGGTCTACGTCATTCATTGAGATACTTAATAATTCATTCCCTATGTAATTCCTTCAGTGACACACACAGTTACTTTCTGTGTCTGAGGCCACCCTCAGACCCTTCACTAGGTAGCATTCTGAGACTGTTTTGCAGCCTTGCTTCTGGGCTCTTCCCTAGGATATTCCCAAGAGTCATCCTTATGTCCTTCCTGAGCTGAAATTTTGTTGAGGTGCTCCCATAGAACCTTCCTGGGAGACTCAATTCAGTCCTGATAGATCCTTCCTACTCTGGCCCTGAAGTTCAGAGAGTTATAAGTGAGCATGACGGCCTTTCTGCTGAGATGTTTCTGTTAATGTACGTTGAGGCACTATCAGTGCTGGAGAGTCTAGGTTCCTACAGGAGTGCAGGCAGCAGCATGGGATTATCCTCCTGGGGAAGTGGAGCTACAGTTTCTCCTACAGTTCACTGGTGATATGAAAATTGCCAGCGAGGATGGAACAGGAATGGAACACAGGCCTGGGACAAACAGCTGACCAATGGAAGGTTGGGAGCTTGAGGACAAATAGCCTCTTGAGAGCTTTGGGGAATAGGGACAAAACCCCAAAAACTTTCCTGTTGCTTCTGCAACACATGACATTCCCGGTGTTGATCTTCAGTCAAGATGTGAGAGTCCAACTCACTTTGGGTTCTTTGGGACGACACTCCTCAGTCCCTAATCTGGAATAGAGAAGTGGATGGAAGGATTGTGAGTCAGGAATGAAGGTGGGCCTGTGGCTACACCTGAGTGATAGGTTGGGATGGAGCATGATTTAGGGCAAAGTTTGAGGATATATATTGAGGATGGGAAGGACATGGAAAGGAGGAGGTGATGGAGATCCTTGATGCTGCATTTTCCCTGCAGAAACATTACAGATTCCATTGAATAAAGCACACTGTGACCCTCATTGGGAGCTACTTCCTAAAACCAGGAGAGTAGCCACTAGGGACTCACTGTGCAAAGAAGGAAGATCCCGAAGAACTGGCTATATTTCTGATGTAAGTGTTCCAACAGAGTCTTGAAATAAAGGAGTTGCTGGCCAATGTGCTCTGTTATGTCTTCGCTGTTCCAGCCAGTTTGGGGAGCAGTGGTATCCTGTACCTCGAGTGGCTGTAAAGAAATCCATGCAGATGTCCTTTGGTATCCTGTCACATATGTTCTGAAAATGGTCCCTCCGCTTTGTCTTCTCTAAAATCTACAAAGCCATTCTCTTCTTCTTTGTTTCTGCAAGTGGGCCTGGATGTTATGGCCAAGGAAAGATTGGCTATTGGCCTCCATGTGCTTTGGAACAGAGTCTCCCCAGAGAGAGGCCTCCAGGAAGTGCAGTGAAACATGCTCTCCCTGAAAATGTGAGTGTGATAATGTGGGGAGGAATATGTTGTTGGCATATGCCTATCAATAGGACAAGACTGAAATTGACAGGTTCCATGGTCAGTGCCTCTGACTATTGGGACATAAGTGGACAATGCACCAGGACTGTGTGGAAACGAGTCCTCTGGAACAGGCTTCAATAAGATGGAAATCAACTTAGATTGAGTCACTGATAAGTGCAGTGTGGTGGTGGTGGTGAAATAGGCAGCACGTTGGGTTGTGATGACAAGCGAATGAATCAGAGGGATTCGTTTTCTGTTATAAACCTGGTAAGGAGTTGATATCTTAGGAAAAGGAAGGATCAAGGGAAAATATGGTATTGAGAGACAAAGAGGCTTCTAGATGGAAAACAGGATCCACACTCTGAATGTGATCATGGGGGGAGCAAAGGCAAGGGATTGGTGTGAGGAATGGTCCACTAGGAATTTGGATTTCAATGTAGGAAATGGTTCTGGTGGCAGCGAGTGAGCTGGTTGTGCAGGTGAAAGAAAGCAACTGAGGGGTCATTGGATCAGGAAAGGGAATTGGGGATGGATGTGGGAAAGGCTCAGGCTGAAGGGCGGGCATTTTTTCTTTTGGTGGGACAACTGAGAAGGCAAGAGACAGAGTGAATGATGACTCAGTCATAAGAGCTGTGGAAGCCAAATAGGACAGAGAGAGAGTAGCATCTTCCAGGACCTCCTGGAATGGCAGCCGATTGACCTCAGCAGTTGAGCTATTACCCAACTCACATGAGGGCTCTGGACATAACAGTTGATGAAAGCACATGATATCATGACGCTGGCCCAGGGGGGCACAGGGGACAGGAGGTACAAAGCTACATTCAGGACCACAATAAGCATATAGGATCTTGGGTAGTCTGGCAAAGGAAGAGCCTCACACTGCATACTCTCTTTTCACATCCCCCTACTGCCTTAACCTCACAGTGTACATTTTTATCCCTCTCCCAAAGACTTTCATAATCTGACTCAGGATTTTCCCTCCCATTTCCATCCCAGGCTTTGCTGAGGCCTGAGAAATTCATGGACTCTGCTAAGTGAGGGTTATAGAAATAAAGGGTAATGTTTAGTCACCTCTGCAAAAGAGAAAGCACCTTCATTGCCTCCTTTGCCTCGCTCTGGTAAGCTTGCCAATCTGGGACACCAGGAGAGTGACGAAGGTAGAAAGCAAATGACCTTAGAGAAAGCTAATTACAAGGCCCTTTAGAGGCACCCTTGGTACGTTGGACTTGGGGAGCCTTAAGAGTTAGATTACAAGGTCACAGCAGCCATGATAACAATAGGCTCAGATGAATGTCGCTTTCTCATTCACATAGGGGTTTCATATGTATTATTTCATGTGACTCTCAAAAACCACCCTGTGAGGAACACTAGTCAATCTCAAAGACGTTATCTCAAAGAGGAGTCTGAGTCCTAGGAAGACAAAGTACTTTAACACAGTCAGTAGACAAACGTTCTGACTCCCGACATCTCACGTGACCACCCTTTGGGCAACATCCACAGCCCAGATCTATAACTGCTTCATTCCAATCAACAGCCAAAGCAGATAACCTGAGAGGTGTCTTCCCATGAACCCCTCTGTAAGGGAGGCTCCTCTGTAAGGGAGAACCTCTGTAAGGGTTCTTGTTTTCTGAGACAGACTGTATTTAGCAACAAATATTCTTAGTGACCATGACCCTGGGACACCATCTAAAGGAGATGAAGGTCATCCTTGGAGAGCACAGGCAGATCCTTGCCTTCCAAAATAGTTGTTAAAGAAGAATAATTGAATACTAAGAGAAGAGAGTAAATGAAATCATATTAAATGCTTTGTTTAAAACCAGAAAAGGCACAAAAAGGGGAAAAGAAAGGAAATCGACATAATGAAAAGTAAACAGTTACAGGCATGGTAGATATGAATCCAAATAGATGAAAAAAATCAGTAAATGTGAATGGGCTAAATTCACCAATTAAAAGTCAGAGACTGTTAGAGTAGATAAAAAAACAAGAACCAATTATATGTTGTCTATACAACACCAACTCTAATTATAACAACACAGATAGATTAAAATTAAAGGCGTAAAGAAATATATACCATTCTGACACTAACCAAAAGTAAACAGGAGTAAGTATAATAACTTCAGACAAAGCAGACTTCAGAATAATGGAAAGTATCAGTGACAAAGAGGCGCATTACAGAGGCAACAAAGGGCTCAATTCTCCAAGAAGACAGCAGTTCTTCCCATCTCACTGATGACTGTCAAAATATGTGAGGTAAATTCTGCTACAACTGTAAGGAGAAATAGATGAATCAACTGTGATTGGAGATTTCAATACCCCTCTATAAGAAAGGGATCAATTCAACAGGCAGATAATCAGTAAGGATATAGTTGACCTAAACAGTATCATCAGTCACCTTGATCTCATTAACATTGATAGAATATTTCATGCAACAACAGAATTCACATTCTTTTCTAGCTCACATGGAACATTCATGAAGACAGACCACTCTAAGCCACAAAACACACCATAACAAAATATAAAAGAAGTCACACAAAGCATGTTTTCAGAGTACAATGGAATTACAGTAGAAATCAATTTCAGATAGCGGAAAAATCCCAAAAAGTATAGCATGGTATCTGACATGTAGTGAGACCTTAATAAGTTATAAAGAAATAAAAATATATGTTACATACTATATATAATACATTATATTATATATTGTAGTCTCAATATACTTTATATACAAAGGTCAGACAGTTAAGTTCGTGAACTCATCCTGGAAAAAGAGCTACATACCTCATTACTGAATATCCCTACAGTCACCTTCGAAGTACTCCCTTTGGGAAGCTATGCACCGATGCCAGCACTTAGTCCACCCTTCAGAGCAATTTTGGAACTCTTTTTCTGGAATGGACATCAGAGCTACTGTTGTATTATGCTTGATATCCTGAATGTCTCCAAATGTATTCTTTTCAATATTTCCTTTATTTTTGGGTAAAGAAAGAAGTCACTGGGGGCCAGATCAGGTGAGTAGAGAGGGTGTTTCAATATAGTTATTATTTTACTCGCTAAAAACTCCCTCACAGATAGTGCTGTGTGAGCTGGTGCATTGTCGTGATGCAAGAGCTTCTTAGGGACCATTTTTGCACACACCTTTCTCATGCCAAGATTTTCAGTTAAGATTTTCCTGTTTCTCTATTGATGCTTACTTGGTCTGTTATAGCTTCTCACAGTCAGCTGAGGATATTGTTGCACAATTTGATAATTTTTTGCAGTGTTTTCATCAGTTCTGCTTGTTTCTGGCCACCCTCACCTCTCTTCATCAGTGACACCTCTCCCCTCAGAAAAACATTTAGTCCATTTGTACACTCCCATTTTCTTCATGGCATTATCCGCATGAACTTGGACTAACACGTCCCTGATTTCACTTCCAGTCCTGGCAAGTTTAACAATAAATTAAATGTTTGTTCCTTGCTCTAATTCAAGCTCAGACATTCTCATGATGGTACACAAAAACACACAACAATAATTAACGCCACTCAGCAAGACACTGCCACACGTTGACACAGACAGAGCTGCGAGACACTGACATATAAAGGGTATGAAACCTTACCAAGCTGTTTGTACAGTGCTGTCAATGTAAGCACACGGTGGCAAGCTTGCGAACTTAATTGTCAGACCGTGTGTGTATGTGTGTGTATTCAGTTCTCCCCATGTTAACAACTTAATCTCTTTACCAAATATTAAATTGTTTATTTTTTGTTGGTTAAGGATTAAGCATGTACACTTGACTAACATTCTAAAGAGAAAAGCGAACAAAAAGATACATGTGCTCAACAATAACTTTACGTTAAAGAAGGTAGTTTTGTGTAAATCTACAAATATAATCAAAGCCTTTTAAGACAGTGTATTATCATTTCAAAGGGTGTGTGCATTTTTTCTGTGATGTTAATATAGATAGATAGATAGATAGATAGATAGATAGATAGATAGATAGATAGATGATAGAAATTTGCTATATACTTACGAAAGTGTAAATTGTGCATTTAAATCATTAAGAAAAATTTAAAAATACATAAATACGTTTTCATGCAGTTATAATGCTGCAAATGACCTTAGAATTCAGTAATATGTGTGACAGAAAGATAAATAAAAGACTGTGCTTTCCAGGAATTCACATTCTGCTCAGTGAGTCAGAAAGTGAATAGAACGTTACAAACCAACACAAAACTTTAAAAAAATTGATAAAATAAGGAGTTTAGAAGAAAACATGGAAGGAATAATCATGACCTCGGAAACAACATATTATCATATTTACTTTTCAGTGAATCTAAGAATGAGAAAATCTAAATGAATTTTTCATAACTCAAAATAGTCAGTGCTAGAGCTGGTACTGGAATAAATTCTTTCCTCAGATGTACTGGATTATTTTCCCTTACTTTCCAATATATCATAAGAAGTTTAATAGTAGACATTTTTTAGGTATGAGATATATTGAAATATAGTTATATTTATGCTAGATAAAACACATCACAAACAAAATCATCAAATTTTCAGTAAATCATTTTATACTTAATAGTTTTATTTTTTTATTGTAGCTCAGATAAATTACAGAGATATAAAATATGTGGACATCTGTAAAATATTTATACAAAAATAATACAGATATATATTTCTGTGTGTATATATATATATATATATATATATATATATATATATATATATGATGTATATGCATACACACACACACACACACACACACACACACACCCTGAGGACAATATGCAGAGCTGCATTTAATAATAAAGAACTACAACTTGTGCACACTCTGCATATCTCCATCCGAGATGTTAATGAGGTGTAAAATGAAAACAAATAACAGCACACGGGTCTTACAATGTTTTCTAATCCCTCTAGTCTGTTAGTGCTTTCTTAATCCTATTCATGCTGGACAATGTGCATTATACTGTCGATATAAACATTTATCATGTGAAAATGAAAAAAATATAAATTCCTATTGATTACTTGAATCAAATGATGCCAGCCTGAGATTTATGGGGACTCATATTTTCCCCTTTTATAGGCATTTTTCATTTAAGTCTTGAAATCTGATTAAAAAAAAAAAAACCTCTAATAACCTCATATAAGTTTTAAATATTTATTTATTTATTTACCTTCAGTGAGTACTCTATAAGCTTTTAACTCAATGTCAACTAGATATAGAGAAATGAGGTCAAAAATGATGCCAAACAGAGAATAAGGAAATGTTGGTTTATGAGGTTAGGAGATGTGTTTTTTACTAAATTTAATCTTTCTAAAATGACTATGCTGCTATAAATTCTCAGGCCAAGTTCATAAGCGAAGTATTATAATGTTAGATTTAGCAAACCCAAACACAAATATCTGCTGCAAAGCTGCGCTGATAGTCCAGTATGTTCTGAGCAGATGATGGTAATGTGTGTAGATTAGCACCATTTAGAATCATATTTTAGATTTATTAAAGCAAACTCTACATTTTTATTGCTTAGTTGGCTACCTTTCCAACATCACCATTGCCTAAGTAGTTCAGGTAACCTAAAAAATGTAAGTATAATCATCAAGGTCAAATAGAACAGCAACATTCAAGGTATAAATCAGGTTTATTTCAGAAAAAAGAAAAATAGAAAAAATTTATTTAAAATCTTAACAGATAGTTTCTTAATTTCCATTGTAGAGCTGAATCAGAAAATAGGAAACACATATATGCAATTTAATTTATGACCTCTGATCCTAAGCATCTTCAAAAATGAAGTTGACCGCCCAGAGTCAGTTCTCCTTCCATCACCATTGAACACACAACATGATGTATAGAAGATGTATTAAAGAATTTTACACTTGAAACCCATGTAACTTTACTAACAGTTGTCACTGTAATGAACTTTTTTTTAAAAAATGAAGTTGATGAAGTATTATGAAGAATGCTTGATGCTTTTTATCAAGAGTGTGCACACAATTCCCCGTATGTCAGTGTATTGATAACATATAAATGTATGGAAAATATGTAAGTGTATGTATAATATGTAACTTTATGGATAATATATAAAAGTGGGCTGTAAATCCAGGAAAACTGAGGTCATCCTCTTTTGTTCATTTATTTGCTGACTTTGAAACTGTCATAAGCTAATAAGGTACTTATCTCTCCCTTTATTCCCCATTTGAACTCGGGGAAGTTAATACTTTCTTTATTCATCATATACTCTCATTCATGCATGATCACCATCCCACTTCCCTACCTTCCCTTCCCAAGATGATCATTATCCCAAGTCCCATTTTCATTGTTTCCTGCATTCCTTTTTTATATTCCAATATTTTTGTAATATTAGTTGTATTTTATTTTATAAAAAAAGTAATATGCTATATGTTATCTTGTAGAACTTAACTTCGGTCACTTAAATACATATTGTCTCTGAGAAGCACCCTATAATAACAAATTAAGAAAATAAGGACCTCTGAAAACCTACTCCTCCACAAAAGCAAGGAGAATGCACTGGAAAATTTTTTCAAAATTAGTATTTTCAGAATTCTGGAAGTTAACCAAAATGGTTTGCAACAATCCACAAAGTGTTTATTTAAGAAAAGGGGTTAGATCTTGGTAAAAATGGTCAGCTCCATGGCAATTTACCCTCTCCTGTTCCCACCTCCAGCTCTTCAGTAGCCTTGAAAACAGCCTTAAAACTGTGGTAGCTATGCAGAAAAGAAGTCTAAAAGACACTGGAGGGGGAAAAATGGGTTTGGAACTCCCCCAAATCTTTTACCCACAGAATTGTCATTATGATATCTCTCTGGCAGTATATTTACCAAATGTGTCTTTATTTCTTTTGATTCAGAACACATTCAGTGTAATATATTCCATTCCCAGGGCATTTGCCCCAAAATTAACAGAAATTGTTTGAAATCACAAATGCCTAAGGTAACAATACAAGTTGAGGACGGTCTAAAATCTTAAAATAACTCTAGGGAACTAAAGGTCTTTAAAGGACTTCCACTCCCTGGTCTGACATGTAAGAAACTTGGAAGTCACCACTCCATCCTAATAACAAGTAAAAGCTAAGCAAAATGAAAAATTAAGAACTCTTCTTCCATCAGTCAGAGAAGTGAGGTAACAAGACCAACTACTGCCCACAAAACTGGGGAGACCAACAGGCAAATACAGAGAATCATAACTTTCCAGTGTAGAAACCCTCTAGCTGAAACCTCTTGGGGAACCTGTGCCAGGGTAGGGAAACCTGAATTGTAATTGACAAATTCTGGGAGGCTCAGTCTAAGACAAGTTGAAGAGATAAAAACTTGAGAGGAAGTCAGTTATTAGAAGGCCATCACACATTTGTGAATTTTACCTCCTAGAGCTCTAGCATATCTTCACAGTAAATACTAAGAAAAAAAAAATCCCCTCACGCTTCCAATAGGTGAAGAAAAAAGGAACCATTTAAAAACACACTGGGACATCCTGTTTTTCTTAACAAGGCCTGACCTCAGGCTTATCCTATTTGGGTTTTATCAGAGCCTACCTGACCTAAAGGAAGGAAAACACCCGCCACAAACCCACTAACCATCCCGTCTTACCTGAGGGGAGAAGAGAGAAACAAGAAATGTATGTGATAGTCATATCCCACATAGGGACCTATAGACTCACTAAAAGTCTGTGATCTAATCATGGAAATACGGCAACCTTGCCCTCCTCCCACACCTCACCACATTACTAAAGTCCTATTTATAGCAGTAACTTTACCTAATACATGATGTCAAGCTATCAAGAAAAATTACAAGGCGTACTAAAAGGCAGAACAATGCAGTTTGAAAAGACAAAGCAAAAATCAGAACCAGATGAAGATATGGCAGGCATGTTGGAATCAACAGACTAGGAATTATTTTAAATTATGATTAATATACTAAGGGCTCTAATGGATAAAGTAAATGACATACAAGAACAGATTGACAACGGAAGCAGAAAGATGGAAATTCTAAGAACCAAAAAGAAATGCAAGAGATCAAAAACACTTTAACAGGAAGGATGAATGCCTTTGATAGACTAATTAATAGACTAAACATGGCTGAGGAACAAATCTCTAAGCTGGAGGATATCTCAATAAAATACTGCAAAACTGAAAAAAAAGAGAAATCCAAGAACTGTGAGACAACTACACAAATTGTAACACAGGTATAATGTGAATATCAGAAGCAGAAGAAAGTAATGGAAGAAATATTTAAAGGAATTATAGCTGAAAATTTCCCCAAATGTCATAAACTAAATGACAAATACAAGCTCAGAGAACACCAAGTAGAAAAAAGTAAGTGTCATGCAGGGTGGTATGCGGGGTCTCTGGTCCCGCTCCCCACATAGGAACACAGGATATGGCGAGGCCAAAAAGGAACACCCACAGAGCCATAGATAGGGGAGTCATACCACTATATTCTCGCTGGCAGCTGGGTGGGAGACACAGGAGGCAGGAGCCACACAACCCTCAACCCGCCGTCCACTTGTCTCTGCCAACAAATCTCACTTGCTAGCTGCAATCCGCCTCTCTGCAATCTATAACCCACACTTCACCATGCCACTCCATGCCAGGACGACACGCCACCACGCCACACCTTGCTTAGCCATGCCAGTTATATCAGTGGCTAATGGCTAACCAGTAACAGCCAATGGCCAATTAGTCACAGCTGATGACATCTACTACCTGAGCCAGAAACTTTCTATGTGAGAGCCTGAAAACTGCTTTCTGGGGCTCTGTTCTCACAGTAAGAAAAACAAAACAAAACAAACAAACAAACAAAAAACATACTGTAGTTTGGCATATCATTTCCAAACTATAGAAAGTCAAACAAAGAAAAATCCTGAAAGAAGCCAGAAAACAAAACAAAACAACTTCTCTATAGAGGAGCAAAGATCAGAATTACATCTGACATCTCATAAAATATGTAAGCAGGAAGATTAAAATAAAACATTTAAATTGTGAAAGAAAAAAAACAAAACAAAACAAAAACACACCAGCCTTGCGTCCTAGACCCTGAAAATTATCCTTCAAAAGTGAAGAAATAAAGACTTCCTCAGACAGAGGAGTTAAGATGGCAGAATAGACAGGCTCTGTGCCAACTTCCTCCCAGGATCACACCAAATTACAAATAATTTATACAACATTCAACCTCGGAATCCATCTGAACACTAGCTGAACAGAACCTTTAAACTAAGGAGTTAAAGTAGAGGCCTGTCATGCAGGGTGTCACACGAGGGCTCAGCTTCCGCTCCCCACATAAGAATGCAAAATATGGGTGAGGCCAAAAGGAACACCCACGGAGCCATAGATAAGGGAGTCATACCACTATAGTCTCACTGGTGGCTGGTTTGGAGACACAGGCAACAGGAGTCACACGATCTGCAGCCCGCCGTCGGCTTCTCTGCCAACCAATGTCACTTGCTAGCTGCAATCTGCCATGCTAACTGCAATCCGCGCTCTGCAAGCTCAGCCACCATCTTCTTGCTAGTCCCCATTTGCTGCTAGCATAGCCACAGCAGTTATATTAGTGGACAATGGCTCACAGGTTACAGCTGGCGGCCAACTAGCCACAGCTGATGGCCATCCAATCACAGTTGATCGCCATTTACTACCCGAGTGAGCACCTTTCCTCGTGAGGCCGAGAGCCTGGAAACTGCACTCCTGGCTCTGTCCCCACAAGACCACAACGTGGAGACTGGTAGGAGGGGTAGAAATGTGAGGCAGACTGACTCTAGGACCAAGGAAGACTGCCAACCCCACAGAGGGGCACCTCAGTGCTGGAGGGTTCCTCTGTTGGGGAGGGATTCTCCAGCCCCATGCCAGGCTTCCCAGCCCAGAGTCCCATTGCCGGGAAGGAGGGTTCCATGATAGCTGGCAGTAGAAATCAGTGAGGACTCTGTTCAACTCAGTGGGGCAGAGGGCAACTAGAGATGCAGTCGCCCTCCTGTGGTTCCAGCACACAGACTTGCTCACTGGCGAGTACTCACCTGGTCCCTGGCAGAGGGAGTGGCTCCACATGTGGGAGCCTTGGAGACTTCAGGGAAGGCCTTTGGTGCGGGAGCTGGAGGTTTTGTACCATTGTTCCCTTTCAGTGAAGCTTACACATGGGTGGTGTACAGGAGGACGCCATTTTTTCAGGGTTAAGACCTCCCACAGAAGGTGAGGTTCAGGACCGCATTGGTCTGGTGGACTTGGCACAGGTGTGCGCATGTGTGTGTGCATGTGCGTGTGCATGCTGCCTTGAGTCCTGGCTCTGTACACGGCTTGTGCCGCAGCGCTAGGGTGGTGACTGGGTGTCAGACTGCTCTGCCTGACCTGCAGGCTGCTGACTGGGACAGGCAGAGACTGAGACACTTTTCCTGAGAGTGTTGGGCTGGGAGCTGCTCAGCAGTGTGTTCTGGCCAAGGTATTTGTGGCGCATCTCTGCAGGCTGGTTGCAGGTGCAGGAGCTCGCGCTGCTCTGACTTGGTGGAGGCCACTGACCACACCCTGTGGTGCTCTGGAGGCCTGCCCCGCCCACTCAGCTGCATTGGGGGTGGGGGTAGAGGTGTGGAAGGAGCATTCTTGGCCCCTAGTGCCTCACCCACCTCCATAGGCCATAGAGGGTTCTTGCAGCAGCGAACAGCCGCAGAAACCTGTGGGGATTTTTGGTGGTGAGCTGGGGCCCCAGAGCCCACGGCAACCAATTATGGGCAGCTTACTGGGAGCCTGAGAGGGAGGCAAGCACATGAGGTGCTGGATCCTTTCCCTCAACACAGCTGGTGCAGAGTCACCCAGAGACTCTCTATTGCTGAGAAAGCAGCCTGCATATTAAAGTGGACAGAGAGCCTTTTTTTTTCTTTCTTTCTTTTTTCCTTTTCTCTGTCTGTTTTTTTCTTTTTTCTTTATTTTGTTGTTGTTATTGTTGTTGTTGTTCCTGGGTTTTTTCTTTTATTTAGTTTTCTTTTTTCTTCCTCCACCTCCCCTTTTTTATTATTACCATTTTTCCCTTATTTTTATCTTTTTTCTTTTCTTTCTCTTTCATCTTTTCTGTTCCTATTTCTTCCTTTCCTTTCATCTGTTTTCTTTTTGTTGTTGTCTTTCAGGTTTGTTTGTCTTGTTATTGTTTTGGTTACTGTTTTTCCATCTTGCTCTGCTGTTTTTGTCTGTCTTATGTATTTTTGTTTCTCCTGTTTGATCGTTGTTTATCAAGTTTTTATGGGGGTGTATTTGTTTTTTGGTGTTGCTTGTGTGCCCTGTTTTGTTTTTGTTTTGCGAAGTGGATAAGGGCCTAGCACTGGTCCAGGAGCTGAGACTACACTGATTTTGTAGAAACCACTGACCATGGCCTATATGCACATGTAACACCACCTCACCCACCTACAGTTGCATTTCCAGGAGCACTCTGGGTGCCTGAGTGTCTGAACCCACCCCCACAAACTGTGGAAAAGTTTTTTTTTTTTTTTTTTACAACAGCAGACAGTCTGCAGAGCTTTGGGATCATCTTTTTGGTGTTCAGTGACCCCAAACTTGCACCACAGCCATTGAGGAGCAGCTCTTGGGAATTTGTGAGATTGAGGTGGAGGCTGGCTATAGTACCCTTGGGACACTTTACAAAGGGATCACAGGCCAGATATTGGTGTAAGACCTGGATCTGCATTAATGTCTCAAAAACCACCAATCACATTTTGTAAGTCACTTGAACTCCATCCTGCCCAGCTAGTGCCACATCATTGAGGGCACACTCAACACCAGGTCAAATAAACAGAAACATGCTCCTAAAGAGTCTTTCAATAGTTGGGCCTACAGGCAACTGTCAGGTGGCAACAGGCCTAGGGAGCTCTGGGCCTTTAGCTAAACTGCCCCAGGACCAATATTGGTGGCAGCCAGCTTCAATTCACAGAGACCGCCCCACATGACTCCAGGTCCAGCATGGGCAGCGTTCAATGGCATGCAGCTTTGAGACACCTACAGGTAGCCACAGCCTGGTAACAGACAGGGCTGAAACAGCCCTGAGTGGGAGCCCCGCCCAAGAGACACCAAAACCTATGCACCCAGAGGCCAGTGACAGACCAAACCAGAGTACTACCTGATTGAACCTACAAGTGGCACTCTCAAAGGAAATTTTCCACAGGTACAAGAGCCCACAGGGAACAAGCCTCCTCTGAGGTGGTCAACCTCCGCACAGCAGCTCATACACTATGAGCAGAGCTAATTCTCCCAACTAATCAACCTAAGGCTCAATCCAACCCCCAGACAAGCAATTAAAGATCAACTACAACAGTGACACCTCTGGAACACATGGGACAGGAGAATAGGGGGACTGTGCAATCCGAATATAAAGGACACATACTAGATAAGACCACCCAGCAACGACTGAGAGACATAGGTGATATAGGTAATTTATCTAACACATCAAAGCAATCACAGAGCGACAGCCCGAATGAGGAAACAAAGAAACATGTCCCAAATTAAAGATCAGAAGAAACCTCTAGAAATAGAATTAAATGAAACTGAGTTATCCAACCTATCAGAGACAGAGTTTAGAACACTGATGATAAGAATGTTTAAGGAACTTAGTGAGGACATAAAGAAAGATAGAGAAATCATTAAAAACAAACAAACAAACAAAAAAAACAACCAGTTGGAACTAAAGAATACAATAACCGAAATGAAGAAATGAAGAACTCACTTGAAGGAATCACCAGTAGATTAGATGAAACAGAGGACTGCATCAGCGATTTAGAAGACAAAATAGAAGAAATCACCCAATCTGAACAACAAAAAGAAAAAAGAATAAAAAATGATGACAGTAATTTAAGAGATCTGTGGGACAACATCAAGCACAACAACATTTGCATCATAGGAATACCAGAAGGAGAGGAGAAGGAACAAGGGATTGAGAACATAGTTGAGGAAACAATGACCAAAAACTTCCCCACCCTGGTGAAGGAAATTGACATACAAGCCCAGGTAGTACAGAGAGTTCCAAACAAGATGAACCCAAACAGACCCACACGGAGACACGTTATAGTTAAAATGGCAAAGGTTAAAGACAAAGAGAGAATCATAAAAGCAGCAAGAGAAAGACAGCGGATTACATCCAAGGGAACTCCTATAAGACTCTCAGCTGACTTTCCTACAGAAACTTTGCACCACCAAAACAGCATTGCAGGAAATGTTAAAAGGGCTTTGCTAAACAGAAGAAAGGGGATAACAAAGTAACAAAGGAAGACCAGAAATACAAGTAACAAAATGGCAATAAATATGTACCTATCAATAGTCACTTTAAATGTGAATGAGCTAAACACTCCAATCAAAAGGCATAGAGTGAATGAGTGGATAAAAAAACAGGACCCAAACATATACTGTTTACAAGAAACTCATCTCAGATCAAAAGACACACACAGACTGAAAATAAAGGGATGCAATAAGATATTTCACACAAATGGAAATGAGAAAAAAGCTGGGGTAGCAATACTTATTTCAGACTAAATAAACTTTAAAATGAAGACTACAATAAAAGACAAGGAAGGGCACTACATAGTTATAAAGGAATTGATCCAGCAAGAGGACATAACCCTAGTAAACATCTATGCACCCAACATAGGAGCTCCTAAATATATAAAACAGCTTATGACTGACATAAAATCAGAGATCAACAGTAGCACTATCCTAGTATGGGACTTCAACACCCCATTGTCACAATGGACAGATTCTCTAGACAGAAAATCAACACGGAATCAGAGGTCTCAATTGACACTTTAGACCAGTTGTATTTAAAGTGATATTTTTAGAGCATTTAGAGCAGCAGACTATACATTGTTCTCAAGTGCACATGGAACATTTTCCAAGATAGACCACATGCTAGGCCACAAAACAAGTCTCAATAAATTTAAGAAGATTGAAATCATATCAAGTGTCTTCTCTGACCACATGAAACTAGAAATCAATAATAAGAAGAAATCTGGAAAAACATACAAATACATGGAGGCTGAATAACATGTCACTAAATAACGAGTGGGTCAATAATGACATCAAGAAAGAAATAAAAAAATACTTGGAGACTCATGAAAATGAAAACACAACTACCCGAAATCTATGGGATGCAGTGAAAACAGTCCTAAGAAGGAAATTCATAGCAATGCAAGCCCATCACAAGAAACAAGAAACATCTCAAATCAACAGGCTATCTTTACACCTAAGGGAACTGGATAAAGAACAGCAAAAAAGCCCAGAGGGAGTACAAGGAAGGAAATAATAAATATCAGAGCAGAAATAAATGAAACAGAGACCAAAAACAAAACAAAACAAAACAAAAACAATACAAAAGATCAATGAAACCAACAGATGGTTTTTTTGAAAAGATAAACAAAATTGACAAACCCTTAGCCAGACTCACCAAGAAAAAGAAAGAGAGAACCCAAGTTAATAAAATCAAAAATGAAAGAGGAGAAGTGACAACAGATACTACAAATACAGACAATTTTAAGAAAATACTATGAGCAACTGCATGCCAACAAATCTGAAACAAATTGATAAATTTCTAGACGCAAACAAACTTCCAAGACTAAATCAAGAAGAAACAGAAACTCCGAACAGACAAATTACTACCAAAGAAATTGAATCAGTAATCAACACACTCCCAGAAGCAAAAGTCCTGGACCAGATGGCTTCACAGGTGAATTTTATAAGACATTAAAAAAAGAATTAACACCTATTCTCCTCAAACTATTCCAAAAATTCCAGAAAGAGGGAAAGCTCTCAAGCACATTTTATGAGGCCACTATTACTCTAATCCCCCAAACAAACAAAGACATTACAAAAAAGAAAACTTCAGGCTGATATCCCCAATGAACATAGACTCAAAAATCTTCAACATAATACTAGCAAACCAGATTCAGCAACACATTAAAAAGACCATGCACCACAATCAAGTGGGATTCACTCCTGGTATGCAAAGTTGCTTCAATATCCGCAAATTAATTAACTTAATAAACCACATTAACAAAATGAAAAATAAAAATCATATGATCATATCAATAGATGAACAAAAAGCATTTGACAAAATCCAGCAGCCATTTGTGATAAAAACTCTTAGCAAAGTGGGAATAGAAAGATCATATCTCAACATAATAAAGGCCATATATAATAAACCCACAGTTAACATCTTAATGAAGAAAGGCTAAAACATTTCCTTCTAAGATCAGGAAGAAGACAAGGTTGCCCACTTTCACCACTTTTATTCAATATAGTTCTGGAAGTTCTAGCCACAGCAATCGACAAGAAAAATAAATAAAACTCATCCAAATTGGAAAGGAGGAAGTAAAACTGTCATTATATGCAGGTAACATGATACTATATAGAGAGAACCCTAAAGACTTCACCAAAAAACTATTAGAACTGATACACAAAATTAGTAAAGTAACAGGATATAAAATTAATATTCAGAGATCAGTTGCATTTGTATACACCAATAATAAACCATCAGGAAGAGAAATCAAGAAATCAATCCAATTTACAATTGCTTCAAAAACAATAAAATACCTAGGAATAAATTTAATCAAAGAAATACAAGACCTGTATTTAGAAAATTATAAAACACTGAAGAGAGAAATCAAAGAAGATACATATAAATAGAAACACATACCATGTTCATGGATAGGAATATAGTTAAAATGCCAATACTACCTAAGGCAATATATAGATTCAATGCAATTCCTATGAAACTACCGATGACATTTTTCTCAGAAATAGAACATATAAGCCTAAAATTTATATAGAACCATAAGAGACCCTGAATAGCCATGGCAAACTTGAAAAATAAGAACAAAGTGGGAGGTATCACACTGCCTGACATCAAATCATGCTACAAGGCTATAGTAATCAAAACAGTATGCACTGGCATAAAAACAGACAGCAAACCAGATTCATAGATCAAACATAGATCAATGGAACAGAATAGAGAGCCCAGAAATGAACCCATTCTTATATGGTCATTTAATCTATGACAAGGGAAGCAAGAATTTATATTGGGGTAAAGACAGTCTATTTAATAAATGGTGCTGGGAAAACTGGACTGACAGATGAAAAAAAAATGAAACTGGACCACCTCCTTATGCCATATACGAGAACAAATTTTTAAAATAGATTAATGATTTAAATGTAAGACACAAAACCATAAAACTAGAAGAAAATATAGGGAGTAAATTTGCAGACATTACTCTGAGTAATATTTTTACTGATATATTCCCTCAGGCAAAGGATGTAAAAGAAAAAAATAAACATATGGGATTACATCAAACTTAAAAGTTTTTTCACAGCAAAGGAAACCATCAGTAAAACAAAATGGCAGCTTACTGAATGGGAGAAGATAATTGTTAATGATACATCTGATAAGGGGTTAATATCTAAAATTTATAAAACACTCATTCAGCTCAACAAAAAAAAAAACAAGAAACCCAATTAAAAAATGTGCAGAGGACATTAAGAGACATTTCGCTAAAGAGGGCATTCAGATGTCCAACAGACAAATGAAAAAATGCTCAACCTCACTAATAATTAGAGAAATGCATATAAAAACCACAATGAGATACCACCTCACTCCAGTCAGAATGGCTATCATCAATAAATCAACAAACAACAAGTGCTGGTGAGAATGTGGAGAAAAGGGAACCCTGGTGCACTGTTGGTGGGATTGCAGATTGGTGCAGCTACTATGGAAATCAGTACAGAAATATCACAAAAAACTGGAAATGGAATTACCTTATTACCTAGGAATTCCACTCTTAGGTATCCAGAGAAATCCAAGATGCTAATTTGAAAAAAAATAATATATGTAACCCTATGTTTATTGCAGCACTATTTACAATAGCCAAAACTTGGAAACAACCAAAATGACCATTGGTAGACGACTAGATTAAGAAACTGTGGTATATTTATACAATGGAGTATTACTCGACTATAAAGAAGAATGAAATCTTACCATTCACAATCATATGGATGGACCTAGAGAACATTATGCTAAGTGAAATAAGTCAGACTGAGAAAGACAAATACTATATGATCTCACTTATATGTGGAATTCAAAGATCTGAATAAATGAACAAAGTGAACAGAAGTAGTCTCAGAGATATAGAGGAAAAACTGATGGTTGCTAGAAGGGAGGGGGGAAGGGGATAAGGAAGAAGGGAAAGGGATTAGACAACATAAATTGGTAACTACAATATTGCTGCGGGGATATGAAAGAGAGTTTGGGGAATATAATGAATTATTTTGTAAAGATTTTGTAGGGTTTCAGATGGGAACAGGTCTTATTAGGAAGATCACTTCATGGACGTTGTAGAGGCTTGACCATTGTGCTGTACACGTGAAGCTGAAGTTGAATAATGTATGTCAATTATAATTTAATATATATAGTCATGGGATATGGAGTATAGCATAGGGAATAGAGTCAATGGAATTGTAATAGATATATATGATGTCAGAGAGGCAATAGACTGGGGGAGGGGGTTGTCATTTTGTGAGGGGTGAAGTGTCTAACTGTTGCATTGTTTTGTACGCCTGAAACTAATAAAAAAGACTTCCTCAAATAAATAAATAAAATGAAATAAAATATAATAATAATAATAATAATAATAATAATGATAATTGAGGAATTTTCTTGCTAGTAGAGCACCTTTGAAAGAAATGTTAAAAGACCTTTAGAGTAAAGAAAAATGATATAGTCCAGAAATCTGAATGACATAAAAAAAAGGAAGAGCCTTAAAAAAAGGAATGTGAAGATAAAATAAAAAATAAAAAGTTTTCTCATGCTTTATTGATCTAACAGATAATAGTTTGTCCAAATAAAAGCAAAATTTATTTTATTACATAATCATATGTAAGTGAAATGATGGTCAGCAATGTTGCAATGGACAGAGAGTGGAATTAGAAT
This sequence comes from Rhinolophus ferrumequinum, assembly GCF_004115265.2. Lineage (NCBI taxonomy): Eukaryota > Metazoa > Chordata > Mammalia > Chiroptera > Rhinolophidae > Rhinolophus > Rhinolophus ferrumequinum. The sequence continues at coordinate 4,555,022 of NC_046285.1, read as the reverse complement.
TATTTTCTTATTGTACGGTACTCGTAATACCTGTGAAGCATTATAATGTTGTTAAAGGTGAACTTTGATCAATTGTAAACTGGACACTTTAGAGCAACCACTAAAGAAAAAAAGTATAACTGATATGCTAAGAAACATGACAAAATACAATAAATAAAATACAAAAGGTAAAAAGAAGTGGAAGGCAAAAATACGATAAAAAGTAAGAACAACTAAGTGAAAAGAGTAAGAAATATGGTACATGTTAATCCAATATTATCCAACTTTGAATGTCAATGGTCTAAATGCACCAATTAAAACTCAGAGATTGTCAGAGTGGATTAATACAAAAGATCTAACTATATGTTGTCTACAAAAAAAAATCCACATTTATGTATCAATACACACATAGAATAAAAGTAAATGGGTGGAAAAATATACACCATGATATTACAAATAAAAAGAAAGTGTGAATACACGTTAGGCAACAAATTCCAATAAATTTAAGAAGATTGCAATCATATCAAGCATCTTCTTTGACACAATCATATGAAACTACAAATCAATTGCAAGAAGAAAACTGAAAAACACACAGATACATGGAAGCTAAATAACATGCTGCTAAACAATGAATAGATTAACAATAAGATCAAGAAAGACATCAAAGGACACCTGAGTCAAATGAAAATGAAAACACAACAACCTAAAATCTATGGGACACAGACAAAGCAGTTCTAAGAGAAAAATTCAAACAACACCAGTATACCACAAAAAAACAAGAAAAAATTTCAAATAAACAATCTAACTTTACTCCTAACAAACAAAGCTCAAAGTGAGTAGACAAAAGGAAATAATAAAAATCACAGCACAAAGAAACAAAATAGACTGCAAAAACAAAACAAAACAATACAATAGATCAATGAAACCAAGAGCTTACTCTTTGAAAAAATAAGCAAAATTGATAAATCTTTAACTAGATTCATCAAGAAAAAAAAGAGAACCCAAATAAATTCAGAAATGAAAGAGAAGTGACAACTGACACCCCAAGAATACAAAGGATCATAAGAAAATATTATGAATAAATATGACAACAAATGGTACAATCTAGAATAAATGGATAAGTTCCCAGAAATATACAATTTTCCAAGATTCAATCAAGAAGAAGAAGAAAATCTGAACATACTGAACTCCTAACAAAATCAAATCAGTAATCAAACAACTCCCAAAAAACAAAACTCCTGGACCAGGTGGTTTCACAGGTAAATCCTACCAAACATTCAAAAAAGAATTAAAACCAATCCTTTCCAAATTTTTCCAAAACATTCAAGAGGAGGGGAGGCTCCCAAGCTCATTTTATGAGGCTACAATTATCCTGATTCCAAAACCAGACAAAGACATTACAAGAAAATTATAGGTCAATACCCTGATTAATATAGATGCAAAAACCCTCCATAAAAATATTAGCAAGCTAAGTTCAGTAATACATTAAAAAGATCATGCATGATGATCAAGTGAGATTTATTCCTGAGATGAAAAATTGATTCAATATACACAAATCTATTAATGTGCTACACCTCATAAACAAAATTATAAAAATCATGTAATCATATCAATAGATGCAGGAAAAGCATTTGACAAAATCCAGCATTGATTTATGATAAAAACTCTCAGCAAAGTGGGAATACGGAACATACCTCAACATACTAAATGCCACAGATCATAAACCCACTGCTAACATCATGCTCAACGGTGACAAGCTAAAAGCATTTTTCTTAAGATTAGGAACAAGATACGATGTCCACTTTCACCATTTTTATTGAACATGGTACTGGAAGTCCTAATCACAGCAATCAGACAAGAAAAAATAAGTAAAATGCATCCAAATTGCAAACAAAGACATAAAACTATCATAATTTGTAGATGACATGATACTATATGGAGAGAATTCTAAAAGTTCTACAAAACAAAACAAAACAAAACAAAGAAACAAACAAACAAAAAAAACCCAAACAAACCATGAACAACAACAACAAAAACTATTACGATGGATAAATGATTTCAGTAAAGTAGTAGGGTACAAAATTAATATTCAGAAATCCATGGCATTGGTGTATACCAATAATGAATTATCAGAAGGCAAATTAAGAAAGTAATCCCATTTACTTGCATCAAAAATATACCTAGGAATAAATTTAACCAAGAAGGTAAAAGATATGTACTCAGAAAATTATAAGACATTGAAAAAAAACTGAAGATACAAATTAATAGAAACACGTATCAGGCTCATGGATAGGAAAAATTAGCACCCTTAAAATGTCCATACTACACAAAGCAATCTATAGATTTAATGCAATCTCTATGAAAATATCAATGGCATTTTTCACAGAACTAGAATAAATTATACTAAAATTTATATGGATCAACACAAGAATTAGAATAGTCACAGCAGTCTTGAGAAGAAGAAAAAAGTTGGAGGTATGATGTTACCTTATATCAAACTATATTACAAGACTATATAGTAATCAACATGATATGGTCCTGGCATAAAAGCAGAGACATAGATCAATGGAACAGAATAGAGAGCCCAGAAATGAACCCACCCCTATATGGTCAATTAATCTATGACAAAGGAGGCAATAATATACCGTGAGGTAAAGACAGTATATCAATAAATTATATTGGGGAAACTGGACAGACACATGAAAAAAAAAAAGCCCAAAAAACTACCACATTCTTATACTATATGCAAAATTAAACTCAAAATGAATTATAGACTTAAATCTAAGAACCGATACTATAAAACTCCTAGAAAAAAACATAAGCAGTAAATTCTCTGACATTGCCCTGAACTATTATAGTTTTTCTGATATATCTCCTTGGACAAGGGAAACAAGAGAAAAAGTAAACAAATGGGACTACATCAAACAAAAAGATGTTTGCACAGCAAAGAAAACCATAAACAAATATAAACATAAACAACCGAATAATATACTTGCAAACAATACCTCTGCAAAGGGGTTAATATCCAACATTTATAAAGAACTCATACAGCTTAACACCAAAAAAAAAACCCAATTAAAAAATGGGCAGAGAATCTGAATAGACTTTTCTCCAAAATGGACATACAGATGGCCAATAGACAAAAGTTGCTCAATATCACTAATCACCAGAAAAATGCAAATTGAAACCACAATGAGATATCACTTCACACCTGTCAAAAAGTAAATCAACAAACAACATGTGTTGGCAAAAATGTGGGGAAAAGGCATCCCTTGTGCACTGTTGGTGGGGTTGCAAAGTGGTGCAACTACTATGGAAAACAGTAAGAAGCTTCCCCCAAAAATTAGAAATAGAGCTACTTTATGACCCAATAATTCTACTTCTGAGTATTTATCTGAAGGAATCTAAAACACAAATTGGAAAAGGTACATATACGCACCTCTATGTTCATTGCAGCATTATTTACAATAACCAAAATATTGAAGCAACCTACATGACCAACAATAGACAATTGGATAAAGAAGAGGTGGTACATAGATACAGTGAAATATTACTCGGCCATAAAAAAGAATGAAATCTTAACATTTGTGACAACATAACTGGACATAGAGGGTATTATGCTAAGCAAAATAAATCAGACAGAAAGAAAAATGGGGCATGAGTTCACTTATATGTGGAATCTAAAAAACAAAATAAACAAACAAAACAGAAGCTGACTCATATAGAGAGAACAAACTAATTGTGACAGATGGAAGGGGGGTGGGCGGTTCGGTGAAAAAGGTGAAGGGATTAAGGAGTACAAATTGGTAGTTACAAAATAGTCATGGGGGTATAAAGTAAAGCATAGAGAACATAGTCAATAATATTGTAATAACAACATATAATTCCAGGTGCGAAACCACTATGCTATACACCTGAAATAAATATAAAATAATATTGAATGTCAACTGTAATTGAAAATAACTTTTAAATATTGGAAGAAGGGATATTATCCAATATCTGCTGTCAGTCCACAATGGGATTAAACTAAAAATCAATTAACAGAAATATAGCTGGAATATCCCCAAATAATTAGAGGTTAAACACTTATAAACAAACAATGTATAGATCAAATGAGAAAAGTACAGAAAAATTTAAAAAAGATTTTGAAATAAGTGAAGACACAATTTATTGAAACTTTTGGGATGCTGCAAAAGCAACGTTTAGAAGGAAATTTAGAGCATTGAATGCATATAGTGCAAAAGAAGAAAGAGCTAAAATCAATCATCGAAGCATCCATCTTTGGACCCTAGAAGAAGAAGATCAAAGTAAATCCAAATTAAGTGGAAGAAAGACTAATAAAAATTAAAACAAATCAATAAAATTGAATACAAAAAGCAATAGAGATAATTAATATAACCAAAAGCTGGTTCATAGAAAATTTCAATAAAATTGATAAACTCCATTCAGGCTAACTAAAAAAAATATGAGAGGACACAAATGACTAATACCATAATTGAAAGACAGATATCTCTACAGATCCTTTGGGCATTAAATAAGAATGAAGAAGTACTATGAACAACTAACTCTATACCCACAGATTTGATAGCCCAGACACCATGGACCAATTCCATGCAAAACACAATCTGATAAACTCATACCAGAAGAAATGCATAATTGGAATAGGCCTATACCTATTAAGTAAATTTAATCAATAATCAATAACTTTCCAAAACAGAAATCACTAGGCCTATGAGGAGTGATCAAACAATACTGTGAATGTTTAAATGAAAAAAAAAAAATACAGTAAAAGACCCATTGCCATGAATCCCTCTCAAAATACTTCCTCTTGCTTTGAACACACTTATCTCACCATTCTTGCCACTTTTTGAGGCAGTTCTGGAAGTTTTTCATGAGTGTCTTTAGTTGCACTGTCTGGCTACCTGGATATACTGAATCATTTTGATTTTGGGAAAGAGCCAGAAGTCACACCGTCCCAAGTCTGGTGAATAAAGTGGATGAGGACACACTGTAATGTTTTTATTTGACAGAAATTGTCATATACCAGAAACGATGTGTGACATGGAGCATTGTCATGATGGAGAATGATTTACAGCAAACTTTAAAACACACCTTCTGTCAACTGTAGCTCACCCGACTGTCTGCACTGAACATGTTGAAACTTGTCACACACTGTTACTAAGGTTCGACACACCTCTTCCTGTATTGAAGATATTTTGTGATCACAAGGGGAAAGCTCCATGTCACACATTGCTTCTGGTATGGCAATTTCTGTCAAATAAAAACAGTATGATGTGTCCTTATCTACCTTGTTCACCAGATATTGCGCTGTGTGACTTCTGGCTCTTCCCCAAAGTAAACATGACCATGAAAGGAAAACGTTTTGAATTGATTCAAGACATTGAGGCAGCTACGACAGTGCAACTAAAGACATACATGAAAGACTTCCAGAACTACTTCAGAAAGTGGCAAGAACGACAGGATATGTGTGTTCAAAGCCGGGGGGGGGGGGGAGGGTTGGGGGTCAAGTGAGTGTTTTGAGGGGAATTAATGGCAATGTGTCTTTTACTGTAATAAATTATTTTATTTAAACATTCGCTGTATTTTATGATCACACTTCATAGATAGCCTCACTGGTGAATTATATTACATATTTAAGGAAGAAATTATACCTACAGTCTCTTTTAAAAGATAGAAACAGAGGGAAAACTTCCCAATTGATTTTATGAGACCAGCTTTACCTTAATATCAAAACCAGATAAATATATTATAAGAAAAACAAAACTATGGACCAATATCTCTCATGAACATAGATGCAAAAATCCTTACCAAAATACTAGCAAACCAAATTCAACAGTATATTAAAAGGAGTATATGTCATGATGAAGTGAAATTTATCCCTGGGATGCCAGGATGGTTCAATATACAGAAATCAATAATTGTAATGTACCATCTTAACAGAATGATGGATAAAGGCATATCATTATCTTAGTAGATGCAGAGAAAACACTTGACAAAATCCAATATCTATTCATAATAAAAACTCTCAACAAATTAGGTCTAGAAAGAATGGATCTCAACATAATAAAGTCCATATACTCGTATGACCAGCCCATAGCTAACATCATACTCAATGATGAAAAGCTGAAAACTTTTCCTCTAAGATCAGGAAGAAGAGAAGAGTGCCCTCCCTTGTCACTTCTATTCAACATAATAATGAAGGTCTAACTAGATCAATTAAGCATGAAAAGGAAATAAAGACATCCAAATCAGAAAGGAAAATGTAAAATTGTTTGCACATAACATGATCTTATATAAAGAAAACCCTAAGGACTTTACCAAATAACTTTTGAAATGAATAATCCAATTCAGTAAAGTTTCAAGATACAAAACCAGCATACAAATATCAATTCTGTTTTCATTAACCAGCAACGAACTATCTAAAAAGTTAAGCGAACAATCTTATTTATAATAGCATCAAAAACAACAAAATACTTAGGAATAAATTTAACTAAGGGGTTAAATTTACACAGAAAGCTATAGAACACTGATGAAATAACAAGGAGGATACACAAATAAAAGGAAAGATATCGCACATGAATGGTTTTGAAAAATTAATATTGTTAAATGTTCATACTACTGAAAGCAACATAGAGGCTCAATCCCTATCAAAACTTCAAAGACATTTTTCACAGAAATGGGAAAAGCAATGATAAAATTCAGGTGGAACTGCAAAAGACCCAGATCACTAAGCAATCTTGAGCAAGAAAAACAAAGCTGGAGGTAGCGTACTTCCTGGTTTCAAATTATGCAACAAATTTAAAATAATCAAAACAGTATGATGCTGGCAGAAAAACAGACACAGCTGAATAGAAAAGAGTAGATTTCCTAGAAACTCATGCATATATGGTCCACTAATCTTTGACAAAGACACCAAGGACACACAATGGGGAAAGGACAGTCTTTTAAATAAATAGTGCTGGGAAAACTGAATATCCGTATGTAAAAGAATAAAATTGGAACCTACCTTACGCCATACACAAAAATGAACTAAAAAATCATTAATAACTTAAACATGAAATCTAAAACCATAAAACTCCTAGGAGAAATTTCCTAAACAGTCTTTACAATGATTTTTTTTCTTTAATTTAACACCCAAAGCACTATCAACAAGAGTAAAATAAATAAGTGTGACTACATCAAATTAAAAAGTTTCTGTACAGCAAAATAAACAATTGACAAATAAAAATCTAACATGTGATGGGATAGTTCAAATCATATATCTGATAAGGGATTAATATCCAAAATGTATAAAGAACTCATAAAACTCAATAGTAAAAAACAACAACAACAAAAATGATTGAAAAATGGGCAAAGGACCTAAGTAGAGATTTTTCCAAAGAAAACAAACAAATGGCCAACTGGTATATGAAAAGATGCTCAACATCACTAATTATTAGAAACATGCAAATCAAAACTATAATGAGGTATCACCTCACACCAGTTAGGATGGCTATATCAAAAAGTCAAAAGATAACAAAAGTTAACAAGGATGTGGACAAAAGGGAACCTTTGTTCAGTGTTGGTGGGGATATAAATTGGTACAGCCATTCTGCAAACCAATATGGAGGTTTCTGAAAAAATAAAAAATGAAACTACCATATGATCCAGCAATCCCACTTCTGCGTTCAAAGGAAGGAAAATCAGTATCTTGCATAGATAGCTACACACCCATGCTCATTGCAGCATTATTCGTGGTAGCCATATATCAATCACACAAACACACATACACATATATATGCACACAAAATGGAATATTAGCCTAAAACAAACAAACAAACAAAACACAAGGAAAGAGCTGCCATTTCCAACAATATGAATGAACCTGGAGGACATTATGATAAGTGAAATAAGTCAGACACAGAAAGACATATAATGCATGATGTTGCTTACATGTGGAATCTAAAACAGTTGAATTCTATATAGAAATACAGAGTAAAATGGTGGTTACTAAGGGGGAAAGAAAAGAATGGGGACATATTGACCAAAGGGTACACATTCTCAGATGTCAGATGAGTAATTTCTGGAAAACTAATGTACAGCATACTGACTATAATTAATAACATATTGCGTACTTGTCTTACAAATTGTAGCTGTTCAATTCCATGGGGAAGGAATAGCTTTTCAACAAATGGTGCTGGGAGAACTGAATATGCACATGCAAAAGAATGAAGTTGGAACTCTACCTCACATTAGGCACAAAAATTAACTCAGTATGAATCACAAACCTAAATGTAAGAGGCATCAATATAAAACTTTTAGAAGAAAACAGACTTAATCTAATTCAGATTAAGCGATCTTTTAAAGATAATGTGCAAAGTGACACAATAAAAAATACATGATTTGGACTTCATCAAAATTAAGCACTTTTGAAGACACCAACCCCACTTCCTCCACACAGGAAGACGTCAGGCCAGAACTGAGCCTTGCTCAGCATCCTTCCTCCAGCCACCATGGACCACCAGGCCCTCCCTTTGGCCTCTACTCTGTCCTGTATCCATGTCTCTAAGGGTCTTCGTGTCTGTGTGAGAAGCTCTCGCTGTCTCTGTCCCTTGACCCCTGGGTCTCTCATAGCTTCCTTCTTCTGTCTCACTTTCTGTCTCTCTTTGCCAGAACCCGACCCCCAGTCCCCAGAATGTTCCTCCTGCTAACAGCACTTCAGATCCTGGCTGTAGGTAAGCTAATAGTGGGGTCTGGGGTAGGAAGTCCCCTGGAGATGCTGAGGACAGATGGGGAAGGACCCTGGGGACTCAGGGTGCTCATGGGTGGCCTGGTGAGAAGGAGTGGGGGGTAGTTTGGGATCATGGCTGAGGAACACGATTGATGGAGATATTAGGAGATTGGGAGGGTCATATGAAACGGGGCCGGGGGGGGGTCTCAGAGTGCTCCTCAATTGTGTTAGGAAAGAACAAATACAGGGAAAGACGGTGGGGTGGTGGGGTAGTGATATGGTGGTTGGCTCCTGGCAGGAGCGTGGTCGAGAAGATGGAGTGAGTGTGGGGTGATATCGTGGATCCTGAGGGGGCACAGTGAGTGGAAAGTTTAGGAACGGGACAGGGAGCTCCTTGTAGGAGAAGAATGAATTGGGGAAAATAAGGCATATTATGAAAAGTGATGATGGAAAGTATTTGTAGGAGAGTGGAGTCAAAGGCAGAAGACATAACAAGACCCTGGGTCAAAATGGGGGGGGGCAGTAAACTCCTTGTTGTGTTGGGGCAGTAATGGGGGAAATGTTGGGCATATTATATTGGGTGGGGCAGAAAAATGTGGTGGTTCAAGGGTTAAGTAAAGAAAATGGGAGTTGTGGGACCTGGACATCCTAGATTGCTGGGTTGTGGAGAGCATTTGTTCATCTGCTTTCCCCATACCACCCCACCCCACCCCACCCCTGCGTGTTCCTAGCCATGGCACAGAGACAAAGGGAAGAGAACAAGATAATTTGTGGCTATACATGCATCCATCATTCCCAGCCATGGCAGATAGCCCTGATGGCAGGTCCCATGCGTTGTTTCCTCTGTGGAGAGGCCCTGGTGTCAGACCAGTGGGTCATCACCGCTGCTCCCTGCGCCCACCTGTGAGTGACCCCCCTCCCCTTTTCTTATGCCAAGTGAATTCTAATGTGGAGCCCCATAACTCAGCTGAGAACCTGGACCCCTGTGCAGAATTCAAAGCAATATCTGGGTCCTGGTTTGGTGTCTAGATAAGAGCCTAGAACCACAGATACAGCTCAGAATATGGAATGCAGCTGTAAATCATGAACTCAGTTTAGATCCTGAAAGCAGATTGACAGCTTAGAACCCATAGCCAGCTTAGAGTCCCACGCAGAACCTAGAACCTAAAGGAATAATCTGGAGATCCACCCAGAAGCCAATCTCTACTAAGACTAAGATTAGGAGCCCACCGCCCCCCAAAATTAAGCACTTTTATACTTCAAAGGACACCTCCAAGAAAGTGAAAAAATAATCCACACAATGAGAAAAATATATGCAAACTATATATCTTAGATGGGCTTTGTATCTGAAATATATAAGGAACACATACCATGTTTCCCAGAAAATAAGACCTAGCCGGACCATCGGCTCTAATGCATCTTTTGGAGGAAAAATTAATATAAGATCCGGTCTTATTTTAATATAATAAAGGCCTGGTCTATATAATATAATGTAATGTGATATAATGTAATATCAGGTATAATATAATATAATACCAGGTATAATATAATATAAAAGATAATATAAGACTGTGTCTTATATTATTTTTTGCTCCAAAAGATTCATTAGAGCTGATGGTCCAGCTAGGTCTTATTTTTGGGGAAACAAGGTATAATTCAACAATAAAAGACCAAATGGCCCCAATGAACAAAGTTGACAAATGATTTGAACAGATCTTTATCCGAATATGATATATGATGAATGCAAGAAGAGATGCTATAAGTCATTATGGTAATGCAAACCGAAACCATAATGAGATACCAATTCACAACTACTAGGATCATAACATAAACAAGACAGCAAGGCTTGGTAAGGATATAGGGAAATTAGAACTTATACATTGCTGGAGGGGTTGTAAAGTAGTGCAAACTCTGCGAAACAGATTGTCAGTTCCTCAAATTATTAAACATAGATTTACCTATGACTCAAGAATTTCACTATATATTTCAAGAAATATTAAAACTATTTCCATGCCAAAACTTATGGATGAGTGTTCATAACAGTATTATTTATTATAGTTAAAAAGTGAAAACAATCCAAGTATCTATCAAGCAATGGATGGATAAACAAATGTGGCATATTCACACAATAGAATATTACTTGGCAATAAAAGCAATGATGCTGATACATGCTGCAATATGCATGAATCTTGACAATGTTGTGCCAAGTGAAAGAAGCCAGTCAAACACAGACACAAAAATGTACTGTGTGATTCAATTCATACAAAATCTCCAGAGTAAAAACAGAAAGATTATTAGTAGTCCCCCAGGGATGGGGATTGGGGTGTGGAATCAAGAGTAACTACTAAAGAGTATGGGATTTCCTTGCGGAGGCTGAAGGTGGGGTTATGAAAATGTTCTAAAATTAGATAGTGATGATGATTATACAACTTTGAGAATATACTAAAAACACTGATGTGTACACAGTAAAACTGCATTTTATGTGAATGATGTTTAATGAATGTTAGAAAAACACATTGCTGAGATTCATTGCTATTACTGCATGTAAATGCACCAATGTGTTTTTATGTATCTATAAAGTCCGTTGTGTGTTTCATGAGACGTCTGTGGATGGGCATTTGGCCTGTGTGAGGTGTTGGCTGGTGCTCTAATAACAGAGAACATGCCCGTGCCCATCCTCAGCTACGCACACACAAGGCTTTCTTGCCTATGTGTTTAAAATTAAAGTCCAATTATAAAAACAAAGCAGCTCTAGTTATTTCAAAGAGGAAATGAAAAATGAGAGTTGAGTTGAGAAGTTATATTTTGTCTTTTGTTTTACAAAGAATTTGAAATGGTTGGAGGAACAAAAAGGAATTAGGTGGTGTTACGCAAAAATTAGTTACCACAGATGCTTCCAATCCCTGGGCGGAAATCCCTGGTGCTTCCTAGAGCCCATCTCACCGTGCCACTAACCTGCTGTGGGGATGTAGGATTCACTAGATGCTGCTGCTTCCTCAACTGTCACCAGGCTGCTGTCACCATTACTACTACCACGACTTGTTCTATTATTACTGTTGTCAGTAATGTGTTGCGAGCGCCTGGAAGGGCAGTCGCCACATTTCAGTCTTTTCCTGAAAGTCAAGGGGACATTAACTCCTTGACAGGGCCGTACGATCCTGCGAGGTATTCGTGACGTGAACGGAGAACAAAGTTCTGACACACAGATTCAAGTAGAGTGAGTAACACAGCTTTATTTGGGAACCAATGTCCCTACAGAGGTGAATGTTCTGGTAAGCACAGAAGGTTATACAGAATAAAACAGAATTTAATAACAAAACAAGTCCCAGAGTCAATTGGGATAGAGAAGGCTCCTGGTCTGGGAGAGACAACTGGGCCGGCGACAGGTCTGAGGCAAGCTGGTCTTGCAAGGAAGAACTTCAGAGAGTCCCGGAGTAGCAGAGTATCGCGGCTTACACCTCACAGAGGGTCTTAACTGGACCGTCCAGTCAGACTGCTCATGGGATTGCTCTGGAGTTCTGCTTTTATCCTCTTTTCCTTGGACATAGGTAATAATCAGAAGTTGATTGCCAGGAGTTGTATATCTTTTAGGTAATAACCAACAGTTGTTTTGGTGAACATGTTTATCACCCAATTTTGTTATGCTCAGTTTCACACTGAGCATAACAAACATGTGTTTCACTTCACTCTTAGTCTCACACATGTGTGGCCATATTCCTAGCTCGCGTCCCTACTAGTAAACAACTTGTTTTGAAAACCTCAATCCAACATATGTAATACATTTTATATGCTCTACACATACTGTCACTGCCATGTCCTTAATAGCACTCTGCCAAAGGGCAAAGCAACTATCAAAAAAGTGGCATCTTTCTTCTCCTCCTGCTTGCCGTTGACAGAACCGAGCAGGAATCCAGCTGGTAAGGGTATCCTTGGGAAATGTAGTTTGCAGAACTCCTACATGGTAGAAGGGAGGAGGATGAGGAAGGGCAAGTGTGGAAACGAGAAGCAAACGGTGCTTTCCAGCACAGTCCAAACCCTTCAACACTTAGCATCATTATACATTTTTCTATGCATCTCTAATCTTGTATGGAACAAGAAAATTACATCATGCTTTTGCATAACAGAAAGTAACTAGTCTTCATACAAAGATGCACATGGCCGAAATTGTTCCAAGATTCCATGATTCATTTCTAGAAATGTTGATTTCTCTACTAATGTAGTGACAATGACATCTGGATAGTCTGGAACATAAAGGCAAAACTGTAAGGTGAACCACAAATAACTTTCCATATTTAAAATTATAGGGAATAATGCGAGAAATAAAATGGCTAATATACATATATACATGTATAAACATAATCAGGGATGCCAAAAATATGCATACAAGTGGACACTTTGGTAAACATTGCTCAAGCAGTAGTTCGCCATAATCAGAAGTGTCTGGACAATGATGGGTACCACTTTGAGCACCTTTTGTAGTTGCAGGAGTTAAACATGACTTGTATTCATCTTTTGTTATCGGGATATATTGAGTATTACAATTTTAATACAAGTTTCCTTTCTTAAAATGTGTATACATTTTTTGTCTCTCTCTCTCTCTCTCTCTCTCTCTCACACACTCTCGCTCTCTCTCTGTCTATCTCTCCACAGACACACACACACACACACACACACACACACACACACACACACACACACTCAGGGTCAGACAATTAAGTTTGGAAATTCATCCTAGAAAAAGTGCTACATACCTCATTGCTGAATATCACTATGATCACCTTTCAACTACTCCCCTTGGGAAGCTATGCACTGATGACAGCACCTTCAAAGCAATTTGGGAACTCATTTTCTGGAATGGCCATCAGAGCTGTCGTTGTATTACTGTTGGCATCCTGAATGCCATCCAAATGTCTTCTTTTCAATGTTTTCTTTATCTTCAGGTAAAGAAATAAGTCACTGGGGGCCAGATCCAAATGAGTAGGGAGGGTGTTCCCATACAGTTATTTGTTTACTGGCTAAAAACTCCCTCACAGACAATGCCGTGTGAGCTGGTGCATTGTCGTGATGCAAGAGCCATGAATTGTTGGCGAAAAGCTCAGGTCGTCTAACTTTTTCATGCAGCCTTTTCAGCACTTCCAAATAGTAAACTTGGTTAACTTTTTGTCCAGTGGGTACAAATTCATGATTAATAATCTTTCTGATATCAAAAAAGTTTAGCAACATCATTGCAACAAGTTCATGAACTTAATTGTCAGTCCTCGTATGTGTTTTAGAAGCAGAAGAGTAAAACCAAAATAAAGTGCAAAAGAGACGAACAGAAATCTTCAGTATTTTGTATAATTCTGCCATCTTTTTATTAATGGTCTTATTCCCCGAAATGAGTATGAGATGGGGACTAATGAATCGTCTACTTCCTCCATCTCAGTTTCCATGTGTTTCTCATAGAGTAAGGATCTTGTTGGACTCTTGAATGTTCATTCAGAGTATTTTTTGTTATGTTAAAACATATTTTTTCTTACAGTAATGGTTTTTATCCCTAAGCCATACAATCTATTTTGTATGCAAATAAAGAAATAGTGATCTCATCCAATGCTATTGTGGAGGCAAACTGTCTGTGTTGGGCCTTTGTGAGATGGTAGAGGGGTTGATGTCTGACATGGCAACTTTGTAAGGAAATGTGATCATGTTGTTGACTGTATACTTTGGATGCTAATCTACACAAACTCACACATGAGACTGCAGCTAGACCCAAACCTGTGAACAATTTACTTATTCTTAACAAAAGGCACATTATAAGGAACACTATGTAGTAAACAAGAAGACAATTGCCCTTTGAAGACTTAAATTTTGATTTAAAAAATTGAAAAAAAATGTACACAAAATTCAATAAATAAATGATGTAAGTACAAATTTTGGTTGGTATTCTGAAATAAACAAGCAAAGTAATAAATTAGAGAGTAGCTGGAAGGATGGAACAGACAGGGTTATTTTAAATAATACAGTCATAGAAGGGGTTTTGGAGGGCTAGTCTTCAAACCATCTCAAGATGAAGAAGGATACATTGAGGCTTATGAAGAGCCAGGGAGAGTGAAGGTCTGAGTAAAGCATAGGTCACAAAAGGGAATAACCTATCCAGTGTTTCTGAGTCAAGAGCAGCTTGACAAATGGATAGAATAAAAAGGAGTGAGGTCGGCATGGAGCAATGTGGAGGTGGATGGGGGAATGGAGATGGAGACACTTGTACAAAACACGTTGTTCGAGGCTTTGTAGCTCGAAACAAGACTTTTGGAATTGATTGTGAGGGCAGCTTTATTTAACAAATGCATTGCATCTGACTATATGAAGCAGTGTGAGAAGTACCAGGTACACTGGGCCAAATCCCAGTGATGACAGATGAAAATTCTTTTTCACATTTTGATAAATTATTCTCAAAATAAAATATAAGGAATTTTGTATTTTTATAGCTGAGCTCCATAAAGGAAGTCTTACTATTAGACAAAATGATTCCACAATAATCCCATCAGGGGCTGCTTTAAATGGAATCACAATACTGTCTGTTGCTACATTTGTTCCTCTTTCTTTGGCTTTTCAATCCCATTTTCAAACATCATTTACTCTCCTTAAATCCCCACAGTCCACTCGTGCCAGTAAATAACCTTGTTTCTTTGTTCACAGAGTAAATTTAAAAGGGCATAAGAAAAAAAATAAACCATCAAATGAGAACTTCTACATGTTTCACCTACAAAATAACCAAAATTACTACATCTGTACACTTTCTTGCCCTTCCTCATAGACACAGCAGAGGACCTGGCCCTCCTAATATCTGACATCAGTCCTCCTACTTGCATCTGTATTCCAGTTCATCCTGGCTCCTCCAGAACATTATTTCAATTGTCCCCTTTCTCTCTTGTATGAGGTGTGATCAAACAATACGGTGAATGTTTAAATTTAAACAATGTATTACAGTAAAAGACACATTGCCATTAATCCCCCTCAAAATACTCGCCCTCACTTCAAACACATTTATCCCATCATTCTTGCCACCTTCTGAAGCATTTCTGGAAGTCCTCTTTCATGAGTGCCTTTACTTCATCCTCCATCATGACAACGCTATGTGTCACACATCGCTCCTGGTATGGCAATTTCTGTCAAATAAAAACATTACTGAGTGTTCTCATCCACTTTATTCACGAATCTGGCACAGTGCAACTTCTTGCTCTTCCCCAAAGTCAAAATGATTCAAGACTTTGAGGCAGCCACAACAGTTCAACTAAAGACACTCACAAAAGAGGACTTCCAGAACTGCTTCAGAAAGTGGCAAGAACCATGGGATAAGTGTGTTCAAACTGACAGGGAGAATTTTGAGGGGGGTTAATGGCAATGTGTTTTTTACTGTAATGCTTTTTTTAAAAAAATTTAAGCATTCACCATATTATTTGATCACACCTCGTATATACAACCTCTTCTTAATGAAATACTTTTAGAAGTGCTAAACATTCTCATTAAGACCAAAAAGAAAAAAGAACTCCTTAATCTCATATCCTTGTCCACATATCACCTGATTTCTCTTCTCTATTTGTTAGAATTGTCAGCATCCTGTCTGTATTTTCTTATCTCCTACTCCCTCCCAAATACATTCCAATTCTGTTCTGGCCCCATAAATCCACCAAAATAACTCAATGTTATCACCAATGACCTTCACATGTCAGTATAGAACTAGGAATTTGCAGTCTTGACATTACTTGACCTCTCCACAGCAATAATACAGCACAGCTCTTCTCTTTCAGCTCCTGTCTCCTTCAGCTACTATGCCACAACACCGTCTTCCGTTTCCTCCCTCTTCTCTAGCTCTTCTTTCTCAATCCATTGTCAGTCTTATTCTTTTTTACCCAGCTATTTAATATTGGATATTGTAAGGTCTCTCAAATATACTTTTCAAAACTCACAGATGACCTATACATTTCAATTTCTAGCCTTGACCTTTATTTCTGAGTTTTAGTTGTATAGGAAGGAAGCTTCCTTCTTCGCACCTGACATGTACCTAACATTTAATCTATCAGATAGGAACTCACTGTGGGAAGCAGACCTTCAGGGGGCCCTGATTATTCTTGCCCCCTGGTGTTCACATCCTATGCAATTCTCTCTTTTGAGTTGGGCAGGCTGGTCATTTGTTTCTAGGCAATAGAATACGGCAAAGCTGGAGGGATTTTAAAAATGTAATTAAGAACCCAAATCAGGTTATTTTGAGTTAATCAAAAAGCAAATTATCCAGGATGTGCTTGATATAATTAGATGAAAGCCCTCTTAAAAGAGGGACTGGCCATTTCCTAGGCAAGGGATGGACCCTCTGACTTGATGAAGTAAGCTGCCAAATGGCAGAAGTGCACATGGCAAGACTGTGGGTGGCCGGAGGGAGCCGAAGGCAGCCTGCAAGGGTGGAGTTCCGGAAACCAGGGCCCTCAGCCATGCAGTCAGAAGGAAACACATTCTGCCAACAATCAAGTTTGCTTGGACATAAACAGATTCTCCCTAAGGGAGCCACTGGATGAAAATACAGCTGAGCCAGCACCTGGCTGTTAGTCCAGTGGGATGCTGAGTGGAGAATCCAGTTAGGCTGTGTTCAGGCTGTGAGACAATAATGGGTGTGTTTCCAAGTTGTTACGTCTGTGGTAGTTTGTTACACAGCATTAAACAACAAATATTCTCTCAAACGTGCCTTCAAACCTTATCCTCTCCTCGGATCTTTTGTACTTACAGTAGCAAAGTCCAGAAAACTTGCTTCCTATGGTCATTTGGAAAAGAAAGCTCCTCCTCATGGGCTACAAGGCCCTGCACAGTGGATTCCAGCCCCTGCCTCCGCTCCTTCCCTCCCTCATGCTCCCTGGCTTTACCCACAGTGGCCTTTCTGAGTTCCTCAAGCCCATTCTTGTCTTCTCCTGCCTCAGTGCCTTTACAAAGATTGTTCCATCTTCCTGTAAGTTTCTATCATTGTTTAGAAATTTTCTTCTTGAATCAGTTCAGTCAACATTTCTTTGGAACATGCCTTACTTCCCTGACTAAAATAAATTATTTTGTGCAAGCAAATGTTTTTACAAATGAAAAATTATTTTCGTTCCCCACGCTCGTTCTACTTGGTACCCTCAGGAGAACTGCACTGTCCACTGTTCTACACCTGGGTCCTAAACCCAAGTCATGAACATGTGTACCCAAGGGGTCCTAAGCTTGACGGAATGCTTCTGCCATCTGGAAATTCTGAAATGTTTTTGAAGAAGAGACCACATGTTTCATTTTAAACCAGGCCCCAGAGATTATCTTGCCTATCTTGGTCTTACACTTTATTCCTTCCTCATCCTCCTAGAAAAATCAGAATAAAACATTTTGTTTCCTTCTGCCTTAATAATGTCTAATTTGGAAAGAGGGAAAATGCTACCCAAAATATTGCTTATGGATTTTATTTGCAATTCCAATTATTAAACAATTCACATTTTTTAGAATCTAAAAATTCCACTAAATTTTATCTTTCCCATGTATTTAGTAAAATGTCTCCACAATAAAGATGTATAAATTTACTTTTTTATATATACTGAGGTGGCAAGCTAGCTGGAGAATTGGGTCTATTTGCTGAATAAGTAAGAAATTATTTAGATGTTACATATCTGTTATTTATACATTCAGTTAATTGCCTATATGTATGAGTTTTCAAATTTCAATCTAAATTTGAAATTTGTTTCTCAGTAACCAACAGCTTCATACTCACATTATCTCACTTTATCTTGTACTTATATCCTTATGCACAATTTATTGTACTTATATCCTTATGCACCATTTATATTTGCTAAAGTAGACTTTTATATTCAAAATGCCACCCTCTGTCTTTCTCTCTCTTTTTGTGAAATCCAGCAGTATTTATTTATTTATCAATTATAATTGACATTCAATATTATTTTTAGTTTCACCTGAAACAGCATAGTTGTTAGGCATTTTATGTCACTCTCTCTTAAGCAGCTAGTAGAGAGCATACTATTAATTTTATGAACATTATAGTCTCTTCTAATTTTTATATATACCCTTTCTGAACGATCACCACAAATTTTCGTTTTGTCTATATTGAAACATACCATATTTAAAAAGAAAAAAAAGTAGTATTTCCTGAAGATAATATGATTATATTATTTGCTTTCAAATTTTTAATTATTAATCCCATTAACAGAATTTTTCAAAGAACTAAATAAAAAGCATGGGGGACTAGCATGTCTTTCATTCTTCTACATTATATGAAATTGCTTCAACTAAACACCTGTATCAAATGCACTTTCCTTCCTAATTAATTTGGTGGTTACTTATTACTTATTATGTTGGAATTTAAATGTACTAATCAAATATTTATTTTGTAATTATATTACATTAACCCTGATTAAAGATGTATTTATCACTTGAAGGATTACATTAAAATGCAAATGCTACAACTGTTTTTGATGTTAATATTTATCTATCAAATAAAGCAATTACTAGTGAACAGTGGCAATTGATCCAAAGTCTTTTCCATGTTATGAATTTATGACTTCATATGTAAGTGAATATGTTGACTTTCTTCATACATGGAAAATTAAGTAACATCTGTAACTTTTAAACGTATTTCTAATCTACACAAAGCATTATATTTAACAGAAACTCAGTAAGTTAAAAAATACATATTTTTTGGAAATGCTCACAGAACTGTGAAACAAAAATCTAATTCCCAACAGAAGTATTCAGATCCTTTTTGTTTCCTAGGTAACAAGACCAGAGAGCAAAAATTATCAAGTGTTTGAAAAGGCATCATCTTAGTTAAGAATGTATTATCATGTTTGTTGAAAAAGAGAACTTCAAAAATATCTTCGAAAAGCCAACCAAATGAATCTTAAAATATCACTTTGGGAAAATCTGTACTGTCTCTGTAGATTAACTGTCTTAATGATATTGTGAGACTGTGTTTCTGTCCAAACTATAGTTTGAGCAATCAAGTTACCTGTGACATATAAAGTATGCCATGCTAACTCCCATTTGTTCAATAATAGTAAAAATAATAATAATAGAGATCAAAGTGTTCCTCTTTTAAGCCAGAACTAAATGTTCAAATTCTAGTAATTTTGGTAGCCAAAGTATTGTTTTTAAAATTATAAAAATGATATTGATAACGCATGATATTGATAACTATTGAAGCCAACTATAATAGTTATATGAACAGGTATTACTCCTTCCAGACACATGGGGTTTATTCTAGACTCTTCTTTCCTTATTTGTAACTTCTTTACTGACAATGAGAAATATGATTCGCATTATCTATAATATGAAGTCTGACAATTAAGTTCACGAACTTCTTTCAATGATATTGCTAACGCTTTTTGATATCAGATGGATTATTCATTATGAATTGGTACCAACTGGACAAACAGTTAACCAAGTTTATTATTTGGAAGTCCTGAAAAGGCGGCATGAAAAAGTTAGATGACCTGACCTTTTCGCCAACAATTCATGGCTCTTGCATCATGACAATGCACCAGCTCACAGGACACTCACTGTCTGTGGAGAGTTTTTAGCCAGTAAACAAATAACTGTATTGGAACACCGTCCCTACTCACCTGATCTGGCCTCCAATGATTTCTTTCTTTACCTGAAGATAAAGGAAATATTGAAAGACATTTTGATGACATTCAGGACATCAAGGGTAATACAACGACAGCTCTGATGGTCATTCCAGAAAAAGAGTTCCAAAATTGCTTTGAAATGTGGACTAGGTAGGCACTGGTGTCAGTGCATAGTTTCCCAAGTGGAATACTTCAAAGGTGACCTTAGTGATATTCAGCAATGAGGTATGTAGCACGTTTTTTAGGATGAGTTCGCGAACTTAATTTTCAGTCCTCGTATATTAGCTTATTTTAAAATTCATACTATACACATAAAATAGTTTTGGAATTGATAACCCTATGAAAATATATTTACTAACTGAAGTACAATTTTTTGTGTGTGTTTAGTCAAAATTCAATTTCCGAAATAACTTAGTTATTTTATTCCAACCATCTTCAATGTAAGTTATCTATCTGTAATACAGTTAGCATAATTTATTCCAATTTTTTGCACCTTTATTTTCATTTTGCACATTTTTTTGAAGTTTATTTTACATAAACTGAAATTCACTCATTGTGATTTATCGAGTTCTGTTAATTTGGGGAAATATCTTGTCAGGTATTTACCTAAAAAGTCATAACATAAAATAATTTCGTCAACCCCCACCACCCAATTTTTTGTCTTACTTCTTTGTTGTTAACCTTTCACTCTACCTCCTACCCCTAGTAATGACTGTTTCATTGTATCCTCATAGTTTTGCTGTCTCCAGAATATACATATAATATATTGCCTTAACTGCCATGTTTCCCCGAAAATAAGACCGGGTCTTATGTTAAGGTTTGCTCCAAAAGACTCATTAGGGCTTATGTTTAGGGGATGTCATCTTAAAAATCATGCTAGGGCTTATTTTCTGGTTAGGTCTTATTTTCGGGGAAACACGGTAAGATAGCAATGTCAGAGACTCCAAATATAATTGTGGATTTGTTTATTTTTCCTTCAAGTTTTATCAGTTATTGTTTTGTGGATTTTTGAGCTCTGCTGTTAGGTACATGATTGTTTAGTGTTTTTTTTTTTTCTTGGGAAATTGAGCTCATTTGTTATTTTGTAATATTCTTCTCATATAATGTTCCACTAATAATATTTGTTCTGAATTCTATTTTATCAATATATAATAGTTACTACAACTTTTATTTGGTTAATGTATGCATGATATACTTTTTCATCCTTTTGCTTTAAACCAATCCATTTCTGACCATCTCTGTTTTTAAATTGGCTCCTTAAGTTTTTCATATTTAATGTGATTATTGATATATTTGGATTAAAATCTACCACATTGCTGGTGTTTTCTATTTGTTTCATATGTATTTTTTTTGTTTTTGTATTTTCCCTTCTACCTTCCCTTTCTCTATTTTTATTTATGAATATAAAAATTTTGAAGTTAGTGTTCACCATATACATTTTTATCAATGCATAAATATTAAATAGGATTATACCTCCCTTTGATAGTACAAAGATCTTACAATGGTATATTCCCATTTCCTGCCTCTCTTCATTTCACCATGTAGTCATACATTTTATCTTTATAGTCTATGAATATACATTATATTGTTACAATTTGAAGAGCTTATTGAAAAAAATTCCTCGAGTTTACATGTTTTCATTTCCAGCATTTCAATTTAACTCTTTTTTACATTTTCTATTTCTTTGATGAAATTATCCATCTGCTTTTGCTTGTTGCCCACCTTTTCCATTAGAGCCTCTAACATATTTATTTATTAATGAGTTATTTCACATCTCTGTCAGATAGATCCAACATCTGTCTCATGTGTGAGTGTGATTCTGTCAATCGAATTGTCTCTTGGGAATGTGTTACTTTTTCTTACCTTTGTATATGCCTCGTAATCTTTTGTTGAAAGCTGGACAATTTGCTTAAGGTGATAGAAGCTGTGGTGACTAGTTTTATGTTTGGAAATGGTCACATCTTTTCTTCTGCTGTACCTTCATTGTGGAGGTTACATTATTCTCCTAAGGAGTTGGATTGGCTTTGAGGTTTTTTTCCTTATCCTGACTTCAAATTCCTGTGCAGTAGAACGTTGGGTTTTTTAGAGTGGTGAATGGTTTGGCAGAAGGTTCCTCTCAATATTTGTGCTACCCTCACATTCGGTCTTTTCTTTGTGCTGTGCCTCAGAGCCTTCTCCTTTAGCTATCACAGCAGGACGGTACCATCACCGCTTCTTGATGCTAGCTTGCCTGTGGTGGGGGCTGCAGAGAGGTGTTCTCTGATTTTCTGATTCAGTTTTAGGCAGGCACTGTGACCTTTTTTCCTAAGAATGTGACTTTCTCAAGTTCCCTGTTTCTCTTCCAGTTTGATTTCTACATTTGGCAGATATTCCTACCAACTTTTTAGAGATTAATGCCTTTTTTGGGGGGGGGGGGATCCATATTTCAGCTTCCCTCAAGTCACCACTTTTTGTTGCCATTTTCACAGCAGATTGGTGCTTTTTTGCTTCCAAGAGGTAAGAGAGAAGGGACCAGGGAAAATTATGTGTTTTTCCCTCAGTTGCTGCTATTCCCCTCTCCCTGGCCTTCACTTGGTTGGAAACATTTTTAGGAGTCTAGTCTTCCCTGAGTGGGGCTGGTCATGGGAAAAAAAAAAAAAAAAAAACTTGCAAGAAGATACACCTCTCTTCACATTCTCTGTACAGACTGCCTTCAGACCATCAATTCTTCCATTATTCTAACTCAGTTTGTAGAGTCCAGCTGCATTATCTCAAGGTTAGCAAATGTCTGCATCTCTCTGTCACTGCTGCCACCTGTCTCTTCCAGATTTCAGGTTAGCTCATCTCTCTGATGGGTTCAAAAAAAGCTATGACAACTTGTAGCTTATCTGATTTGTTTCTTTTTGTATGGTTGACCACTCATTTTTCCAGCTCTTTGTGTCTCCCATCACAAACTGGAGATAAGGTTGATTTTGAAAACCACATAATTCATAATTTAAAAAAACATAAAGGAGAGAAAGAAAGCTAACATTTAGTGGCATCTGTAATATGTCAGACATAACACAGGCTAAGTCATTTGCACATGGCATCATGTTTAATATTTATACTATTTCACTTTACAGATAGGACACTGACATTTGTGAAGGTGAGAACACTGCTAAGACAGTCCATAAGTAATTGTGTTTGGAGCCCTTATCTGTCTAACAGGAAAATGCTGTATTTGCCAGTAGCTGGTATCTTTCATGCATTAAAAAATGGAAGAGTCAACAAAAAAATGTATTCAAAAGTAATGTACTATTAAAGCATTTAAATATAGCAAAGAATATACATCTGCTAATTTTATTAGGAAATTGTCCACTAAAATAATATTCATTAAAGCCAGAAATCATGTGGGATTCAGAATAGGGTCCAAATTGCAGTCTCAAGTCTTAGGCTTTTACAAAAGAAAAAAAAAATGAACAGCCAAAACAGTGCACATATTAATGTTCTCTGTTTACCTTTTTCTTCTAACACATGCAGAGTTATTGATTATTGACCTACAAGATTTGAGCATAAAGTGTATGAATTAAATTTTGTATACTAGCGACATTTAGATATTTCCATAGTATGACAATAAAACATTCTGTGAACCAGTGAAGCATATGCGGACTTTCTAATTACAGTAACCTCGGTTTTCGAATGTCTCCATTGACGAACATTTTCGTTTATGAATGCCGTAAACCCAAAAGTAAATGCTTCGGTTTTTGAACAGGACTCAGAGGTCAAACATGTCACACGGCTTCCGCTGAGTGCAAGATCCTGAGGCCCAGCTGTCGGCTTTGAATGTTTCAGAACTCGTGGATTACATTAGAAAACCGAGGTACCACTGTACCTCCATTGAAAAACATCAATGGTGTTTACAACAACAACAAAAAATGAACTTATGCTAAGTACTTTATCATTTGATTTTCAGCTCTAGTATAATTGTTTATGTAACATGTATTTGAAAAATACATTGCTATATTTTCAACATTTGTGAAGTCAGATAGTTCTCAGAGATTTTTCTCTACATCTGATACAATTTGTATAACCTAACAGTTACATTGTTTCTGTTCTGTAGATGGACAAATTTAGAAATGTTCCAGCTGTCTATGAAGCTCAAATTGCTTATTGGAAGAAACTATGTGACTGGATTTTTCTTCAAATTTATATTTAGGGAATCAGACACTGAGATATCTTAACACATAAAAATTTTCAGCATGCAGAAATATCTTAACATTATGTTGAGTGGCGACATTAAGAATTAAAAAAAAAAAAAAAAAGCTTCAATATTTTCCAGAATCATAAAGTTAACACATTGGTTTAGTAGTAATCTGAATTGAAAGAGTAAAACCTTCTAAGAACTTTCTTCATCACTGTTTGTGGTTGCCTAATAGATGGATCTCCAAAAGATATGTATGTCCTAATCTCTGGGACTAGTATATGCTACCTTATACGTCAAAGTCTTTGCAGATGTGATCAAGTTAAGGATCTAGAAATAGTGATGTTATGGTATGAATGTCTATGTTCCCCAAAATTTATAAGTTGCAATCATAATGCCCCATATGATGGAAATTAGGAGGAGCTTAGGTCATGAGGGTGGAGCCCTTGTGAAGGAGATTAGTGTTCTTGTAAAGGAGACCCGGCAGAGCTCTGTTTCACCGTGTGAACATATGAGAAGGTGCCATGTATGAACCAGGAAATGGGTCCTCACCAACCAGCACATCGATCTGCTAGTGTCACAATGGATTTCCCAGCCTCCAGAACTGTCAGAAATAAATTTCTTTTGTTTATAAGTTAGCCAGTGGTATTGTGTTACAGCAACTCAAACACACTAAGACAGGGGAAATTATCCTGGGTTAATTGGGTTGGTTGTAAATGCAATCATATGTGTGTATCCTTATGACAGGGAGGCAGAAGGAGATGTCTCACACATACAAACACACACACAAATGTGTAAATCATGTGAAAACAGGGCAAAGAGATTTGAAGATGCTGGCTTGAAAGATTAAAGTGAGATGGCCAGAAACCAAGGAATTCTGGCAGCCACCAGAAGATGAAAGAGGCAAAGAATGGATTTTCCTCCAGAATCTCTGGAGGAAGTTCAGCCCCGAGAATACCTTGATTTTGGCCTAGAGGTATTAATTTCAGACTTCTGGCCTCTAACACTGTGAAATAATAAATTTCTGTTGTTTTAAGCTGTAAAGTTTGTGGTAGTTTCTTCGTTACATGAGCCACAGAGAACTATTTTTAAAATATTTAAAAATATTATTTAAACACTATTTAAAAAATGCTATTTTTAAAACAACACTATTTAAAAAGTAACTTATGTATTCAATAAATATTTTGGAAAGCACCACTGGCTTGAATTAGCCTGCGATATTGGCCTACTTGCATTGTGCTAAGGAGGATATATAAACTTAGAATACTGCTATCAGGATCCATATGGTTGGTACTTGATGATTAGCAAGACATAGTAATTGCACTTCACTTGGCTCAAGAATTGACTTCAATTACATGTTAGAGAGAAAAAAGAAATCCTACTGCCTTTAATTATACTTAAATGATTATATAGTCTCATATTGTTTCTCAAACATTTTATTCTATAAAAATAATGCTTTCACAACAATCATGTCAACATTTTTCATGTCCTTTTACAATTGGAAATGTAAGGTTTAAGTGTGAAACTGTAATCAATATGTTGCTTGCTCTGTCCTTATAATCCTAAATATGAGACAGAATAGTAATATTTACTAAATGGAAAGTGCTATAGAATTGAAGGCTCTGACAGTGTGATAAAATAGGCACAAA
The DNA here is from genome assembly GCF_004115265.2 of Rhinolophus ferrumequinum. Classification (NCBI taxonomy): domain Eukaryota; kingdom Metazoa; phylum Chordata; class Mammalia; order Chiroptera; family Rhinolophidae; genus Rhinolophus; species Rhinolophus ferrumequinum. Next base: position 4,528,877 of record NC_046285.1, on the reverse strand, counting down.
TTTTAATGGCATCTATCTATAAACTAATTGTTAACAAGATATTAATTGTGATCTTGAAATGTGAGCAGAGAGTTGAACAAACCTGCTTTATGTTTTTAAATTCCTTCCAAATGAATGAAAGTAATTTTAAATAAAGTATTTCCCTCTTTTGTCCTCAAGAATTGCTTGAGCACAAAAGAAGAAATGCATCTAAAACCAATTATTATTTATTTATTAAAATTTTATTTATTAAAATGAACTATCATAGGCCATAATGAATAGCTCAACCAAATGACTAAGCTATTCTTGTTTGCTTGTACTTAAAGAAGGAACAAAAGAACAAAAAGTATAGTTATGATACATTTTTTTTTTAAGGTGGGAGAAATGCAGGATGTTCAGAATTAGATTTATTGCTTTAATAATTGCTTTGTATTTATACCAAATGCAAGTTTGTTTTAACATAAAATGGATTTATTATACATTTGCCTTAGTTTAGTAAGTTTTTCCTTATTACAGAAATTACATTTAAGTACTTTCATTGAGAAGAACAAGTTGCTATTCCAACTTTCATTTTACTTCCACTGGAAAGTTTTCAACACTAAATGCATTTATCCAACAAATCACTTACTAAGCTCATACCATATGCTAGGCAAGCTCTGATTTTTTTCCCCCTCCCAGTATCTTGGTAGGTCATTTGAAAATGCTGACCACTAATTTATTGCATTATTCTTTCATAAGAAATGGGTTTCTTTCTACTTAATGTTGACTCTCCTTCTCTATAAGGACATTATATTGAACACTTTTGGGGAAAATTTTTTTTTATTGAGGCAAGCAGGCAAAGGAAATAGGTTATTTACGAGTAAAATTGATTTTTCGGTCTCGACATGGCTTCTTCTGTATATCCTTGATTATAACACTTCTGTTCAGCCAGAACTTCAAGTGATTCTCAATGATGGTTGTTCTGTAGTATAGTTGTAATTTTGATGTGGTCATGAGAGGAGGTGAGCACAGCATTTATCTATCTATTCCATCATCCTAACTGGAGTCCAGTGATGAAATTTAAGGAAACATATTTAACTTAAGAGATTTGGGGAATAATATCAGATTCTCATTTTAAACTATATTGGAACTCAAATTAAACAAAGTCTTAACAAAATCCACACATTAAGGTTCACAGATATAAAATTCTTTGGTAACAACACCTTTTAAAATTATGAAACCATCATGATAGATCTCAATTCCACAGAATAATGCTGAAAGTAGGAAACTAAAATGATAGAAGATAATTATGAAAATTAAATAGAATAGAATGATAGTATGATGGTGTTAAAAAATTGTACTGCATTGCAATTCTCTCCTCTCAACAGCTTTTAGAGTAAAGCTCTTTGGATCTGAATGTGCACTCAAATCATCTATGGATCCTATTAAGATGCATTTTCTAATTCAGTGGGATCACAGCTTCTGCATTTTTAACTAACTCTCAGATAATGCTGATACTGTTGGCTCATGGCCAAAGTTTTGAGTAGAGAAGTGTTCAGGATATGAGAAAGAAAGAGCCCTATTTATCCCTTGTTATCTCACAATCTAAACTAAGTATGCAAATGTCCTTGTGTTTCAGAATAAATGGAGCCTCAAATGGAACATCATATAATCAACACCTACGAAACTATATAATGAGTGTTAATTGACTCCCAGTTCTCCTTATGTTAATTAAGGTGCAAAGGGATTATTTGATTCCAAGAGAACAGTTCTCCCTAAAACCTCATGAGTCCCCACCGCCTGAAGTGAACTTTCAGGCACTTCCTCACTGACATGCAGCTGAACTGGCCTCATTAATCTCCATAGGACTATAGCAGGGTATGAAGTAAAGCAGAACTCCTACAGGCATCTGTACATTGCAAATTACTTAAATTCAAAGTGATTATCCCAAACTGTCATTTGTGGTAACACCGACTCTCATTTGAGATTCCTAAACAGAAAGGGAAAAAAATAGACTTTACACAGTATAACACAGCAAAGCAACTTGAGTTACATATATACATATTTTAAATCTTCTTTCCGAATTAGGCACAAATTACTGTAGTCTGAGTTTAAGAAGCAAAACACATTATTTCACTTGGATGAAAATAAAATGGTGAGACTTATGGCACCAAGAATACGTCATGTTTTCAACATACCTTGTTGAAGTTAAACTAGTGTCATAGGCACATTGAATATTAATGTGAAAGAAACCTAAAGACAGTACAGTCTAGAAGATATTGGCCAGAAAGGCCAATTAATTGGTCCTCCCAGAAAAGACCATACAGAGTATTGTAGAACCAGAAACAGAGCCCAGTTCTTTTACTGACTGTTTCTGAGAACCTCATTTCTGAATTATACAAAAACTTCAAATTTGATTCTTTCTTAGTTTGCCAGATCTCTAAACTGAAATATGTCATGGACATATGCGAATGTACAGTAGATACGAATTCTTAAGTCAATTGATTGTGCTGTCTGACAGAGCACAAACTCAAGCCTTCCCTTTCTATATAAAACCTGAAGAAATAATAGAAGGTGAATATTAAAAATAAGATATTGATAATATTAGAATACAAAAAGCGGCACTTTGCCCAGTGTATTAGTGTATGAATGTGTCAGAAAATTTGAAATATGTCCACCAAATATTGAAGATAGATGGGATCACTTTGAAGCAGGAAGTCAAAATCACATCACAAAACAGAGAAGAAATCACTGCCAGAAAATCTGGGCTCATTCATATAACAGCTGATAAACACTTGTCCATTTTATGTTTTTTCTAGCATTTACATTCGCATAAAGGCCCTAGTACATTATGAAGATTTTCAGACATAATAGTAAAATTGGATGAGATATGTTAGAGCAACAAATTAATACTGATATGTGAGCAGCTTAATGCAACGTGTATATTTCTTACTTTTGCAAATTCTTATATATGTCAGATAAAAGAGAAAAAGCAATGCTGGTCTCTCAGATTTAATTATGTACCGTATTTATATGTGTGTTTGCTGTGGTTTTGTCTAATACTTTATAAGTTGAAACCATGCCAGACAATTTGAGGTCGAAAAGGCAAATCTATAAATCCCATCCTGGTTTATTTTATTACCACTGGTAATATTACTTCATTAGAAAAACAAAAAAAAAAATCCATGGTACACTTTAAGCTGATGGTATGCCAGAAAACGTGCAAACTAGGCCTGTTCTAGAAAAACTAAGAGGTTTAGTCTTTGATTTTAAGCATTAAAGATCTTTCTACTTTAGTAACCATAACAATGATTAAATGCCTATTTCTGGAATGACATTGTAGAAATGGCGGCATGAGGTGAGCCTCTTGAAATCTCCCCTGGAATTTACAACAAATTGAATAGCTATAATTCCACAAAGGACTACCTGCACAGCAGACAGGCAAGACTAAGGGACGTGCAACTGAAATCATCTAAAGGTGGGCAAAATGGGTGAGAGGGGAGGAAGGAAGTGGGAAGTAGGGAAACATGGACCACATGGGCACAGGAGCAGATATTGTGTTTCCCCAAAAATAAGACCTAGCCAGACAATCAGCTCTAATGTATCTTTTGGAGCAAAAATTAATATAAGACCTGGTATTATACTTTTATATTATATTATATTATATTATATTATATTATATTATTATAAAGACCAGGTCTTATAATAAAATAAGACTGGGTCTTGTATTAATTTTTTGCTCCAAAAGATGCATTAGAGCTGATTGTCCAGCTAGGTCTTATTTTCAGGGAAACAGGGTCGGAGCTTGGAGCTCCCTGCATTCTGGCGCTACCACAGTTGGGGGACAGGGAAGAATTCGGACCCCCCTTATGTCCCACAGTCCCACCTGAGGGATCAGCATATAACACGGCTGACCCCAATGTTCACAGCAGAGACTTCGGAGCAAAGACTGAGGGAAGACGGGTGAAAATGGTGGTTTAAGCCTTCACTGCCAAACAGAGGAGGGAAGGCTTAGGCATGGAGTGTAGCTGACCGTTTCCCACCCTCCCAGAGCTTGCATCATCCCCACCTGCCCAGTGCTAGAAGCTGAAAGGTAGCAGCGTCAGATCAAAAGAAAAGAATATTTGCAGTTCTGAGAACTGTGGCCTGCAGCCACAGACTCACAGCCAGTCTAGTTCTGGTGAAGGGGAGGGAATCTTGGGTTCAGGACTGGCTATGCTGGTGGTCGCCGCCATTGCTCTGGGCCACCTCTCACAACCCACCTGGGCCCTGTCCCCACCGATCTGGGAGGATCCCTGCAGGAGTAAACAGAACTGCTGAAACTCACGGGCTCTGAAAGTGGTGCAGGGAGAGCTTCGGGACTTCAGAAGCTCTCCATATCCCCCCACAGAGGCAGTGTCCTGACACCCAGGCAACCTGTTCACAGAAGAGAAGCCCTCCTTCCAGGGAATCCCCCCATTGTGTGAGAAGCTGGAATAGTGCAGAGAAAATATAACATTACAGAGTGAGAGAGAATAAAAGGTTTCAATCGGAAAGAAAATAAAGCATTCTACAAACACCTACTGGAAAGCAAAACAAAGACTTCTTCATACCAAACTGTTGCAGAACCCATCCTATAGATGTCTAGGAAGAGAAATAATCATTCATTAATTGCAGTGAATAACCAAGGTAAAAAAGCAGCTCAGAAAGAAAATAAAAAGTCTCCAGTAAATGAACTTAAAGACATGGAAATATGTGACTTAAATGACAGAGAAATCAAGATTGCAGTTCTGAAAAAACTCAACGGCATGCAAGAAAACACAGATAGACAGTTTAATGAACTCAGAAACACAATCAAAGAACAAAGTGAACATTTTACCAAAGAGATTGAAATTTTAAAAAAGAATCAAATAGAATTTCTGGAGATTAAGAATTCAATAAAAGAAATGAAGAATGAAATAGCCAGCATAGGTAATTAGAGTGACCAGATGGAGGAAAGAATCAGTGACATTGAAGATAGAAACCTGGAAATGGCACAGATGGAAGAAGAGAGAGACTTCAGAGTTCAAAAAAATGGAAAAACTCTACAAGAACTTTCTGACTCCATCAGAAAGAGCTATATAAGAATAATGGGCATACCAGAAGGGGAAGAAAGGGAAAAGGGAACAGAGAGTATATTCAAACAAATAGTCAATGAGAACTTCCAAAACTTGTGGAAAGAACTAGATCCTCAAATCCAAGAAGTAAATAGAACACCTAATTACCTCAATCCCAACAGGCCTTCTCGAAGTCACATTGTATTGAAGCTGTCAAAAATTAACGACAAAGAAAGAATTCTCAAGGCAGCCAGGGAAAAGAAGTCAGTAACCTACAAAGGAAAGCCAATTAGATTATAATCAGATTTTTCAGCAGAAACTCTACAAGCCAGGAGGGAGTGGAATGAAATATTTAAACTATTGAAAGAGGGAAATTATAAGCCAAGGATAATATATCCAGCAAAGATATCCTTTAGATATGAAGGAGGAAAAAAGACCTTTCCAGACATACAGAAGCTGAGGGAATTTTCTAACAAGAATCACTGAAGGAGGCTATTTGACTTGAACAAAAAAAGTAAAAGGTCTACATTCAGGAACGCGATAGGGCTGTCCCCTATCGTCTCTTCCTTTCAACATAGTATTAGAAGTCCTAGCCAGAGCAATCAGGCAAGAGAAAGAAATAAAAGGCATCCAAATAGGGAATGAAGAAGTTAAATTGTCACTTTTTCCAGATGACATAATGCTATATATAGAAAACGCTAAAGAGTCCACCAAAAAGCTGTTAGAAACCATAAGCAAATACAGTAAAGTTGCCAGTTACAAAATCAGCGTGCAAAAGTCTGTTCCGTTCCTATATACCAACATTGAAACCTCAGAAAAAGAAATTAAACAAATCCAATTCTGCCCTACAACTTGACTGAGAAACAATGGCTTAAAAACGGGGGGGGGGGGGGAGGGTGGTGGGCAGGGGCAAAAAAAAACCAAAAACAAACCAAAAAAAATTCCTTTTGCAATTGCAGCAAAAAAGGTAAAATACCTAGGAATAAATTTAATCAAGGATGTGAAAGACCTATACATTGAAAGCTATTATATAAGACATTTTTAAAAGAAATTCAAGAAGACAAAAAGAATGGAAAGACATTCCATGTTCATGGATTGGGAAAATCAACATAGTTAAAATGGCCATATTACCCAAAACAATATACTGATTTAATGCAATCCCCATCAAAATCCCAAAGGCATTTTTTAAAAACTAGAACAAAAAAATCATCAGATTTGTATGAAACCACAAAAGACCCCCGAATAGCCCAATCTTAAGAAAAAACAGCAATGCTGGAGGTATCACACTCCCTGACTTCAGCTTATACTTCAGGGCAAGAATAATTAAAACAGTATGGTATTGGCAGAAAAACAGACATACAGACCAATGGAATAGAATTGAGAACCCAGAAATTAACCCACATAAATGTGGATAGATAATTTTCAACAAAGGAGCCAGAAACATACAATGGAGGAAAGACAGCCTCTTCAATAAATGGTGCTGAGAGAATTGGAAAGCCACAAGAGAAAGAATGAAACTGGACTGCTATCTGTCACTGTGTACTAAAATTAACTCAAAATGGATCAAAGACCTAAACATAAGACCTCAAACATTAAACTGCATAGAAGAAAACATAGCTACTACTGAACTTATGGACCTTGGGTTCAAAGAGCATTTTATGAATTTGACTCCAGAGGCACGGGAAGTAAAAGCTAAAACAAATGAAAGGGACTATATTGAACTAAAAAGCTTCTGCACAGCAAAATAAACTATCGACAAATAAAAGAGGCAACCAACTGAAAGGGAGAAGATTTTTGCAAACAACACCTCCAATAAGGAGCTAGTATCCAAAATATATAAGGAACTCATACAAATTAATAACTAAAGAAAAAGAAAGACTCCAATTAAAAAAACTGGCAGACAATCTAAATAGACATTTCTCCAAAGAGGACAAATGGTCAATATACACACGAAAAAAAAATGTTCAACATCACTAATCATAAGAGAAATGCAGATAAAAACCATGATGAGGTATCACCTCACACCGATTAAAATGGCTATCATCAACAAGATAATAAGTGTTGGAAAGGCTGTGAAGAAAAAAGAACTGTCATACACTGTTGGTGGAAATGGAGATTGGTACAGCCGCTATGGAAGGCAGTATGGAGATTCCTCAAAAAATTAAAAATAGAATTACCTACCATATGACCCAGCAATCCCTCTCTTGAGTATCTACCCAAAAAATCTGAAAATATTTATCCGTAAAGATATACATACTCTGATGTTCATTGTAGCTTTATTTACAATAGCCAAGGCATGAAAACAACCAAAGTATCCTTCAATATATGAATGGATAAAGAAGATGTGGTATATATACACAATGGAATACTATTCTACCATAAAAAAAAGATGAAATAGTTCCATTTGGGACAACATGGATGAATCTTGAGATTATAATGCTAAGCGAAATAAGTCAAACAGAAAAAGTGGAAAAGCATTTGATTTCACTGATATGTGGCAGTGAAAACTGAAAGCAACAAAGGAACAAGATAAACAAACAAAAAACAAAAACTCACAGACAGACAATTTACCACAGGAGAGGGAGTGAGGGCGGTAGAAGATGAAGGTAAGGGGTATCAAATATATGGTGATGGAAGGAGAACTGACTCTGGGTAGGGAACACACAATGGGATTTACAGATGATGTGATACAGAATTGTACACCTGAAAACTGTGTAACTTTGCTAACAATTGTCACCCCAATAAACTTTAATGTAAAAAAAAAAAGTCTATTTCTTACTCATTGTAACCAGTACTGCTTATCTCCAATCATTATTATTATAACTCTGTCCCTCCATGTAATAAACATATTCCTTGTAATTATTTATTTCTATATATCAGTTTCCTTTCTTTCCCATTCTCTCCTTTCCCTGAGGGGCAATGCACCACTTTGGTGTTCTTCAATGGGGAACAAAATTTAGGCAGAGAATAGGATGTGAGAAGTCAGAAAACATTGTTGCTTCCCCCCAAAGGATGAATTCTGCTCTTTTCTTTTTCCCATAACCTTGATTAAGCACTTAAAAATAATAATAATAATAAAGAAACTATAAATGCTTTGTGTTTCTAGTCATTAAACCACACCTGTTAAAAACAACAAAATGTAGAGAGAAAAGCTTTCAAACTAGTTATAGATTGTTCTTAAATTATTTTCTGTAGCATGGCAGAACATATGTGTGCGTGTGTGTGTGTGTGTGTGTGTGTGTGTGTGTGTGTGTGTATGTATATTCACCCATTCCCCAAATTGATAAAAGCATATTTTAAACTTTGTCCATTTTTTTCAGTCTAAAAATAGTCTTTTCAGTGTAATAGCTTCCACTCTCTATTAACAGGATCATTAGTTAGATAAAGGAAAAGGAAGATATAAAGCTGAATATAGAACATCTACTTCCATTTTTGCCATTCATATTTAAAAATCCCACCCAGGAAGGCATTCTATTAATGATATTCAAGCTATGCAGGAAGTTACAGTCTAGAGCACTCCACTGAGAAATGATCCATGCATAATCATAACTGCTTTGAAGAGACAGCATGCTTCAGGTGTCTTATACCCTGATTGTCATAGAAGTGCTGTCCCATAAAGACTTCACTCACAGAAACCCTGGTCCAGTCCTCTGCCAGACTTAAGCTTTTGTGAAAAAACATTGGAATTGGGAAAAATAAAAAGAGCTCACAGTGACTAGGTTTCAGAGCCCAGTAAAGGCATGATCGGTACCAGTCCATAAAATTATTAGTTAAGCAGCTTTAATAATACAATTTTATACAATTGTTGCTAAGGAAACATTTGTTCCAAGTTACCAATAGTATGCATTTTAGAATATAAACATTGGGGGAATTCATTTGTACTTAACAATTCCAGAATATAGCCTGCTTTGGCAAATGTTATCGTTTATAAAAATACGTTCCTATAGGCTCTTGATATTGCTTTAAACCCTCACCCATCACTGAAGTGTGTTTTCCTTTTTTGTAATCTATTCTGACATGGTGTGTATATGTGTGTGGCGTCTGTGTATGCAGTGTGAAATTCTTTCTGGAGATCATTGGTTTTTGTACCTGTGGCAAGAATAAAATCACCACATCAAACTCAGGTTGCAAAAAGTCATTTATCACTTCTACTCTTCTAAAGAGACCTACCGTATTTCCCCAAAACAAAGACCAGGGCTTATATTAATTTTTGCTCCAAAAGATTCATTAGGGCTTATTTTCAGGGGATGTCTTATTTTTCATGTACAACAACCTATATTTATTCATGTATAACAATCTACATTTATTCATTTATTCATGTACAAAAATCTATATTTATTCAAATACAGTCATGTCATCTTTTTCTGGAACATTGTCATAACTCTCCAAACCCTGAATTCCGGCTTGAATTTCTTGCGATTCCATTTCCTGTGGAACCATTGGCCCCAATCTCTCATGTCCAGCAATAGAGCTCCCCTTAAATGAGCACTTCTTGTCCATGTAGCCTGCTCGTAGTGCATTGGCAACACAGCTGGCAGGATTTTATCCCATGAATTCTTCACCCAAGTCACGACCTCTTGCAGGCTAGGCTTCACAAAGTTTCTGAGCTGCTTTCTCTCCATTCTATTTTCAATGTAGTCATTCATTTCCATGTGCAAATGGTCCTTGAATGACTTGTTTATTGCAATATCAAGAGTCTGGAGATGGGCAGTCATTTCTGCAGGAATCATTATTTGATCTACTCTTTTCTATGCAAGGAAGTTCTTCATGTCTTTAGCACAGTGAGTGCTGGCTGAATACCAGACTAGCAGACCTCTTTGGCCACTTTGCAAAACAAGTGGCAGCATTAAATCAACCCACTTCCTTGTAACTGCTTGTGTGCACCAGGCTTTTTCGGTTTCAAGAACATAAATGCCTGAAACACATTCAACCTTATCTTTCTTGCCTTTAGTGATGATTAGAGGTGGGGCTTTCTTTCCATCCAGACAAATTGCCAAAATACAGGTAACACATGCACTTTCATAACCAGTTGAGGGAATGTAGAGTGACGAGGCACCCCTCTGATCAATTGTCATTTGAGATCCTTGGCCCATAAACACTCTAGTTTCATCTATAACAATCATGTTGGAGAGTTAGTATTTAGAAAAGTCGATGCCATCAACAAAGGACTTGAATGCAAGTGCACATTTAATAACTTCAGTATCTTCCAGCTTGAACTTGGTCTTGGAACAAGGCCTTGGCCTTGGAACTTGGTGTTGTCGATCTTCTTAGAGACAGTTCATATCACTGAAGGAAGCCATCCAGCCAGTGTTGTGATGCTTTGAATTCTTCAGGGGATATTTCTAACCATGGTGCCATTGCAAGGGGAAATGCTTGCATATCAGCCCTGCGCACAACCAAAGCCTTTGCTCTCCTGTGAGCAATCCATTCACAGATGATGTCTTCCAGCTCAGGAAATAATGGTTGCTGACCTGATCCACACTTGCGCTTCTCAGCATTTCCTCGATCACCTGTTGACTGAGGTTATCGTACTCTGCTCACCTTTTTCAGACCATTCAAAGATCCAACTTCTTCTCTTTGCAGAAAGCCATAAGTTTCTTGCCCCAGGAGTCCTCCACAATTCCTTTCTTGTACTCAACGGAATAGCTCTTTCTTTCTGCACTCATCTTGTCTGGGAGTCAAAATATTATTCCTTTAAATCTACCATTAAATCAGTGCTAATTGAAGACTTACGAGACAGGAGTGGCAAAAAAAAATGATGACACTTAAGAATTATGGTCCACACAAAAGCGACGAAAAATTGCAGGCACCAAAATTCAGAAAATGTTTCTTTATTTCACGTGAGTGCATTAAGTACTTCCATTAGTTACAACACACAACATACTGAATTATGAAGATTCATATTAGACACAACCACGTCTGTTCACTATCAAGTGCACACGTTATTTGTGCGTTGTGTCTGTACTCTGATTGGTCATTCGGCAATAAGTTTCAACTTCATCTGTTTACATAGGCGTTTACCTCTCGTCCAAAGGTGCCTGCTTGGGTATTTACAAATACCTAACTATAATTTATATTATCACTTATTTTAAGTATCAATGTCAATAATATTATTTATTTATATTTAATTATATATTAATATTATTATTTTATAATTCAATACATCTGTAGTGTGTTGCAATGGAGGTACTAAATGTGTCCGTCTGACTGACAATCTTAACAGGGGCTTATTTTTGGGGTAGGGTTTATATTATGAGCATCCTGAAAAGTCATACTAGGGCTTATTTTCTGGTTAGGTCTTATTTTCAGGGAAATACAGTGTAAGCCAGTGGAAAGGCAAACAATTGACTAGAAGACAATGTTTTTAGCTCATTTATCTAATATAGGACTTGTATGCAGAATATATAAAAAGCTCTCAAAACTCAATAATAAAGAAACAAGCCAATTAAAACTGGACAACACTTCAACAAATGGACAGACACTTCAACAAAGAAGATGGGATGGTGGTCCCTGGGGCAGAGCTGCTGTGGGAGGCCCCACTTACCCACATGCCCCCCTCAGATCGGCGGCTGCTCTGCCTTCTCTATCTGGCTGCTGCCCATCCCGGCCTCGCCTCCCAGGAGCACTTTGTGGACGCAGACAGGTGGACCGACGGATGGATCGAATCCAAACCCAAGTCAGATTTTGTCAAATTCTTCCTCCGTGCCAGAAATTTCTTCGGTTACCTGGACAAAGATAAAGGGCTGCAGACGAACCGGGATGCCCGTTTTAATGCCCTGCCCTGCTGGCCAGATGCCAGCCCTTATCCACGAGGACCGCACTGGGTGGTGCACTTCCCCGGGAAACACGAGCAGAACATCGTCTGTGGGGGCGGCAACCTGAAGCTATTTCCGAATTGTTTGGACCAGACAGACGTGCACGGAGATTCTGAATACAACATCACGTTTGGCCCTGACATCTGCTAGCCGGCACCTAGAAGGTTCAGGTCCTCTTCAATTGCGAGGGCAAGAACATGCTAGACGATAAGGACGTGCGTTGCAAGGATGATGAATTCACACGCCGTACACACTGACGGTGAGGCCCCATAACACCTACGAGGTGAGGATTGACAACAGCCAGGTGGGGTCGGGCTCCCTGGAGGACGATTGGGACTTCCTGCCGCCCAAGAACATAAAGGACCCTGGTGCTTCGAAGCCCGCGGCCTGGGGTGAGCGGGCCAAGACTGAGGACCACACAGACTCCAAACCCGAGGACGTGGACAGGCCTGAGCACTCCTGACCCCAATGTTAAGAAGCCCGAGGACTGGGACCAGGAGATAGACAGAGAATGTGGACACCTGGTGATTCAGAACCCAGAACACAAGGGCGAGTGGAGCCCCGCAGACTGACAACCCCGATTGCAGGGGCAGCTGGATCCACGCGGAGACCCACAGCCCCGAGTGTTCTTCTGGCAGCTACGCCTGCGCCTGTGAAAACTTCGCAGGGCTGGGTCTAGACCTCCGGCAGGTCAAGGCTGCACCACCTGCGGCAACTTCTCGTCACCGCACATGAGGCGTCCGCCGAGGGGTTCGGCAAGGATGCGTGGGGTCGCGAAGGCTGCAGAAAAGCAATGAAAGGCAAGTGGGACGAGGAGCCGAGGGGAAGGGGGAAGGAAGAGGCCAAGAGGAGCGAGGAGAAGGCAGGCAAGGACGATGAGGAGGAAGCGGAAGATGCTGTCCTGGGCAGGCCTCGGATGAGCTGGACCGGCCACACCGCCGCTTCCAGGACTGGGCCCAGCCCGAGCGCCGGCAGCAGAGCCGCCTGCGCTAAGCGATGTCTTGCTGAGACTGGAGAACTTTTCTTTTTTTCCAGGCGGGTTCGAATTTGGAGTGGATTTTGGTTTTGTTTCCCCTTTCCCCTTTCTCTTTTTTTTTTTTTTTTGACTGGTGTTTTATCCCTGATTCTACTTCAGCCCTCACTTCTGGCCTCATCTTTCTTGACATTTTGCCTTCTTCTGTCCCTTCTCTCCTCAGATCCCTTAGTCTCCTTCCAACCAGGGGTATGGGGTGTGGGCCAGGGGTATGGGCCAGGAGAAGCCCCAGGCCGGGCCAGAGATTCCAGCTGCTCTCCTTCCTGGATCTCAGAAGGGGGCAGGATAGACGTTGGTGCCCCAGTCCCCCAGCACTGAGGAAGAATGGAGCTCCTAGGATCCCAGCTCCCACCCCTACCCCTACCCCAACCCCCTTTCATTCCTGCTCTCAGAACTGGGCCAGCGCTGGGTGGGGCAGTGGGTTCTAGGTCAGCTCACACTGAGAATATAAGAACTACAAACAAAATTTCTACTAAATTAAGTTTTGTGTCTAAAATAAAAAAGATAGATTGGCAAACAATACATGAAAAAAGATGCACAACATGTTTTAGAATTAAGGAATTGCAAATTAAACCCACATTGAGGTATCAATACAATCCTATTAGAAAGATTAAATTTATAAAGCCTAATCCTATTAAGTGTTGATAAGATGTAAAAGGATTGAAATTCTCTTACATGGCTAGTAAGAATGTAAAATGGGTTAACCACTTTGGAAAATAATTTGACAGTTTTCTTTAAGTTAAATATACATACACCTACCATATGACCCGGCCATCCCACTCCTAGTTTACTGAAGAAGAATGAAGCATACAAAGACTTGTACATGAATATTTAAAATTGCTTTATTTTTAATAGCCCTTAACTGGAAACAACTCGTATGTTCATAAACCCATAAATGGATGAAGAAAAATGGAATACTGCTCAGCAATAAAAATAAATTATTGACATATGCAACATGCATGGATCTCAAAAGCATTATGCTGAGTGAAAAGAGTCAGAAACCCCTTCCTCAAAAAATGTACATACTAAGTTTAATTGCATTTATGTAAAATTCTAGGCAAATACAAACTAATCTATAGTAAGAGAAAGCATATCAATGGTTGGCTGTGGCTGCTAGAAGCAGGGAGAGGGAAACAGAAAGGAGGGATTAGAAAGGGGTATGAGGAAACTTTTGAATATATACTTATCATTTTGCTTATGGTGTTGGATTTACAGGTGTATACATATGTCAAATCTTACGAAATTATACACTTTAAATATATGCAGTTTATTTCATATCAACTACATCGCAATAAAACAATTAATATCTTATTTATTATTTTCCCACTCCAGAGTCCATGGAAAAATCTAATACCAATTTTTATAGCCAACTGGTACATTGCAGGATCATGTGTCATTTTTAAGAATATCATCCAAGGGCATGACACTTTTATGCTTTAGTCCATATTAATTAGATCTGAGCTGGCCATTGTCTGAGCCACTTTTATTCAGAAATACTTTATGTTAACTCTTACAATATTTGTCATGAACATTTACATTTTTCATGACAGTGACACATATATATCCAGTAGCAAATTACACAATTTGTATGTAATTGATTTTTTTCAACATTCATGACCTTAGTTAATTTTATAACTACTTATAGAGATTATGTGAACAAATACTTACTGGACATTACAAACTAATATGTCGAAACTAAATGTAAACAACTGTAATAATGTACACCCAATGAAAAATATAAAAGTAAATATACATGTTGGTGTTTTCATGTATTCAGAAATATGTTTGCAATAAAAATAAATGAATAATTATGTGATTAAACAATTTCTTAAGATTCTTGTTCTCTCCTTGTGCCTTCACTTTTAAGCATGGCATTGACACACACTAAATGTTCAATAAATGCCATATTTCTTCATCTGATGTATCAGAAAGTTCGCTTTTCTAGGAAAGTGACTTCATTGGGTAACTTGAAATTCTATTTTGTACAACTACCATAACTTCTTCATTCATTGTTTATTTTGGATGCATATCATCTATAATGCATTGCTTACATTTTTACCTCCAATCCAGAGCATATGTGCTCATATGCAACTTAATCCAGCATTTATTGAGGATACAAAAATCTTCGCAATTTTAGTAATAAATAATCTGAGATATTCAGAAAGGTTAAGTCGCTGTCTGCAAAATTTATAATACTGAAATGTGAAAGAGAAGAATCTGAACTTAGGTCTGTCAGACCCAAAACTTTCAAATCTGCCCTGCTCCTTCCCTTCTGCAAACTAAAACGAGTTAGATATAATGATATCTAAACTTCATTCTAATGAAATCACTATATGGAAAAGGATAGCATTAATTAAATAAAGTTTGAATGAATTATTCTCTGAAATTGACAAGATAATTTCATAGTTATCTATGAATGCAGGTAGAATCACTATACATGCACACTCTAGTCAACAACTAGAAATATATATATATATATATATTTATATATATATATATATAAATATATATATATATAACAAATATATATATTTGTTAAAAAGAACTTTCATCCTGTAAAATGTCAATGATTTGATAATATACATATTTTATATATAGGGACTCAAGTACTTGTTATATAAAACATGACTTCTAAATTATTTTATAAAATTTCAGTTTGTTGATTTATTTCACTTTGATGGTCTCTTTTTCATTTCTATTTTTAGAAATAAAGAAAACCTGTGTTTTACTGTTCTTTAACTTTCTTTTTGTGCATTTTTTCAATAAATACTTAGGGCTTATGAATCAGGTGATGGGCTTTTAATTTGCCATGAAATACACACTATTAATACCTTCTTTCATCCCACGTTGAAATCCCTTAGGTCTGAAGCTTAAAATCATGACCATGTTTATAAAATAACCTTTGATTCGCATCAGTTTGCCAGGTTAAAAATAAAATACCTTGTGAGAAAGTTTTCTGCTCTTGGCAAAGGATTTGAAACTTTATTTGGAATTATTGTAAATGTCTTTGAATCTGTGTTTATTGATTCCACATGAATACAGCCCTATGTGGTCAAAATGCAGCAGGATTGCTGCTCCGGGGAAAAAGCCCACATGGCTTTATACTTGAACATCTTTCCAGGTGAACTTTAGTTTGGCTTGCAAGCATGTTTTTGAGATTTTTTTGCTTCATAATTTGTTTTGACCTTTCATTTTTCTTATTCTTATCTATGTGTTTGTGTGAGTGAGCTTTCCCCAGTGGAGGTTTTGAGTAATTCTTTATATGTCTATATAGAATATTTTGTATTTACCTATTAGGTTAAATATATTTTGCTTCAAATGCTAATGTTTACTGTTTTTTTTCCTCTTCCTTGCATCTTGCTGCTTGCTGTGCAGGCCGCGCGCTCTCCACTCGTCTCATAGCCATGTCTTGCAAAATTGAGGAAATCAAGGACTTTCTGCTCACAGCCAGGTGAAAGGACACTAAATCTGTCAAGATCAAGAAGTTTACAGTTTGATACATTTACTCTTTGGCTATCACAGAAGGCAGAGGAACTGAAGCAGTCCTGCCGCCAGGTTTGGCAGTGAAGGATCTGAAATAACCAGAAGTGCTGATTTGAACTGTATTAAAATTTTTTAAATAAGAAAAATAAAAAAATTAATGTTTATATTTCAGACCACATATACAAATGTGTTTTCTAATAGTATCCTACCCCATTGTTGTTTAACTTTGAATTATTTTAACTTTTGCAATTCATCCATAAATCATAGCAGAGGAACCAAAAAATAGAGATCTGTAACTTTCACCTTTAGCCGTGTAAAATTAGGAAGTTTTACAAGGGAAGATATGCGTGAAAAATCATACAAGCAGGACTAGCTCCATTGTGATAACAACAAAATCCAGCAACCCCCAGAAAATTACAAAAAGAAATACATAGTAAAAGTGAAATATTCATCATGCCACTGCAAAAATGTAATGGGAACTGGCAGAGTTCTGGGGTTGCGGAAGACAGCTGAAGTCTGCACAGCATTGGTCTCACCTCTGAAAGCCTCAGGAAATACTAGAGACAGAGATCAGGGTTCTGTCTACACTGCCATGTTGCACCATCATGTTGAGTTGAAGATTTGGTTATTGAGATCTGAGTACATAGATTGACACTTGGTTTGTTTTTGGTTTTGTTTTTGATTTTGTCCATGCAATAGCTGGAGAGGTAGTGGATAAAAATGAAACAGAAAAGTGATGAAATAGTTAAATTTAGAGAGAAGTGTTTCAGGAGAAGTAATAAGGGGAACGTTTCTAATTTCTGAATTCTGTGCATCACATATGAATAATCGTGTCTAAAGAATATGCCTTTAATGAAATAACATAACCAATTGTATAAGGTAAACTTGGTATTATGAACACAGTCAAGAAAAGTAAAAATATAGTCCAAAACATATCAGAGAAAGTCTCGTATAATATTGTGACATCAAATCTTGGTATTCTTAAAAGCATATGTCATTGCTAACTTTATATATCTGCTTATTTTCTTAAAAGATTGTAAAACCTTTGGTAGCATCAGAGATTTAAAGCATATCGACTCGCCTAAAATAATAGTTTTTCTTGAGCCAGTTGGTTTGCTTTCTAATTCTTATCACTGAATACTTCTATGAGAAACAAGTCAACAATATATTTTTTGAACTGGCATCTTGGTTCAAGTACTCACTCCATGAAAGGTTAGCTGTGACTTTACTAATCATGTCTTTCTTACAATTTGTTTTTGTCTAGCACAAAATGTATATAATAACACAGTCTACTTCACTCATGTATTTATTTAAAAGTTATGCATTACACGATTGCCATGTTCTATAAAAGACTTAAGTTGTCTTACAAAGATGTAAATCATGTATCAAGATAAAATAGAACTTGATCCATAGCTGATGGTCAAAAAAATACTTGATTCATTAATGCAAGAATAAGAGAAATGAAGCAAGCAGGAAGAGGTGTTGAAAAGTATTATGGACTGTTGAGTAAATGATATGCACAAAAGGCAGCAAAATACAGAGATTTCTATACATTTGTTAGAGATGGATTCCAAATTTGGTTTCAACTATGAAAAGATGAGAACAACAACAACAAAAATCAACTTAGGATGCACTTAGGTCTGGACTAAAACCTTCTTACCTATATCTTTAAAATACAGAAACTGTGAATAATACCTATAACACATTTCTTACAGAAGTCTCATTGTATTCACTTTTGGACTCGAGTTTAGATACTGGCTTCCTTATCAAAATGCACTGTGAACTAGGAAATCCAATGAGAAGGAGCCAGGTACCTGACTCTCTCACAGCCTAGATCAATCCATGAATAGATTTCAGATTATATAAAGAAAAACATGGGCTCTATATCCCTTAAAAACAAACAAACAAAAAAACCAAAAAAAACCAGCTGTGTTAAGGTGTATACTTTATACAATTTGACGTTGGACAGATGCATACACCTGTGATAGTGTTACCAGAAAAGAAATACTCAAATTCAGCTGCTTGCTGCTGGAAAGCCAATATTGAGAGACAGTGTTAGGTGGAAGGAAAGGTTACTTTATTCCAGAAGCCAGCAGTCTGGGAAGATGGTGAACTAGTAATGACCATAGATAATCTCTGAAGTTCCAGACCAAGCAGAAGACTTTTAAAGGGGAGTTCCAAGGAACTGAGAGAAAAGTCTGTGTTTCTTCAGTCATATGAGGTCAGATAATTAAGTTCACGAACTCACCCTAGAAAAAGTGCTACATACCTCATTGCTGAATATCACTATGGCCACCTTCGAAGCACTCCCTTTCGGAAGCTATGCACCTATGCCAGTGCCTAGTCCACCCTTCAAAGCAATTTTGGAACTCTTTTTCTGGAATGACCATCAGAGCTGTCATCATATTATCCTTTTTTTTTTTTTTTCTTTTGATGGGTATAATGCCTTCTCTTTTTTTTTTCTTTTTTTTTAATTAAATTTATTGGGGTGACAATTCTTAGTAAAATTACATAGATTTCAGGTATGCAATTCTGTATCACATCATCTATAAATTACATTATGTGTTCACCATCCAGAGTCAGTTCTCCTTCCATCACCACATATTTGATCCCCCTTACCCTCATCTCCCACCCCCCAACACCCTTACCCTCTGGTAACCACTAAATTACGTTCCCCAGATTAATTTTCAAACCCCGTGGCCATCTTGTATCATATTATCCTTGATGTCCTGAATGCCATCCAAATGTCTTCCTTTCAATATTTCCTTTATCTTCAGGTAAAGAATGAAGTCATTGGGGGCCAGATTAGGTGAGTAGGAGGGTGTTCCAATACGGTTATTTGTTTACTGGCTAAAAACTCCCTCAGAGACAGTGCTGTGTGAGCTGGTGTGTTGTCATGATTCAAGAGCCATGAATTGTTGGTGAAAAGTTCAGGTCATCTAACTTTTTCACGCAGTCTTTTCAGCACTTCCAAACAGTAAAGTTGGTTAACTCTTTGTCCAGTTGGTACCAATTCATAATGAATAATCCCTCTGATATCAAAAAAGTTTAGCTACATTGTTGCAACAAGTTCATGAACTTAACTATCAGACCTCATATATTATCTCTTACTTGTTCACTGTCTCCAATTACATGTATAACTTCTGACATTATTCCACAAATTCCTGAAGCTTTGTTGATTGTTTTGAATCTTCTTTATTTTTATTTTTTAATCTTTTGTCCTTCACAGTTGACAGTTTCTATCGATCTATCATCAGATTCACTGACTTTATGATGGAATCTCCGATCATCTGTTAAGCTCTTTCAGTGAAATTTTTCTTTTTTTTTTTTTTTTTTTTTTTTTTTTTACATTTTAGATACTGTGCTTCTCAATTCTACAATTTACATTTCGTACTTTTTGCAGTTTTGTTTTCTGTGGTACAGTTTCCTGTCTTTTTATTTATTATTTAGCATAACTTCCTTTATATTATTGAGTGTATTTATAGTAGCTGCTTTAAAAACATTGTATGATAATTCTAACATGGATGATCTCAGGGTTGATCTCAATTTTATCTTGACTATCAACCACATTTTCCTGTTTATTTGTATTTTGTTATTTTTGGATTAGATCTTTAACATTATAAGTGATACACTGTAGAGATCCTAGATTAAGATTCAGTTATATTCTTTCCAAGAGAACTGGTCTTTTGTTTTAGTAGTCGGTTAACATGGCTAAACTTAAGTTCCAAACTCTAAATCCCAGTTTAGTTCTTTCAGCCTTCACTGAGATCCTTCAACTCTACCACATTCATTTTGTGTGGAGAGTTTGGCAGGATTTGAGCAGTTTATAGGTCGAATATATGTGTTTTTTTTCCCTAGAAGGTATTTCCCATCTACTTTTTCAATTATGTTGTCTATCCTAACAGGTTTTTTAAGCCAGTAAAAATGCAGGTGTTCTCTCCATGTTTTGTAACTTTTTCCTACCCTTAACCCAAACAATTGGATATTTGCCCATTGCTGTTTCCTCCTTCCAAGTGTCAACCTCTTCCAATATCTACTAGCTATGTTTTGCTCTCTAGTGACTTCAGATACATTTTTTTTTTTTTTTTTTTTAGAATTTTCAGTTGTTGTCCATAGGCTGGTTGATAAGAACTACTCAATCATTGCTGAAGTTGGAACTTCCTGATTTACCTACCTGTGTTTTGGGGAATCTGTCCATATTGCTATATGTGCATCTCATGTTTCTTTTAAGCACCATATGGTATTCCACAACTTGCATTTACATTATTTATTTCTTTATTCCTCTATGATTGAAAACCTACAGTGTTTGCAGTTCTCTGGTCTACAAACTTTATCTAATAAAATATATTTATTGATATAAATATATCTCTCTATATTTCATTAAAATAGGATATATATATATATATATATATATATATATATACATATATACACATATACGTGTGTGTGTGTATATATATGGTATAATTTTAAGTAACTGGATTATGGTTACTATATCATACATATTTTTGTAAATATTTCCAGATTGCTTTCAATAATGTATAGTTATTTTATACTACCACCAGAAGATTCTCAATTATCAAAATCATTCCTATATTTCTAATTTTTGCTCATCTTTTTTTTTTAAATTAAAGTTTATTGGGGTGACAATTGTTAGTAAAGTTACATGGATTTCAGGTGTACAATTCTGTATTACATCATCTATAAATCACATTGTGTGTTCACCACCCAGAGTCAGTTCTCCTTCCATCACCATATATTTGATCCCCTTTACCCTCATTTACCATGCTCCTCCTCCCTTACCCTCTGGTAACCACTAAACTATTGTCTGTGTCTATGAGTTTTGGTTTCTCAATTGTTTGTCTTGTTCTTTTGTTGTTTTAGGTTCATATACCACATATCAGTGAAATCATACGGTTCTCTACTTTTTCTGTCTGACATTTCTCTTAGCATTATAATCTCAAAGTCCATCCATGTTGTCACAAATGGTCCGATTTCATCTTTTCTTACTGCCGGATAGTATTCCATTGTGTATATACATCACAACTTCTTTATCCATTCATCTATCAAAGGACATTTTGGTTGTTTCCATGTCTTGGCCACCGTAAATAAAGCTGCAATGAACATTGGAGCACACCTGTCTTTATGTATAAATGTTTTCAGATTTTTTGGATAGATACCCAGGAGAGGGATTTCTGGGTCATATGGTAATTCTATTCGTGATTTTTTGAGGAACCTGCACACTGCCTTCCATAGCGGCTGCACCAGTCTGCATTCCAACCAACAGTGTATGAGGGTTCCTTTTTCTCCACAGCCTCTCCAACACTTGTTACTATTTGTCTTGTTGATGATAGCCATTCTAACTGGGGTGAGGTAATATCTCATTGTGGTTTTTATTTGCATTTCTCTGATAATTAGTGATGTTGAACATTTTTTCATATGTCTATTTGCCATTTGTATGTCCTCTTTGGAGAAATGTCTCTTCAGGTCCTCTGCCCATTTTTCAATTAGGTTGTTTGCTTTTTCTGTTGTTGTTGAGTTTCATGAGTTCCTTGTATATTTTGGATATTTGCCCCTTATTGGAGGCATTGTTTGCAGAAATCTTCTCCCATTCAGTTGGTTGCCTCTTTATTTTGTCGGTGGTTTCTTTTGCTGTGCATAAGCTTTTAAGTTTGATATAGTCCCATTCATTTATTTTAGCTTTTACTTCCCTTGCCTTTGGAGTCAAATTCATGAAATGCTCTTTGAACCCAAGGTCCATAAGTTTAGTACCTATGTTTTCTTCTATGCAGTTTGTTGTTTCAGGTCTTGTGCTTAAGTCTTAGATCCATTTTGAATTAATTTTGGTACATGGTGACAGATAGCAGTCCAGTTTCATTCTTTTGCACGTGGCTTTCCATTTCTCCCAGCACCGTTTATTGAAGAGGCTGTCTTTTCTCCATTGTATGTTTTTGGCTTCTTTGTCAAAAATTATCTGCCCATATTTATGTGGTTTTATTTCTGGGTTCTCAATTCTATTCCATTGGTCTATGTGTCTGTTTTTCTGCTAATACCATGCTGTTTTGATTATTGTTGCCTTGTAGTACAAGCTAAAGTCAAGGAGTGTGATACCTCCAGTATTGTTCTTTTTTCTTAAGATTGCTTTGGCTATTCGGGGTCTTTTGTGGTTCCAAACAAATCTGATGATTTTTACCAGGTTTTAGTATCAGGTTAATGTTGGCCTCAGAAAATGAGTTAGGGAGTACTGTCTCTTCTTCAATTTTTTGTAAGAGTTTGAGCAGGATTGGTATTAGATCCTCTTTGAAGGTTTGGTAGAATTCACTAGTGAAGCCATCTGGTCCCGGGCTTTTGCTTTTGGGAAGGATTTGGATGACTGATTCAATTTCGTTACTGGTGATGGGTCTGTTTAGATTTTCCAGTTCTTCATGGTTCAGCCTAGGAAGGCCATATGTTTCTAAGAACTTGTCCATTTCTTCTAGGTTATTGAATTTGGTGGCATATAGTCCTTCATAGTATTCTTGGTGACCCTTTGTATTTCTGTGGCGTTCGTGATAACTTCCACTTTTTCATTTCTGATTTTGTTTATTAGTGTCTTCTCTCTTTTTATCTTGAGTCTAGCCAAGTGTTTGTCAATTTTGTTAATCTTTTCAAAGAACCAACTCTTTGTCACATTAATTTTTCTACTGTGATTTTGTGCTCTATTTCATTTAGTTCTGCTTTGATTTTTTAAATTTCCTTTCTTCTGCTGACCTTGGGTTTCATTTGTTCTTTTTCTAGCTCTTTAAGGTGTAACGTGAGGTTATTTATTTGGGATTTTTCTTGTATCTTGAGATAGGCCTGCAATGATATAAATTTCCCTCTTAAAATGGCTTTAGCTGCATCCCCAAAATTTTGGTAGGATGTATTTTCATTCTTATTTGTTTCTATGTTTCTTTTGATATCTCCTCTTATTTCTTCTTTGACCCTGTCATTCTTTAAGAGTATGTTGTTTAATCTCTAAGTACTTGTGGGTTTTCCTGCTTTCTTTTTGTGGTTGATATTCAGTTTCAAAGCCTTGTGATCAGAGAATATGTTTGGTATGATTTCCATCTTCTTAAATTTGCCGAAGCTAGTTTTATGTCCCAATATATGGTCTATTCTTGAGAATGTTCCATGTACACTAGAAAAAAATGTATAGTCTAATGTTTTAGGATGAAGTGCTCTGTAAATGTCAATTATGTCTATTTCATCTAATTTGTCATTTAGGGCTGCTATTGCATTATTTATTTTCTGTTTGGATGATCTATCCATAGCTGTCAATGATGTATTTAGGTCCCCTAGTATAATTGTGTTTTGGTCAATTTCTCCCTTTAGTTCTATTAGTAGTTGCTTGGTGTATTTCGGTGCTCCCTGATTGGGGGCATAAATATTGATGACTGTCATATCTTCTTGGTGTATAGTCTCCTTTACCATTATGAAATATCCATCTTTGTCTCTTGTTACCTTTTTAACCCTGAAATCTGTTTCATCTGATATCGTTATGGCTACACCTGATTTTCTCTGGATACCATTTGCTTGGAGTGTCAATTCCCACCCTTTCACTTTGAGTCTTTGCTTGACTTTGTAGGTGAGATGTGTCTTTTGGAGACAGCATATGGTTGGGTTTAGTTTTTTGATCCAATCTGCTACTCTGTGACTTTTTATTGGTGAGTTCAGTCCATTTACATTTAAGGTGATTATTGATATGTGAGGATTTCCTATTATTCTGTCTTTAGTTTTCTTGTAAGACTGTGTCTCCATTGTTTCTTTAACTTTTTGTTGTTGTCTATTAGTTCTGTGTGGTGGTATCCTATGATTTTTCTCTCTGTTTCTTCTTTAATTACAGTACATATTTCAGTTCTAGATTTTTTTTTTTTTTGAGCGGTTACCCTTAAGTTTATGTAAAAGAAGGTTTGATATTTAGAGTATTCCATTTTCTTCAGCATGCTTACTTTCTACATTCCCATGTTCCTGTTCAGGCCTTACTCTCCCCCTTTTTATGTTTTGGTTGTCACAAATTGTCCCTGTTGATGGTGGTTGAATGGCCTCCTTTAGTATTTCTTGTAGTGCAGGTCTTGTAATAGAAAATTCCCTCAGCTTCTATATGTCTGGAAAGGTCTTTATTCCTCCTTCATATCTAAGGGATATCTTTGCTGGATATATTATTTTTGGCTCATAGTTTCTCTCTTTCAATGGTTTGAATATTTGGTTCCACTCCCTCCTGGCTTGTAGAGTTTCTGCTGAAAAATCTGATGATAATTTAATGGGCTTTCATTTGTAGGTTACCGTCTTCTTTTCCCTGGCTGTCTTGATGATTCTTTCTTTGTCGTTGATTTTTGACAGCTTCAATACAATGTGCCTTGGAGAAAGCCTGTTGTGGTGAGGTAATTAGGTGTTCTATTTAATTCTTGGATTTGAGGATCCAGTTCTTTCTACAAGTTTAGGAAGTTCTCATTGACTATTTGTTTGAATATATTCTCTGATCCCTTTTCCCTTTCTTCCCCTTCTGGTATACCCATTATTCTTATATTGCTCTTTCTGATGGAGTCAGAAAGTTCTTGGAGAGTTCTTTCATTTCTTTTAAGTCTCAAGTCTCTTTCTTCTTCCATCCATGTCACTTCCAGGTTTCTATCTTCGATGTCACTGACTGTTTCCTCCATCAGGTCAATTCTACTACCTAAGCTGGCTATTTCATTCTTAATTTCTTCTATTGAGTTCTTAATCTCCAGAAATTCTATTTGGCTCTTTTTTTAAAATTTCAATCTCTTTGGTAAAATGCTCATGTTGTTCTTTGATTGTGTTTCTGAGTTCATTAAACTGCCTTTCTGTGTTTTCTTGCATCTCGTTGAGTTTTTTCAGACCTGCAATCTTGAATTCTCTGTCATTTAAGTCACATATTTCCATATCTTTAAGTTCATTTTCTGGAGACTTTTCATTTTCTTCTGAGTTGTCTTGTTGACTTGGTTATTCATGGCAATTAATGATTTATTATTTCTCTTTCTAGGCATCTACAGGAGTGGGTTCTGCAACTGGTTGATAGGAAGAGGTCTTTTGTTTTCCAGTACGTGTTGGTAGAGTGTTTTATTTTTCTCCGTCTGCAGCCGTTTTTTCTCTCTCACACTGTAATGTTATGTTTTTTCTGCACTATTCCAGCTTCTCACACAGGGGGGTATTCCCTGGAAGGCCAGCTTCTCCTCTGTTAACAGTTCACCTAGGTCATAGGGTGCTGCATCCATGTGGGGATGCAGAGAGCTTTTGAAGTTCCAAAGCTCTTTCTGCACCAGATTCAGAGCCCGTGTGTTTCAGCAATTCTGTTTACTCCTGCAGGGATCCGCCCAGATAGGTGGGGACAGTGGCGAGGTGGGTTGTGAATGGTGGCCCAGAACAATGGCAGTAACCTCCACCACAACCGTTCTTGCTTCCACAGCTCCCTCCCCTTTGCCAGAATTAGTTGGGCTGGGAATCTGTGTCTGCGGACAACTGTTCTCAGAACTACAAATATTCTGTTCTTTTGATCTGACACTGCTATTCATCCGCTTCTAGCACTGGGCAGGTGGGGGCGGGGCGAGCTCTGGTAGGGTAGGGCGGGGGTGGCTAGTCTCAGTGCCTAAGGCTTCCATTCTCTGAGGCAGTGAGGGCTTAAACTGCCGTTTTCAGCCTTCTTCCCTCAGTCTTTGCTCCGAGGTCTCTGCCGTGAGCGTTGGGTTCAGCTGTGTTATACGCTGTCCCCTCAGCCCTGTGGGCCATAAAGGGAGCCCTAGCAGTCCGAGTCCTAGAAGTCCGAGCCCTTCCCTCTCCTGCAGCTGTGGTAGTTCCGGGATGCAGCGAGCTCGGAGCACTGCGCTAGGTCTGCATCTTTTGCCCGCGGGGTTCCGTCTCCACACTTCTCCCTTTCCTCCTCCCCTGCTCGCACAATTTGCTCACCTTTAGGTGAATTCAGTAGTGGGCCTCTTCGTCTTGTCTGTCTGCTGTGCAAGGAGTCCTTTGTGGAGTTATAGTTGTTGCATTTGTTGTAAGTTCCAAGGGAGATTTCCAGAGGCTCACCTCACACAGTCATTTTGATAATTTTTGCTCATCTTAAATCTTTGTTTTACCTTGCATTTTTCCATTTGGTTAGTGATTTTGAACATTTCTTCATATACATGTTACCCATTCAATTTGGCTTTCTATAAATTGTTTATTTCTGTTTGCACACTTAATTAGGTTTCTCATTTTTTGTTTTTGTTTTTGTTGATTTTCAAGTTCCTTTTATGTAATTATGTGTTCACATATTACAAAATATTTTATCTTGGTCTGTCATCTGTCTGGTAACTTTTACTACGTGATCTACGTGATCCTTTACTGAAAAGATATTTTCAATATTGAAGTCTTATAATCTTTTTAAAAAAATACATTTTAGAAGTCTTATTTAAGAAAGCCATCTCCAGTTCCTTCACAAAAATATTATTTAATGTGTAATATTTAGGCCTTTAATATGTCTGGAATTCAATTTTATATGTTACATACTATTATTGATATTGATTTTTTTTTCAATTTTATCAAACTCTACATACACCTAGATCTATTGCTTAACTCTCTATTCTTTACTGATAGTCTGCTAGTTCTCATACAGAGACTGTTCTGCATTTCTGTAGCATGTCTCAAAGTCTTGAGCAAAGCCTCTCTTTAATTTTTCTTTAAAGGTTACTTCTTTATTGGCCTATATTGTTCCACACATTTTAGAGTAAGCATGTTATGACTGTGTTTAATTTGTAAATTAATTTAGGGAGAATTGTTGTTTTTACATTCTCAGTTCTTCCATTCATAAAAGCTGTATAACTTCTTAAATATTCAAAAACTTCTTCTTTGGCATTTTGTCATTAAAAATTTTTCTCCATGGCGGTCTTATAATTTAAAATTAATTACTAGAAAATGTGAAATTGCAGTTTCCATAGTGAATATTTTCTCTAAAGAAATATTCCTTATCATAGTTTACTGCTGAATTATTTTATTAATTCTTACAATTCACTATTATGGGTTTTTTAATTATAACAGTTTTATCTCAACCTCTTTGTTCTATGTCACTTGTTGCTTTTACGGTCTATCCATAGAGTTGTTTTGGTTACTATCATTCATAAGGTTAAATGTATTTCAATTTTACTTATAACTCTTTTGCAAATTTTTATTTATAATTTATAATTCTTTTCAGACCAATTTTCTGACAAAAATATGGGCTCTCTTAAAATAATTTGTCTTATGTAACAATGAATTAAAAGCTGAAAATTAATTTTCCCATTTAAGAAGTGTGAAGAGGAAAACTCCAAAATTATAACAATATTCATGATAAATTGTCATCAGTAAGAATATAAAGAGTATGGAGAAAATTAAGCATTGCAAGTGCACATACCTATTTTGTTCTCACTAGTCAAACTTCAAAACCACAGAATTTATAAGAATGATTTTAAGATGATTATTTGTAATTTTGACTCTATGTCGGCTAAACTTTTAAACAAAAATCTCATTAAAGTGATTACCAATTATTGCCAAGCATCAATATTTAAAAGTGATACATTTTGAATTTTTCCCAAATTATAAATCCTAGGTACAAAGTTCTTTCTGTACACTATGTTATGAAACACTTCTCCCCAAATTCTATTTTCTTTTTCTCTAGGAATTTAGTGAAGTTATTAAAATTTTTTCTCTCTATTTTTTAAAATCATAAATTTGGAAATGAAGACATAACCAAGAGCCTCTTTCTACTTTGACAATACAGTGGATTGATGATGATTTCAAATATTCTCTCTTAACAAGAAATTTCTGCATCTCCATCACCTAATGATATTTAGAAATATTTATAGAATAAAAAAAAATTAGTGTAGAAAAGTGAAATTCAGTTGGACTGATAGTGAAGACAAATATATGAATTAAATGAATCACATAGCATATTTTGGTTTTATTCTTCAGTTTCGAATTTACTATCCACAGCATGGTGTAACAGAATTACTATCCATAAACAGAAAGATAATTGGCAACTTTCATCATTTCTCTTCAGCCAAAGACAAAGTTAATGACACATAGAGGATTTTGTAACTACTACTAAATATACTCAGAGAAAACATTAAAACAATTTGGAATTTAAGATAATAAAAATGTTGCTTGAGCAAAAGAAAGCCTTAACATCATACTCTGTCCATACTAGTATGTACTTACTTAACAGATATGACTAACAATTAAGATTTTAGTCAAGAAAGTAGTTTGAATCCAAGGTTAAAGAAATAATTTTTAAGCACTTCTTTGAAGTTCCAAGGACATGCAGAAATATTAGAAAATATATATATATATATGTATGTAATATAAATATGTAGCAAATGTATATGCATTTACTTTCTAATATTTGTTGGTATAAACATATATGCATATAAATATATGCATATTGTAATAAGATATATTTAATATGTTAGTGTATATATGCATTATATATATATATATATATATATATATATATATATACACGTACATAAGTGGGTAAAAACATACACATATATCAGTGAGTGCAATATTATTAAGAATGCTTTAGAAAATATTTATAAATTATCTTTTTAAGCACATGTTTGTTATTTTAGTAATATAGATACACTTCATTATGTACACCTTTTTTATCTTAATATCTGATATTTTCATATCTTCCTTTGAAACTCTTTAATTCTATATCCTTTCCTTCGTGAATTTATTTCAAAATTAAGTATATTTGTTATTTTTTATCTACCAAATCAATATGACTTCTTTCAATAGCTTTCAGTATAATGAGCATGCCTGTGAAAGTATGCATGTTGAATTTAATTTTGGTATTTAGAGATATATAATATATATTCATGTTTGTATATATGTATGTAACTATCAGTTACTGTTTTCAAAGTAAAGTTTATGTTATTATCAAGTAGGTACATGCCTATTTCTTACATATTTTTGATAAATTACTTGAGTAACTTCAAGAAACATCTCTTTATCCATTAACTTTTTTCTTTTCCTTTAGGCAACAGAAAAATAAAATATATTTTAGAGTCAGTATCATGATTTTCTTAGATTAGCAACTTTAAATCAAAATATATGAGATGTATTCTACTACTGCATGTATTTTCTGAGTTAAAACTATTATATTTTATCTCACTTTAACCCAGTCTTTGATATCACCTTAGTCAAATATTAAAATGACATATTGATTGAGCCTCAGTGGCTTTCCTTTCTTTATCCTCATATTTCAGTTTTCAAAACACCATCATTATCACTAGAGTCTTCAGACGTATATCCGCTCTTAGTACCTATAGCAGCATTTGTTCCCTTACCCAAAGCAGAGCAATCATAAACTTCCCTGGGAAATTTGCCTTACAAACAAATCTACTTTTATTTTAGCATCATAAAAAATAGCTGACTTTATAACTAATCACAATGATCTATTTAGTTGTGCCAAACATATTCACCTAAGGCAAGTCTATTTGGCCACTGTGAGTACCCAGGCATTTCCCTTGGCTCTAAATAAATGGAAGACCAAAGGCTTCAAATACTGGAAATAGAACATTCTTCTGTTTAAAGTAAAATTCCAAAAAAAATCTTTCTTACCTTCTCCAAAAACAAAAAATTAGTGTTTTTGTGTTTTTCGTTTGTTTGTTTGTTTTTGCTTATTTTGCAAAAGCCTATTGATTAGGAAGGAAATTAGAAAATTGTTTTTTGATTCCTGTTTTAAATCAATGAAATAATTAATATAATAATTGTAAGGTCCTCAAAACTGAATATGTTTTCAGGTACTATATAAAGTAATGTACAAACAGTCATATTATACAATTGAATCTTTATTTCCATTCCTACTATCACATTTTTCTATAGAAAACTCTATAACTTATATATAAAAAAGGAAAGTTATTTAATGTGTTTTGAAGCCATGACACTGAAGCCATGACTTTGGTTTTCCTTCTTTCAATCTATTAACTACAAGTAATATACAGTATCTAGAGAATTCTAAAAAGAGTATTCTAAAGTTTTTAACAAATTTCTACTGAGTAAAAAATAATAGCATATGCTCCAGGACAGAAAATAATCTAACAAAATACTTACATGCTTACATAATAATGAATAATAATTTCTTATATTGATATCTGAGTCTACATCATGAATTCCCACAAAATATCTCCTTTGATCTCCGCCACAATCCTGTGTGGTAAGGTGATATATAAATGTGTTATTTACTAGGTAACACACTCAGATTCTGAGCCCAGAAATACTGGGCTTGCTGAGATCCTGTTCTTCTGAATATGGCAAACATGTTCAAGAGGCTTACCTGATGCTTGAGAAAAAGATTTGATTTAAAAATATATTCCATGAAGTTCCTTTATGCTACCTTCCACAGATTTTCACCCTGAAGGTTTGGACTTCTTCAGAAAGTAGCAACAGCTTTGCTACAATATATAAAGATGAAAGCTTTATTTTTCAATCCATTCTAAAAATCATATTTCTGTAAAGTTGTGTAGGATGAGTCGTCTAACCCATGTCCCTCACTCCAGGTAAGATGATGTTTTGACTAGTCAAGTTTCCGGTCATCAGAAGAACATGTGCACAAGATACCATATGTGTAGGCGTTTGGGTTAGATGAGGTTTACTTTAATGGGTTCCAGGCCACAAGTGTGCAGAAAGCTTTTAGAAAGAAACTGGTATATCTAAAACAGAATGGAGGTGTTTTTTGTATGTTTTTTTGTTTTTTCTGTCACCATTCTAAGGCATTAAAAGTAAACACAAATATAAATGGTGATCCCGGAGCCAAGGTTAACCCTTTTATCCTTTACATTCTTTCCTAGAAACTTAGATGGTTTTGCACTCATTAACCTATTATTACAGCCTTGGTCTCTTTGTTTTCAATTCAGCTGTCTGTGTTAGGCATCTGTGGCATCCTTCATATAATTTGATTTTATTTATTTGAGTAATGTATAAAACTATATAACAAAATTCTAACAAGATATATGTGAAATACACAATAGATGAATCTTTCCATTCAGATCTCTGCTCTAGTGTCATATTTTCAGAAAATATTATCATATTTTCATATTCATTCTAAATTGATATACGCTTTCACTCTTCAACTCGTATAATTTTATTTAGTTCACAGCACTTACCTGACATTATATTTTATACTTAATTAAAATAAATTTTGTATAACATCTGTCTTCTCAACTAGAATGTAAACCCCTATTCACAATAACTTTGCTATTTTGTTTTGCTGCTGTATTGTCAGCCCTTAGAAAGATATTTGTGGGAGAGTAGGAATTCAATAAATAGAGAACGAATGAATAAATAGAATCTAGTTCTCGTCACATCATTCTTTAACAAACCAATGTTAACTATTTGGTACTCTGCTGGAGTTTCCTCTTTTGAAAATATTCATTGTTGTTTTTGGTTCTTTGTTTGTCTTAAATGGTATCATTCTTTTACCTGCTTATTTAAATTTAGATATCCGTTTAGTTAAATATATCCACCTTTACATTGTTATTTCTGTGGGATAGATTGCCAAGGTGAAATTTCTGGATGAAAATAAAATGTTAATTTTAATACATATTGAGAGATTACTTTTAAAATGTGGCAATTCATGTTCCGAAGAGTAATTTATGAGAATTAATATTTCACTACACTCTCTAGGCCATTGTTCTTTAAAATATTTGCCTAACTGCTATATGATGAATTAAGTATGACAACAGGTTTTAAATTTCTATTCCCTGTCCACTCGTGAAGCTAACAAACATATTTTCATGTGATCATTGCGTAATAGCCCAAGTTACTTTTCCCACCAAGGGGTTTGAGCTACCTTGGCCCAATCATCACCTATTTAGACTCAAAGTAGATTACATAAGGCTTATTAATAAACTCTAGAAAGTTCAAATTATGGCTGTCTGAGATGGAAGAATTAATGTACGGTAAAATTAATATAAATTAAAATTAAGAATACTTCTGTCAAATAAAATTGGAAGGTAAATATGTATGACTACATTAATTTAATTATGTTATGTTCTACGTTAAAGAGTTTGCATATGTATTTTCTTACAGTTAAAATTAAATGTTAAAAATTAATGTTTAATTCCCAGACAGAAATATACTTTCAACTAATAAAATAATGGAGGAAAAGTATTAAATTCAAAACTTTTCAGTAGCCGATATTTATTTAACATATTAGATATAATCACAAGTTCATTTCCTGATTGGCTGTTTTTGAAAGTAGGCTTGGAAAAGCCCTTTTCTGGTTTTTTTCTTTCTTGAGAATTTTTAAAATGCTTCAGACCAATGAAAACCCTACCCCCCACTTTAGTCAAGGGAAACTGCACTTTCACAAGATTATTGATTATATCTTACCTCTTAAATTGTGAATATTTTTCTTTTTATCATTAATCTAATATATTGCAGTTTTTCTTCATAATTGTCTCATTTACATACACTTCAACTGTTCTTGACTTTTTAACTATAGTGTGTTTCATGTTTCAGATTATTTCTATAATACTTTTTGAGATAATTTTAAATTTTTAATCTTGTTGCTTTTAGGAGTTTATAATTCATTTCCTCTTTTCTGCTGTAGTTTCATTAAACAATTTTTATTAAAGGTTTTCTAGGATGTAAAAGACCACCAAATCTCTGAGTTTCCATTTTCAGCACTTAAAATGTGCACAGTAAGCTGATTCTAGATAAGCTGCTGTGAGATAACATACAGGTGGCTGGCACATTGCAAATGCTTCTCTGTGTAAATTAGCTACTATGGTTTTCCTTTTCTGAGTGGACTTAACTAATTGATTATTGCAGCAATTTTTTTTACTACTAAACATTGTTTTAAGAATGTTTAAATGCTGTCACATTGTCCAGATATTTCTATTTCCTTTACTAGGATTTTCTCTTTTAGTATGTTCAGACACTAGTAATAAAAGTGTAAAACTGGTTTGTTATAATTCACTACTAAAAGAACTAAATATAAGCTATTTTCCTTTCTAAGAGGATACTCTACTGGAGAACTATAAACAACAATCCATATTCATATTTAAAAAGCTTCAGGTAATTCACTTGAAAGTATTAGATCAGGTTAAATAAACAGTACATTGAAATGTATTTACGAAATTGTTTAATATTTATTTTAATCTTAATCCTTTAGAAATAATTGTGTTAATAAGATTATGGGAAGTGGTTTATATTTACATGTTAAATCTCTAATTCTGGATAAAATCCATCCCACCCTACTTTACAGTGTTTGTCAGTCCTTTTAAATCAAGTCTACATTTCACTTGATTTTCAAGACACTATGATATCTGGTTACCACCTCTAGTCCTTTGCTTCTCTCCATTATCCTCAAAACCCAAGTGTTCATATAATTGAATCTCTCTCTCTCTTCCTCTCATGTTGTTTCTCCTGAAATATAAGTTACTTCACCTGACCTCCAAATCCTGACAAATTCTCAAGGCTCAGTCTCTAGTATTCAGGTACCGATTTCTCATGCCTCTGCCTGACCTTCTCTACCAGTGAAAGATTGTCTAATGTTAAAATTACACATTTTTTCCTTTTCACTCATATCTTGTTACGAATTAGAATTACTTAGTTTTCTGTGGTTTTCCCCTTTCTTGAGATTGTAAATCGTGAGGAGGGGAGATTGGGTGGAACCAGATCAGCATTGTCCATGATATCTGGCTGAACTGAAACAACGTGTATCTATTGAATTATTTATGCTACTGCTCAATTCCTAGACTCTGCACCTTAAAACTATTTTAAGAAGAATTCTGGGGGAAATAATTATAAAAACATTATTCGGTACGATTAAATTTAGACAAACCGAGAAGCTGGGACCATAATGTGGCCATTAACGAAGTTTGAACTATGCAGAAAACCAACATAAGCAGTGTAAGAACCATTTTACTTAATTGTTTCTGCTAATAATAATAAATATTAGAAAACTTAAAAAAAGCAGAATGCTTACCATCACACACTCTTATTTCAATGCAAAATAAAAATTAGGTAATTCCGTAAGTAAAACATGTGAAACTGCTTAAGAGAAATTGAGTAAACATATCCCCATCAGACATTTATTAAATGTGTAATTATTAAATGTGTAATTATTTAATTATCTCCAATTATGGTATACCTGTGTACCTGTACTCTAAAAAGTTACAGTCATATTGTCAAAGTTAGCATACACAAGGATGGTATGAAAATACACTGCATAAGTACAAATACTAAACTAAAAATTAAATTAATAATAACATTTTAATATTACATAATGTTTTTAATTAGAACTAATGTGCATAAGAGAGTATAAAGTAGTAATACAGAGAGCATAGAGGTAAAATATACTACTTTTCAAATTATGTGTGCTTTGTTTTTAAGAGACAGAAAAAAATTATACTCTTGGGTCAGTGTTTATTTGGAATTTTGTGTCCTCTGTCTTTCATTATTAACTTTGTCATGGAGCATGTCCTTTCCTCTCTCCTTCCCTCCCTCCCTCCTTCCATTCGTCCCTTCCTTCCTTCCCTTCCTTCCTTTCTTTCTTTCTTCCTGTCTGAAGTTGTTTTGTATAGTTTGAATCTCATGTTTTCCATGGTATTTCTTCTTCTTGTTATTTGCTTGCTTCATGTCACCCTTATGTGGAGAATGACTTCTGTTTGTGCTACTAGAGAACGCGTGATTTCTCCTAGGGTTCCTTCCATTCCCTTCTAAGACCTGTTGGCCTTCTCTCTGATTTGCAGTTCAGGGGCTGGATGAAGTACATCACCTACTTTTCTAAGACTGAGCACTGGTGGTGGTATTAGAGAAGGCAGTAGGGGTAAGTAGGGGTAGTCTGGAGCTAATGTTTTGTTGGCAAACTGAGCTTGGACACTTTAGGAAAATGTTATTAAACACCTTATAAAAAGAATCCTGAGGGAATAACATTCATGTGGGTATGATATGCTTTCTGTATTTTGTAGTTTGAGTCATGAGGCATTGTCTCATCTACCATATATATATATATATATATATATATATATATATATATATAATTTTCCCCACGCTTCCATACTTCCCAGTATATTGTACAAGTCCCCACATTGCCGTATGCTTACATAATTCTTACAGCATAATAATGATTAAGTGTGTGTGCATATGCCTTTATGTATGTCTAAAACTATTTTTATTCATGTCTTATTGGAATAGGAAAAGGAGAATTTGTGACTTACCTTCAGTCAACCATTTTTATCAAGAAAACAATCGAAGCTTTTCCCACTGCCAGATTCTAGTTATTGGCAACACATCATTAAATCCTATCAGAAACAAATAAGTATATTTAATTTCTTTTACTATGATTCTGCTTGTTGATGATTTAGAGTCATCTGCTAGAGCTCATGAATGTAAAATAGCACAATTCATTTTTAAATAAATTATTACATAAACAAATATACTATTTTAACTAGAATATATGATATTTAAGCAGTATATCAACTTTAATATATTAGGTACTGTACCTGAAAATAATAATAAAACATCTATGCCTGCATACACATTGTTTTAGTGGCAATCTTAATGTTATATATATATATATATATATATATTGTTAAAACTGCTGTTTCAATTATTGTATTTGGAAATATGGCTGAATCTACATAAGTTGAGATGAATCAGATGATTCCTCCAAAATATGTGCATACTCAAGCTGAATCAAAGCTGTAATTAGCTAAGATAAAGATTAATGAGATTTTAGAAAAACAAAGATTGCTTGCGGTACAAACTGTCTCCAACATAATTATAGTTTAGTGTTTTGGTCACTAGTGAATTTTGAAACAACAATTTCATAGCAAATTGTAACTCACCCATTTTATCTATAGCTGAGCCATAAAACTAGAATTTCAGCTTCAAAATGACAGTAACTTTCAAGAGAATAAAGCATATTGATTTATCACTGAAAATCTTCATTATTTTAATCACTGCCATGTGACCAGTTTTGAAATGTGGCCATAGCTTCCATCTGATACAAATCTTGATTAGATGCAAAGTAATGAAACTTGGAGTGGCAGGTTGTCAGCACTTATCCTCTCTGCTTCCCAGTATGTGTTGTACAAGGCATAGCCCCACAGCCCCAATGTGGCTTATCCAAGGTTTACAGTGTATTAGTGATTAAGTGAG
Organism: Rhinolophus ferrumequinum; assembly: GCF_004115265.2. Classification (NCBI taxonomy): domain Eukaryota; kingdom Metazoa; phylum Chordata; class Mammalia; order Chiroptera; family Rhinolophidae; genus Rhinolophus; species Rhinolophus ferrumequinum. The sequence continues at coordinate 4,492,350 of NC_046285.1, read as the reverse complement.
GACACTCACTCTTACATTTAGGCTTGATTTACTGTTTGAGCCAGAATAACTCCTTTAGAATGTCTGGATCAGCAGGCTGTCCCGTAATATGCATAGCAATGAGTTCTATTTTTAACGCACTGCTTCTCAGCAAGTGATATGTTTCTCTAAGGATTCACAACTGGAAGCGTTGTCCTGCAGAAAAATTCTTCACATGTTGCTTTTGTATTAACTCACAAGTAAACTAAAATGTTAGATTCTAAAATGATAGAATTTTGTTTCAAAATTTTAACTATACATTGAAAAGTTCCTCTTAAAAAATAAAAATGCAAACTATGGTAATGAAATGAATGATTGGCTTGTTTTTCCTGCTAGGGACTGCTTAAATATTTACTGATCCAATTAAAAGAGTGGAAATTACATAAAGTTGTTTTATATTTTTAGTGGATAGTAATAGACACTTCCTTCTATAAATAGTAGTCATGACTTGTCCTTTTGAGAAAGTTTTCCATCATTAAACTTTCCATGCCTGAAAAAAAAAATCTCTGGCTTGAAAATGTTGTATGCCAAATCGCTAATGGAAGAAACAGTCTGCATACAGTAGACACACACACACACACACACACACACACACACACACACACATGCAAGCTACACACACACCAATGCAGAAACATAAAAATTGAAATAAAAAGATGTTAGTCCATCATACTCTGACTTTAATGACAAGCTTGATTGTTCTGTACTAGGGAAAAATCTTAGTTCTACTTTGATTTTTCTTGATCATCCCTAATTCGTTTTTTTTTTTTCATTTCTTTCATCCCATTTTAATGTGATTAATACATGTCAATGATTATGGATGTGATATTGTAAACTGTGTAAGGTCAGTTTTGGTATATGTATTTAATGTACACAAATTGTGGGGTTTTTTTCCTCAAGATTATATTCTGTTCTTAGATTTTACAACACAATACTATATTCTAAAGGTCTATCCATTTTTTTGTGTGTCAGGGATAACATCTCATATGCTTAACACTTTATAGCACTTTATGGAATGGGCACCAAACAATCAGTTATTAGGGGAAGCAGACAATAAGTGGAGCCATCTCTCTAGGTGGTGACTGGCGGGATACCAGGTCCATGGAATGAGCATTGTGCAATTTCAATAAGGACAGCCATATTAAATTATGGAAATTTGGTTTTGCATTTTGCAACTACCTCATCTCTATTGTTAAATTATCTTTTTACTGCCATAATGAAGCTGTTAATGAATAGAATTTCTTAATGGTTCTTAGTGGTTCCTTTATATTTGCATTTTTGTGTCTCATTTAGAAAATATTTTCCAACCCTGAGGTCATCAACACAAGACCCTTATTTTCTTTCAAAAATTTATAATTTTGCCTTTCACATTTAAAATGTAATCAATTATAAATTGATGTGTATGTATGGTGTGGGAAAGGGTCTGATTCCACTATTTGTTTTTCATCATTTATTATCAAGTAAAAACTCTCCTCAGTGATCTGTCCAAAGTTTCCTTTTATGCGTAGTATTGTCTTGCTCTTTAAGAGGGAATCCTGTTGTTGTCTCTGCAAAGGATGATACTCGTTGCTGTTTCTAAAGCTGTTGTTTAACAGTAAGAACTCTGTGTTGATATAAAAGTTCTCTCTCGTCATAATTTGTTAAGAATTGTGTTTTTATGTTCACTGTTTAATTCAATCACATAAGTTTCTATCTATTGATATTATTACATAAGTGTTAACTTTACTATATCAATAAAGTGACACTTATTGAATGCTTTTCTAATGTTAAACCAACTTCCATCTCTGGGAACACACCCATTTCCAATTTTGCCAAAATCCACTAGGTTCTCTCAACTTTTATTTAGTATTTTTGCATCAATGTAAATTAAAGAGATTTGTTTTCCACGTGCAATCCTTATCAAATTTGGGTATCAAGTTTATGTAACTCCATAAAATGAGTTTTGGAAAATATTTTTCCTGGAAAATATTCCTGGAATATTATTTGGAGATAATTGGGATTATTTTTTCCTTCAGCATTTTATTGGATACACTGGTAAAACCACCCAACTGAAAGTTTCCATTGTAAATGATAGGGTAGGTAGATAGAAATGAGCAGGAGAAGGAGAAATTTAGCCCCTGTTGGAAAGTCCCTTGCTGCAGCTCCTACTTGGGTCAAGATCCCTGACAGTTGCCCAGCAGGACTCCAGGCTCACACACACCTCTAAGGGGTGTTGTTTACTCAGGCCCCTAAATCAAAAGGGTGTGTTTACTCATGCCCTTAAATCAAAGAATTGCATTAGAAGAGAGGAAGATATCTTGCTCATGGGGAACCAGTCCTATTGGTCACCAATATCTCACTAGCCCAGCAAGATTCCAGGTTTTCACACACCCCTAAGGGATATGTTTACTCATCCCCTAAATCAAAGGGGATGTGTTTATACATGCCCCTAAATCAAAGAAATGCACTGCTAATGCCAGAGGACTAGACACCTCAAGGGGAGAAAGAGATAAGAGAAGAGAGAGGGGGAGGCAATTCTACCCATAGAAATAGAAACCTTCATGCAGTGTAAGGCGAGGCTGCTTCTCTCTCTTGGTTCAGCCCAGTCCATGTCTCAGATTGTACTTTCTTTTATTAATAAATTTCTGGCTGTTTTATTCTGCACAAAATTCTGTCTCTTGATTGAATTCTTTCTTCAAGAAGATGAAAGGCCGAGGTTCAATGTCATTTCTCAGTAACATAAAGAGTTTAGAATATTTAGACATCCTCACTTTATTGTTTAATTCTCTTAAACTTGCTTCATGCATCCATTTTCTTGACATGATTCTTTCTGGACAATTTTTCAAATATCACTTCTATTTGATTATACTTGTGTTATATTTTCCTAGTCAGCTACTTAACCTCATTCCTTTAATATTTGATTTCAAACATTTTACTTTCTTAACTCCTAAATTTTCTCCTAATCACACTGTCTTTTTCATGTTTTATGCCCTTATTGTATTTGTGAAATATCTTAGAAAGAATGTATTTTATTATATTCTGATTTTGGTGATTGCAATATCTAAATATTTTACAATCCACATTTGTTATCTCTTGTTTTGCTGTTACTTGTTAAGAATTAATAAGACTATTTTAATGTTTCTGCACAGTAATAGGCTTTCTGAGCACAGAAAACTGGAACTTAGGTTGAAGAACAAGCATTGGAAGTCTAAAGATGATGGAACAGATAGAGCTATCCAGAAAGATTTGCCTGCCCAAAGGCTTGTGTTTACATTTAAAAAGGAGATGAAGCCCAGAACCAATCATTAACATACCAAAGGATTTATTTATATTAGGAAGATTTAGTTTCTCTCCCTTTCTTAGTTGATAAGAAGGACAACTGTCCCTTATCCAAGGTCAGACAATTAAGTTCCCGAACTCATCCTAGGAAAAAGTGCTACATACCACATTGCTGAATATCACTATGGCCTTCAAAGTACGCCCCTTGGGAAGCTATACACTGATGCCAGTGCCTCGTCCACCCTTCAAAGCAATTTTGCAACTCTTTTTCCGGAATGGCCATCAGAGGTGTCATCCTATTACCCTTCATGTCCTGAATGTCATCAAAATGTCTTCCTTTCAATATTTCCTTTATCTTCAGGTAAAGAAAGAAGTCATTGGGGGCTAGATCAGGTGAGTAGGGAGAGTGTTCCAATACAGTTATTTGTTTAGTGGCTAAAAACTCCCTCACAGACAGTGCCCTGTGAGCTGCTGCATTGTTACGATGCAAGAGCCATGAATTGTTGGTGAAAATTCAGGTCGTCTAACCTTTTCACGCAGCCTTTTCAGCACTTCCAAATAATAAAATTGGTTAACTCTTTGTCCAGTTGGTACAAATTCATAACGAATAATCCCTCTGATATCAAAAAAGTTTAGCAACATCATTGCAACAAATTCGTGAACTTAATTGTCAGACCTTGTGTACTCCCAGATTCATAATTTGGGAAACTCTCTCCTCTACCTCCTTCCCTGCTGTACCTTCAAGGTATTGTTACCAGTGCAGGGGTCCTTGTCCCTCTCAGGGTAGAAATCAAGAGAGTGGGCAAAACAGTTTGCAGAGAGAAAGGTTTACGAAAGCAAAAGCTTCATGCAGCAAGGGGTCACACTCAGAAAAAGAATGGACGTGGCTCCCTAAGGTCTACGGGCACAGCATTTTTGTATGTTCTCAGGTTAGGTGCTGGGTTAACTTTGAGGGGAGGAATATTCGTGATTTTTCTTGCAGTGGGGTGGAGAGTTATAAGAATTAGGTTGCCACCCTCCTTTTGGCCACTGTGGCTCTGTCACGGCACGAGTGGGTGGCTTATTTAATATGATAATGAGCACAGGTCACCGAGATGACAGCTCCTCTAACTGGGGCACAGGCTCAGTGGTGGAGACCTTTCTTACATCTCTTTTGCAGTAACTGCTCCAACTATTCTTGTTTCTTGTTGGTGGGAAAGTATGACCGAAGGTTGGTTCTCCAGGGGCAGGTTTGGCTAAATTACTACTGACCATATTCCGGCTATATGACTACCAAATATAGTATTACCAACCATCTGCTTCTCGTCCCATCACCCTAAAAGGGGACATGGAGAATTGGCAATCTGTATTGTGTTGCTTGCTGGAAGGAATAATAATTTGGATTGATTCAGATTTCTTGTTTTTGCTTTCAAAATCAATAAAACTTATTAATGGTTTTTATGATGTTTTTACTGTGAGATGTTAATTTTGTTTTCTTGAAATTTTTCTGTACAAATTCTTTGAGGCTTGGGTAAAAGTAAACTTCTACACAGAAATTTTTTTTTTGCTTTTTACACATTCTCAAGGAATTGGATTTTGTGGTGTAACAGTAAGCAAATGTTTAAATTTTCTCTGTTTCATTTTTTTTTTCAGCTGTAAAGTTTAAATAAAAATATTTTGTGTGTTTTTGCAAAATTATGAAAATATAATATTAAATATATAAACAGTGCCTCACAAATAATCAGTGATCTATTAATGTAAGTTATAAATATTGTGCTATATTAAATTTTTATCAACTAATTTTAAAACATCTTCTAATTATGAGAACTATTTGGAAATGTTTACCAAATGTTTCAAATTATCTACATATCATTAAGAGTAAGAACAGCAAGATAATTTATTGTAATCGACCATTCACAAAACATTTTTCAAATTATTATGGATAACAAAAATATAAAACCAATCCCCACCCTGCATGATTGTACAATATAGATGGGAGATTGGATATATGTATATAAACAGAATAGGCAATAAATAGATATATTTAATTCTAACACAGGTTAAGTGTAAATTTCATGTGGAAATGAGTTTAATGTCTGAAGGAATAAAATAAAAATAGCTATAAAAACAGCTATACAATAGCTATAAAATATCTAGCTGTTAAGAACTATGAAGTTTGAAACTTTATCCTACTTGCAAACTGACAAGTTAATTTAACAGAGCTTCAATATGCTGGCAGGAAACACAAGAATCCTGAATTAGAAAAAAGGGAAATTATCACACACAGAGATAGCACTTGCTAGATGTTTCTTTGTACCAGTTATATGAACTCTGTTTCCCAGGTGGTAATACAAAGAGGGCCAGATGATGAATGCAATAAACAGTCGGTATCATTACAGAAGAGAAACTCTGGCTTAAGGAAACAGGAACATTTTATAGTGGGCATTAACGCCCCCTACCCTTTGCTCTGGAGGGAAAAAGTTTCTTTATTCAGTTGAGCATCAAACATGCCTGCCCTTTCCTTTATTGGAGGACCTTATATCCATCTTCCAAACCTTATCTATTTAAGAACATATGGGCCATCTTTCACTCATATTTTAAACTCTTTTATTTTGAAGTAATTTTAAACACACAGAAAAGATTTACCAGTTTCAATTGTCAATTTTTTGTATTTACCTCTCTCTCTCTCTCTGTCTCTCTCTCTGTTTACCCACACCCTCCATCCTAACCCTCACCCCCCCCTTTTTCTAAGCATTTGAAGGTAACTTATAGACAGACTGCTACATCATCTCTTAATATTTAAGTACGTATTTCTTAATAACTATTGTTATAACCACCTAATTCTAGGAATTGAATTAATGTTTATGTAATATCACCTTCTAATTCACACTCTATTTAATTTAAACAAATGTTACAAAATCGTATTTTATGAATCTAAAATCCACATCAGTATTGTACAAAATATTTAGTGATTCTGGTTCTGTAATCTACTTCAAAATACATCCTGGATGTAACTGTATTTTACAACATGACTCCCATTTTAGCACTCTGATCCTCATCACCATCATTTTCCTATAATCTTTCTTCTTAATTTTAAATAATTTGATTTCTGATAGAGAAAATTTCTACGCTCCTCTTCTTCTTGAGTTACTTTAATGTAATATAAATATTTTATACAATAATATAACTAAATATACATGCCACAAAATATTTGATCATATTCTGGATTCATGCAAACACAAATCATTTTCTTTTAACTCTCCTAAAAAGATGAGGCAAATATATTAGTACTGTTTAATAAAATCTGTACCTGAATAATGACTCTTACTTATGACATTTCAAAAGATTTGAGTTGCATTAAATATTAAATTAAAGTATAATACAAATGAGAATCATACTGTAGTGTTTAGATAGCATCTGAAAAAGGCCACTTCTTAAATATACAATATTATTTTCTATTTTATAACAAAAGCACTGTCCTATAATTTATCCATCATACTTTAACAGGTTGGAAAAGGAAACCTTATTACTAAGATAGACAGCAAAGTAAACATGATTTAAATTGTTTGTACTATTTATAAGCTAACTGAGTATAAAATTCCCTTCACAAGTCGTTAAGAGCAAGTGCTTTAAAAATCATAGCGAAAAATTTAAATTACTGTTCTTTGAAGGTTTTCCATGATCAAAGGAAAAAAGTACATACAAAAATACAAGATTTATTTTTATTTTAAACATGTGAATATAATAATTGGAAGATTGAAGTAAATCCAATTTTTCAGTAAGGCTTGGGAAAATGTAGTTAGATATTTCAAGACACCACTGGGAACATATACTATTATCTCCATGTATGTTGTGCGGACTGAAAGAAATAATACTATGGTATGTTCTCAGGATGAACAGGGCAAAATGGAAATATATTTCTTCTCCAAAGACACTCATCAGTTTTCCAATTATGGAGTTGTGGGTATTCATGACTACATATATACCCAAGGTGATTAGGAGGCTTTAGAGAACAGGGAAGACGAGTATTTTTACCTTATGTCCCCCAATTGGCAGAAATGAAGGTTTGTTCTATAGGCTAGACTATATTTAGTGGCCTGATATCTTGAGACATTGAACAGATGTCTGAAATGAAAACCTAGAGCTCTAAATTCATATTTGGGAGACCAGGAAAACACCTTGTTTCCATAAGGCCAAATTGTATAACCTGTGTAAGCTTCAGGTTCTTTATTTAACTCTGAGGAACAATTTTGTGAGATACAGTGAATGATTAAATTAAATGATCCATGTAGAAACACTCTTTAGAGTATTTATGATAATGTGTGACATTACAATTGCTTGAAATTACTTAGTTGTACTAAATTATTTCACTAAATTCACACAGAGAAAACCTTCAAATACGATGGAAATCTACAACTATGAACGATGAGAATGCTGAAACAATGTAGAGGAAAAATGAAAGTTGACCCAACAAGGCAGACATGACAAATGGTTAGATAGATAATAGATAAATGATATGATTGATAGATAGATAGATAGATAGATAGATAGATAGATAGATAGATAGATAGATAGATAGATAGATAAAGGGAGTAAGGAAGAGAGAAAAAGAGAGAGAGAATGAGAGAGATGTTGAGAAAGAAAAAGCAAAGCAAATGGGTGGGTAGGAGGGATGGAGGGAGAGGGAGAGACTGAATAATCTAGGAGCACAGGATGTTAAATAAATACTACATATTTAGAGTTTTATTTGGTTAAAGAAATTGGCAAAAAATACATTTCCACTATGCCCTCTAAAATCTGTCTATGTAGTTTCCTACATCACAGTAACAACAATCATTTTAAAATAAAGAAATGTATGTGTCCATGTATGTATATGAAGCTTAGCATGGTGCCATGTACAAAGTAAGGACTCAAAAAATGTTAGGAAAATTCCCAAACATATTTCATCTTTTTTACTAAAATTTCCAGCTTCCTTTCCTTTATGGTCTTAGTGGGGATATGTCCTTTCACTGAGGAAAGTACTTTCTCCCATTTACTAATACCCACATTTATCTTGATACTTTCAACCCTACAAAAAAAAATCAAGTCTTCTTTGTAGCACATAATATGGAGAAAATAGAAGTCCTGCCCCATAATTTACCTCATCACCCTGTGTCCTTTTTATACACTGACAAACTCTACACTAAACATTTCCCTCTACACCAAGCCCGCTCACATCCATTCAGAATAAACATGCCACCTAATACCCGCCCCTTGCAGTTCTGTCCTTTCTCCAATTCCACGCCTGCTTACCCGTGGGGCCTCAGCATGGCCAACATCATCCCCGTAACTCATCCACCTCTCTAATTTTAGTCATCAGTATTGAAATCTGAATATGACCTCATGTATTTTATTTTACACTTCTTCAATTCGTTCTTCAATTCCATTTAGATATTTATGCTATGGTATTCTTGTCTCTCCTAATATATGAGCCCCTCCTGATCTCTGTTTAATCCCACACCAGCTCAGGTCCCATGACTGGTCATCAAATCGCTCTATCACAATAATATTTTACTCTCTTATACTTCTATCCTTCAACACATCTATTTGCCAAAATTTCAACCTCAAAATAATTTACCATCTCTTCAGTCAAATATCTGAGACACACACACACACACACACACACACACACACACACACACACGTTTTTATCTTTCTTAAGCTAAGAATCGCTCTGGTTCTCTTGAAACATCACCAAGATATATTAACCGTTATGCTTTTTTTCTTGGGCTCTACATTTCTTAGAATGCAATTCCTACTCCTTTATCACAAGTCTTATTCATTTCTTTAGACTAAGTTAGCATTCATCTTGTTCAGCAAGTCTCCTATGATAATCTCTAGAGGGAAGGCATCCCTCATCTCTATTCCCATGAATATTTTTATTATTACATTGTTTTATTTGGGTCCCCTCAGAAGCATATACTTAGACGGGATTTGAGAACATGTTGTTTATTTGGGAGGTAATCCCAGCAAACATTGGTAGCAGATTGAAGAAGTGAGGCAAAGAGGCAAAGAAGAAAGGAAGTCAATGAAGGCATCATATAGTGACTGAAGCTTAACTCCACTTGGGAACCTTGAGAGTCAATGTAGAACATACCCATAGAGTTATCCAACTTCCACCAGTTACTGACAGAGTGTTGCGGGGTGAAATTGTTAATTCCCTGACACTTCTGACTTGTCTCTCACTCAGGTGAAACAGGCTTCAGCATCCAGAGAGACACATTAGGTAACAAATTAGGAGTTGCTTGTGGAAATCAGGCTGTCATGAAAGGAAATTATAAATTCTTAAGGAAATATGGGTAAGACACTGAGGTATTTGCCATGTGCATTTACATGTGTATTATAATTATTGTTTGTGTATGTCTCCTCGTAGATTATGAAGTTACCTGAATGTGTGTGTGTGTGTGTGTATGTGTTACATTATTTTCACCTAGTTAGATAGTCATGAAATAAATTCTTGTCACACAATTAAAACATGTTAACTCTTCAAGGCCTGCTAATGGGTTTAATATGAACAACATATTAATAATATTGGTTTATTATTTCTAGAACTATTATTAATTAGAAATACCATTGCATAGTAAATATAAATATACCTAAGTAATAGTACAAAAATGACTTTTAGAATCATTTGGAAATTTATTCTTATATTTCAACAGGGAAAAACATGTAAGGTTTGGATACTTTTTTATATTTAAAAAATTATAAGATCTGATTATTCCTAACATTGTTTCCTTTTATTTGCCATTTCAAGTGATTAATAAAAAAATATGTGCTTGTCATCCACATGATGCTGTACTGAAAAATAGTTCATAGTTAGAGCAGATCCATCATGCCTTATTTGTCTAAAGGCTATGAAGGAAAATGTTTGGACATTTTTTTTCTATTCAAATAATAGGAAGAAAGAGCGCATTCTAACATAATGTTGGTACATGCTATATTACAATTAAATGAAAGGATAAGAGTAACAATGAGTAAGATTTAAGACAGCAACTCCACAAGGGTTGAAGTTTTCAAACCCCAAATCAGGCACCTAAACTTTTAAGTCTTGTACCAGAGACAAGCCCTCAAAACACGTAACTTTGAAAACCAATGGAACTTGCGTCCCACCACCTGCAAGAATGTAGTGATCTGACAAATGACTCTTAAAAGGCTCTGCACTTGGACTCACCCCTCTCAGGCCCTAGCTCAGAAGCAGTCAATCATGCCCAGACATAAAGTGAAAGCAGACTATGTGCTTATATTGAAGTGGCAGCCTGAAGGGCAGGCATCTAACTGAAAAGCACAGCTACTAAGACGCTGATGGAACACTTTCTTTGGACAGTGACTGGCAGACACAACTTTGTACTTTTGCTTTGCTAAGTTCCAGCATACCAGTGTGTCCTGGAGAGAAGCTTTTACACAGGTCTAATGCCCTAAATTTTGCAGTCACTAGCCAGGGGATGCTCTTGATTGCTTGGCTCTGGAGGCCAGGGGAACTTGTGTTCCTGGTCCCAGGGGACTTTAACAAACGGGTGTCACCCAGAAAGGAGCTTACACCTTGTCTGGTGCCTTTATTTTGTGGTTGTTCTCAGGGGACACCTGTACATTGCCTGGGTCTAGGGGACAGGGGGGCTTATGTTCATGGGTCCCACAAGACTGTTAGCAACAGAGAAAGAATTCTTAAAAAGCTACCACCCCCAGTGTATGGCAAGAGGCAACAGACCCATGAGCTCACTATTTCTGTGAAACAGGGTTATTAGCTGAATTGTGATCGCAGCTTGTGGGGAAGGCTTCTAATTAAACACACATCCATGGGCTGAATGTAATTATTTTCAAAGACCTTGGAAGGCAGGTACTATCTTCCCACTTTTCGTCTGCCATGCTCCAGAATGCCACTTTCCCCCAGAGAGGGACTTTGCGTGCATCTTGCACCATGGGGTTTATGTCTGGTGCCCCACTTTTTGCAGGTGTTGCCAAGGGGAACCCCTTAATCACTTGTGATCATGAGGGTTGTATTCCTGTTTCCCACATTACTATGGCAACTGGATGATGGTTCTAGGTAGGCTACCACCTTCACAGCTCTGTACAGAGAGGAGACTAGAACACACATCACAGTATTTCTGTTAAGGATGCCAATTTAGCTTGCCCTGGAGCTTTGGCCTGAGAAGCAGGCTTTAGGTTTGTCATAAATCTAGTGGTCAATGGAGATTCTCTCAGGGAATGTAGGCTGGACCTCATATTGGTGCTCTGCCTCTGCCTTACTCCAGCTCACAAATATTTCACTGAACAAAAGCTTATACATTAGTCTGGAGCCCTGACTGTTGCCCAGAGGATGTCTCAAGATTGCCTGGCTCTGGTGGTCAGTTGGGCTTATGCTTGCAGTTCCACAAGACCGTATATATTTGCATACATTTAAAAGCTGGTGCCCGAGGGGCTGGCTTCTAATCAGCCTGAATCTAGGTCGCTCTGGGATACTGACAGGTCTTGGCACATGCTTAACTCAGGGAACTATTAAAAATATCAGAGGATGCTTGGACAAGCACAAAAGTTTTAGTGTCAGCCAAGAATTAGGGCAGTGTTGAATGACAAGTTTTATATCCTGCATGAAGCCAATCCTTCAAGACTGGGAGAAGTGCTTGCTTTATATACTGTATAAAAACCAACATAGAGAGTCAAGCAAAATGAAGAAACAAAGGAATGTCTTCCAAATGAAAAAAGAGATAAAACCTCAGGAAGAAAACTTTAATGAAATGGAAAGAAGTAAAAGGTTCAAAGTCATGGCCATAAAAATGTTCACCGAACTGGGGAGAAGAATGAATGAAAACAGTGAGCATGTCAATAAAGAGACAAAAAATATGAGAAAGTACCAAGTAGAAGTCACAGAAATGAAAAATACAATAACTGAACTGAAAAATACACGAGAGGAGTTCAACAGCAGACAAATGAAACAGAAGAAAGGATCAGCAAACTCTTAAATAAGACAGTAAAACTAACCCAATGAGAGCAGCAAATAGGAAGAAAAAAAAAGAATGAGAAAAGTGATAACAGCTTAAAAGACTTATAAGACAACATCAAACAGACTAACATTTGCATTATAGGGCTCCCAGAAAAATAAGATAGATAGAAAGGGGCAGATTTATTATTTAAAGAAATAATGGCTGAAAACTTCCCTAACCTGGGGAAAGAAACAGAGATCTAGATCCAAGAAGTCCAGAGAGTTCCAAACAGGAAAAATTCAAAGAGACCCACATCAAGACACACTATAATTAAATGTCAAAAGTTAAAAACAAGGAGAAACTCTTAAAAGCAGCAAAAGAAAAACAGTTTGTTATACCCAAGGGAACCTCAACAGATCTGTTAGCAGGCTACAAGAGAGTGACATGATATACTCAGAGTTGAAAGAAAAACAACCCATCTAATACTGTACACAGCAAAGTTGTCATTTAAAATCGAATGAGTGATAAATTTGCCTTCCAAAAAATGTTCAACGTACTTCTTTAACCTGAAAAGAAGGTGTGCTAACTACTAACAAGTAAACATATGTAAGAATAAATCTTACTGGTAAAATAAATAAAGGTAGTTAATTAATCACTTATAAAAGTAGTATGAAGGTTAAAAAACAAAAGTAGTAAAAATAACCATGATTACAATAATTAGTTAAGGGATACACAAGATTAAAAATGTAAAATGTGAGCTCAAAACACAAAATGCTGTGGGGAAAGACAAAAATGTTGAGTTTTAAAATACAATCAAACTTAAGTTTTTATAAACTTAAAATAGACTGTTATAAGTTGTTACATGTAAGCCTTATGGTAACCACAAAGCCAAAACCTGAAGTAGATACACGAAAGATGAAGAGAAAGAGTATAAGTATACCACTAAAGAAAGTCATCAAACTGCAAAGGAAGAGCTCAACAGAAGAAAAGGAGAGAGAGGAACTATTAAAACAGCCAGAAAACAATGAACAAAATGGCAATAAGTATATACCTATAATTAGTTATTTAAATGTAAATGGACTAAATTCTCCAATCAAAAGATATAGAGTAGCTGAATGGATAAGAAAACAAGACCGATCTGTATGCTGCCTATTAGAGACTCACTTTAGATGTACTGACATATACAGACTGAAAGTGAAAGGGTGCAGATGCAAACCAAAAAAAAGCTGGGGTTGCTACACTTGAATCAGACAAAATCAACTTTCAAACACAGACTGTAATAAGAGACAAAAATGGCATTACATAATGATAAAGTGGTCAACCCAACAAGAGAATATAAGATCTATAAGCACTTATGCACCCAATGTAAGAGCAACTAAAAATAAAACAAACATTAACAGACCTCAAGGGAGAAAAAGACAGCAATAATATAATAGTAGGATACTTTAATACTACATTTACATCAGTGGATAGATCATCCAAATAGGAAATCAATAAGGAAATATTGGCATTAAACAGTACCTTATATTGGATAACCTTAACACATGTATACAGAACATTGCAATTAAAAGAAACAGAATAAACATTCTTCTCAAGTGCACATGGAACACTCTCCAGGATAGATCATATGTTAGGCCACAAAACAAGTCTTAAAAAACTTAGGAGGATTCAAATCATGTCCATAACCTTTTCCAACAATAATGGTATGAAACTAGTCCTGTATACTGAAAACTATAAGACATTAAGTAAAGAAATTGAGAAGACACAAATAAATGAAAGATATTCTGTGGTCATGGATTGGAAGAAATGACATTATTAAAATCTTCATACTACCCAAAGCAACCTACAGATTCATTGCAATACTTACCAAAATTTCAATGACAGTTTTCACAGAAACAGAATAAATAGTCCTAAAATTTGTATGGAACTGTAAAAGATCCTGAACAGACAAAGCAATCTTGAGAAAGAAGCACAAAGTTAGAGGTATCACACTCCCTGATTTCAAACTTCACTACAAATCTGCAGTAGTCAAAATAGGATGGTTTTGGCATAAAGACAGACCCACAGATTAGTGGAACAAAGTAGAGAACCCAGAAATAAACTGCACATATATGGACAATTAATATATGACAAGAGAGCCAAGAACATACAATGGAGGAAGAACAGTCTGTTTAATAAATCATGTTGGAAAAACTAGACAGCTACATGCAAAAGAATAAAACTGGACCTCTACCTCACACCATATCCCAAAATCAACTCAAAATTGATTGAAGACTTGAATATAAGTCTTGAAACCATAAAACTCCTAGAAGAAAATATAGATGGTAAGCTCCTTGATATAGGTCTTGGTGATGATTTTTTAAATCTGACATCAACAGTAAAAGCAACAAAAGTGAAAATAAACAAGTGGTACTATATTGAATTAAAAAGCTTCTACACACCAAAGGAAACAATCACCAAAATAAAAAGGCAACTCACTGAATAGGAGAAAGTATTTGCAAATCATAAATCTGATAAAGGTTAATATCCAAACAATATAAAGAACTCATACAAATCAACAACAAACAAATAAACAACCTGATTGTAAAAATGGGCAGAAGATCTGAAGAGACATTTTTCCAAAGAAGACATACAGGTGGCAAACATGTACCTTAAAATATGCTCACCATCATTAATTATCAGGGAAATGCAAATGAAAACAACAATGAAATATTCCCTCATACCTGTTATAATGGCTATGACCAAAATGACAAGAAATAAGTGTTGGAGAGAATGTAGAGAAAAAGAAACCCATGTACATTGCTAATGGGAATATAAATCAGTATAGCAAGTATGGGCTGTAGTATGGAGGTTTCTAAAAAAATTTTAAAAAGGACTACCATATGATTAATCAATTTCACTTCTGTGTATTTACCCTAAAAAAACCAAAAGTACTAACTTGAAAAGATATATGAACACCATTATGTTCTTTGCAGGTCTGTTTATATTAGCCAAGATATCAAAACAATGTAAGTGTCTATTGATGGATAAATGGATAAAAATTTGTGGTATATGTATGCAATAGAATATTATTTAGTCATTAATACTGAAATATCACTGTTTGTGAAAACATCATTGAACCTTGAGGGCATTATGGTAAGTGAAATAAGTCAGATAGAGAAAAACAAATACCATATGATCTCTCTTGTATGTGTAATCTAAGGAGGTGGGAGGGTGGGAGGGGAAGGTAAAACCCAAATCCAAACTCATACATAAAGAGAACAGAAGAACAGAATGGTGGTTGCTAGAAGTAGGATGTGGGGGTGAAGGTGGTCAAAAAAGTTAAAAAACAATCTGTTAAGTAAATGTACATGTTGGATGCACTGCAATCAGGTTAATCTCTGAAAAAAAATGAGTACAGAATTGACTTTGCTCATTCAACTTTCGTTCAATAAATATTGTTTAGTAATTTTTAATCTAGGATTTTTATCATAATGTGTACATATAGAAGATGAATGAATAAACAAAGTTAGGCATATTGAGAAAAAATGATAACTTCCATTCTACATTTTTTACATTGAGGACAAGATCAGCTTTAATGTTCGGTAACTGAAATATCATAATTTTTTCAATTATCCTCCTCTATTTTTAATAGATTAACATCAATCATTTATTGTATAATTCTCTAAGAAGGCCTGAAAAATAAATGTACTACTGAAAAAATGAAACGAAAAGATGTCATATTTTCAAGATTTACCTTAGAATCTCCTTATCAGCTAGAGTAAGAAGACAAAGGGAATGTATCCATGTGGGATCTCAACAATTAGAAGAAATGATATTGCCGCTATTGTGTTTGTCATGATCCATGTAAAGAGTCAGGAATATTATCTCCCTATCATATCATTCAATAAAGTTTAAAACTTTGTACATATATGCCAATTATTAAAATAGGAGAATAATACTTCTATTGTAGTTTCTGGAGATTTCTGACATCCTGTCAGTTGGTTTGACGTTTATGCAGACAACTCAGTACTCTACTTCAGCCTAATAATATGCAAATGATAGGAAAATCATTTTTAGAGTAAGTGAATGGATTGTGGATGGGTGAGCCAGCTGACATGCCAAAGTGGTTTAGTTTTGTTCCATGCATTAATTCATTTGCATTCATAAAAATTTAAATGTATGCTGATTCAATCTGGGAATAAAACTACCTTGCATTTTGGAATGCTAGTTTATATTGGGACAGTACATTATTTAAACAAATGTGTGAGGTGTCAAAATAAGCTACTAAAGAATGCCAGATGGTCCTGACTCATCTTCTAGTTAATACCTTTCTGTAACATGAATGATGAGTTAAATGAAATAAATTATTCCCCTTTAAAAGAAAACCTATCCAACGTGAAAAATAAGCATGGGTTCAGTGTTTACTATGCAAAACACAGTTCCTGGAAAAGAAAAAAATAATTTCATTCATGTACATAACCACAGTGGTCAGAGACATATGTTTTTATTTAGATGTGTTGGTGAAAATTTTGCATTAAATATCTCTTTCACTAACATTGAATGTTAAAATATAAAGGAGGCTTGTTTCTTTCTTTTTTTTTTAATAAGAAATTTTGTAAGATATCAACTGGAAATCATAATAGTTTCCTAAAATCTTGATTAGGTACATTACTTCAGCTTGCATAAATTCTAGGAGTGCATTAATAAAAGGTAAAGCAATAAAAATAATTTCTTACATAGCAAAGTGTACTTTAAACAAGAATGCCTTCATGGATTCCCAGGCAAGTGAAAAAAGATGCTACTCTAGAGTGTTTAGAAACAATCTTTTCATTAAACTTCTAGCTCAAAAAAATTGTTTTTCAGTTGGTGTGAAGGTCCCTTTCTATCTCCATTGAAGGCAATTCTGCAGGGTAAAATATAAAGACCCCTTGACTACGATGAGACGTGGCTTCTAGGCCTCACCACGCAGGAAATGCAGTATGTACGTAGGCAAGACTTTAAATGTTCTGAAGTCTTCCTTTTAAGAAAATATAGACTAATAATTTTGTCACGTCTATGTCATTAGTTTGTTCTTATAATGAAAGTGATTGATATAAAAGCACTTTGTATTATAAACTAAGAATATACAATTTTTAATGAAGACTTTTTATAACCTCCACTGCAGTATGTAAAAAGAGAGCTGAACTATATATGCCATATTCATTTATGAAATGACTAAATAGTATGAAGATGTCAGTTCTCTAAACGGAACTATACATTCAAGAAAATCCCAATTAAATGTAAATTATTTTTCTTTTTCCAGGAATCTGACAATCTTTCTAAAAATTGTTTCAAAGGCTAAAGATCCACTAACTGCTAAGTCATTTTAAAGAAGAGGGAGCACCCTATGAGCTATTGCTAGATCCTTAGAACAGAAGAGAGTTCAGAAATAGACCTGGCTATGCATAGAAACCTTGATATGCTGAAGGTGGCCGTGTAAGTCAACGGGTACATCGTGCTGTGAAAAATGGCTATTTAGGTGAGAAAAATAAAGCTTAATACCTAATATATATATATCCTTGATAAGCTAATATATATCCTTGATAAATTAAAGACCTGAATGTAAGCAGTAAAACCATAAAGTCAGAGAAGAAAATTCAGGGTAAAATCACTGATTTTTAGGGTGAGAAGAGAATGCTTGATAGGATACAAGGAAGTACTCCCCATAAGGCCAAACACTGATTGACTCAACTACTTCCCGCAGGAGTTTAGCTAGGCTACTTTAGGACATTGTTGCCTTGGCATCCATTCGTTTGGCCAAGCAGGTTGCCATAACTGTAAACTGACCCTAGCCCTCTCATACACATGCATGTCCTACACAGCAGTCCACAGAGTTACAAGCACATGTAAGTTCTTGATGTGATTTGTTTCAACAACCTGTGATCAAAAGTCTCACCTGACTCCGAGTACCTTCCCTAATGTGCCCCTAGATCAGTACCCCGTGGGGCTTACCAAAACTCTGCTCTTTGGTTTGAATTGATCAATCCGGTCTTACCCCGGAACTCTAAAGCAGTATGCCCAAGGCCTGTGAGAAAGACATGTGTCCCAGGTCCTGCCTCTCTCTGTTTGAACTCTCCCTTGACCTCCCTATTTGGCCTCTCTAGGCATGCTGGGTACTTTCTCTTGGATCTGTGAAGAACAAACTTCTCTATTTCTATTCCTCCTGTGGTCTGTTCTTGAATGTAGCTCATTTTCTGGCATGCTCAGTTCCAGTTAAGAAATATTAATTTGACAATTTCAAAAAAAAAAAGCATCATTTTTTTTCATTTAATGAAAGATACCACAGACACAGGTAACAGACCCAGGAAAAGCAGTCTGGGAAAAGGTATTTAAGATACTAAAACTAATAAGGCACTCTACATAAGAAATACTGCAAATTAGCAAAAACATGATGAGAAGCAGGTTTAAAATGGCACTGGAATATGACTAGAATTTTCACAGAGTAGATAGCCCAAATCATTGTGCAACCTCATTAGAAATTAAAAACAATAATACAAACTAAATTATTAAATTAAAACAAGCATAAGATACATGCATATAGTTACAAGCATGGTGCAAAAACTAATGGTAGCTAACAATAAGGTTGTTTAGGATGAGAAGAAACAACCACTCGTGTCATCCATGGGTGGTGGAAGTGGAAATCTGTAGCCATTTTGGGAAAATATGTAAATATAATTAATAAAAATAATCCTGATTATACTGTATAACACTGTAATCCAAGCTATATAATAGCATAAAACCAAGTATTACATAGTGGCTTAAAGTTATCCCTGAAGTCAAGTGATTCACGTTTACTCTACACATCCACTTACTACTGAGGAGTGTACCTAACTTTTCTGTGCCTCAGTTCCATCTTTTGAAAAAGAAAAAAATAAGATAGAAATAGTGTTTGCCTCATTAAATTATTTTAAGGGTAAGCTGTGTTTATTGATGCAATATATTTAGAAAGACATATAGCACATTACAACTACAAAATGAAATATAAACTAGGAAACCTGTAGGAGTACGTCCATGAGGTGACTGTTGGAGCAGGGAGTTAGAAATATTCTAGGTAGCTATTATTAAGGGAATGAAAAAGCAATATGTGGCTGGCACATAGTATAAAATATTAGATAGTTGATAAGATTAATGATCTTGCACAGCAAGAGTAGATCTTAAGTATTTAGAGTAAACTTATTTGTATTAAAAGAAATACCAGACTTCCTGGTTCAGTTCAGGCATGTAAAAACCTTGGAAATCATCACTCTCGTCCTCAAAACATGAGAAAAACAGCTGAACAAACTGAAAACCAACAATTCTTCTTATATCTAATAGAGAATTGAGGTCATAAGTCCAATCTGTGCCCCCCAACTGGAGAGTGAAGCAGTTTTCAAGAATCACAGCTTCCTGGGAGCAGAAGCCCTCACTGTAACCAATACTGGTAAGACTTTTAGCCAAAATATGCAAATAACTCTTAAAACTCCACAATAAGATGATAAGCAACTCACTTAAAAAGTAGACAAAAGATTTGAACAGAAATTTCACCAAAGAAGATATACAGAACATAAATAAGCATATAAAAAGATGCTTAACGTCATATGCCATTAGAAAATTGCAAGTGAAAATAACATTGAGATACCACTACAATCCTACTGGAATGGCTAACATTCAGAATACGGACAACACCAAAATGCTGAAGAAGATGTGGAGCAATAGGAACTTTCATACATTGCTGATGGGAAAGCAACATGGCACAGCCATTATGGAAGATAGTTTGACAGTTTCTCGCAAAACAAAACATGCTTTTACCATTCAGTCTAGTGATAGTGTTCCTTGGTATTTACCCAAAGAGTTGGAAATTCATGTCCACGTGAAAACCTACACATGGTCATTTATAGAAGCTTTTCTTCATAACTGTCCAAATTTGGAAGCAACCAAACTGTTCTTCAACAAACGCTGTATATATCCACACAATGGAATATTATTCAGCAATTAAAAGAAGAATGAGCTCTCCCTACAAATACTCGCTTATATGGTCAACTAATTTGTGGAAAAGGAGGTGAAAATATACACTGGAGTAACAATAGTCTCTGCAACAAGCGGTGTTGGAAAAACTTGATAGATACATGCAAAAAAAATGAAACAGGACCACTCTCTTACACCATACACAAAAATAAAGTAAAAATAGGTTAAAGACTTAAACATAAGGCCTGAAACCATAAAACTCCTAGGAGAAAACACAGGATGTAAACTATTTGACTCAGTCTGAGTAATATCTTTTTGGATGTGTCCCTCGATCAAGGGAAACAAAAGCAAAAATAAGCAAATGGGACTTCATGAAACTAAAAAGCTTCTGCACAATGAAGGAAACCTTCAACAAAACAAAAAGACAACCTACTAAATGGAGAACGCATGCAAATGACATATTTGATAAGGGGTTAGTATCCAAATATATAAGAAAGTCATACAACTCATTAACCAAAAAAAAAATAAACAATTCTGTCAAAAAATGGGCAGAAGACAGGAAAACACATATAGGGGAGTGTCATACTCCCCAGGTGGCTGATAAAAGACTTTTTGAAATCCCTATTTTTATCTATAATTAACATTATGAAAATCAGCATACAATGATAAAAGTGACTTCGTAATTAGTATGATGTTTGTAGGAAATGGGCTCTCATTAGGAAAATTAAAGGTATTCAATATTTAGAGTCTCTCCTCCCCTTTTAATTAACTAAATATAAATCGCCAATAATTCTCCTTGGGTTGACCTCATTTCAGCATGTAGAGGTGTAAAGGTGTTGTGTTGCCTTGTGTCCTGGCACTGGTTTTCATTTCTTATTACATGCCACTGAGGAAAAGCACAGGATCAGGACTCTGGAATATGGGCCTTATAACGGTGTGATCAGAGAACCTAAAAGGACAAAGAGCTGGGACTTGTCTGTCACCAGGACAGGTATGTGAATTGCTCTGTGCTCACTTTGCTTATAGGTATTTGTGTAATAAGTGTCTGTATGTATGGCAAGATTTGACCTGACACTTTGTGTATCAAAACCTCACAGAAAGGTTATGGGGGAATATTAGACTGAGAGGGTTTAAATGGACAAGTGTGATAAAATACCCCACAACAGCAAGTTTAATGTGAACTCAGCATTCTTTGGATTTAATCACAGGAGAGTATGGGTGATGTGGTGAATTGAATTTCAGAGTTCTAAGAAACTGAAAGTAAATGTAAGGAAGTAGTAACAGTAAACGGGTTACCCTTACAGGAAGTGCAATGCAAGAGGTAGTTATGCCCATCGCAGTGTCCACTCTGTGTTGCTCCAATCAAGAGCTGCCTGGCACATGGGCCTCCCCACTCCCTTTCTCCCAGTGGGAGAGACTGCATTCAAATGGAGCTTCCCATAGAAGCAGTGATTTCTTCCCTCAAGCAGGGCAAGTCCCTTATGTCCTCAAGGCCTACAGGTGCTAAGCAGCTGGCATTCCCACACAACTCCTGTTATAGACAAGCGTCCAGATCTACATTGCCTGATGCCAAGCAGTTTATTTCCAAACTGATAAAGTACTTACACCTGTGTGATAAAGATCAAGACAGGCTCAAACACACCTCTATCGGGTATTATGGGAGGTTGATATTTGTGCTTTCTCTTGCCTTGTGAATCCTAGCCATGTAAAATGTTGCTGCAAAATCAAAGCTACACCTCACCCCAGACCATGCTGTGAAATGGTGCCAGCATTCTGATATACTATAGGTGACAATGGGGAACGTTGTAGAGAGTGGGTACAAGACAATTATGTGAGCAGCATAAGATGAAAAGTGACTCAAAGGAGATTTTATAGTGGAAAGTAATTTGTTAGTTGCTTTATAAAGTAAAACAGACTGAAAATTTTTGAACATTAATGGGAGGTGATGAAGAGAGTATGAACACAGAAGATCCTAAGAGGTAGAGGAAAACCAACAGAGGAAAATCCCTACAAAAGACAGAAGACACTGTCCAGGACACAAGTGGGAAAACAGTCAGTAGTCATTAAACAGCTCTTCTACTACATCAAGAGGCGAGGGTGGCTACTGATGCTGGAGGTTTGTAAGATTTATTTATATTCAATTCTCATACATTCACAGACAATAGTTAGTGTTCTCTATTTGGGCAAGGTTAAGCCATATGATTCCCAAAAACCTAATTATTCTGGTCAAGGAACACGACCCTCTCTGTTTAACCTAGGCCTGACTTCCATATGTATCCTTGAACCCATCCCTCTGGCAAGGGGTATGAAAGCACATGTGCATTAGTCAGAGCATCACTAGCTGCTATAGCAAACACCGTTCACAACAAAATAAACATGTATTTCCAGATACCAAAGTGTCCAAGATGAGTCTTCTGTATTGTTGGGGCTCTCTCCTCTGAGGAATGAATTACGGACCCTAGTTCTTTTTATCTTATGGTTCCACTATCCTCAATAGATGGCTTGCAAGATTGCCTGGCACATGTGAGTCAAACTGATGCAGAGAAAGAAAAGTAAAAAACATAGCAAGAGACAAAGAAGGCCACTATGTAAGGATACAGGGGTTGATTTATCAAGAGGATATAACAGTTATAATTATATCTGTACCCAACATAAGAACACTTAAATATACTAAACAAATATAACAGATCTGAAGGGGGAAATCCATACAATTATAGAAGGGGACTTTAATATCTCATGTTCAACAATAAATATCATTCAGATCAAAAAAATAAATAAAGGAAGGAAGAAAGGAAGGAAGGAAGGAAGGAAGGAAGGAAGGAAGGAAGGAAGGAAGGAAGGAAGGAGGGAGAGAGAGAGAGAGAGAGAGAGAGAGAGAGAGAGAGAGAGAGAGAGAGAGAGAGAGAGAAGAAGAAGAAGAAAGAAAGAAAGAAAGAAAGAAAGAAAGAAAGAAAGAAAGAAAGAAAGAAAGAAAGAAAGAAAGAAAGAAAGAAAGAAAGAAAAAGAAAGAGAAATATTGGGCTTAAACTATGCCTTACATCCAATAGACCTAACAGACATGAACAGAGCATTTCATCCAACAACAGAGTATACATTCTTGTCAAGAGCATACAGAGTATTCTCCAGGATAAGTCATATGTTAGATCACAAAACAAGCCTCAGAAAAGGTAAGAAGAATGAAATTGCACCAAGAATCTTGAAAACCACAGTGGTATGAAATTAGAAATCAATAACAGGAGAAAAATTGGAAAACTAACAAGCATGTGGAAACTAAACATTCCCAAACAAGCAAAGGAGAAATCAAAAGAAAAGTTTAAAAATATATATCGTGCAAAAGAAAATGAAAACACAACAGGCTAAAACGTATGGTATGTTGCAAAAACAGTTCTAAAAGGGAGGTTAATAGTGATAAATACCTATATTAAGAAAAAGGAAAGATGTCAAATAAATCTAACCTTACACCTAGGAAAAGAGCTATGAAAAGAAGAATAAAGTAAGTCCAAGTTAGCAGAAAAAAGAAAACAACAAAAATTAGAGTAAAAATAAATGAAATAGAGATAAGAAAAACAACAGAAAAAATCAACCAAGCTAAAAACTGTTTTAGTTTTTGTTTTTAAAGATAAATAAAATTAAGAAAACTTTAGCTAGGCTAACAAAGAAAAAGAGAAAAAATACTCAAATAAATAAAATCAGAAATGAAAGAGGAGACATTACAACTGATACCATAGAAATGCAAAGGATTATAAGAGACTTCTAAAAACAATTATATGTTAACAAATTGGATAACCTAGAATAAATGGATGAATTCTGAGGAACATATGACATACCAAGATTGAATCATAAAGAAACAGAAAATTTGAACAGACCAATAGAAATAGAAAATTTGAACAGACCAATTATGTGTGTGAAGATTGAATAATTAATCAAAAACTCCCAACACAGAAAAGACCAGGGTCAAATGGTTTTACCAGTGAATTCTACCAAATATTAAAAAAAAGGAAAAAATAATGTCAATCATTCTCAAACTTTTTCAAAAAATAAAAGAGGAGGGAAAAATTCCAAACTCACTTTATGAGGCTAGTAATATCCTCAAACAAAAGCCAGATAAGGACTCTGTAAGAAAGGAAAACTACAGGTTTTTATCCCTGATGAATACAGATGCAAAAATTCCTAACAGGATAATAGCAAACTGAATTGAAAAATACATTAAATGGATCATGCATTCATAATCAAGTAGGATTTATCCCTGGGATGGAAGGATGTTTTCACATATGAAAATCAATAAATATGGTATATCATCTTAACAGAAAGAAGCTTAAAAATTATCTGATCATCTCAATAGAGGCAAAAAAATCATTTGACAAGAGTCACCATTTTTAATCATAAACACTTTAAACAAATTGGGTGTACAAGGAACATATCTCAACATAATAAAAATCATACACAACAAGCCCACACTCTTATCATACTCAATGGGGAAAGGGTGACAGCTTTCCTGCTAAGATCAGGAGCATGACAAGCGTACCCACGCTCGTAACTCCTATTCAACATAATATTGGAAGTCCTACCCAGAAAAATTAGGAAAAAAAAATCAAATCAGAAAAAGAAGTAATGTTATCTCTATTAACAGATTATATGATATTATATATAGCAAATCCTTAAAAATCCACCAAAAACTTTTAAAATTAAATAAACAAATTCAATAAAGTCGCAGCCTACAAAATGAACATGCAAAACTCCCTTACATTTCTATACACTAATAAAAACATTTTGAAAAATAAATAAATAAAATAATACCATTAAATAGCATCAAAAAATAAAATACTTAGGAAGAAATTTAAACAAAGAGGTGAAAATGTATAAACTGAAAACTAGGATATTAATGAAAACATTGAAGAAAACACGTAAATAGAAAGACATCCTGTGTTCAGGATAAACACAGACATGTCTGTGTCTTTCCATATAACTCAAAGGCATTTGTAGATTCAATACAATCTCTATTGAGATTTCAATGGCATATTTTTATGGAAGTAGAAAAATCAATCCTTAAAATTTATGTGGAAGTACAGAAGATCTTGAATAGCTAAAGCAATCCTGAGACAAAAGAACAGATGCGAGGCATCGCACTTCCCAATTTCAAGTTACGGTATATACCTGTAGTAATAAAGATAGTATGGTACTGGCATAAAAAGAGACACACAGACCAATGCAACAAAAATGAAGAACTCAGAAATAAATCCATGCGATAGAGTCAACAAATATTTGACAGGGGAGCCAGGAATATTCAATGGAGAAAAGACAGTCTCTTCAATAAATGGTGCTGGTAAATTGAATATTCACATGTAAGAGAATTAAAGTAGACCTCTGTTTTACACCACTTGCAAAAATCAACTAAAAATAAACAAAAGACTTAAACGTAAGGCTGAAAACAATAAAACTCCTAAAAGAAAACTTAGGAATAAAAGTTTTTGGCCATGGGTCTTGGCAGTAACTTTTTGAATATTTTCATACTTTAGAACAAGATACAGTTGCTAATCATGATTAACTGCAGTAAATTGCATTTATGGGATTTCTCTATCTTTTTTCCGTGGGGAAGACATGAACAATTTAAACGTCTAGCCTCCCTGAGAGGACACTTTGACTTTAAACTGAGTGTTACAGCCTAGGACATATTTGAAAATTAGAAACAAGAAACAGCTATCATCACCATCATCACATCATCATCATCATCCTAGAAGAAAATATTCATTTTATCCTTAAGCCTAAAAATCTTATGGAACCCCTACTACATGAAAATACAAGGCATTGACAAAGCACGTTTCAAAACATTTTAAAGAATGCTACCTAATTCATATAATTTTTTTCTACAATAACCCTGTGTTACACAGATTTTTACAAATTAAATCCTGGAGTAAAAGAGTCAGAGTAATATAAATGGCAGCAAAGTGGAACCTTTGAGCAATTGCAGACATAAGTTTTGATGATTGCAATGCGCATTTAAGCCTTGATGTCAAGAAGCAACCAACCCACTAAGGGAAGACTGACAAAACGTGGACAGTGATTTCTGGTGATTCAGAACTGGGAAGACACTAGAGAAACAGAGTACTACAGATAGTACTACAGATAAAGAAAATACTCGGGCAGCCTCTGGCTTACGGTTTAACATATAACATGAATAGGAATTTATAGTTCCCATGAGGCTGAACTTTTATTTATGCTAAACATTTATCCTAGCATGCATTTGTATTTTCTTCTGTCTTTATCAAAACTAGCTAAAAAATATAGCTTTACTAACTTGACTCCTAGAATTGTTGAAAAAAATTCATAATACATACTGTATCTTTGAACATCCAATTATATTTTTAACATAACTTTCACATAAATTCTAATATTTATAATATTTAATATGGTCTTGAAAAACACTGTTGTTGTTTTTTCTTTGTTTTTGTTTGCTTGTTCAGGTGGGAGGAAAATCTCGTCCTTGTTACTCCGTGTTACCCAGAAGCATAAGTCTTATCTGATCTTTTTAATGACTTCAAAAATACCATGTTGTTTTTCTGCATAAACCCTCTAATGACTTGCCATTGGTCTCAGAAGAAAGTTCCAACCACTAACTATGGCCCTCAAAGCCCTGCATGGATGACATATACCTCCCGTTTCAACCTCTTTCCACCTACCTTCTAGATCATTATATCTGCTCACTTTTGTCTCCTTTCTGTCTCTCGGAGACATCAAAGACTTTACAGTACTACAGTGTTTGAATTTGTTCCTTATGTCTGGAGAGTCCACCTCTAAATTCTTCATATGACCCACTAACTCTAATTTTTGAGACTTAACTCAAAGGCCATCACATTTTAAGTGGCACTTCAGAGTCATTATATCATATTACTCTATGTTTTTTTTTTAATGGTGGGTGTCAATATTTGAAGATAAATTTTATATTAGATTATTTTATTTTAGATTTATTAGCTTTTGGTAATTTTCTATTTCCTAAGGAACTTAAAGTTTAAGAGGGTAAGGATCTCTTCCTGTGCACAGCTGTAAGCACAGCACTTACAACTGTACGAAGCACCTGCACGAAGGTGAATGCATATTTATTAAATAAATAACATGGAACCAGCATTTTAAATTAGAACCCTGAAACTGATTGCTTCCATATTGCATTCTCACTCTAGTGAGAACATTTTAATTATTCTATAACTTTTACATTTGATTTGCAAATTGTCTGCCACTCTGAAAGACTGCAGATTATAGGCTCTTCTGATAAGATAGGTAATTTTTTCTTTTATCAGTTTCTTAATATGTATTTCTTACTATCTTATACTTATTGTCTTATATACTACGAATTCAGAGGGAAAAAAACACAGGTGTTGGGGCCTATGTGTGTATTCTTTACATAAGTTACTGAACATTTTGTCACTTCAGTTCATAATTTTGCTTTCCACGGTTTCACACCTTCCTACCTGCGTTCAGCCACAATCCAAAAATATTAAATGGAAAATTCCAGAGCTAAACAATCCAAATATCAAGGATCCCCAACTGTCAATATTATCTGCTCCTGACATCTAACTCTGGACATCCTCATGCTCCGTGACTCAGGATCACCTGAAGCAGATAATCCTCTTTCTGACGTATCTTTAGGAAGGTCGGTAATAGCTTAATGCTGGGTCACAATTCCATACATCATTCACCTCTCATCTCATCACGTAGGCATTTTATCATCTCACATCGCCACCACAAAGGTGAGTCTAGTACAATAAGGTATTTTGAGAGAGAGAAACCACACTTACATACTTATTACAATATACTGTTGTGTGTTCTATTTTATTATTAGTTATAGTTGTTAATCTCTTACTGTGCCTAATTTATAAACTGAGCTTTAGCATAGGTATGTAAATATAGGCAATCAAAAAATAGTGTATATAGCACTCAGTACTACCTGAGGTTTTGGGCATCTACAGGGGGTCTTAAAACATATCCCCTATGGATAAGGGGGGACTACACTAGTGTTTTTTAGACACACAAAAATAAATTGCGTCTTAAAGGGAAGCTATAGATATTAGATTGGAGCAAAAGTTAATTGCGGTTTTTGTAATTATTTTTAACCTTTTAAACCACAATTACTTTTGCACTAACCTAATAATATACTTTAAAATAAAAAGTAAGCATTTAATAATTGAAATGACCACAATCTCATTTATTATACTTTTACATTTTTTATTTATAGCTTTTCTTTTTATCAATATATCAATATTTATTATGATTTAGAATGTAAGACTGTCCTGCCTATAGATAAGATAAATGTTCCCTGTATCACTCAACCACTCACTAGGAATTAATCTTAAAAATCATACATGTATACACACACACACACACACACACACACACATATGTATTCTGTTTTGGAAGTAAATATCACTTTTACAACTTTTTATTACTTGTCGCTTTCTAGATGAATAAAAGCTTTACCAATTGAAACAGATGCAGCATTTGGAGTGCTCAGGAGAGAGGGTGTTTAGCATATTGCTAGGAGACCACACTTACATCCTCCATAATAACAGCAGTAATTGCGTGCTTCCTGGTGCAGGGCGTTAGAAATACTGTCAGTTATGTCTCAGCATGCCACAGAATTAACTCATACAATCTTCATCATCTATTTCAAGCAGCTCATCTGCCAGGCTGACCTATACTGTAATCAAACTAAATTGTATACTTTTGCTACATTTGCATTTTATTTCCAATTTTCATACACACACTTCTCATTTATTCTCTGAAATAGCCTTGCTATAAGTGAGGCTCTGTAAATATATTTTTCTCCTCTCAATTTTCACTTCAATATACTAAAAAAACCCATAAAATTTCTGAAAGTTAAAAGTCTCAATGTATTTAATATGTTTCTTTTTATAGATTTCAGAGAAATATATCTTCATAACCTACCCTTCCTAGAGTAAAGACAGAGTCATGTAAACTATTCCCTTAACATTTACACTGTTTGAAGGCACGAGTACTTTTCACCAATCAAGGTCAAGCCGTCAAATTATTTTTAACAACACATTTCAGCATTAGAGATTGTGCACTTTAGGAGTTCGAGTTGCTAAATGTTCTTTTAATTCATGAATAAGGCTGCTGTCTTGGAGGAATAGCATTTCCATTTTATTTTATAAAATTATTCTAACCCTCTTTACCTTATTGCCATTATTTGTAAAATGAATGTAGTACCATCTACCTCTAAGGGCTGTTAAAAGTGATAATTTGATAAATGTTTGTGAAGCACTTAGCAGAGCGTCTAGCAACATGTAAGTGGTGAATAAATGGCCATTATAACAATTACTTATTTTTCTGCTGGGGATCACCCTATATATTTTCTCTTTCCAACTCTTAGCAGCCAATGGATTTAAAATAAAATCCTGTCTTTTGAAAGTTGGTGTGTGAGAGTGTGTATGTGTGAAAATTATATGTATATGTGGAATTTTGTAATAAAAGTTTACGGCTTATTCATAGCCATATATTTCCTTTTAACTGACATGGTGTTGAGTTTTTTAAGGATATCCTTTGAAATTTATAAGGAGGTTTTAGAACAGTTCTGGCTTTCATGCTTGAAATAAGCCTCCTTACTGTGGCTGACTTTCATCACTCTAAACTACATAATAGGCTCTCTTACTAGGGAAGTTAATATAATTGCAGAAATGTTTCTTTTGAATAATCCTTGAGATCAGGTCCTCTGAGGTGAAATACTCTAAGTAAATAATATAGCTGTATTTTAGCTGGTGCTTTTCGGACCCTATACATGTTACTACAGAGGCTGTTTGTTGCTTCAACGTCTGGACTCCTTTCTTACATCAGAGTATCTGGATTATAGCCGATCCTGAAAAAATAACTGTAAATCCCAGCCTTCTTTCAGAAAGTGTGGACTGCTTACTGAGTTCTGGCCATTGAGATGTAAATGAATCAGCTTTTGCTATGCATCAGCTTTTAGAAAGTTTCATAAAAGATCTTTTCCCCCCTCCCATCTTCTTCCTACCTACTGCCTAGAAAGAAGGACTGACGAATGGAGCTTCTCCTACCACCTTGGACTTTGAGCCATTATGTTTTGAAGATCAAAACATGGAGAAAATAAACAAAAAAACAAAGAATACTAAAATTATGGATATTGTAGAACCACCATATAACCTTGGTCTACTTGCATCTTGACTTCTTTGTTATCACTCAAAAATGAGTTTTGTTCTTGTTTAAGCACCTCTAAACTGAATTTTCCATAGCATGGAAACAAACCTGACACCTTCTATTACAACATATTTTTATTTTTCTGTAACTTGTTTTCCCTACAGAATTCCATGAACTTTTGCATTTCGATTGAATAGCATTCATTTTATTATTGCATGAGCAAGTTCTAAAACTTGTTTCTATTATAAATTTTAAATTTCAACTTAAAATTTTAAATTATTTTAAAATTTTAAATTATTTTAAAATTTTATAAGTTTTAAAATAAATAATATTTAACTCGGTGTTGAAAAGTTGAAGGCATCTTTTTACTACAATATATTTTATTAATAGCAGTAGTATGACTAAAATTCAAAATACTGACTATACCAAGTACAAGTACTGGTGGAGATGTAAAGTAATAAAACTCTCATACACTGTTGGTGGGAATAAAAAATGGTATATCCATTCCACAAAACAACTTGCTAGTTGCTTCAAAAGTTAACATACCCATATCATAATTTAGCTCTTCATTTCTTTAGTCTTTATCCCAAAGAAATCAAAGCATGGATTCAGTAGAATGGCTGTGCACCAATGTTCATAGTGACTTTATTTGTAAAATGAATTTTACAATTTTGTAGTAATAGAAAACTACAAACAATCCAAATATCCATCATCAAATGAGCAGATAAACAAATTGTGGCATACCCATGAAATGGAATACTATTCAGCAACATAAAAAAAATGAACTGTTGATAGGACTAACATTGATGGATCTCAAAGTAATCATGATAAATGAAAGAAGAAAAAGATAACACACATACAAAATGATTTAATTTATATGTAATTCTAGAAAATGCAAAGTCATTTATAGTGACAATACACGTCAGTCGTTCTCTGGGGACAGGCAGGTAGTAGTGGAGGACGGGATTTTAAAGGGTTATCAGTCAATTTTGGGGATTGATGAATATGTTCATTATCTTGATTTTAGTGATTTTTTTTTACAATTTCATAGGTATATTCATGTCGAGTTGTACACTTTAAATACGCACTGCATGCCAGTCACATCTTGAGTATACAGCTAAAGTAACTTATTAGTGCGTGCCTTCCACTCCAGTGCCATTAGTGACCATATGATGACATATATTCAATAAAAGTAAATACAATATTTTTGAAATATGCCCAATGTTTTACCTCTATCTAAAATTGTTCCTCTTTTGCATTTTTTTAAGGTTCTGAAAGAGTTTGCATTATTCTTTTAACTTAGGACGATTATCCTCTTGTGACAGTGAAGAATTAATTACCTGATATTTCCCCAATCCTTTTATATTTTATAAGTAGAAGGAAAGGCAACAATATAAACTCTGTGAATCTGTCAGTATGTTTAATACTCTAATCAGTGTTTTCACTAGTATTAAGAAAAATAAAAATTTGAGAATCCAGCAGCACACAAAACATGTGTGAGACCCAAGCTCTAATGTTTATGTAAAGCTGTCACATGGACAGATCTTGGTCACTTTAAGACTTATATTGTGGAAGGATCTGCAGGTGCTCTGCTAGGTAACAATTTTCATATTCTGCATGATAGTTATGAGCTAAGAGAAAGCCAACTGCTAGCAAGATAGTTTATATTGATTATTTCATGAAATCCTTATGGTAATACTAGAGAGATAGGAATTCTTTTTTCTAATTTACCAATAAGAAAAGCTAATTAACTTTCCAGGTTTGAAATGACTGTCTCACATCATACAGCCTTTAAGAAAAAAAAAAAAAATATATCTCTGGCAGAAACAAGACATGGAAGTTGGGAAGGGAGCTCTTAGTAGAATCTTATTTCCTGCAGTTACTCACAACATGGGTCAAATTTATAGAAAATAACAAAACTATAGACTAACAGTGTAACCTACAAAAGCTAACTGTACCTCTTTGGAAATTTATTTCATCATTGAAAATTGAAAGAATAAGCTAAATGATCCCAAATTTTCTTTTAGATCTAGAATTTCATGATTCTGTGAGAGATGAGCAAAGTAAACATTGGGCATGGTTGTGAAATAAATAAAATGCAGAGATGGTTCATCTAGGGAAAATGTGTTACTTTGTCAAAGCAAAAACTTAAGCCTCCTGAGTGAATGACATGATAAACGTTTGATCACTGCTCTACAATTAGGACGCCATTAGAAGGCATTAGCATCTTTTGGAGCTTGACTTCCATGAGTTCAATGACTGTGAGTAGCAATTTCCACCCAATCATATTGCATGTTATTAAGTTTTTCATTAAAGGATATAATTTTTCACACAAAAATGGGTTTATTTCACAGTGACTTTTAAATGTGCATTATAATGTATGATTTATTTGTAACTAGAGGTCATCTGTTATACTCAGTTTATTAATGTATTAGCCTTTCCTGGATGGAAACTGGCTCCAAATTAGCAGTCTACGACACTAAAATCCTCTTCACCATAATATGATCTACTATTAATATATTTAACAAAAATTGAAAATAGTTGTTGGGCAAAATGACATTAATATTCCTACTATCAACTTCACAGACCATTACTTTTGGAGAATTCATATTTACTTTATCAAACAGAAAATAAATAATTTTGCTTTTATAATCTAAATACACAGTCAGAATTAATACTACTAGCAAATATTATGGCTAAAATTATAATCAGTTAATTAAAACAGCTGATATTGAATTTGATTATGTACATTTATTGAATTTCAAGTTTATCATTAAAGTTTCACTAAAACATTTAAATTTATGATAAAATTTGAAGGGTTTTTTTTTTTTAAATAACAATTGTTAAAGACTCCTTTAATGCTTTCCAAGGCAGCAGGGTTTAGTTATGCAGAGGGAGATTGAAATTTGAAATTCTAATCTCAGTTTTTAATTCACTTACTGAGTGATCTTGGGCAAGGAACTTAACCTCACTGATCATTCATCTGTAAAATTGGATTGGTAGAAATATAGCTATAAAGAACTGTAAATAAGTATAAATAGCTATTTGAGAATGAATTCCAACCTTTATTCCTTAAAAATCAAAGTAATGGAATTTCTATTGTTTAGCATGAAAAATCAACATTAAAGCAAAAACTTAACAGAAATATTATGAGTCATGGACCCATTATATGCCTTTGAAACTCATTATTCTGACACAAAGCTGATTAGTTAAATAAAAACTTCATTGATTAAAATCATATTATAGGAGAACAATCTAAGATGGTGGATTAGATAAACATTGTGCTTGTCTTATCCAATAAACACATCAAAATTACAACTAAATTGTAGAAAAATCAACCTGGAGAAACATCTGAAGGTTAGATGAACAGAAGTTTTATAACTAAGGATAATAGGAAGAAGTCACGTTGAGACTAGTATAGGAGCAGAGATGTAAAAAGGGTTGGCCCCAAACCTCTGTGTAGTGGATGAAAATTGGGAGGAATATCTCGGGCACAGAGGTTCCTCCCTCCCTGGAGGAGTGAGGAACTCCATTCCCAGATGAGGCTCCCCAGCCTGGAGTACTGGTACCTGGAAGACGAGACTCCAAAACATGTGGCTATGAAAAATAATGGGGATTCTGACCACCCAGGTAGGACAGAAGGCTTTGAGAAACTCAGATGTCCTCTTAAAGGACCCACACAGACTCACTTGGAGGTACTCCCCCTGGGCTCCAACAGAAGGAGAGTGATTCAGGGGGCCATGAAGACATGTGGGGGGCTGACTGAAGTATGTGGCTTCAGGTAAGAGTGGGAAGATAGTCACAATTTTCCCTGTGTGGGTTTGTCATCCTCTGCAGTAGGCAGATGGTTGGCATCTTTCCAGCGTGGAGCCCTCCCCCATGCGCATGGCCAAATCTGAATCTGAATTGGTCTGGTAAGCTCCACTTGCTCCACCTTAGTGACTCACTGAGACCCCACCACACACAACTCCATATCCAATGAGGTTTTATCCATGGCTGAACCTTATGGGAGCCAGCAAATGACAGCAGGCCTCAGGGTATCCTGGCTTCTTTCAGAGCTACCTCAGACTCAGTACGGATGGTAGCATCTTCAGTTCACAGCGTGGCGTCTCCTATGTGCCTCCAGGTCTAGTATGGGCAGCAATAAACTGTGGATAACTTTGTAGTTCCTACCAGGTAGTTCCTGGCAGGTCACAGGCAGTGGCTGACCTGGGTCTACACCAGAGCCCCTCCCAAGAGACCCCAACCAACATACTAGAAGGTTGGCTTCAACTACAGAAGAGCACCACCAAATTAGCCCAGCAAGTGGCACACCCAAAGTGTGGTCTCAACAGGCACCAAAGCGTATTGGGATGAATCCTGCTCCATGTGGTAAGCACCCCATCCACCTGCCACCCATAAGCTGTGCATGTGGCTAAACCCATAGCCAGTAAGCCTGAGGGTCAACACTACCCAATGATGTGCCAATAGCAATCAAAGCTCAAACATAATAGGATGGCAAACACAGCCCACACAAGGGACACTCTTGGAACACCTGGCACAGGTGACCAGGGAGACTGTGCCACTGGGCTTCACAGGTTACCTACTACATAAGGCCACCTGGCAACACTGGGAGACCTAGCAGACATACCTAATACATAGAAACAAACACAGAGAGGCAGTCAAAATGAGAAAACAAAGAAATAAATCCCAAATGAAAGAACAAGAGAAAACTCCAGAAAAAGAACTAAACAAAATGGAGGCAAGCAACCTACCAAAAGCTGAGTTCAAACCAATGGTTATAAGGATGCTCAAGGAACTTAGTGAGAACTTCAGCAAAGAGACGGTAAGTATAAAAAAAGACACAGAGACCATAAAAAAGAACCAGTCAGAAATGAAGAATACAATAACGTAAATGAAAGATGCACTAAGAGGAATCACCAGCAGACTAGATGAAACAGAGGATAGAATCAATGATTTGGAAGACAAGGTAGCAGAAAACACCAAATTGGAAGAGCAAAATGAAAAATCAATTTAAAAAAAAAAAAGAGGATAATTTAAGAGACCTTTGGGACAATGTCGAGCTTAACAACATTTGTGTCGTAGGAGTACCAGAGGAGAAGAGAGAAAGCAAGAAATTGAGAACCTATTTGAAGAAATCATTTTTTCCTAACCTGGCAAAGGAAATAGACATAGAAGTCCAGGAAGCACAGAATCGCAAACAAGATCAACCCAAACAGGCCCACACCAAGGCACATTATAATTAAAATGGCAAAAGTTAAATGCAACTAATAACTTATAAGGGAGCTCCCATGAGATTGTCAGCTGATTTATCAACAGAAACTTTGCAGGCCAGAGGGGATTGACAGGAGATATTCAAAGTGATGAAAAGCAAGGACCTACAACCAAGTCTAATCTACCCAGCAAGGATGTCATTTAAAATCAAAGGACAAACAAAGAACTTCCAGACAAGAAAAAGCTAAAGGAGTTCATCACCATCAAACCAGTATTACAAGGAATATTAGAGGGACTTCTTTAAGATGAAAAAAAAAAAAAGGAGGAAGATAAAAATATATGTAATAAAATGGCAATAACTACATATCTATCAACAGTTACTTTCAATGTAAACGGATTAAATGCTCCAATCTAAAACATAGGGTGGCTGAATGGATAAGAAAACAAGACCCTTACATATGCTGCCTATAATACACTCACTTTAGATTGAAAGACAAGCATACAAAAAAAAATTTAAAATAAAAATAAATAAATAAATAAAATAATAATAATTAAAAAAAGGTGAGGTAGCAATACTTACACCAGACAAAAGAGACTTTAAAACAAAACCTATAACAAGAGACAAAGAAGCACCCAGTAATCCCACTTCAGGGTATTTATATGAAGAAATTCAAAATGTTACTTCAAGGGGACATGTGCACCCATATGTTCATTGCAGTATTGTTTACAATGGCCATGATGTGGAGGCAGCCTGGGTATCTATTGATAGAATAATGGATAAAGATGAGACGGTACGTATATACAATGAAATATTGCTTGGAATATTGCTTGGCCATGGAAAAGAATGGATTCTTGCTATTTGTGGCGGCATGGATGGACCTTGAGGGAATTGTGCTGAGTGGAATACATCAGACAGAGAAAGACAGATGAAATGTGATTTCACTTATATGTGGAATCTAAAGAACAAAGTAAACAAACAAACAATAAAAAAGAAAAACACACTCATAGATACAGAGAAAATTTTGATGGTTGCCAGAAGGGAGGGGGTTAGGGGTCTGGGTGAAAAAAAGAGAAAGGGAATAAGAGGTACAAATTGGTTGTTACAAAGTACGAGTTCTGATAATTAGGTTCCCAAACTTGTCGCAGCATACTTTCATTGGCAGCATTGTACACACAGCTCGGTAAGGTTTCATAACGGTGGTATATCAGTGTCTCACAGCTGTGTTCCTGTCAACATGTGTTGGTGTCTTGCTGAGTGGCGTTCATTACTGTTGTTGACTGTTTTTGTGTACCATCGCCAGAATGTCTGAACTTGAATTAGAGCAATGAACAAACATTCAATTTCTTGTTAAACTTGGCAAGAGTGGAAATGAAATCAGGAACATGTCAGTCCAAGTTTATGGAGAGAATGCCATGAAAAAAATGGCAGTGTACAAATGGATTAAATGTTTTTCTGAGGGGAGAGAATGGATCACTGATGAAGAGAGGTCAGGGTGGCCAGTAACGAACAGAACTGATGAAAACATTGCTAAAATTCATGGAATTGTGTGTCAAAATCATCGACTGACTGTAAAAAGCATAGCAGACTAAGTAAGCATTGATAAAGAAACAGTTAGGAAAATCTGAGCTGAACATCTTGGCATGAGAAACGTGTGTGAATGCATGGTCCCGAAGGAGCTCTTGCATCATGACAATGCACCAGCTCACACGGCACTGTTGGTGAGGGAGTTTTTAGTCAGTAAACAAATGACTGTATTGGAACACTCTCCCTGCTCACCTGATCTGGCCCCCAGTGACTTCTTCCTTTA
Source organism: Rhinolophus ferrumequinum (assembly GCF_004115265.2). NCBI lineage: Eukaryota > Metazoa > Chordata > Mammalia > Chiroptera > Rhinolophidae > Rhinolophus > Rhinolophus ferrumequinum. The sequence continues at coordinate 4,454,987 of NC_046285.1, read as the reverse complement.
CCCAAAGATAAAGGAAATATTGAAAGGAAGACATTTTGATGATATTCAGGACATCAAGATAATATAATGACAGCTCTATTGCCATTCCAGAAAAATTGCTCAAAAATTGCTTTGAAGGGTGGACTAAGAGCTGGCATGGAGGCATACCATGTTTCCTCAAAAATAAGACCTAGTCTGACAATCAGATCTGATACGTCTTTTGGAGCAAAAATTAATATAAGACCCAGTCTTATTTTACTATAATATAAAACCAGGTCTTTAATATAATAATATAATACAATATGACATAATATAATATAATATAATGTGATACCGAGTCTTATATTAATTTTAGCTCCAAAAGATGCATTAGAGCTGACTATCCAATTAGGTCTTATTTTCAGAGAAACAGGGTAGCTACCCAAGGGAAGTACTACAAAGGTGACTGTAGTGATATTCAGTAATGAGGTATGTGGCACTTTTTCTAGGATGTTCATGAACTTAATTGTCAAACCTTATAATTATTGCAATATAGTATAGCATAAGGAACATAGTCAGTAATATTGTAATAACTGTATGGTGTCACAGGGGTACTAGATTTGTTGGTGTGATAAATGGCAGGGGGTAGGGTGAAACAGGTGAAGGGATTAAGAAGTACAAATTGGTAGTTACAACGTAGTCATGGGGATGTAAAGTAAAGCATAAAGAATGTAGTCAATAATATGCTAATAACTCTGTATAGAGCCAGGTGTGTACTAAACTAGTCTGGGGGTTCACTTCTTAAATTATATAAATGTCTAACCACTATGCTGTACACCTGAAATTAGCACAAAATAATATTGAATGTCAACTGTAATTGAAAAATTAAAATAGGGGATGAAGGTGAAAGGAAATAGGAATTCCAAATTTCCACATATAAAACAAATAAGTCATGGGGATGTAATGTAAAGTATAGGGAATATAGTCAATAATACTGTGATAGCCTGGTACTGTCAGATGGTTGCTGGACTTATCATGGTGATCACTTCGTTAGGTATATAAAAGCTGAACAACTATGGTGTACATCAGAAATGGATACAATGTTGTATGCTAGCTATATTTTTAAAATAAAACTCTTAAAAAACAAACAAACAAAAAAACAGATTGTAAACATCAAGTTGAGTTCAACACTGAGACATAATGTGAATCCCCAAACCAAAAGAACACTGCTGTCCCTCATTTGTATCTGAGCTTATGCTGATTTTTCTCAGCCTCTTACCCTTAGCTGGGCAGAGTAATTAAGTGTATATAATACATGGTATCATTAGCAATGTATGAATTTTAATCCCTTTGCCCCCATAAAATAAGAAAATAAGGAAAAAATATGTTACCTTAAGGCCATCCTTTAGTGAGAGCTCCAGTGCAGGCACATCGGGAGTGGGGAGAAAAGAGAAGTGTGATTCAAAGGTTTTTAAATAAAATAGTATCAGCAGTGTCTGCTCATCTAAACCTTCCTCTCATCATCTCGGGGGTTTGTGTTGGTTGTGAGGAATCCTGAATCAGCGAGTTTCAAAAATATGAAAGTATTTCCCCCGAAGAGAAAATGACTATGTTTTCTTAGTTTTTAATTTATGATTTCAAGTTTTAAGTTATTTATGACTATCAGAATGTGGCATTCAAATGTACTCATAAAACATAAGAAAACCACAGGATTTCACCAGGAGAGGGCTACAACAATAACAGGAGTCCATCAGTGCCTCTTCCTATGCTCTTTTCCGAAAATTTTCAGTCAGATAATTGACATGTATCAGAAAACAATACGTATTTCTTTTCCCATAACTAAGCATGCCAGGATTCATACTGGTGACAAATCCAGGATTTTTCTCAGTTTGCAAGTAGCAAAATGCCTAATTCTCCATATTTTTTACCATTTTTTTTTTTTTTTTTTTTTTTACCATACTTACCTTGATCTACCTCTCTTGGGAGGGATAGAATTTAGCCACCATACTGTTGGTTACAAGTTATGAAGTGAAAGAAATGTCCCGTCAGGACTGGAGTCTATGACTGAGACACATAGACAGAATGTCTCTGTTTTCATCCTCAGAGAGGGACACTGAGGTCAGGCCAGTGGTTACGCATTCATTTATCACACTGATGCAGGCTATCACACTATGCAAACAGGAGAAGTGTGCTATCACAAAGAGTGTTCACATCCTATTTAGTAGGCTTGCCTTGAGTTCTAGACACGTAAGATACTATAAAATCATTAGCCAAATTAAGTATGTCATTTGAGATTAGATATAGTAGATATTATTTCCTATTTTTATTGTGTTTGAGGTTATAAAATTATGTTCATACCACTCATATATTTGTATTCTTCATATTTTGCTTTAAATTTATTGAATATCTATGAATTTTTCTCCCATAGATTTTTCTTACTTCGTATTTAGAAAAGCATGCTCCTTTATTAATCAAAACGGTAGCTAAAAATACCATGCACATATAGCTTACTAACATGGGAATCTTATTAAATTTAAAAAATTATCCTCCCCTGAAATTACAATAACTGTATTTACATACTTTAGTTTTAAAATCACCGTAAAATCTGAAATATCCTAAGTTCTCTGACATACTTATGTATTTATTAAGGAAAAAAATCAGCATAAACTTGATTTCAACAAAACAATTATTTTATTGATATTAATTACACACCTGTGTATTTTCTTTCAAAAATAACTTAAAATTTAATGTCTTTGTGGGTAGGAGGTTAATGATAAAATTAGCCTATAAATTATTTAAAACAAACCGTGGATCCAATAAATGTTAATCTCTGTTTATTAGATAAAATAGAGAGACATGGGCTTCAGGGTTCCATACAAGTGACTTCCATTCTGAACCTCTCCCTGACTTATCAGTAAAGTCGGATATAATGCTTAAACTTTATATATTTAGGGTTTCTGTGAAAATTAGGGTTAAAAATATAAATCATCTAGCTCTGATCTGGTCACATAGAAGGCACTGAATAGATGTTAACCAACATTCTTACAATTAATAAATAATTAGGTGCTTATTTAATGAGTTTTGCTTAAGTTCTCCAGTGGGCTGCTAAGGTAGAAGCAGCCGTGTGTCATGCAGGTGTGCACTCTTTAGGACCCCCCAAGGGAGGAGGATGTGTAGGCACAGGTATGTGTAAATTAACCAGGAGCTTTTGAAGGAACCTGGGACAAAGGCCAATTCCCAAGAGCACCCTGGGTTTTATTACTTTCCCACCTTATGGAGAAAGATTTTAGTGAAAGAGAATGAAGCCACCCTGCAAAGAAAGATGGGTGTGTGTGTGTGTGTGTGTGCGTGTGTGTGTGTGTGTGTGTGAAAGAGAGAGAGAGAGAGATTGAAAGAGCACATAGATTATCCTGAGTATTTGAGTCACTTTCAGATTTATACCTGCACTTCTTGAAGTTTAATAATTTTTAATCGCTTACAATTTGTGAGACAACAAAAATCTTCAATTTTTTAAATTAGTTTCAGGCATACAAAACAATGTAATAGTTAGACATTTATCGTTTACACCCCTTACAAAGTGATAACCCCTCCCGCCATCTACTACTCCTCTGACATCGCACACAGCCCTTACATTTTCACTGTCTCTATTCCTAATGCTGTACACTCCACTTCAAATTATAGTTGACATTCATTATTATTCAGCTTCAGCTTCAGGGGTACACAGTGCAGTGATCAGGCATCTATGTCATCCCTGAAGTGGTCTCCCTAATGAGACAAGTGTTTTTCGGATATCCTACAAAATCTTTACAACATTATTGATTATATTCCCCAGACTGACTTTGTATCCCCGTGGCAATCTTGTGGTTACTGATTGTGCTTTCCAATCCCCTCACCTTCTCCCTCATCCCCACCCCCCTCCCATCTAGCAACCCTCAGTTATTCCTCTATATCTCTGAGACTAAAAAAACTTCAATTTTTAACCTAAGCAAGGAAGGTGGATTTCTGCCACTTACAAAGAAAAAAAACAAAAACAACAAAAAAAAATTTATTATGTCTCTGACATATGAACTTGGAGAAAAACCTACATTGAAATACTAACTCAGTTTTTAGCAGGTGTCTGAGGCAGGGAAAGTCACAACCTCTTAAATCTCATTCTCTGCATCTATAAACTAGGAATAATTATATCTGTCTCACAACATTGTGCTTTGTCAAAATTATTCACTTTTATTGTCACGATTTCTACTGATAGTAACTTTTAATCACTCTTTTTCTGAGTTACTTACGTGAGTATAGCCAGGGAACTTATTGTTCTATGTGGGGGAAAAGACTGCAAATACTGAATTAACAAAGTAAGGATTAATTAATTCAAGGTTATGACTCAGGACTTCCTGGGTTTTAATTTTGGGTTCATTATGTTATTGTGAAATCAGAAGTAATTCAATCTTTCTCTTTTTTCCATAGATAACTAATGCTCAATTTGATGTCTTCATTGATATTATATGAAGTCTCATAAATGCTTAAAAGTGTTTGTTCATATTTATTATTTCTCTTGATTAAAAGTAAAGTACTAAGTTTGAGGGTATTAAATTTACTTGCAATTATTTCCCCTAACAACAATATAAAATATTTCCTTCTGATTTATCAGAGATTTTTTTCTCCTTTCATATGCTTAACTTTTCTTACGGGTATGAATAAATGTCAAAATGTGTCAGTAATTCAAAATGAAATTAGATTATTTTAAAAGACAGTATGGCCTTTTCATGCAAATACACAAAGTAAACTCTGGATTCATTTAGGTATTCCTATGGTCTTTCAAAATAAATATGGACTATTTTTAGTCCAGCTTTATTAATGTAATCCATGTAGTTGGTTGCTACCAGCTAATGAATGAAGCTATTTTATTTAGGGTATCATAAAAGAAACATAGATTGGAGAACTTGCATTTTCCAGTTCAACTACTAATTTTACAAAAAAGGAAAAAGGAAAGTTCAGCATTTCTTTGAGAACAAATATCACTTTGCAATATCTGCACAAGATATATATAGTCATCCATAGTGCCAGAAATAAAATGCAAGGTGACATATGCACTATAAAACCTCACTGTCATCTGCTTACTTAGGGAGTAAGATTTTATGATGATGGGGCTATTTTGGACACAGAGCTTGGTACAGGGAAAAGATAACGGATCATGATACCAAGCCCTGATATTAATATTGCATTTAGCAACTTCTAAAATTATAGGAGCTATCATTTCACTTATCTGGACATGAGTTTCCCAATCTTTAAGTCAAGGAATGTTCAATAAGTTATTTTTAGTATCACTTTGAGTAATACATGTTTAGAATCTTAATTTTAAATATCTTGATTACATTATACAAGGTTTACATGTTTCCAAATATTAAATAAAACAAAATATAGTTAGTTCTTAACTTTGCAGAGCATTGTACTGTCTTTTAATTAATGTTATTAATGGATAAAAATATAAACAATTAGTTGAAAAATTACAAATAACTCACATATGTGAAAAATAGCTCAACATCCCTAATTTTCACAAACAAACATGCACATGCGCACTTGAGTTTTTAAATTATGAGGTCTGACAATTAGGTTCACGAAGTTAGATTGCAACAATATTGCTAACCTTTTTTTGATATCAGAAAGATTATTCATTATGAACTTGCACCAACTGGACAAACAATTAACCAAGTTTACTATTTGGACGGGCTGAAAAGACTGTGTGAAAAAGTTAGATGACCTGAACTTTTTGCCAACAATTCATGACTTTTGCATCACGACACAGCAGCTCGCACATCACTGAGGGAGTTTTTAGCCAGTAAACAAATGACTGTATTGGAACACTCTCCCTGCTCACCTGATCTGGCTCCCAAAGACTTCTTTCTTTATCCAAAGATAAAGGAAACATTGAAAGGAAGACATTTTGATAACCTTCAGGACATCAAGGATAATACTACGATAGCTCTGATGACCATTCCAGAAAAAGAGTTCCAAAATTGCTTTGAGGGGTGAGCTAGGCTCTGGCATTGGTGCATAGCTTCCCAGGGGGAGTACTTCGAAGGTGGCCATAGTGGTATTCAGCAATGAGGTATGTAGCACTTTTTCTAGGATGAGTTCACATATGTAATTATCTGACCTTGTACATCAAATAGAATGAATGTTAACTTTGTTATGGATATAGAGAAAATTTCTATCAAGTATTGACTGGTGGCATCTCAATTAATGTAGCATTGCTTAAGGAATGTTTTACTCTTTACTGTTTATTTCCTAGCATTGCAATCTTAATAATTTATCTTAAGGAAAATTCTAATTTGTTACAAGGACTTATGGACAAGATATTCATCATTGAATCATTGTGATATAAAACAAAAATTTACAAAGTTGTAAAGTGAAAGAATTAATTTTCTCCCCTAGACATCCAATTTCTCTCTTTAAGAGGCTTCCACTTATTTACTTTTTGCTTATCCCTTTGGACATTATTATCTTCCTACTTATAGTATATTTTCTGTTTTTACAACAAGGATCATATCGTATATACTGTACTGAAATTTTACATATAACATTATAGTCAAGTTTACTTGAGTAGTTCTAATAACTTTTTAAAAGCTCACCATTGATTGAATAACTCTCACTTGTTCCCAGTGGTAACCAGTTCCAGTTTTATGAGGCTATAAGGAATGCTGCAATTACTTATTTGAGGTTATAAGTATATGAAACTTTTTTCAAATACTTGTTATATGTTATACTTCATAGTGCACATGAAAAATCAATTGAAAAATTTGAATTTTTAGCCATTTGAAATGTTTTTCTCATTTATATTTCTGAACTCACCTTGAAAATAACATCATTATTACTTACTAAATAGAATGATATTGTGGCTAAAGGAATATAACTTACTTTTAATGAAGTTACCTTAAAGACTGAGGTATGAGAAAAGTACCTAGCATTTTGTTGTAAATAATGTAACACGAATAAATAGAATAAAGCTAGGAATAAACGTACACATTGTAAAAAATATTGTACCAAAATTCCACTGATTTATTTAAAAAAGATTAATTTTAAGTCAAAGGAAATAATAATATAAAAATATAAAATTTAAAAATACACTCTCTTTAAAGGTCTTCTCCATTTTGGAGCCATAGAAATAAAGATAAAATTGGAATTAAGACGTGTTTGAAATAAGCATTTGATGCAAGTTAGTAGCATTTAAGAACATCATATATTTCTTTAATTTTCTTGAAGAGTGAGAGTTTTTACAAACAAAAATTGAAAAACTAGATTTTCTTATTTTCTCTTTGTATTAAATGGTTTTCACTCAAAAATCATTAAAAAGTTAACAAGATTTTGACAAACAAGAAGGTATTTCTCTACTTTATCAAAATGCTATTGTCAGGTTCAGGGAAATTTTGGGTTCAGAAAAAGCTTTGATTTCATGTCAAAATAGCTCCTTAATGTCCCCACAAACAACTTTGCTCGTATTTCTACCCGTTAAGAAAACAATAATTTGTCTGATTATATAGATCTTGGTAAGCTTGCCTTTATCCACTCAGTAGCTGAGAAAGTGGGCTCTGAAGCATGAATCAGATTCAGCTGTTGCTCATGGGCACAGGACTAGCTCTTCAAGCTTTCCTTGTTTCAGAGGCAAACTGGAGTATTAAACCTGTGTTTACAAAAAACATGTTGTATGGATTGAATATGATCATGAATGTATAGGACTTAGCACAGCTCCTGACAAAATTCTATGCTTAGTAAAATATTAACGTACACTTGGCCTTCCATACCCATGGGTTTCACATTTGTGGAGTCAAACAATCACAGATAGAAAATATTCGGAACAAGAAAGCTGAAACATTACATTGTTGCTGAAGTGTGCTATGTAGTTAGGCCTATGATGGTTATATCTGTACTGAACATGTACAGACCTTTTTCTTGTCATTATGCATTATGCAATACAACTATTGCATAACAACTATTTACATAACATTTACATTGCGGTAGTTATTATAAGAAATGTAGAGATGATTTAAAGTATAGGGGAGGATGTGCATAGGTTATACATTATAACCTACTCCTACTATGCCATTTCATATAAGGGACTTGAGCATCTGTGGATTTGGGTGTATCTGCGGGGATTCTGGAACGAATCCCCCATGGATACCAAGGGATGACTCTAATTATAGTTTTCCTTTAAATTATTATAATATCATTAAATTCACATTCTATGTATACTTTAACTATAAACAAATCATTCACAAGGTTTGTAATTCCATTACTATTAGCTATGTATTATATGTAACATACGTCCCAATGAAACAAAACAGTCTAATACACTATGACATCTCCCAATTCAAATGTATAAATTCCAGAACAAATACTTAGACCAGATTACTGGTGCCTAATTCGTAGGCCAGAGTTTACACTGCGTAATCTCTTTAATGTTTCTTCTTGTGCTCAAAAAGTTCCATGGCATTGGTGACCAGCTTCCAGTTACCCTTGCAGGTAAAATCTATAAGCAGATGTCTAGCACAGGGCTGCTCAGATGCTCAGAGTGGAGTTCCTGGACCATCAGTATCAGTATCAACTGGGAACTTGTTAGCAATGGAAATATTTTGGTCCCAGTCCAGACCAACTGAATATGAACTCTAAGGGGGATCCAACAATCTAGTTTTGAACAAGCCCTCCAGGTCATTTGGATGCATGTTTGAGAGCCACTGGTCTAGGCTGGATATTAGGCCATTATATCCAGAAAACCCTCAAATCTGGAGAAAAGTGCTTGTGAATGTTCAGGTCCTAAGCCAACCCGTAGGTCTCTACCCTCAGCAACAGGACATCTACCACACCAGCTGGGAGAAGCCACCACCCCCAGGAAGGAATGATCACAGAGAAAAATACAGAAGGAAGATAGTTCTCTCAGCATTAACACCGAACAAAATGAGACAAAAACAAGAAAACAAACAAAATGACAAGAAAAAAAACACAAAGAATAAAATTCAACAAATGAGTGAGCCAAATTGACTGACAAGGAATACACTCCATTGCTATAAAGGTGAGTCAATGAACACTTCCCATTTTTATAGGCACCCTAACCTCAAATGCAATAATTTTGTGGGGCAGTATTTTGAAGAAATATAAAAAACTAACTTTTTTAAAAAAAATTTGTTCTTGAATTACAAAAAATGAGCTTCCTTGATTGGTAAAGTCCTATAAAATAAACAGTGTTGTGATTTCCTGTGTTGTCTGATATCATAGTCACTGGCCACATGTGGCTATTTAAATAAAATTTTTAAATGACTTAAAATGAAAGGAAATGGAAAATTTAGTTTCTCATTTGCAGTAGTCACATTTCAAGTACTTAATAGCTGTCTGTGCCAAGTGGATACCATCCTGGGCCATTCAAGTATAGAACATTCCATCATCACTGAAAATGTTGCTGAATTGTCTCACTGATTTGACAAACAAATGTCAAGATTCATACTTTTGTACATGCTTCAGATGACAGGCATTTATTTATTTCCTGGCCTAATTACTCAATTATTTATTTCTACTCTCCTTTGTTCCATAAAAAAAATTAATACGACACAGATAAAATATGACTAAGCACTGGAAGTAAGTGATGAAAAGATTATGTAATTGTAAAAAACATAAGAAATATAAGATGAAGTTATTAAACAAAAAATCATGCATTCTGTATAATTTCTACAGGTAAAATTAGAATTTATTATTTCTAGCGCCGATTCCAAGAAGACTAGGAAGAAAAAACTGTTAAAAGATTTGAGAAACTCATAGAAGAGAAACTAACAAGTACCCAATACCCCCAAGCGAAGCAGAGTGATTCAAGTTCTAAGTTATTTATTTTGTGGTTTCCCATAAAAAGAGCATGTATTAAGTAGAAAAACCTGGTCTTATCACAAATTTCATCAAGCTATTTCATATAATGTCCCTCTGTGATCAGCTGGATTCACACCAATGCTCACTTCGGATAACAAATCCTAAAGGATAACGAATTAAGGGCAACATTTAGCAATATGGTGTGTGGGGGGGTCTTAATTCCGAAAACTATTAGAATAACTAGTCTTATTGAGCTTCTTTATGTTATTTGTAGCACATAGGATTTTGAAAATCTTATTATGGGTATGGTTACTCTAGTTAAATATGAATATTCACATAAATTTGTATATAAAATAGAAACTTTATATAACTTGAATTTATGTGTTTACACTCCAACTGTTTATTACCTAAGTAATGGGGGCTGTTAAGAATTGTATATTGTTTAGAATATATTCCACAGAGAGTAATTCTTACTTAAAATTTCGGTAGATATAATATATCAATGATCTCAAGATTATATTCTTTGAAAAGTCCCAGAACATTGTGTTTCTGTTCTTGGTTAAAGATGAGGTTATACACTTTACATGTCCACCAGGAGAGAAGTTGTGTTGACCTTTTATTTTGAAACCTAATGAGATTGAAAATTATGTGTACCTGCATAGAAAATCAGCCTTCTTCTCAATATAAGTAAGCTGAGGGGATGATCATGGATTGAAACTTTTGCAAACAATAAATACTTTTTCATTATCATCAGTGACATCACTAGCAATCAGTGGTCTGGGTGACAATTCATGTTTAAAGATAATTAATTGATGGAACAGTGTCAGGCTCCATGGAGGTAGCTTGGGGAATGCCAAAAAACTCTGATTTGGCCCCCTCCATTTCACTGAAAAATAATTTCAACACATTTGCAGAGGACACAAATATAGAAAAGACAGTGGTTAGGTGGCTGATAGAATCTAAGTCTTAAAAAAATGTATAAGATAAAATCATTTGAAAATGTTTATTAACATTTAATATATGTGTGTGTGTATGTATATATATAAAGTGTTATTATAAAGATGTTAAACTTAGCTAAATGCATAAGGAAGGACTCCTGTCTTTACAGCAACTCTTCTTTGGATTTTGTGTGAAAATACATTATGAGCCAGAAATGATATGAGCTGCTACAAAGTGTAATGCCATATTTTGCTCTAAAAGCCTAATGTAAAGTTCAGGGAAGTTATGAAAAATGATCACTGGGCTCTGTACTGATATTTTATTTGGTTCTGATCAGCACATTTAAAACCAGAGACTGACAAGTTTGAAAACATAAGTAAAGATTGATGCAAGTTCTATAAACTAAGTCATCTGAGTAACACTTTAAATAACAATGAGATTTTTAATTGATCAGAACAGATATAACTGACTCTGAGTGATGAGCACATAATATGATATATAGATGATATATTACAGAATTGTACACTTGAAACTTATGTAATTTTACTAACCATTGTCACACCAATAAATTTTAATTAAAAACAAATAAATAAATAACAGTGAGATTAAGGCCAAAATCAGAACTGTAGAGGAAACTCAATCTGGCGAGCCAGGCGAGATGTTATGTGGGAATGGTGAATACAGAGTAAAGAATCCAGAGATTATTCAGGTAAATAGTGCTCATGATAGAAAGCAATCATCATAGAGAAGAATTGTCTTCAAGCTAAGGATAATGGAATTCTGCAGAGAAGGCAAGGTCCCACTCCTAATAGGGACTGTTTCTCAGAGTGGCTGGTAGTTTTCTGAGGCAGATGCTCAGGCAGCCTGTGACACGGGCTGTGGATCGACTGGATATTTAAGACTAGGTAGAAGTCTACAGCTTAGCACTGAGGCGCCGAGGAAGAGGTAGACTAATATTATCAAGGATAAACATAGGAACAATTTTAATCATTTATTTAATTTCAGATAATGGTATGTGTCTGGTATAGTAATTAAGTGACAAGTGAACCACGATTATACCCTCCTGCATCTTTGGCAGAAACTGTGATGTACTCTTGACACTCTTATTCACTGAAGAAGCATGTGGCCTCAAAATTATTTTACTTTAAAAACATGACTCCAGGTCAATACGACATTCAAAAGAATTAGCAGGCAAGATGAAACATAGGAACTGGGTAGATTGGGTTCAAAGAGGCTGCAAAGATTAGAAACAATATAAATTGTGACTAGGGAGTAAAAAGCCATGTAGCATATTCCCATTATTGGAGGTAGCTCTCACTTTGACAGTCATGAAAATGTAAAAGAGTAAACATAATTGTTAAGAGACTGGACTGTTCAGTTTGAATTCTGTCTCCATCAATTACCACCTGCGTTAACTTAACAAATTGCACAGCGTCTCTATACCATTCATTATCTGTAAAATAACAGCGGGATACTGAGAGAAGTAATGAGTTAATACTCTTGAATCAGTGATAGCATTGCCTGGCACAAAGTAAAATCTCTAGAAATATCAGCTATTATTAGGTTGGTGCAAAAGTAATTGAGGTTTTTGCAATTATTTTTAACTTTTTTAACCGTAATTACTTCTGCACCAACCTAATACCATTATAAATCTTTGAATATAATTTAAAAGTTTTATGCAAGGCAAAATAGTAAAATATCATAAGTCTGGAGTGACACTGAGCTTTATTTGAATTTTGGCTCTGCCATTTATTAGTGGGGTGATTTCAACCAATGTAAGCATTAGTCTCCTCACTTATTATTATATGCCTTTGAGTCAGCTCTAACTCCTGGTGACCCTATGAATGAGTGACGTCCACAGTGTCCTGTCTTCAACAGCCCTGCTTAGCTCCTGTGGACTCAGCCTATGTCTTTTTTAATGGACTCAGTCCATCTCATATTTGGTCTTCCTCTTCTCCTGCTGCCTTCTGTTTTCCAGAATTATTCTTTTCCAAAGAATCTTCCCTTCTAATGATGCACGTGAAGTAGGAAGCTTCAGTTTAATTATTTTTCCCTCCAGTGGTGTTTCAGGCTTAAATTGCTCTAAGACCCATTTGTTTATCTTCCTGGTGGTCCACGGTGTCTGTAGAACTATCCTGCATTATCATATTTCAAATGAATCATTTTTTTTCCCTACCGTCCTTCTTCATTGTTCCACATTCACATTTATACATAGTAATAGGGAATACAAGGGTGTGGATGACCTTATCCTTGGTCTCTAATGACTCATCTTTGCTCTTGGTGATCTTGTCTAATTCTTCCATCGCTGCCCTGGTGAGTCTCAGCCTTCTCTTGATCTCTTGGCTGCAGTCTCCATTTGAATTGATGACTGAACCAAGGTTGGCAAAATCTTTTAAATAGTCAAAGTCTTCAATGTCTATGTTAAAGTTGTGTATTTCTTCTGTGGTCATGATTTTGTCTTCCATTTTTTTAATTAAAGTTTATTGAGGTGACAATATTTAGTAAAGTTACATAGGTTTCCAGTGTATAATTCTATAATAGATCATCTATATATCACATTGTGTGTTCATCATCCAGGTCAGTTCCCCTTTCCTAAATATAGGGTGATGGATGGATTTTTGCCTTCTTGGTTTTTGATTCTTGTCTTCTTGGTGTTACAGAGGAGAAAAAATCCTACCTACCTCTTAATTTGATGTGAGATTTAAGTATACTAAACACACACACACACACACACACACACACACACAAATAATTTATAATAGATAATTTGAAATACAGCAGAATCTTTTTTATTAAATTTATTGGGATAACATTGGTTAAGAACATTATATACATTTCAGGTGTACAACTTTATAATATGACATCTGCATACCCCATTGTGTGCTCACAATATTGATAAATGAGAGGTATTAGCAGCAATGCTGTTCAAGCTGTGAACTGCAGTCAGCTGTTCTATCGTTACACAATGAGGCACCTATAATCTTTGTAAAATAAAATAAAAACCCAGTTAAATGTGAAATTAACTTTATATGAACTTGAATTTCTTGCCATATTTGTAAGAATATAAAACTTTTAACTTTATCAATAGTAATTTTTATTTTCTTTACCCTGCTTTCAAGAAAAATGAAGCAATTCTAAACAACGGCAGCCCACTATATATACCTCTGTGTGTGTGTGTGTGTGTGTGTGTGTGTGTGTGTGTAAAATGAAACCTTACTTTCAAAATGTCCAAAGAGCAGTTTTAAATAAATAATCTTAGGAAATTTATTATTATTATTTAGGAATGTCTTCTCAAAGTTATCAAAAACCTTTGGCTTTTAAAATTTTCTAGTGTAATATCCAAAGCTAAAACTAAGTGAATAATGCATGATCAAAGGAGTGCTTTTAATTGCATTGCTTTGACTTTAATAACTTGAAACACAGAACTTAATAACCTCAAGCACTGGAAGAGTCTATCAAAATGTCAATGAAATGCGTGTTAAAACAGAGATAAATAAAGTAGAGATACCATATCATATGTAGTCCGATTCGGCTAAGTGGTAATAAAATTTAACTGGGTGTATTTGTATTGGATTTTATCTAAAAGTCTCAGTGACTTTTTGTGAAGTTAATTTAGTCCTAGGTTATTATTTTGAGAATGTTTTGAAAGAATCAGCATATGTTTTCTTCTAAAACAAAACCACAGAGAAAAATAAAATATGCTTATACATCAAACATGTTGGCTAGAAAAAAGATACATAAATAAAGATTAGACAAACAAATCCAGAAATAATGAAAAGGAAAAATAGAATTTTGCCTGAAGATTTGCAGAACAGATTCTGAAATATATACCAACATGTTTAGAAGTTTGATATATAATTTTACTTAAAATAAGTATTGAAATGATTAAAATAAGGTAGTGACTCATGTGAGATACAAACATAAAGATTCTATAGCCACTTTGAGTCCCTTTGGAAAAATAACTGTGTGACATTCATATTAAAAAAATACACAATTTGCTCCAAAAGAGTTGTGACATAGAGTTTATTTTCCATTTACCTTTTCTTTTTTCTTTTAAAGTTTATTGCTGTGACAATGGTTAGTAAAGTCACAAAGGTTTCAAGTGTACAATTCTGTAATACATCATCTATATATCACATTGTGTGTTTACCACCCAGAGTCAGTTCTCCTTCCATCACCATATATTTGATCCCTTTTACCCTCATCTACCACCCCCTGCCCCCCTTACCCTCTAGTAACCACTAAATATGGATGAATCTTGAGATTATTATGCTAAGTGAAATAAGTCAGACTGAAAAAGTCAAGAACAATATGATTTTACTGATATGTGGAATATAAAACTGAAATCAGCATAGGAACAAGAGAAAGAAAGAAACATAGAGGGAGGGAAGAAGGGAGGGAGGGAGGGAAAGGAAGGAAGGAAGGAAGGAAGGAAGGAAGGAAGGAAGGAAGGAAGGAAGGAAGGAAGGAAGAAGGAAGAAAAACTTAGAGCCATTTCCTTTTTCTGTAAGTCTTTCTCCTCTATCTCCAAATACATTCTTTAGGAGTTTTTATGTCCAACAACCCTTTCCTGTGCAAGTCTCCCAGGCTGCTCCCTGCATGCACAGCTGGATGGTAATATGAAGGAAATGTGGTGGAAGCAGTGACACCGTGACCTAGTTTTCAGAAAATTTGGGTTTTGTCATGCATTTTTATTGTGGATAACCTTGGGCAAATCTCTTAATTTCAGTTATCTTTATGAAATAAAGAGCTTGGGTTAAATTTTTCTGAATTTATTCAACTATTATTATTTCAAGTAGGTAATATTGATGCAAATAAATATGCAGATACCTACCATATTTATTTAAATAGGCAAATGCCTATCATTCAAGTAAAAGTCGTGTGATTTTCAGATAGTGTAAAATATCGGTGTGACAAAATTTAACCAGTAAAGAGAGAGTTTCTTTTTTTATAAAGAAAGAAATATTTTCTTATATTCCTGAGATAATACTTACCAAATAATTATGTAGGTATCCATCTCCATCTTTCTATTTATATTAACCAGGATAGGCTAAATTTTGCAACTATAAGATTTGTGCTTAGGAGCTTGTAACAAAAAATTTACTTTTTATTTTTTCTACATGGCTAGTTTCAGTTGACCATGGAAGCCTCTGCTCATTGGTATAACTCACCAAACCAGGCTGTTTGAGGACTTCATTCTAACACGTGCTTCACTATTACTGTAATATGGGAAGAGAGGACCATAAAATTGACCATCAAAAATGAAACATCTACTCCAGAAGTGATACATATTTTCTCTACTCACACATAACGGGCCAGAAAAAACCACATGGCTATGTACAACCTCAAGGGATTGAAAAGTGTATTTTTAACCCAGTATGGGCTATGATTAGCAAGTTGATTATTTATGTAAAATGCACCCAATCGTGCAACAATCTATTCATCTTTCTTTGCATAGTGCATTGCACTAGATATCCTTTTTCTTTGAATATCTACAGCAGCTTTGGTAGCATTCTGCAAACCTGTACTCAACCAACACTTGAGAGACTGAAACATCAAAATGCATTACAGGGATCATTGAACAAAGGAGAATTTTGAATATGAAGCTGGCGTTTCATTTTGGAAACTTCAGAACTTGCCAATGGAGTAAGGACCCTGGGGTACTATAACTCACAATACATACCCAAGAATTTCAAGCCTACTGAACCAGAACTTAACAATAAAAAGATACCTAATTGCTCACACTACAGTGTTTTCTAATTCTTTAAAATCAATCATTCATGAGCTGAGATATATTCAAACACACCGTTGGCATGAAAGAATCCCTGGAACGTCTTAAATATAAGATGCTATACCTCAAAAACAAAGATTGAAATGGAAACTCTTTCCCTCTTCAAAATTAACTTACAAATAAAATAGAAAGTTTATACTTCTACTTCATAATTATATTTCAAATTCATAAGATAAATCTGAACAGGCTACTATACGTTATGTTTCCTTTCTTATTTAAATATTATTTTAAGGCAGATTATACTGAATAGACTAAGCTAGACTAAGTCAGAGCTACAAAGCAGCCCATGGCTTTCTATTGCAGTTTTAAATGCCAGTACGTGTAAGATGCTATTTATTTTGCCACAACAGCAACCCACACTAAATGTATTACATTGAGAGAAAAACTGTCTCATAATACTTCAGGGGATCTATAATGCTTTCCAACACAGATTGAACCATTCCAGAAATAAAAAGCAAATGTTTAAAAGAGTCATCTCTTGCTTTCAAGAAAAGCAGTATTTATTTTAGTTAGGTGAAAAACTCCTGGTTTTTAGACAGGCTTTGTTATAAAATTTTATTTATAGGTCTGTTAGTTGGGATTCTAAGCATATTTTCTCAAAGGTGCAATACAATGTTATGTCTTGTAGTTCATTCCCACAAAATTCCATTTAACCCATATTGTATCTGAGCTAAATTACTGATATAGCTCCTCTGAATCGTGGCTCTGATATAAAACGTACCAAAAGACGCATGAGGGAGAAGTGAGCAAAATGGAGTCTCTTAATGATTGAAATAACAAATATTTCTCTTCAGCTTCTTCCTACATAATTTCTCTGTGCCACTCCAACCTCCATGCACTTCTTCCTCTACCCCAGGTTCCCATGTCACACCCCTGTGTCACCTTAGGCTTCTAGAATAGGTCATGATGTTTCAGAATTAGTATATTAAGTAGAAATATGAAAGTTAATACAAATAACACTCCATATTTCCTCTGATCATAGATTTTGTGGAGACAAAAATATATTGAAAATACTTTGCATTAACATATTTATGACCAATAAATGTAACATATCTCAGCAAGAGGCTTTATAGACAGTTCTAAAAAGAGAAATAGGGAATTCCAGAGATAAATTTGTGTTAATAGCCTTAACACTTATGGAGCAATTGGTGGGGGAAGGTCTGTACTTTCCCTCAGTTCTACTAATTCATTTGAGTTTTTAATAGCTTTATTGCTTTATCGATATATTAACATACAGATTATTTAAAACTATATGCATTTAATGATTATAAATTTATTTTGGAAGTTACATTTATAACCTCTATTATCATAAGTTAATAACTTAGAATTAAAGTATTGTTTTGATGAAAACTCCAAAAATTATAATTAGAGGTTTACAGATTCATAAACATTTCAACATTTAATTTATTTTTATAATTTATTTTGTATTCTGATAGACATAGATAATTAAATCAAATGGTAAATGCTGTGGTTTTTTTAAGATTTCACTTTGTAAACTCAAGAAACTCTCTTAAGTATAATCATTCATAATTCTGATAGGAAAATAATGGGAAATTTGAATTTACAAGTTAAACCATGCAAAGATCTTACTGAGTCTACAAATCTATCTCATATTTAAAATTTTCAAAAAGAAGTATCTCAAATTTATAAGAAGTACTAAAATCCTGTGTAGTGTGACATAATGGTAATGACATGTATTGCACTTTTTTGCTCAACAATGCCATGTCATGAGTATGTACCAAGCACAGGCCCCAAAAGAAAGTGAAAATAAAAGTGAAAATCAGAGAAAAGGTATTAGCAACTCATGTAAGTGACAAGGGATTGATATTCAGTATTAAGAAAGAACTATAAATAAGTAAAGGACAATAAGAAAAAATATATAAAAAAGCACTGTGAATTAATATGGATAAATCAAACACCATAAAAAAAAAAACAACTAGATAATTCCCTTAGTTTTAATAATAGCTTGGGGATATTCTTAGATTTTGAACCTTAAAAATGAAATCACTTTGTCTATTACTTTAGTCTATTTCCATTTGGCAAACACTGCTTTTTTTTCCCAAAGGAGATTTCCCAGACAGCTTCTTAATCTATCAGGACTGAGCACTGTTCGCTGACTAATATACTGTGTGAGCAGCCAATGGCATGGACGTAAGATCAAAGAAGCAGAAGTAAGCGAGTGAGAGCTTTCATACCCTCAGGCAGCGCTAACATCTGTAAAAGAAGAGCAGATGACAAGGATGGAGCAGCTAGTACCTCAGACTGCAGCACAGTGCTATACATGCTTTGGCTGGACCAATGGAAATCCTCTACTCAAAGCATCCTATTACAGGAATCCCATATCCCACAGAAACAGACCTGAATAGACATCAGCTTGGACGTATCCGGGAAAGCATGGCCTTGGCATGGTCATGATGGTGCATCTAGAAGAGTTGGCAGTGGGACTGTGCTCCCTGCAGTAGAAAATCTGAAGCGTACATTTTTAAGGCCTCCACAACCTGTATGATGAATTAATAAATCCTAATAAGCTCAATATGTACTTATAAGAACTACCTGAACTGTTTTTTTCAACTATTAACATAATTATCTTGTGATGTTTTTCATGAAGAGAAAGATATATTCATGATATTACTAGATTAATTTTTAAATGAGGAAAGTAGAATAAACAAAATAAATGACAAGTAATACAATGATTCCCAAAAATGTAAAGTTTCAAAATTCATTTCTATAAATTAGAAAATTACACAAATTAGAAAATGAAATATAATCCAGTTGAAATTCAAAGAAGTAGTATTCCTGCGGGGAGGACAGGAACTTGCTATGGGATAGGCAATGATTTGTCAGAATTTGAAAATATATTTGTGATTTGTCAGAATTACAGCATAATCAGGACTATAGAAAAAATTTAAATGTTATTTAAAGAAGTTTATTATATGTGAACATATTTCAATGGGTAACAATAAGATTATGACTTAATTAGAAATCACAAATTATTAAAATATGAAGTGGTAAATTAGGCCTGTTTTCTCTAAGTAAACTCATAGGATGCTATTTAAGATTCTTGTTCATTGAGCCTTAACATGAAAATTACTTTTGAATTCCTAAAGTTTTAGAGATGCACTAGGCACTTGATGTTTGTGTTAAAGTGCCCAAGCCTCTTCTCTAATCTATTTTTCCCAAATAGGTTATTTTTCAGCACCAGGAGTCTTTTGAAAACCACAAAAATCTTTTGGAAAGAGATATGACAATGATTGAATAAATGAACAAGATAGGAAATATCAAGGAAATGTTAGCATAAAAATATAGGCCAAGACATATTTTTACTTCATACAATCCCTTTAATTGACTGAAGACACAGTAAACATACCCTCACCTACAAAAGTCTGTGTCCCTTTTCATAATATTTCTTTTCCATAAACAGTGGTATCCCAATGAGGACTCCAGCCATAATTCAAACCTATCATAGGTTTGGTTCCAGGGTAGCAAATGCTGAAACAAAGTTTACCACACAGTGTGGAGACAGAGCCCCAGAGAGCAGTTTCCAGGCTCTCGGCCTCATGTAGAAAGGTGCTGGCTCGGGTAGTAGATAGTCGTCAGCTGTGGCTGGTTGGCCGTCAGCTGTAACCAGTGAGCCATTGGCCACTAATATAACTGCCGCGGCTACGGAAGGAAGTGGAAGAGAGTGGAGGAGAGTGGAGGAGAGTCGGTTGGTTGGCAGAGAAGCAGAAGGCAGGCTGTGGATCGTGTGGCACCTGCTTCCTGTGTCTCCAACCCAGCCGCCAGTGAGACCATAGTGGTATGACTCCCCTATCTATGGCTCCGTGGGTTTTCCTTTTTGGCCTCACCATGTCCTGCGTTCTTATGTGGAGAGCGGGACCAGAGACCCTGCAGGCCACCCCGCGTGACACACAGGAAGTTTATTAGGGTGTGCTCTTCTTATCAACATAGATGAAAGTGTGGGCCATAAGTGTAACTGGACACAGAGAATGTGGAGCTTCCATACATTCTCAACAAAGGCCTTAGCTACAGCCTTAGTGAAGTCTGAGGGCACTTCGGAGTTATCCTGAATGGGCAATGGTGTCTCTCTGCCTTATTGTTCCCACTGTGCTAATTATTCAAGGTCTTGTGCAAAGCCATTCCCTTCAGCCACGGCCAATCCCAAAGAATTCTGACAGCTGAAAGCCGTCCAGAGAACAATTAAGTTTGCAAACTTTCCACTGTGTAACAGCATGGTGGAATGTTTGCAAATTTAATTGTCCAATCTCATACCTACAATGGAAATATTTAATTGGAGACTAAAAGGAAATACACATCCACGTGAGTATAATCAACTAATCTTTGACAAAGGAGCAAAGGCAATACAATGAAGAAAAGAGAGTGTTTTCAACAACTGGACATACATGTGTACAAAAATGAATCTAGCCACAGAGCCTACACACTTTGTAGAAATTAATTCAAAATTGATCATAGACCTAAATGTTAAATGCAAAACTCTAAAACTCCTAGAAGATAACATAGAAAAAAAATCTAGATGACCTTGTGTGATAACTTTTTAGATACAACCAAAGCACAATCCATGAAAGCAATAAATAATAAGCTTGACTTCATTAAAATTTAAAACTTCTGCTCTGTGAAAAAACACTATTAAGAGAATGAGAAGACTTGCCAGAGACTGGGAGAAAATATTTGCAAAATACATATCTAACAAAGCATGTTATCCAAAATACACAAAGAGTTCTTAAAACTCAACAGTAAGAAAATGAAAATGTCAATTATAAAATGGGAAAGAATCTGAAGAGGAACTACATTAAAAATGTATATGGATGACAAAGACAAATTGAAACAATGAGATACCACTAACACACCTATTAGAACAGCCAGAAACCAAAACAGTGACAACACCAAATGCTGGGTAGAATGTGGAGCAACAGTGACTCTCATCTGTTTCTAGTGTAAACTTGTACAGCAATATTGGGAGATAGTTGGGCAGTTTCTTATAAAAGTAAACATGCTGTTACTATATAACCCAGAAGTCACATTCCTGGTATTTACCGAATGAGTTAAAAACTTATGTTCACACAAAGACCTACACAAGAATGTTAATAGTAGCTTTATACATCATTGCCAAAACTTGGAAGCCACCAAGATATGCTTTAGTACGTGAATGGATAATTAAACTATGATACATCCAGAAAATGGAATAGTATTCATTTCTAAAACTAAATCAGTTATCAAGCTATGAATAAATATGGAGGGAACTTAAATTCATATTACTAAGTGACAAGGCATCTGACAAGGCTACATGCTATATCATTCCAACTATATGACATTTTGTATAAGGCCAAAAATGAAAGGATCACTGGTCACCAGGGGTCGGGGTAGAGTGGGGGATGAATAGGCAGAGCACCAAGGATTTTTAGTACAGTGAATCCATCAATTATAGTAGGAACCTATAACCATAGATGCATGTCATTATACATTTGTCAAAACTCTTAGAATGACAACACCAAGAGTAAACCCTAATGTAAACTATGGACTTGGGGTGATAATGATGTCAGTGTAGCTTCATCTACTGTAACAATTGTACCACTGTGGTGTGGAATTCTTGTATCGGGGTATGCAGTGGTGTGGTGGTAAGGTATATATGGGAAATCTCTGTAGCTGCTGCCCAATTTTGCTGTGAACATGAAATTACTCTAAAAAATAGTTTATTAAAAATACATAGAAGCAGATGGAGTGTCCTTGGGATGGAGTTCAGAGGTAAGGGATGGGGAGACATTGAGAAAGCCTGGATTATTGTCTAGTCAGACCCACAGCAGAGGATATTTATTTTGGTGAAATGATCTTTTTCCAGAATCTCTTTCTCAGACTTATATTCTGATGTTTAATCTTATCTCTGTCAAGAATAAATGAAACGCTGTAAATTATTTATGAGCCTGATATACAGTTATCCATAAGTGGACATTTCATGAAGAGCAAAAGTTGCATTGATCTGAAGAGGACATTTGTCTACTTATAGTCAAACTGTCCAAGAAGTCAAATTATCCAAATAATTCATGATGATCATGGAATTCAAACAAACAAAAAGTTGGATGATTTCTATGCTCTTCTTCCCAATGTGAAACATTGCTGTAAAAGATACGTGTGGTTGCTGGAATGGACAGCTGTGTGTTTTCTGGATAGACGCTGGTAAAACTTTCTTTGGTGGTATCATGTCTTCTATTATTCTAATTCTGACCTGTCACACGTCCGAATGACACTATGATGTGGTTCACACATTAACATCTCCAACCTATTTACTGTAAAGTGTTTTATAGGACTAAATCATTCTGTCTACTCCAGTTCCGATCAATAAATAACATGTTGACATTTTACACTTTACTTCTCTTATAAGAATAATTCACTTATGAGAGAACTTTGCTACTTCCCGCATGCATCACATATGTTTATTAACTTACCGAATGCTTACACTGATTATACATGTGCATGTACATATATGTATAAACGTATGCATATATGTGGACAGACATGCACACACATGCATACCTGCGGCTGTCAGTAACTCAGGATTATTGATGAGTGTGTTGTTAGATTCATAAATATAGATGAAGCAAGGTAGTTTTATTTGGTCATTTCCTCTTATCTACCAGGCATGTTCACTAATTCAGTGTATTTTTATTGAGCACTTACACACTGGCTAACACTTCGCTGGGCCCTAAGGAAATAATAGCAAACCCAATTTGATGTGATTCTTCATAGAGAACAATTCCTGGTGAGTGGTTTATCACTCATTCTGTCAGAGAAGGAAATCAAGTATATGACAGCTTCTTCTTTATTAGAACAAGCTAGTTTTATGCAGACTTTACTACTTTAATTGTTTTTATAACTATTTAAGTAATTTGCCCTGGAGTGTCAAGAGCAACATCCATCTCCTTCAGTCTCATTTATTTAAAAGATAAATAGTGGTATGTGTTAGCTTAATTACTGCTTTAATTTGTTATAATTATAATTTGGTTCTTATTGGTGGAACAAATGAATTAGTATCTACGTCAAGAAATATAGCCTGTTCTTTTTCTAGTTTATTTGTGAAAACAAAATGAACTGTAGTAGCACTCACAACTGGTCTGATAGAAGATGTTCCTGTACCTGCGTATCTTAACAATTTGGCTGCAACACGACTTATTGTTTGGTACTTTGTAAAATAAAATAAAAATATATGATATAATTTAAAAATTTAAAATATGCTATTAAGATTCTTGATTTGTGGACATTGCTTAGCCTTCTGTAAGTGATATGAGCTTTAATTGAATCATGACCATTATTACATCGTTCAAATTGTGACCTGAAATATTAGCAGGAAAGTAAGAATTATTGCAAAATGTACATGGACTTAAGTCAGTGAAGTATCTCAGTTGGGAAATCACTAGGTAGTTTTATGCAATAACAAATAATTTGTTAAGTAAATTTACACAACCTTACGTTTGACCAAAGTGAACAGATATCTTTGTTAAATAATTTCTCTGAAATTTTATTATGCTAATGTGCAATTTAAAATTTTTAGACAAGAGTTTAATCCACAGTATTATTAATAGTATCACTACTACTGCTACTATTACTAGTAGTAGTATTTCCTTCCTGTAAGATGTAAAAAAGAAAAAAGCCATGAGATGCATTTTAGAAGCAAAAATTCTTAAAGCCTATTAGCAATGTAATACATTTAATTTGTTCTGGCTTATATTTATAACACTTTCAGAATTAAAAATCTGACAATGTAATTATATTTAAATAATGGAAGGTGTAGGTATGAAGTTTATTTTTAAATTATTGTTCTCATTGTTTTAAAAACAATTAAGGTAAAATTGTGCATAGCACAAGGAGAGAACCTGTGGTGTTTCAGGTATAATTCAGGACCCTAAAAAATATCTCGGATGTCTAGAGTTTTAGAAAAAACAATCAAACACAAAAACCAGGGTGTGAATAAATCAGAAAGAGGGCTGAAGTATAGAAATGGGTAAAGTTAAGGAGGAAATAGAGTCAGTATGTGTGGCAAAAAACAATGAGAAAAGGCAAAAGCATAATTTAAAATTCATGGAGACAATTAAAAAAAAACAACTAGAAATAACTGGGGTATGAAGAGACAGAAACCTGAATTTTGTCAAATATCAAGAGATGAATTTGTACAGGTAAGGTCTGTAATCGAATGCAAATATTAATTGAATAACTAAATCTTTCTATCTACCTCTCCAGGTTTTATAGTGATAATTGTTACAGGATGTATGAAGGGCTCCAGTAAAACTTGCATATCTTTACCATCTCAAAATATACATAAAATACATATTTTAAATTATAAAAAATTTCAATAAGATGCAGTAAACAATCATTTCTTGAAAAACTTTACCCTTGTTATATAATTACTGAAATATTTATCACATTGAAAGTTATGGTTATTTGCATATATGAGTAGTACTCTTAATTGCATTAGCATATATATTATAATTATTCAACTTGCATATAAATTGAATGATTGAATTATATTATTTGAATACTTTAGAGGAATTGCAAAATTATGGCAGCATTTTGCAGAAAAGCACATTTTAACCTTCAAATACATGGCTAAATGTTATTTTAAATTGTATTTTATTATGAAACGTATCATAAACACCAATCTGTGTATTTAAGGATTATTTTGAGTATAAAAGAGGAAGCATAACATAAACACCTCTGGTTCAGTGCACAGATTGGTAAATAAAATGTTACCAGTATCTTTGATCTCCTCAAAGTAGCGCCATCTAAATGCACCCATATTCCTCCAGAAAATGCTTAAATTTCTTATTTATTTTCATTATTAAATGATTATGCATAAAGAATACACACATAGAGCAAAGTGAACAAAGCAAAAATGTAAATCTGAATAATTTATCACAAAGCAAAACCCATGTAACCTCCCCTCCAACTAGGGAAAGAAATGAACTAAGTACCATCAAAGTCCCTCTCATGCACATTGTCAATCACAAAATTAACAGTAAGCTGACTCTTACGGAATTGATGTTCATACATTTTTTTAAAGTTTTACTGTATCAGCAGGCATCCTTTAAGACTTTGGTTTAGTTCTGGTAATTTTTGAGCTTCTTATAAATGTAATCAATGTAATATTCTTTTGGACCTGGCTTTTTGGCTTCTTAAACTTATCCATGTTATTAGGTGTAGCTATATTTTATTATTACAGTATAGAATGCCACTGTACAATTATATACCAATTTATCCATTCTACGTGTACATGTGAAATGCTACAATTTTTTTTAATTACTACTATGTAACTCAGCTATGGCTGTTCTTATACAAATTACTTAGTGCACAGTAATACCTCTTCAATTTTTTGGAAGAGTTTGAGTAGGGCAGGTATTAAATCATATTTGAATGTTTTATAGAATTCAGTAGTGAAGCCATCCGGTCGTGGACTTTTGCTTTTGGGAAGGTTTTGGATGACTGATTCAATTTCCTTACTGGTGATCAGTCTATTTAGATTTTCCAGTTCTTTGTGATTCAGCCTAGGAAGGTTGTATATTTCTAAGAACTTGTCCATTTCTTCTAGGTTATTGAATTTGGTGGCTTATAGTCCTTCATAGTATTCTTGGATGATCCTTTGTATTTCTGTGGCATACATCATCATTTCTGCTCTTTCATTTCTGATTTTGTTTATTTGTATGCTTTCTCTTTAGTGAGTCTAGCCAAGGGTTGGTCAATTTTATTAATCTTTTCAAAGAACTAGCACTTTGTTGCATTAATTTTTCCTATTGTCTTTTTGTTCTCCATTTGATTCTGCTCTAATTTTTATAATTTCTTTCCTTGCTGACTTTGGGTTTCATTTGTTCTTTTTCTACTTCTTTAATATGCAATGTTAAGCTGTTTATTTGAGATTTTCTTGTTTCTTAAGGTAGGCCTATAATGATATAAATTTCCCTATTTATACTGCTCTAGCAGCATCCCAATAATTTCGATACAATGTATTTTCATTGTCATTTGTTTCTATGTATCTTTTGATCTCTTCTTTTATTTCTTCTTTGACCCAGTTGTTCTTTAGTGGAATGTTGTTTAATCTTCATGTATTTATGGTTTATCCCACTTTCTTTTCGTAGTGATCTCCAATTTCAAAGCATTGTGGTTGGAGAATATGCTTGAACGATTTCTATCTTCTTAAATTTTCTGAGGCAGGTTTTGTGTCCCACTGTATGGTCTATCCTTGAGAATGTTCCCTGTGCATTAGAAAATAATACATAGTCTGGTGTTCTAGAATGCAATGCTATGTAATATCAATTATGTCCATTTGGTCTAATATATCATTTAAGGCTGATACTTCCTTACTGACTTTCTGTTTGGATCTATCCATAGCTGTGGTGTATTTAGGGCTCCTACTATAACTGTGTTTTTGTTAGTTTCTCCCTTTAGTTCTGATAATAGTTGTTTTGTATATTTTAGTGCTCTCTGATTGAGGGCATATATATTGATAAGTATTATGTCTTCTTATTGTATTGTCCCCTTTATCATTATGAAATATCCATCTTTTTCTTGTTACTTTTTTTTTTATCCTGAAGTCTGTTTTGTCAGATATAAGAATATCTAAACACACTTTTCTCTGGATGCCATTTGATTGGAGGATCATTTTCCACCCTTTCACTTTTACTCTATATTTGTCCTTGTAACTGAGATGTGACTCCAGGAGGCAGCATATGGTTGGGTTTTGTTTTGCAATCCAATCTGCTACTCTTTCACTTTTAATTAGGGAGTTCAGTTCATTTACATTTAGATTATTGATATATGAGATTATTGATATATGAGAATTTCCTATAGACATTCTATCTTTTGTTTTCTGGTAGCTTAGTGTCTCCAATCTTTCTCTGCCTTTTTGTTGCTGTCTGTTATTTTAGTGTGGTGGTATTCTATCGTTTTTCCCTCTATTTCTTCCTTTTTTTATGTTATTTGTCTCAGTTCTGGATATATTTTTTTTTTTTGAGTGGTTACCATCAAGTTTATGTAAAAGAAAGCTTCATATATACAGAAGTCCTAATTCTTCAGCATGCTTCCTTTCTCCATTCCCCTTTGCAGATTCAGATCTTTACTCTTTCCTTTTTATGTTTTTGTTGTAGCAAGTTATCCCCACTTATGCTGTGAGTTGATTTCTGAGTTGTAGTAGCAAGTTGTGTTTTTCTTCTCGTTATCCCTACTTATGCTGTGAGTTGATTTCTGAGTTGTAGTAGCAAGTTGTGTTTTTCTTCTCTTTTTCCTTTTTTTGTTTTTAAAATGTCTTTATCTTCTTTACCCTCTATGTTATATTTAAGTGTAGAATGCCCTATTTTGTGTAGGGGGTTTCCATTTCCTGCTTCTGTCTGTCTGTTAGCAATCTTGCTCATAGTTTTGTATTCATTTGATTTTTTGTTTCAGGTTGAATAGCTTCCCTCGGCATTTCCTGTAATGCAGGTCATGTGTTAGAAAATTCCCTCAGTTTCTGTATGTCTGAAAAGGTCTTTATTCCTCCTTCAAATCTCAAGGATGACTTTGCTGGATATATTATTCTTGGCTAGTAATTTCTCTCTTTCAGTGTTTGAATATTTGATCTGCTTCCTCCTGGCTTGCAGAGTTCTGCTGAAAAATCTGATTATTTTTTATCTCTTTTATTAAGTTCTGTGATCCAGAATTTCTATTGGTTGGTTCTCTTTTAAAATTTCAGTCTCTTTGGTAAAATATTCATTTTATTCATTGATTTTATTTCTCAGTTCATTAAATTGCCTATCTGAGTTTTCTTGCATTTTACTGAGTTTCTTTCATTTCGTTGAGAACTGCAATCTTGAATTCTGTCATTTAAGTCATATATTTCCATGTTTTGTGTTTGTTTGTTTGTTTGTTTGTTTGTTTGTTTCTGGATATATTTTCATTTTCTTTTTGAGCTGTCTTGTTACCTTGGTTATCCATGGCAATTATTGGATTATTTTTCTTCCCAGGCATCTCCAGGACTGAATTCTGTAGCAGGTTGATACGAAGAGTTCTTTCTTTTGCTTTCCTGTAGGTAACACTGGGAATTTTATTTTCTTTTTCCCTGTTCTGACTTCTCAAGGAGTGGGAGTTTTCTTGGGGAGGTGAGTGTCTCCTCTGTGACCAGGTCACCTGGGTCACCATGCTTCCACCCCCATGGAAGCATGTAGTGGGCAATGAGGTTCTGTGCCTCTGAAACCCCAATGCTGTCCCTGCAGCCCGATGCAGACCTGTGCACTTTAGCAACCCTGGGTGCCTCCACTGGGATAAACCATGAAAGATGGGGATGGGGTGGTCTGGGAGAGGTGGCTGGTGTGTTTGTGGCTTTGTTCTCCTCTGAGTAATGGTGACTGCAAGATCACAGTTGCTTCACTCCTATAGCTCCTCCCTTGTCACTGGAATTAGCCACAGGGTGTGTCTGCTGCTCAGGAACTGTTTCTCCAGTTCTCAGGGCTGTAGATATTCTGTTCTTTAGTCTGACACTGCTACCATTTTTTCTGGGGCCCACTGCTAACACTAGGAGGGTTTGGGGAGGCAAGTTCTGGGAGGATCGGGGAGGCGGCCAAGCTTCCTGGCATTGTTTTCTGCCTGGCAGTGAGGGCTGTTAGACTGCATTTGTCATACTTCTGTATTTGGTCTTTGCCCCGAGGTCTCTGTCCTGATTGCTGGGTTCAGCTATATTATACGCTAATTACACAGTCAGATTTGCTGGGGCCACAGAGAGTGCACCTGCAGTTTCAATCCTCCCCTTTCCTGGGACTGCAGTGAGCTCCAGTCTATGTTCTCTGGCTCCCAGTCTCTGCACTACTCCCTTCTTTCCTCTCCTGTTCACCCTGCTTTGCTGATCTTCAGATGTCTTATAGTGTGGATCTCTGACATGTTTCTGTGTTGCATAGGGAATCTTTTGTTGAATTATAGTTGTTCAACTTGTAACTTCAAGCAGAGAGATCAAGGTAAACCCCTCATGCCATCATGTTTGTGATGTCATTCCTGTATTGTGGTTTGTTTATAAAGTTTTTTTTTAAGTCTACTATGTATACAAATAAACATACACTTCAATGAATCTTTATGAACCAACACATCTATGAAATCAAAACTCAGATCATGAAACAGAATATTCTCAACAGTCTGTGGCCCTCCCAGTCACGTCCACTAGTAGCTATTATATTTACATCTAACTCCATACGTTAATTTTTACCTGAGGGCACCAGGGTTTCACTTTTCCCTGTCTTAGCTGTCCCTATTCTTATCTGGTCATTTTTCTGTACCCTTCCACTCAAAATTTGTCTTGGCTATGAGACTTACTATGGAATGGTAACAAAAATGATTTAAACAGAGATTTGAAAAGCACTTGCCTTTGTTTTTGCTCTCAGCCATTGATGTGAAAATCTTCCACAAGTTACCTGAGAGGGGATGAGATATACATGAAGAAGAGCAGAGTCGCTTATTAATCCCAGCTGAGGCCACCTATTTTACGGAGATTTGGTCCTTCTTTTCTACTATTTTTGAGTTTGATTTGTCTTGTTTTCCAAGGTTCTTGAAGTGGACGCTTAGATTAATGTTTTTCAGAAATTCTTCTAATGTGTACCCTTTAGGGAACAAATCTTCCTCTAAATACTGCTGAGGTGCATCCCTTAAGTGTTGATATATTACAACTTAATGTTAACTCAAAATGGTTTTAACTTTCCCTTCTGACATTTTTCTTTACCCATAAGCCATTTAGAAGTGTATCACTTTTCCCCCCATTAGTTTGGGTTTTCTATCCGTCACTTTGTTATTGATTTCTATTTAATTCTATTTGAGTCAAAGAAAATACTTTTAATAATTTAACTTTAATAAAATTAACATTAAGTTTATTTTATAACTCACTATATGGGATATATTTTTTTTAAGTTTTGAGTTTATCTTTGAAAAGGGATAGGGGGTATTAGAGGAGGGTAAAGGGGATCAAATATATGGTGATGGAAGGAGAACTGACTCTGGGTGGGGAACACACAGTGGGATCTATAGATGATGTGATACAGAATTGTACACTGAAATCTATGTAACTTTACCAACAATGGTCACCCAAATAAAAATAAAAAAAGAAAAAGGAAGAAAAATAATTAAATTATTTTCTTTAATTAAAAAGAAAAATAAAGAAAAATAAAAAAAAAACATATATTCTATCATTGTTCAATACAGTGTCCTATCATTTCTAGTAGATTGCTTTACTAAGTTGTGTTTTCCATAAAAGTCTGTGGATTTAATTCATTTTTTTTTCTGTTTGTCATTTATTGAGTGTAGTATGTTAATGTTTCTTGCCATGATTGTGGATCTTTTTATTTCACTTTTAAGTTCAGTAATTGTTTTTACTTTGAGTGTATGCTATTGTATGCATACATATTTAAAATTGTGATAGTATCTCAGTAAATTGACCTTAATTGACTGACATTAGTACAAATGTCCTTTATGTGTCTTTATTAACTTTTTTTTTGCCTTGAACTTTATTGTTAGCATAGAGACATTAAATAAGGTTTTTGTTTTGTTTTGTTTTGTTTATACCTACAGTTTCTACATTTTTTAATTCACCTTTTATCCACCATATTCTTAATTTTTTTTAATTGGAGGATTTATATTTAATGAAATCATAAACATATGGTAAAATTGCACATTTCTGAACCAAGAATTAATATATAACTTTTTCTCTTGCTGGCCAATGGAATAAGTGAACATTATAGATGTTGTACTTAGAAACACTCAATTTTCAGTTAAAATATTATAGAACTCTCTTTCTGCTCATACACCAATCACAGAAGCATAAGTCAGAGCTTCCATAGGGCTTGATCCTTAGGAAAGGATGATGTAGAGCAGAACTTCAACCCCAACAATTCATAATATATAGGCATCACAAACAGAAAATGAATATTTGTTCATTTAGATCGCTGAGATTTTGAGTAATTTGAGTTTAGCCTACCTTTACTAATACAGGAAGTTTTTAAATTATGGATTCAATTATAGAATTATTTTAATTATCTACTTTATTTTATGTCATTTTTTTTAACTTTTACTTTTCTAGAATCTTCCATTTGAATTTTAAAAACATTGTTATAAAATTATTTAGAACATGCTATCACAATCTTTATAATATTATCTGTAGTATTGGCCCTTTTGTTTTCATGACAATGTTTTCATGGTGTCTCTTTTTTTTTCTAACTGATCAGATTGCAAGGTATTTATATTGCAAAGTATTTATCTTGCAAGGTATTGTTTAATTCTCTACGTTGTTTGTCATATACATCATTAATTTTTGCTGTTAATTTCTTTCTTTCTACATTCTCTGTGTTTAGATTTCTCTTTAATAACTTCTTTAAATAACTCATTTTACATTTTTTCTCCTTTTCTAGTATTTGACTTTATATTAGTATATTTTCTTTGAACATGATCTTATCTGCATCTTGGATACACATATATTAATTATGCTTCAATCAAATGTATTTCTAATATTAATATAGATTTTTCCTTATAGTGTATATTTATCTTAATACATTTTAAAAGATTTTTATTGAAATATAGCTAACATACAATATTATATTACTTTCAGGTGTACACCTAGGTATTCCACAAATATATACCTAAAGAAGTGATTATTATAAGTTCAGCAACCATCATATATCATATTGTGGTATCACATATTATTGACTATATTCCCCATGCTGTACGTTACATTCCCATGATTTACTCGTTTTATACCTGGAAGTTTGGACCTCTTATTCCCCTTCACCACTTCCCCCACTTTTAAAAAAAAAATTCAATTACAATTGACATTCAATATTATTTTATATTAATTTCAGGTGTACAGCATAGTGGTTAGACATTTATACAAATTAAAAAATGATTTCCCCTGACTAGTTTAAGACCCACCTGGCACTATACATAGTTGTTACCATATTCCCTATGCTTTACATCCCCACAAGTGCTTTGTAACTACCAATTTGGACTACTTAATCCCTTCATATTTTTCACCAAGGCCCCCAAACCGCCTCGCATCTATCACTCCAGTAAATCTAGTGTCCATCCGATATCATATATAGTTATTACAATATTATTGACTATATTCCTTATGCTATATCCTACATCCCCATGACTACTTTGTAACAACCAATTTGTAATTCTTAATCCCTTCCTTTTTCACTCACCTCTAACCCCTCTCCCATCTGCATCCACCAAAATGTTTTCTGTATCTATGACTTTGTTTCTGCCTTTTTTGTTTGTTTGTTTGTTTTGTTCTTCACTCCACATATAAGAAAAATCACATTGGTTGTGTTTTTCTCTGTCTGATATATTCCACTCAGCAAATACCCTGCAGGTCCATCCTTGCCACCACCAATGGCAAAAACCCAATCCCTTTCATGGCCAAGTAATATCCCATTGTATATATGTGCCACCTCCTCTTTATACATTCATCCATCAACTGACATCCAGGCTTCCTCCACATCTTGGCCATTGTAAACAATGCTACAATGAACATTTGGTTGCACATGTTGCTTGAATTAGTATTTTGGGTTTCTTCACATAAACACCCTGAAGTGGGATTACTGGGTCCTTCTTTGTCTTCTGTTATAGGCTTTGTTTTAAAGTCTATTTCATCTGGTATAAGTATTTCTAAACCAGCTGTTTGTTTGCTTGTTTGTTTCCATTTTCATGAAATATCTTTTCCATCCTTTAACTTTCAGTCTGTGTGTGTCTTTCGATCTGAAATGAGTGAGTCTCTTGTAGGCAGCATGTGTAAAGGTCTTGTTTTCTTATCCATTCAACCCTCCTATCTTTTGATTGGAGCATTTAATCCATTTACATTGAAAATAATTATTGATAAGAATGTAGTTATTGTTATTTTATTATTCATAGTTTTTATTTTTTTATTTTTATTTTATAATTTGATCCCATTTACCCTCATCTTCCACCCTCCCCCCCCTTACCCTCTGGTAACCACTAAATTGTTGTCTGTGTGTATGAGTTTTTGTTTCTTCATTTGTTTGTCTTCTTTTGCTGTTTTCAGTTTTATATACCACATATCAGTGAAATCATATGGTTCTTCACTTTTCCTGTCCAATTTATTTGGCTTAGCATAATAATCTCAAGACCCATCCATGTTGTCAGGAATGGCACTATTTCATCTTTTTTTTTTTTTTATGGCAGAATTGTATCCCATTGTTTATATATACCATATCTTCTTTATCCAATCATCTATTGGAGGACACTTTGGTTGTTTCTATGTCTTGACCACTGTAAATAAAGCTGCAATGAACGCTGGAGTATATATATCTTTACGGAGTTGTTTTTTTTTTTTTTTTTTTTTTTTTTTTTTTCCATCTCAAAGAAGTCCCTCTAAGATTCCTTGTAATACTGGCTTGGTGGTGATGAACTCCTTTAGCTTTTTCTTGTTTGGGAAGCTCCTCATCTGTCTTTCAATTTTAAATCATAGCTTATGCTACTGGGTAGCATAATCTTGCTTTTCATCACTTTGAATATTTCCTGCCAATCCCTTCCAATCTGAAAATTTTCTGTTCAGAAATCAGCAGACAATTTTATGGGAGCTTCCTTGTAGGTAACTAACTGCTTTTCTTTTGCTGCTTTTAAGATTCTCTTTGTCTTTACCTTTGGCATTTTAATTATGATGTACGTTGGTGTGGACCTGTTTAAGTGCATCTTGTTTGGGATTCTCTGTGTTTTCTGGGCTTGTAGGTCTATTTCATTTGCCAGATTAGGGGAGTTTACAGTCATTATTTCTTCAAATAGGTTTTCAATTCCTTGCTCTCTCTTCTCCTTCTGGTACCCCTATGATGTACTGCTGGTATGTACATTAAGGGGAGGGAATGATCCTCAGACTTATTTGTTATGAGGACTAGCTGTGACTACAGTGGGGGAGCTATAGTTTGGGGACTGACCTTATGGAGCAGGACTCAGTTTAGCAGGGCTCTGATTCCTCTCTGGTGTGTACTTTAGGTGTGTTGTCCTTGGAGGCAGCTGGGTGATGCTCTGGTTTGGTCCAAAACCAGCCACCTGGTTTGCCAACCCCAGGACCTCATGGGAGCAGCCCTTCCACAGGCCAAGTTCAACTGCAGCCTGTGCCCTGCCTGGGGCCACCTGCTTGAGCCACTAATCAGCCACTAATCACTAATAAGTAGATGGCCACTACCTGTTCTGGGCTTGAACAGACATTCCTTGAAGGTGTCTTGAGAGACCAAGCAGGCAAACTGAGGTCAACTGCCATGACTCCCAATGTTGGTGTTGCTCAGTAAGAGTTATGGGACATGCTAAAGCCAGATGCTGCTTGTTTGGCATTTGTGAACCTTTCAGAAATTTTAGGAAAGTCCACAGCATGAGCCAAGAGAGACCGTTTGTATGGAAAAGCCACTGGAAACAGCTTGGGTGTGCTCAAAATTTGGGCGGGATGGAGTATCAGGGAATCACCAGGGTGTGGTGGATAAATAGTGATAGCTAGGTTGATGGAGACTCAGATATGATGGCCATCTTAGTAGGCACACCAGGAAGGGGGAGGGCTCCACAAAGAAATAATGGATTTTATAAGCAGCTCTCTCTAGGAGATAGCTCCCCCTCCAGCTCTTACCCTGAAGCCAGACAATTCAATACCTCCCTGTATGTCCCTGGCACATTTTAAGCTGCTTCCCCAGTGTTGGACCACAGAGCGAGTGAGTCCAACAGTGATTAAATCCATGCAAGGGCCCTTTAAGAGGACTGCTTGGAACTGTAGCAGCACTCTGTCTCACCCAGCCACAATCTTCCGTGGTTTTCACAGCCAGAAATTATGGGTACTTCTTTCCCTGGCACTGCAACCATAGACTGGGGAGACTGTTTTGGGGCTGGGACCACTCACACCTCTGGGGAAACCTCCACATCTGAGATATTCCTCCCAATTTTTAACAGTCACTCATAAATGTGGGACAGCCCATTCTGCCCAGTCTCTGCCCTTTCTACCAGTCTTGAGGTGACTTCTTTTGTATGCTCTTAGTTGTAGGACTTTGGTTCAGCTAGACCTCAGATGATTCCTAATGATGATTGTTCTGTAGTAGTTCAGTTGTAATTTTGACATTGTCATGAGAGGAAGCAAGCACAGTATTTACCTACTCTGTCATCTTTACCAGACTCCTTCATTTCTAAATCTAAATGTAAAGGTGATTTAAAAAAAAAAATTCTTATTATTGCTTTCTGACTAGATTTCACTGTGGTCTGAGAACATAGTATAAATAATTTCAATCCTTTGAGATTTGTAATATCCCATGAGAAATCACAGCTCAAGAATATGTTCTCATGGGATTCTATGCCTAAATTTGTGCTACTTTTGAGAGCTGAAACACCCTGAATGGAGTTTTTTATTTAAACTTGTTGTGTTTCACTAGTGTCTCTTCATGTCTGGCAGAAACAAATGTAGTCCTCTCTGGCCATAAAGTATTCCCAGTGAAATATTTTGAGGAAAATAAGCCAATGACAGTGAACTTAACAAATTATTTGAGGAAACTAGGTATTTGGAGTTAGAAACAGCAGCACAAATAATGAAAAGCAGGACCAGACTCCTTAAGATGTTACCTGTTAATAGTTTTAGACATAGAATATTAAATAACTGTGTTGATGTATTTAAAGCAATGAACAAAATCTTTAAAAATAGGATAAAAGACAGTATAAAAAAATGCCATATTTATAAATATGCCATATTTATAAATAAATAAATTATAAATGCCATATTTATAAATAAATAAATAAATAAAGGTCTTTAAAACATTTTTTAGAATAAGTATAGCTGAACAAAATTTAATAAACTGTATCAATGGTCTTTAGTAAGTTCATTCATAATTCAGTTCAGGGAGACAAGTAAGTAGAGATATAAAAGGAGAGGATAGAAAACATGGATATAGGGTGGGGAGTTCTAAAGTATATCTACTCACATTTAGAGAGATAAAATAGAATATAAATGGGGCAACAGGTGAAGAGTTAATAAAAACAAACATCAAATCAAATTTCTGGGGAAAACGGGCTCAAAATAAAATACTGGACAATCAAAAAAGGGTTGATTAAAATTCCTTATGTTGATCAGGAAAAGAATAAAGAATGTATGTTAAAATAGCTAGGGTTCTAGTGAAAGTTTAGACAGAGAGTATATGACATTCAAACAAGTAAAAGACAGAGGAAAATCAATTAATTTAATGTAGAGAAGACGTGAATAGTTCTCAACAAGTGACTAGACATCAAGAAATTTAATCACTATATAAAATGTCTTATACTAAAAGTCTCAGGACTAGATGTGTTTACTAGTGTACTCCAACAAATAGTTTATAGTATCTTCCCAATAATATTTTTAAAGGAGGGAGAAATCCCCTTAGATGAAGTTTGCATTACCAGAGTATCAAAACTCAATGACAAGATTGAGTATAGATCCAAAAGTAATAAATCAATTACTAGCAAATCAAACTTGAAATTAGTTATTAATCGATATGTCATGATTAACTTAGGTCCCAAAAGTGGAATTATGGGTAACATCAGAAAAGCTAACAATAAATTAATTTATTAATTATCTGAAGGAGAAAAATAATATGGGTGTTTTTGATAAAGATTAAAACACTTAATTTTCCTAATTAAAAATAAAACAAAACACTTTTCAGAAGTATAATAGGAGAAACTTCCTTAAGTTATTAATGATTACATGCCAAAATTCTAAACCAAATACCATAATTATAAGTGAAACATACTGACAAATCTTGACAAAGTGTTTAGACATTTACTAAGACAACATAAGTCCACTCTAGAATAAAAAAAGAGAAAAATTTTAAAGACTAACTAAAAGACAATGTAATTTATCTAAATTAAAAAAATAATATTCTCTACTTTTTGATAGGGTATTTTAGAATTATAATGATGTAAATTATCCTCAAATTAGCCAATAAAATGTTTATTTTATGAGTCCATTCACATTGCAGAATGGTTTAAAAGAAAAAAAAATAAAGACTGACACTACCAAGTATTGCTGAGGATATAGGACAATTAGAATTCTCATAAACAATTATAAAGTTATAAGATATTTACCCTATTACCCCAAAATTTTATTACTATGTTTTTAACCAAGAAAATACTTGAATAAGAATTTTTTTCAATATTAGTTTCTCATAATAGCCCCAAACTGCAACAATCTAAACATCCCTCAATAGGAAACTGGATAAACAAATGTTTGTGTATTTATATAATAAAATACTACTCTGCTTTAGAAAGGAACACACTATTGATAAGTATAATGACGTGAATGACTCTTAAGAGTTCTATGTGGACACAAATAAAGTTAATAGTTCTTATATGAAATATTAAGACATGCAAAACTACCCATTGCTGGTAGAAATCAGAACAGCAGTTGTCTCTTCCTCTGGAAGGGAGGGGTCAGCTAATAAGGATTTACTGAGAAAGGACATAACTGAATGTTTTTGTATTCATGAAAATATTCTATATTTTGATAGGGTGATATTTACAAGGGTATATACATTGGTCAAAACCCACCAAAGTGCACACTTAAGATTTTTTTCATTTCATTATATTTAAATTATACCTTAATTCAAAAAATTTAAAAATACATGCATTTAAAATATTACAGCAATATACACAAGCACAGATATACATTAAACTTTTTAGAATGGTATGCTATGGACATTCAGTGGAAATTAAATGGAAAATAAAGAGAAAATAAATGGAAGGAAAGAGAAAAAAAGAGAAGGTACAGTTTTGTAACAATGTTGGAGAATGTTATTTAATGAATATGATTCTGAAATGTAAAATAATTGATATCCCAAAAAATAAATGAGAATTTTGTTTTATTTTACTTTAGAATAAATGTTTCATGGATATTTTCACATATCTACAAGCCCAGGGCTTTCTGATCAAAATGACTGGCAACCAGTGTTAAAGGATGATTGAATGACAACCATGCCTTGGATCTTATGACAGGGTGCCCTCTGAAAGCTAGAGCTAAAGAGTTGATAATTAGACCAATAAGGAATCCTCCTCTTGATGAATAGAACTTCATGGTACCATGTTTCCTGGAAAATAAGACCAAGTCTTATATTAATTTTTGCTCCAAAAGATGCATTAAGGCTTATGTTCAGGGTATGTCATCCTGAAAAATCATGCTAGGGCTTATTTTCTGGTTAGGTCTTATTTTCGGGGAAACACGGTACCTGCAGGTATCAGAGACTTGAACTACAAAGATCTGATAAATTACATCAGGAAATCATACTTTTTAAGTAGACTCAGTGATTGTAGGAGGGAAAGTGGTGTTCGTAATTTTTTTGACAGAGTGAGTGTATAAAGGTGTATGTTATTTGTAATTAAGAAAAAGCACTTCATAAATCAGATACACTGTGGTGTACAAGGCAGGATTATAATTAATTGACTCCAGATTTGCTTAGTTACTGGACTGATGTCAAGAAGATACTCCGAATGGAGGTAAAAATGGGTGATATTTGTTCAAAAATAGATGTCTTCAAGAGCCATAATTAACTTAGTTTTTATCTCTTATCAAAGTGTATTCTACAAAACAAAATATGGAGTAATATATTAAGAAACTACATGATAATGAAGAATAAAAAAAAGGAAAAATTGAGGTTTTATGACTAAGATATTCAACAATAAAATATCCTGTAATAAAAATAAAAACATAGAAGATATCATCATCATCACCATCAACATTACAATTAACCCCAGGATGCACATTTAGCAGGTTCTCCCAGGTGTACACTTGTCTACCTTCCATGAAATAATTCATCACATCAGAGCTCCATTAATATGCACTCTTTCTCCCATCTCCTTATCTCCACCTCTATCAGCTTCCTTTTACTGCTGTAACAAACTACCACAAATGTGGTGGTTTAAAAAAAAACACCACAAAAACACAAGTGTATACTTCCATAGTTCTGGTGTCCAGAATTCCAAAATAAAGGTGTCAACAGAGCTGCATTCCTTCTACAGACTCTGGGAAAGGACCCTTCCTTCTGTCGCCTGGCTTCTGGGGGGCATTCCTTGGCTTCCTGGACTTGCAGTCACACTACTCTTCTCTCAGTCTCCAATCGCACTGCTTTCTCTGTGCATCTTCTCCTTTTCTGTCTTGTGTAAGGACACTTGTCATTGGATTTAAGGCACACCTGGATAATCCAGGAAGATCTCATCATAGGAGCCGTAATTTAATTACATGTTCAAAGATTTTTTTCCCCCCAAAAAAAAGTTAACATTCACAGGTTTTGGAGATTAGGACATGGACACATCTTTTTGAGGTCCTCCATTCAAGTCATGACACACACCCCTTTCTTTCATGCACCACATTTTACATAAGGATGGAGAAGTGCAGGGATTTATAATAAGAGTTAGAAAATTTGTAAGTTAAAATAGAAAAGGGACTTCCTTTTCTCTACTAACTTGCATCAGTAGATACGCAATGAAGGACACACCAATATACCATCCTAAAAAATTGTTACATAATGTGCCACTGTCATTGGTACATTAGTGGGTAATTAGGAGAAGACATACCAGGAACTGTCAACCTGAAGCTACTTTACATGAAATAGCTGAATCAAACTTCCATAACTAGGTCAATGGGTGATTTTTTAATTAATGATCAATGCTTTCTTCTATATCATTAGTAATTTTAGATAATGAATTTATTATTTATGAACTCAGAAAAAGCAATAATGTACACCCAAAAAGTTTAAGCAACTCTTCAAATTTCACTCTTCTGCCTTTTTACAAGTTTAAATATAAAATTTAAATTATTCTACATTCTTCCTATAGTAGATTACAAATATGCAATAGTGTTTTTATTTCATTAAGCAATTTTCCTGGAAACCATGAATTATATCTAAATATATATGCATCAACAAAGCAACAGTTCAATTCAATTATCATTAAGTGTTTGTCTATTTTCCAGTACAGCTTGTGTAATTTCTTTGCCATGAAATACAATGCTTAGCAAAGTAAAACAGCACACATTTTTCTTTTCTTTTCCAGTTTGGAAATATACATGGCTAATGTCCATGGGTTTTGAACACATTCATCTTTTTCTAATGCTTTCTCTAGGTCATAAAATTGATTAAGATATATCATACTATCAAAAGAAAGCAGGCATGTAGTCATGCAGAATTGAATACTGGCCATCTTCAATGCTGCGATGCCATCTGATATCTACATCTTTATTAATATTTTAGGCATTACATTGAAAATGCAACTGCATATCCTAATATATCAAGTTTATGATCGGGCTAATTCTATCAAAATCTGTCTATGGTTGGTGGTATTACACATTCATTCTGTATTTTCAAACTGCCTAAGAATGGACTATTAAGTAAATAATATAGTTTCCAAAATTATTTTGGGGCACATTTAGAACATAATCTGAAATCAATCTTTTAGACTTTGCTTATTATAGTGCTTACGGCTGCCATGGGAGTGTTTCTGATAGCTATTGTGCCACCATAAAAATACAAAGAGAATTCCATTCAAACTGTATATAAATGAATTAAACAATGTGATTTATTTTCATAGAAGGAAAGAGAAAAAGGAGTTTAGGTTATTACATTGGGTGATACCAACAAACTCTTAATACAGTGAGTAAATAATTAAAGAAAATGACATTTCCACAATATGCATGAGTTCAGAGAGGCTAAGAGCAGCTCCAAGCACAAAAGGAGAGTCCTGAAGAAATGCAGAGGGTGCCATAAATTTGATCTTTATTGTTCCCTTTAGCACACCTCACCAGTTTGACATTCTCCATTTTGCTATGCCATCACTACTGTGTGGGAAACCGGGTCTCTTTGGTCATAAATGGGTCCCTGAGAAAAAGTTAGGTACTTTGAGTTTCTGATATTATGCAATTCAAGAAATGGACCTCTAGGGTCGTGAAAGAACCAATGCATATACAAACAGTCTCCAAATTACTCCTCAAAGAGTCTTCAGTGTGCTGGAAAAGTCCAGCCTGATATTCATCAAATATCATGCACCATCTTATCTCTTACTGTGTGTCATAAAGACTTCATTAAAGGGTGTCAATACTGCCTTTGCTATTACAACCTTTAAGTAATGAAGTGTCTTTCTGAATACAGACTTTTCTGTTCCAAATTCTATTCTGCTTCTTTCTAGTTATATCACCTTTCTGTACGTCCAAGTTGTCCACATCACTGCTGATCAGGCTGTGCTTTACATCATATCGCACCATACCGGGGCCTCTGATATCTAAAAATCAAGCGTGTAAGCTTAGTGTGGGATTTTCCCAGCCTAGAAAAACTGCATATATTATATATGCCGAAAAACATATCTAAAAGAAGTTTTGCCAATATAAGTATTATTTTAAAAATTTATGTTTCCATTATGAAAATATGCTTCTAGTGTTAATCTTTCCTTGGAAAATAATCCCATGTCACTCAATAATATTAACTGAACTTTGATAAATAAATAAAATATTATATAACAAATACGTGTTTTGAATTATGGTAAGATCTGATGGAAATCTAAAGGAAGCAATGAAAAAATTTCCTCCCCGTCAGGTAGCTGGAGAATGCATTTTAGAGTGGTATTATGTTTTTATTTCAGTGGAATTGGCTTAAATAGTCATCTGAGCTCTCTGTTTGACAGTTAATTTAATTATTACATTTAAAAGAGAAGTCACAGACAAGCTAAGTCACTGTTTTAGTTTGAGTAGGAAAACTGTTGGGAGGGGAACACCTTTAAATCTCAGTGTCTTAAAAACCACAGTTTAATGTGGGAGAGGGTAGCCTCTGCTCCACAGTTGTCTGGGGCCCTCCATCCTTCTGCCTTGCGCTCTTAGCCTCCTTTAGCTCTTCGGAGTCCTTTGCCTTTTTTTCTCATGGTGATACAGGTTAGAAGTTTTATTAATGTCCTTGATACCTCTCTTGTTTTTATTTCCCTTATTAATCTGGTGTTGTCTTTTAAGGAAGGTATCATGCAGAGAAAAGTTTTGATCTTCCCAAGTCTTCTTACCTCATATATCAGTTCATTTCATATTAATGATCATTTCTTTTAAATTGTAGAGATGTATCATTGTTTATTCTCTCTCTCCCTCTCTTTCTCTTTCTTTCTCTCTCTCTCTCTCTCCATATATATATATATATATATATATATATATATATATATATATATATATACTCTCTCCTGCATTCACTGAACATACATATCATATGTCTTTCCATGTCAGTGTATAGAGAACTGCCTCATTGTTTTGAGAGCTGTGCAATATTCCATTGAAGGTTATACTTTCATTTGTTTAAGGAGTTCCCTACTGATGGGAATTTAGGATGCTCCCAATCTTTTGCTATTATATACAATTATGTTACATCTTTCCTCAGGCATATAATTTTATTTGCAGGATAAATATCTAGGTCTATGGGTATATGCATCTTTATTTTGTTAGACAACATCAAATTTCTCTGGAATAGTTGTATCATTTTGCACTTCCTTCAGTAATATAAAAGTTCCTGTTTCCTATCGACCTCATGAACATAGAGTGTTATTAAACTTTTGGATTTGGCCAATCATCACTGTGGAAAAGAGTGTCTCAGTATGCTTCCCTCATTACAATACAGTGGCTTATCTTCTGATATGTGTTAGAGCCATTTGTATTTTTGAGAATTATGCATGCGCACCCTTCATCCATTTTTTTTCTATTGTGTTATTGGTATTTTCCTTACCACTTATTATGAAGTGAAAATTCATATATTGGCGCTCTAAACACTAATGGGATGCTATTTGGAGATGAGTCCTTTGGGAGATAATTAGAGTCAGATGACATAGTAAGAAAGGGGTCCTGCTGATGGGATTAGTGCCCTTATTAAAGAGACATGAAAGAACTTGCTCTCTCCACTCAAATGCACCAAGAAATGGCCATGAACACACAGGGAAAGTGGTCATCTGCAAGTCAGTCAGAGAATTCTCACCAGAAATGGAACCCTGC
The DNA here is from genome assembly GCF_004115265.2 of Rhinolophus ferrumequinum. NCBI lineage: Eukaryota > Metazoa > Chordata > Mammalia > Chiroptera > Rhinolophidae > Rhinolophus > Rhinolophus ferrumequinum. The sequence continues at coordinate 4,411,437 of NC_046285.1, read as the reverse complement.
CAGATCCTGACCTTGAACTTCTCAGCTTCCAGAACCGAGAGAAATAAACTTATGCTGTATAATCCACCCAGTCTGTGATATTTTGTTGTGGGAGTCCAAGCTGACTAATATAGATTTTGGTACCAAGAGGTCGGGTGCTGCTGTAATAAATAACTAAAATTTTGGACATAGCTTTCGAGCTGGGTGATGAAAGAAGCTGGAAGAGTTTTGAAGTGCATGCTAGAAATATGAATATTAAAGGTGATTCTGGTGAAAACTCAGGAAACAACGAGAATTGGAGAGATAGCTCCCATTTTCTTAGAAAATACATAAATACACTTGAGTAGAAAGTTGGTAGAAATATGGATATTAAAGGCCACTCTAGTTTGGTCTCAGACAGAAATGAGGAAATGACATTGGAAGCTAGGGAAGAGGCAATTCTTGTTATGAAGTGGCAAAGAACTTGGCTGAACTGTATCCATCTTCTAGTGTTTTGTGGAAGGTAGAACTTGCAAAGGAAATTGGAAATTTAGCTGAGAGGATTTTTAAGCAAAGCCTTAGGAGAGCAACTTGGTTGCTCCTGAATGCTTATGGTAAGATGTGAGAAGAGAGAAATGAGTTGAAGAAGGAATTGTTAAGCAAAAAGGAACAAGAACTTAAAGACTTAGAAAATTATCAATTTGTTCATAGTACAAAAAATAATAAAGCATGTTCAGAAGAGAACACAAGCGTGCGTCTGGGTTATAGATTGATAAATTATGGGCTTACATGAGCAGAAACACTGACAGTTGAAGTGAAGGAGATGAAGATGGGACAAAATGAGGAAGGCTGTTAGACTTCTTACGTCCTACAGTCCCTTATCATAGAGCTATTTAACTGCACATATGCACTATTCCTAAAGACAAGGGAAAAAACAACCTCACAGGTGACTCAGGGATCATCAGAGTTGCCTCCTCACTTTCAAAGGGCGGGTGGGCATCACCTGGATTTCAACAGGCCAGATGATGGCTACCTCGACACTTGCTTGTACAGACTTTAACTTAGATATTCTATACAAAGATAGTTACTGTATTTTTAAATTCTTCAGGACAGAGCCATCTAAAACTGGCTCTAACACTATAGATCATAATTGATGAGAGTCTTTAAGTGCTTTTATTGAAGAGAAAATATCAATGTGCTCAAATTATAAATCCAATATTATCAGCTCAAGAAACTCTTCACTTTCTTTTACCAATATTTGCAGCTTTCACTTTATCAGTCCACTACTTTAGCAATGTTTGAGGAGTTTCCTACTGTGTATTGTCATTACTTTTCCATAGAAAAAGAGACATGAAAACCTAGAGTTTGTTCCACTTTGGAACATTGTTCTAAGAAACTAAATTGGTGATTATACAATGACCAAAATTTGGCTACAAAATTAATTTGATGTTTACACTAAAATGTTACGCGAATGCAAAATGGCATATAATGATTGACAGTTGGCTCCAGTTCTCTGTATAAATCAACATTTTCAAGAGAAGATAAATAGGTTGAAGTCTGTCCCTGATGGGTGAGGAGGGATCCTTTAGGAGATGAATCCCCCTTGATCATTTAGGACTATCTCAGTTCAGAGTTCATTTACCTTTGTGCTGTATAACATTTCTTGTTTTGAATTTTCCACATTTGGTGACAATAAGAAATGACTAAAATTTATTGTTTGTCATTAAGCTCTCAATGATGTAACTCTAATTTTATGTGATTCACTTTTTTTTAAAATTAGAGTTTATTGGGGTGACAATTGTTAGTAAAGTTACATAGGTTTCAGGTGTACAATACTGGATTGAATTTTTGGATACAACTTACTGTGTTTCAATGGGAATTTACCAGATTAATTAAATCTTGTCTCTAACTGCCCCGGACAACTAAGCAAAATACCACTTGGAAGTTAATACAGAACTACTATAAGCTACTGTTACTCATGGAATAATTGTGAGGGGAAAACCTTCATGTCCAGAGAAGCATAATGTGGAAGGAAGGGAGATGCTCTAAGACAATTGAGGGCTGATTATTGGATGAAGATGGTGCCCAAGAGCTTTTGTGGACACACAGTACAGCCAAATCAAGGTCTAATAGCAGTAATTATCACATCATTCATCACCAACCACTTCCATTCTGAGTGAGACCTTGAGGACATCCTCACCTAGGATTACAAGTGAGGAAAAAGTGGAAGGTAGGATATCAAAACTCATCTTTACCTTCCCACTTTCATGCCATACTTTTTCACCATATGAATCATTTTCATACTTTTAGCATATTGCTTCTGTCCCTAACCCACCTTCCCTTTCACCCTCCCTTTCCTTTTTCTAAAGTCTGGTATGGAGTGTTTTTAATTGAACTATACAAATGGATTAGGAAGTTTAATGTTTCTTTGTAAATCTCATTCTTCTTATAATGATTTCCCACAGTCATATTTTGCCTCTTCTACTTGATTGAAAACCAAGGCAGGAAGTTTTACTTGTTTTCTGTAATATATGTACTCTTTATCTTAGTTACCAAACCCTTAAAATAATACCCCTTTCAAACCATTTCATCACATCTGCCTTGTCTCATGCTTTCCCCCCAACTTTTTCCACAATAAAACTTAAAGCAATAGAGAGCTGACATCATGGGACAATCACTAATTTGAAACCAAAGGAAAGACAAAGAGATGGGAACTTGAGAGCTTTTGTCTCTATGGAAATTTTAGGAAAATGTCTTGGGATTATTACAGATCCCCTAGCATGGCAGGGAGGAGGGGGATGGTTGGTACAAGATGTATGAGAAGGCCTCTTCCATGAGATCCAGCCACACAACACCTTCCTAAGATGGAGCAAAACAAGAACAGGAGATAATACTCTTTCCCAGCTATCTGACCCATGCCAACAGGTCAGCAAGTCTTGAGAAATAAGTAGCATCAGTTTACACCCGGTGCCAGGCAAAAGTGTGGAGCAAGAACCTCTCTGAGGTGCAGGCATAAACACAAGACCTAAAACTGAGGGTGAAACAGTCATTGAGTGACAACTCTCCAGCAAACTAGCTCACACACTAATCGTAGAGCAATTTGAAGTATGAGGTGCAAGAAAATTAAACATAGCAATAGCAAAACCCAAAGTCAGATTGGCTCCTAACATGATTGACTCAACACCTCACATTAAAGCTAAGCAAAAAAGAAATGTGTTTAATTCTGGGTACAAACAATATATACCTCAGTCTCTATTATACTACACAATATGTTTAGGTTTTAACCAAAAATTCTGAGTTGCAAAAAGAAATTACTCTCAAGAGATAAAGTAATCAATAGAATGAGATTCAAATATATTCCAGAGATTGTAATCATCAAGTAAGGTATTTAAAATAATTATAATTAATGTATTAAAGGCACAACTGGAAAAGGGAAGCACCATGTAGAAACAGATGGGGAATTTCAGCTGAGAGATGGGAATTCTAAGGAAGAATCAGACCAAAGCCCTAGAAATGAAGAACATGGTAACAGATATAAAGAATGCTCTAATGGTCCCATAATTAGATTTTATAAAACCAAAAAAAAAAAAAAAATGTCAGTGGTCTTAAAGATAAATCAATACAAATTACCCAAACTAAAAGAAAAAAATAAAACCTTTAAAACAAAAACAAAAAGTGCATCCGAGACCTGTGGGAAAATATTAATTAATCATATATATGTGTATATATATATATATGTGTATATATATATATTTTTTCAAATACATAAAAAAGATTGGTAGAGAAAATTTTTCAAAAAAATAATGCTTAGAATTTTCAAAAATTCATTTAAAAGAACAACTTAAAGATCCAAGAAGTTTAGAAAATGCCAAACAAAATAATGCAAACACAGAAAGATGCACATACACACATCTAAACACATAGTGCCCAAGTTGCTAAAATCCAAATATTAAAATAAAAATTTTGAAGCTAACTAGAATAAAAAAATTCAACACACAAGGAGGAAAAAAGTTAAGAATTATAGATAGAAGGCTTCTCAGCAGAAACTATGAAAGTCAGAAGACAATAGTGCAACAAAAGACGATAGAGTGTCCACTACCAAGGGTGGTTTTCACTGTATGTAAATTATATCATTTGAAAAATAAATGACACCCCCAAAATTTCTCTTATCACATATAATAATTTTGAATGTTAGAACCAAATTAGTAAGTAATAACTGCATAAGGCAAAATAAGAGCATAAAATTTTTTGAAAAGAAAAGCAGGAAGATTTATAAAATTCAAAGCATCATTCTCTATGCTAATATAATACATATTTTATTTTTCTTCTTTTTATTCTCCTGGAAATTAAAATATTCAATAAAATGAGCACATTGCAGTTATAAAAAGATGTTATTCTAACACTCTACCAGTAATATAGTTTATATGGGCTTGTGAAAAAATAAATTGTATTTAGTTAGTGCTTCTAGCCTTGAAATGCAATTGTCAAATCTGTTTATTTTACACTATTATTTTCAACAAAGTATTCTTATCATACCCTGATATTGCATTCATGTTTCGACTTCAAAGTAAGAATATTTTGAAATCACCATTTATGTGTTTAAAGAGAGTCTCTTAGATTCTGTAATGCGACTTGTAGCTCTTCTTTAGGTTTGTATAATGCCAATTGGAATTCTACAGGAAATAATTCTGGCTAAGTTAAAGAAAAAAAAAAATTGGAAAGTCAATCACTTAATTCATAAAATACAAGGACATATTGGAAGCAAGAATACAACAGATTAGGATTAGTACAGGAATTGCAGCCATGTGCTATTGCAAGAAACATATTAGGATGTCATTACTTTCCTCACTAGACGTCTGACACTAAACATTAGGCAGCCTTGAGATTGCTGCCAATAGGCATTGGATGCCTCCACTGCTGGGTCTCTTTGCAAAGTGTTCTGGGTTTCTCTGTACCTCTTCCTCAAAATTCAATATTCTGACAAGGGTGTTTGATTAGGTGCGGTATCTTCAACCTATATCCCAAAGTGTTTCTGTCTTCGGTTGATCTTTGTTCTAATTCACCAAAACCTAAGGGATCTCACTTAAGTAAAACCGATGGTGAGAGTCTTCTACTTACAATACTTTATTGATTCTGAGCCGCCCACTGAACGTAGTACAAAACCTTTTGCACTGCATTTAGGCAAGTCCAGGATCTGGGCACTGCCTATGTCTCTTCTGTTGAATGATTGCTCACATCTCATCTTAAATTATACTGAACTCCTTGCAATTCCATTGGATACGCCTTGAGCTTTCACATTTCTCTATTTTCACTCATGCCATGTTTTCTACATGAAATGTCACCCTTTGACTCTCCAACCCCACGGACTGCTTTCGTACTCATTCAAATGTCACTCAAGTGGCAGCTGCAATTTTTTTCAATTCACACCCAGCAAAGCGAATCCCCATTTGCTTTTGTTATCTCTGTATCTTGTATATGTCTCTATTATTTCACTCATCTCATACTGTTTTAATTATTTTCATATCACTCTTGCCTAATCTTGAATTTCATAAGAACAAGTTCCTTCTTTTAGTCAAATTTGCATTCTTTATACCTAATAAACTATTTGACATATAATAGAGCTTACAAGAAGACCCTGTTCCAATTTGAAAGTTGAGAAGGAGAGAAAAGCATATATACGAAGTGAGATCAAAAGGTGCGGTGAACATTTAATTAAAAAACATTTGTTACAGTAAAAGACACATTGTCATGAATCCCCCTCAAAATGCTCCCTCTTGCTTTGAGCACACTTATCCCATTGTTCTTGCCACTTTCTGAAGCAGATCTGGAAGTCCTCTTTCGTGAATGTCTTTACTTCATCCTCCATCATGACAATGCTCTGTGTCACACATTGCTTCTGGTACGGCAATTTCTGTCAAATAAAAACATTACAATGTGTCCTCATCCACCTTATTCACTGGATCTGGCACCGTGCAACTTCTGGCTCTTCCCCAAAGTCAAAACGATTCAGGACATTGAGGCAGCCACAACAGTTCAACTGATGACACTCAGGAAAGAGGACTTCCAGAACTACTTCAGAAAGTGGCAAGAATAATGGGATAAGTGTGTTGGAAACAAGGGGGAGTATTTTGAGGGGGATTAATGGCAATTTAATCTTGTCTTTTACTGTAGTAATTTTTTATTTAAACATTCACTATATTTTTTTATTCACACCTTATACATAGGTAACTTCAGGTCTGACTTGAAAATTTTCATAGTATATAGAGGTAAATATAAAATTTTATGGGATTTCAGAGGCAGAAGAGATTATTTCTTGCTTGGGGGAGAAATCTTTAAACAGATGTTCAAGCTGGTAAACATGATACTAAACTTATGCTGAGATATTTTGAAAGAAGATGTATAAGAAACACAAAATTATAGTTTTCTCTGATGGATTTAGCTAAATAAAATGTATTTAGGGGGCAGGAAAAATCACTCATTGCAACTTCACAAAGGGGAAAAAAATTCTAGGAGTGAAAGCTAAATGTTATGATTTAGGATCAAGGAAGATAGGGCAATGAGACAATTGGAAAGTGATGATGACAGGTAAATGTTATTTTGCCAAATGACAGATATTAAAATCTTAAAACTTAAAGTTCTGTAATTTTGCTAAAAATAAATTCTTGAGATAATCCAATAAATTATTAAATATACAGGGCATAAACATCTCTAGAGAGTAAGTTAATGGTTTGACAGAACTTCAGAAGCATGCCGTGATCAATAATAAATTTCACTAGATTTGCTACATACATTTTCAACTTGTTTTGAAGACTGGAAAGTCTTCTGATTATGTGGAATTGCACAGTATTTAATTTTACTATTTATCTATTCCCACCTATAAACCCCCAAATGATATTACTTAGATAATGAACTGGTTACTAACTAAGTAAACTATATTTCTCCTTCCTGAGCTGGCATCCTGACAGCTTCTGACAATATGGGGCATGAGAAAGAATGTGCTCTTTCTTGTGTAGTCGTTGTTCCTGTTGCATCTTGTCTGCAGAGACAATTGCTTCATTTCCGGTTTGTTTCCAGTCTCAGAACCAGTCTCCATGCACCTCTGTCAAGTTAGTAGCACAGCAATCCTTCCTCAGTTCTCTGCAGCTCCTCTGTAGACTTCCAGAATTAAATAATCCCAACTACTTTCTTTTTGTCGCACAGCTCAAGCAATGGTACATGCTTTCTGCAGTTATCCTGGGTTACTTATTTTTCTATTTGTGTTCTTTTAACCCTCCAATATTTTGTTAACTAACTCCTGTTATTATAGGAAACGTTGGAGCTTCTGGCATACTCCAGTCAACCACAGTTGTCCTCATTAGGACGGCAGTGTAAGGAATAAGAATCATTGGTGTTGAATTTGTTCATTGTCTCTCATGTCTTGAATGCAAGTGGGACAGAGACAGCTCAGAGTAAAGTTCATGCTCCCTCACCTTAATTACAAAGTCGTGGTGGGCAAGAGGCTGGGGACACCTTCCAGCCTCCTTGACATCTAGGTGTGGCCACATGACAAGATCTTGCCAAGAGAATGAGGTGAAGGACAAATATATATATATATATATATATATATATATATATATATATATATATATATATATATATATATATAACTTCCTGGTCTAGGTGATTAAAAAGAGGAAGTATATTTTCCATCCTTTTCTTTCTGCTAGATTGTTGCAAAGGAGCACAGCCACCTTGAAAGCATTGTGTGGAAACTGGCAGAGCTGCAAGCTGGGAGGAACCTGAGTCAGACACACCCACTGCCCACTGTTTATACAGGGGGAGCCTGCCAAACAGGGACATCTGCTGTGGGCTCCACAAAATTATAAATTAATTTTACCTGTTCATGAGACATTATATTCTTTAGACTTGGGTTTGTTTGTTAAAATAGTTGGAGATATACCAACAGTATTGAACTTATATACCCTTATTTGGAATAGTGTTTTGGGCAGATTTTATATAACTTCATTTAAAAAATACGTTGTCATTATTTCATGTATATTCAGGCACTTTGGAATAAGAAGTTTAGAGAGGTTTCTCTAAACTACGTGGCTCCTCTTACATTAATTTGGACATAGTCTAAGTACAAGTCCCCAGTCCCATAGTCACGTTTCTGAAATGCAAAAATCTCTGAAAATTATATTTTTGTTTTGTTTTTTAAATTTTTTTGTAACTCCTTTGGTGGAGAAATGTAAGTTGACCTGATCTCAATTAATATCTGACCTGAACTGATGTGAAGGTTTACACAATATAAAAAGTCCATAAAGTTTGCTGCAGTAAGTAGATGTGTCTGATTGTGGGGTGCATCCCCAGACCATGCTGGGAGTGTTATGTAATAAAGGGTTTGCACCTTTTTCTTTCAATAATTCTGAAACATTGCAAATTCCAAAACAATTTTAAACCCAAGTACTTCAGATAAGAGTTTGTGGACCTTTATTTTCTAGTTACATCATGGCAATCTCAGAATGGCATGGGCCCCAACACAAAGATAATGAATGAATGAATGAATGAATGTATGAATGAATGAATAATGATGTATAGATAATAGACAGATGGATAATTAGATAGATAGATAGATAGATAGATCCATAGATAGATAAGATAGATAATTAATGGGATTAAACATTATTTCTTAGGCTAGTATAATCAAAGCTCTATAACTTTGTCTTTTGTTCCCCATACCTGCTTTATAGCAGGTAGCATAAGCAAAATCTTCTTTGAAATAATTTCTGAAGGTTAGAAGCTTTGTTTCCTTTTTGAGTATTTATGACAAATTAATTTAGAAGGCAGCTTTTTTAGCTTTTCTTATAAATTTCTGCTATTATTCAAGGCTCTACCTTCACTAGTAAAGTGATGGTTGCTTGGAAGTTCTTTGTCACCTCACAAAGGTGGGGTAATACTTTCAGTAGACCATCTCTAGCTCTGTGGCTCAGTCATTAGGAAACAATTTAAATGTGAACTGAAACATCAGGATGTATGTTTCTTTTTTTTTTTTTTTTTTTTTTTTTTTTTAAAAAACAACACAAATTTATTGTCCTACAAATCTATAGCTTAGAAGGTCAACCTGAGTCTTAACTCAGTGTTGACAGAGATCTATTCCTTTCTGGAGGTTCTAGGTTTCCTTCCCTTTTCCAGCTTCTAGAGGACATCTGCATTCCTTGGCTTGTGGTCCTCTTACATCATCTTCAAAGCCAGTGACAGTGGGTCCTGACTTTCTCAGATCATGTCACTCAGACTCCTGCTTCTGTGTTCATACAGGATGTATGTTTTAGTGTCATCATCTGTAGGACAGAGGACCTGAGGCTTTCTTTGGATATGTCCTAGCTGCATGAATTCTTCACAATTCCATATAAAATATTTTCTTCTGTTTATTTAAAATTTGAATTGGAGTCCAAGTTTACATGTTTGTCTGTAATTTGGTATTATACATTAAATATTACTTTTTATATAAAGATAAGCTTTTTGCATTAAAGTGAGTCTCTACTTTGGTTAGTTCCCAGAGATGTTAGTGAAAATAATGTATTATAGCTGTCATTTTTATGTTACAGATGGTATAAGGTAAATCATTAGTATGTAATAGAACAGTACCATTTCAGAAGAGAATGGGATATATATACATATCAAATAAATTTAGTATATAGTGTCTAATGGTAATATAATCTATTCTTGAGAATTTTGTTCAAGTTCCCTTTTTATCTGAACTTTTAATTTCGTAGACAGTCTTAATGAGGTGAAACTTCAACTTGAGCTTGAATAGTTCATTGACTTTCTTTGAATAAGCAATCAATTCCTCCAAGTCCAGTTCCCTAATACAAGACTACCCTGATGAGACCAGACTGTCTTGAAATCTCAATTGAAAAAAGTTGTGAAGTGTGCTCAATCTTAAAAACAAACAAACAAAAACTATGACCTTAATTACCCAGCTCCTGAGTTATTTAGAGCTGGCACTGGACCCAAAGAGCAGTATTCAATTAAATGTGGTATTTATCCAGAAGAGTATTCTAGTACATTGTAGCTAAATGTTATTCAACCAAAGACTCCTAAGAAATATTCAACGATAATAGCACTAGTACATTCGCAGTTTACAAGTCTATTGGTCTTTCTTGAATTATATATCTGTAGCAGTCAAATAGAATCAAGGCTGGCAAAAAAAGTGTCTAATGGAAACATTATATTTTGTGGACTTAGTCATTGTATAATGGTCAAGGAAGTTAAACAAACGAAAAATGGGCTGTAGCTCAAGTTATTTTATCTTTCAGGATGTGCAAAGCACAGTTGGGACTGTCTGGTTTACTTTGTGCTCCTCGGCCCTGTCTTGCCTTCACTGAAGTAGAGAGAGATATCTCTATGACATGAAATACAGTTAAATGGATGTTCCTGGCACTTGTCTTGAGCATCTTGAAAGCAGTAGAGTGCTTCTGAATTACAGGAAAAACAAATTCTAATGCAATATGGTTGTATAGCTTCCTATCCTACATTGTATTAGGCGGTTGCAAAGTAGTTCAGACAGATGGGCAGACTGGGTAGAGCAACACGATTTTTTGTGCAAATTTGACTAACATAAAATAACTATTCTTGCAGATAAAGCTACACCCCGTCTTAAGATTGTAACTATTTTGAAACATGAGTATATAGAGATATGACTATATTCATCTGAAGATACCGGAAGCATTCACCTACTCTCTATATAGCCTCTCTCTCTCTCTCTCTCTCTCTCTCTCTCTCTCTCTCTCTCTCTCTCTCTTTCTCTCACTGATATAATACATATTGATCAAAATATGTCTGAAGTGCTTTTGATAGACTGTTTTCTATTTATTCTGCCTTTGTGATGTTGATTTTAAAATCTTTATCTTCAGAAACTCTCTTTTGCATCATAACTAATATATAATTGTAGTAGCCACTATTTTTCATGATAAAAATCTGATATCGTCAGAACCATTTGTTTAAAGAACATTTCCAATGGCATTTACATGTACCATAAACATAATAGGAACTTTTTTAGTATGTAAGAGTTTGAATCAGATAATCTGATCCTGAATCTCAATTCTGTTAGTTACAACCTCTGTAACCATGGTGAAGTTTCTGGACATCGCCGTGACTCATATAATTCATTTATAAAGTAAGAATAATCTTTTAGGCTTGTTTGTGAATTAAAACAAATCATATGAAGTCCCCATGCTACTTGGAACATAGTAAGAACTCAATAAATGCTGAATACTGTTATTAGAGTAACATGGAGATATTTTTATTTATCAGAGATCTAGGATAAAATGAAAAAAGCAATATCAATCTGACAGAGCCACGTGCCAATAAGCCAAGGAGTTAGAACAGAGTAGTGGTTCTCAAAGGAGACAAGAACGTCGGCCTCACCAGGTAACTTGTTAGAAATGAAAACTCTCAAGCGTGGATCAGACCTACTGAATCGGAAATGCTGGGGGCAGGGCCGCAGTCTGTGTTTTCACAGGAACTCCAGGTGATTCTGATGTGTGCTAAAGTGTGAAAAGCCCTGGCGTAGTGAGACTGAACTCAATCTCCCAGGAGATCCTGTGCACTGGGAAGTCAGAGGTCAGCAGCACAAGAGTTCAAGTGCGGAACCCTGGGTTATATGGTTCTGAAAGGAAAGTAGGACATGTGCTGAGGACTGGCAACCAGCTCTCCCAGGACCTCATAAGATTTCACAGAAACTTGTGAAATGTGAGGAACAGAGTTCAACTCAAGCCATTAGGTATCCAGGAAGCTGGAACACTGGTGAGAACATAGGGACTAGTGAGACTTTAAAACCTGGTTGCAGACTCTGGAAAATAATGCAGAAGTCAGTTATCAGACCTAACAGTCAAGGAGGCAGGAGACAAATTCTTATACCCAGGGCACAAGGTCAGATCAGTCTGCACTGCTCCATTCACTGCTTAGTCGTTCGCACATTGCATTAGAGGGCTGCGAGTTCACCTGTAGTCTGCAGCCTAGAACAGGTTGCAAGATGGAGCCTTGGCTTGCACTGGAGATGATGATGCAATGCCAAGGATGTAGAAGATATTATATACCAGAACCTTGTTTTTCCTTTCCGGATCTTGGAGAGTATTTCTATAATGGCTTCTGAAATTAGTATTCTAAAATTGCATTTCTGTTACTAGTTTACATCCATAGCTAGTGAGTTAAAGAGTGAACAAATGAGAGAGAGAGAGAGAGAGAGAGAGAGAGAGAGAGAGAGAGAGAGAGAGAGAATCAACAATGACAAGAATTCATTCATGCATCCCTAAATTTTCTGTTAATTTATTTTGAACAGAACAAGATTCAGAATATGTGCATACAACATCAAAATGATAGTCAAAGACATACCAAAATAATGTAATTCAATGTACTCAACAATAAGATAATACCAGCCATTTACTCGCACTCAGCCTTTTGCCAGGATGGTGTTGGTCGTCAAAACTCAAATGCAATAGCCACCCAAAACAATTAATCTACAACCATAATAAATGTATTACTCCCTGCTTCATTTTAGACATCAGATTTACAATATTATTTTCAAAATTCTGTGTCATTACTCCTTACATTAGCAGGTAATATTTTAGAAAATTTGCACAATAAATAAATAGGCCATTGTCCCTATCCACAGAAATCATTACGTTTTATTAACTGATTAACATTCAAAATTTTCTTTTTGTTTGTTCTAATGCAAAATGGAATCTTCAGTTTCAAGAACTTCTGATTGCTCAAAGAATCTCTGGCAAATACCCTGGACCCTGTGGTACGCACAAGTCTATTTAGTCATTGTAGTAATCAATTTTTTAGAGTTCCTATGAATAAAGCTGGAATTTTACCCATTTCTTTGGAAACATATTTAGAAATGACCTCAGGCAACACAAATATATGACTGGAACACCAAAGGAAAATATCTGAATATGTACTCAGTCATTTATATTTGTATATTATGTCAATGACTAGAAGTGCACAAAACACAAGCCTTTGATCACTAACCATGTCCATCTATCAATTGTTTGTTTGCACTTTTGTGTCACTGTGGATGTTATTCATACATAGAAATGATTGACTTGTGAGTTTTCTACTCTGTAGATTTAATAATTTAGCATCATTTCTGTTTGTTCCCGACAAAATTTCACTTTTTTATGAGGCTTTTCTCCTTCTTCTTAGCTTGTTTACAAATGTTTCCAGCATATTCTTAAAAAATTCTTTATTCATTTAAAATTGATTAAAGCATTCTAAAAACTGTCCTGTAAAATGTTCCTTTTGGCAAATAAAACATATGCACAAACACACACTGGCTACCTAAAAAGAAGGAAAATTGCAAACTATTACAAGAATATGCACTGAGATGAATTGTTCAATATTTTTCATTCAAAAGTGGTATTAAGAACATAAATGTCTGACATACTTTGCTGAGCATAATAATCTCTAGATCCATCCATGTTGTAGCAAATGGCACGATTTCATCTTTTCTTATGGCAGAGTAGTATTCCATTGTGTATATACACCACAACTTCTTTGTCTGATCATCTACTGAGGAATACTTTAGTATTTTCCATGTCTTGGCCACCATAAACAAAGCTGCAATGAACATCAGAGCACATATGTCTTTACGGATAAATGTTTTCAGATTTTTTTGGGTAGATACCCAGGAGAGGGATTGCTGGGTCATGTGGTAATTCTATTCTTAATTTTCTAAGGAGCCTCCACACTGCCTTCCATAATGGCTGCAGCAATCTGCATTCCCACCAACAGTGTATGAGGGTTCCTTTTTCTCCACAGCCTCTCCAACTCTTATTATTATTTGTCTTATTGATGACAGCCATTCTAACTGGTGTGAGGTGATATCTCGTTGTGGTTTTTATTTGCATTTCTCTGATGATTAGTGATGTTGAGCATTTTTTAATTGTCTATTGGCCATCAGTATGTCATCTTTGGCGAAATGTCTATTCAGGTCCTCTGCCAATTTTTTAATCGGATTGTTTGTTTTCAGTTGTTGAGTTTTAGGAGTTCCTTATATTTTTTGGTTATTAGCCCCTTATCAGAGACATTGTTTGCAAAATCTCCCATTCTATTGGTTGCCTCTTTCTTTTGTCCATAGTTTCTTTTGCAGTACAGAAGCTTTGTAGTTCTATATAGTCCCATTCATTCATTTTAGCTTTTTTTTGTTGTTGTTGTTGTTTAGCTTTTATTTCATAATCATAAACTTAACTCTGCAACCCAGCTAGACTTGGAGGGGGGTAAGGAAAATACGAAACCCAACGAACTGCAGCGAGAGCACAAAGATTATGGGGTGTTCCGAGCAGATGGGGCAGGGGTGCTCTCCTGACTACAGAAGGAATGGTCTGGTTAAGAGAAAACCAGTCAAATGCATCAGAGTTGTCCACAGTCAGCAATGGTGATCTTCTTGCTCGTCTTGCCATTCCTGGACCCAAAACGCTCCATGGCTTCCACAATCTTCATGCCATCTTTCACCTTGCCAAAGACCACATGCTTGCCATCCAACCACTCAGTCTTGGCAGTGCAGATGAAAAACTGGGAACCGTTTGTGTTGGGTCCAGCATTTGCCATGGACAGGATGCCAGGACCTGTGTGCTTCAGGATGAAATTCTCATCATCAAACTTCTCCCCATAAATGGACTTGCCACCTGTGCCGTTATGGCGTGTGAAGTCACCACCCTGACACATAAATCCTGGAATAATTCTGTGAAAGCAGGAACCTTTATAACCAAATCCTCTCTCCCCAGTGCTCAGGGCACGAAAGTTTTCTGCTATCTTTGGGACTTTGTCTGCAAACAGCTCAAAGGAGACGCGGCCCAAGGGCTCGCCGTCGACAGCGATGTCGAAGAACACGGTGGGGTTGACCATGGTTGAGCACAGGTAAGTCCGGGCGGCGGCGTCTGGAAGGCACTCATTTTAGCTTTTACTTCCCCTGCCTTTGAAGTCAAATTCACAAAATCCTCTTTAAACCCAAGGTCTGTAAGTTTAGTACCTATGTTTTCTTCTATGCAGTTTATTGTTTCAGGTCTTATGCTTAGGTCTGTGATCCATTTGGGGTTATTTTGGTACACGGTAACAGATTACACTCTTGTGCACACGGCTTTCCAATTCTGCCAGCACCAGAATTGGCTGTCTTTTCTCCATTGTATGTTTTTGGCTTCTTTGTCAAAAATTATCTGTCCATATTTATGGGATTTTATTTCTGGGTTCTCAATTCTATTTCATTGGTCTATGTGTCTGTTTTTCTGCCAATACCATACTGTTATAATTACTATTACCTTGTACTACAAGCTGAAGTCAAGGAGTGTGATACTTCCAGCATTGTTCTTTTTTTCTTAGGATTGCTTTTGCTATTCAGGGTCTTTTGTGGAGGAACATATACTTTTAAAATAGTGTTTCTCAAACTCAGATTCTGACCCACTAATGAATTATGAAATAATTGTGGTGATTGCAACAAACACTTATAAGACATGAAACAAAACGGAATAGATACCTTTAGAGTGTACTGTACTTAATAAGGGTCTATAATGTTCCAAAAAACTTTTATATTAGCTTTGTGCATGTGTGTGTATACTGGTCTATGATAAAAATTATTTTATATCTGTTTTTGTGAGTATCTGTCAAAGGAGTTTGAAAACCACTGCCTTGGATTTAAAGCTACTTCAAGCAATTTTACAATATTGCAGTATGAAATGAACCCCAACAATACATTTAAAATATAAAACTGTAGATTGCTTTTCGTTACACATTTTAAAGGGACTGGCAGGTGACTTTTGCCTGAGAAGCCTACCCGTGGAATGTCTAGGCATTTTCCAAAGGGCCGGGACCCAGTTATTCCAGTAAATTGTAGGAACCCAAATGCTGTCTCCCTGGGAGGGTCTGAGGTAGCGGGTTCCTCATCTAGTCTGAGATATTGCTATTGTCTCGCTGGAGTGGAAGGTTGGAAGTACTGTGTTTTTCTTAAAGAGACTGTGAGGACACAGTTTTCCAAGGTTTCCTCTGCCTGTAAGATGGCATCACAGTTCTCCCCTATTAGCGGGAAAGGTACCTGGCTTGGGGGGCTGGACAACTCTAACCCTTAACTCCCCTCTTTGCTAGAGACCCTCCCCTTTCTTTTCCCCTGGGTATTGGGAAGATGGAAAGCAGCCTTAAAAGCTATTTGTGTTTTAACCATGCCATGTGTGTCTGTGTTTCTGTGTGAAGGCCTAATCATTCTGAGGAGAGTTCTGTCCCTGGAATTAGAAATTCATCCTTAATCAGAGTATTGCAGTATCACACTTTCAATCTGCTAATGAGCTTTGGACAGAGACAGCACATCTTTCTCCAGTTGATGGATACCCCTTTTAGAGGACATATGATATCCTCACCAGGTCTTTACTCAGCTGGACGAACACACTTCAGAATCAAAAGAATCCCCAAAAGAGCCCTTATGTTTTTGGCTCTTGCCTCTTTGAGTGGCCCCGTTTCTCACTTACAGTCTACCTTCTCTCCCATTAAGATGGCTGCCTATTGAACTCATTGTTGGAAACTTACTTATTTGTCTCTTAACTGTTTTCCTCTGCTTGTGTCTCTTTTTCTTTGTTTTTCTTTCATATAAAGTCCTCACCTAAATCCTTTACTCTTCTTTTCTAAGCTTTTATTTTCATCTTTCTACTGCAGAAAATCATCCAGATTATTTCATCACTGCCCCGCTCCCTCTATCTCCATCAACCTTTTACTGCTATCGAGGTTTTTGTATACAGATACTCAAGTGATAGTCAACAAAGGTGGACTAATTCTTTACATGGGACCCTTTCTTCTATTTGGGCCATTTTTAAGAATAGGAATTTTCAGACAACTGACACAGGTAGAAACCGTTGTTACCAACATTAGAATATCATTATAAAATATTTCCTACAACTCAAATGTGGCATCAGGTCACATTTTGAAGAGAAAAGGCCTGATTATAAGTTGTCTTGAAGACCTGAAGATTGTCCTTAAGAGCAGTGCTATGGGAGGACATGAAGCACAACCTCGGTCACCCCAGTGTGCGACTCAATGGGGACAGTGAGACGATCGCCCAAAGCAATAGGATTGGTTCTGTTCTGAGCCCCTGCTTGGGTTTAAATTCTTACAATCACAGAATATAGGGAAGAAGAAACTTGGTGTTCATTCCAACTGTCTCATGTGACAAACCAGGAAATTGAGGCTCAGAGACGTGAGGTCTTTAAGATCATCCAGTTATTTAGTTGGTTACTTGGACTCGGGCAGTTTTAGAAAGGATGCAGAAAAGTAGAAATATGGGGGTGACAAAAAAATGTATACACATGATAAGACAGGAAAAAACTATTAAAATTGTAATACTCAAGATATACCGATAACAAATGATGAATACAAGTCACATTTGACTCCTGCAATTACAAGAGGCGCTCAAAGTGGTTACCATCAGCGTCCAGACACGTCTGATTATGGCAAACGATAGCTTGAGCACCGTTGACTAAAGTGTCCACTTCCATACATTTTTTGTCACCCCTGGTATTTGAATGCTACTCAGGCAGTGTACTAACCAGCATCGAATGGTTGGTTGGAGGTGGGCTGACAGGTTGGGTCCTGGGGGAGAGGGAAATTCAAAGATGGTGCTAGATTCTTGAGCTTTGACACCCATGTATGTGGGAGGCATTCATTTTGAAGGAGGACGTTGGATGAAAAGTGCAGAGAAAGATTGTGAGTGCAGTCAGGGAGTGTAGTGTTCTCTGTGCCTTTATAAAATCCAAGACTATGTATTCCAATTGAATATACACAGGAGGAAACCACGAGACTATTGAGTTATGGAAGTTTAGTCAAGACGGCATTTCCAAGAGAAATATACCAACCATATCTGCTCTAAGGCCAAGTAAGAAAAGGATGCAAACGTGTCTGTTGGGTTTAGCCATGAGGAAGCTGTCGGTGACTTTGACAAGTGACACTTCAGTGGAGTGGCAGGCCTAGAAGGCAGACTGCGGGGGGCTGAGAAATGACTGGGAGGAGAGGGTTGGGGAGAAGCAGGGCTGTCCCTGCAGGGGAAGATGTGGAGGGAGGGTTTTATCTGGTATGGGAGAGAGTTGGTCGTGCGCAGTGCTGAT
Source organism: Rhinolophus ferrumequinum (assembly GCF_004115265.2). Classification (NCBI taxonomy): domain Eukaryota; kingdom Metazoa; phylum Chordata; class Mammalia; order Chiroptera; family Rhinolophidae; genus Rhinolophus; species Rhinolophus ferrumequinum. Next base: position 4,393,357 of record NC_046285.1, on the reverse strand, counting down.
GGTAAGAGGCCAGTGTTTCTATTGAAGTAATTTTTCTCGTCTCTGGCTCCAGCTTTCTGTCTAAAGATCTGTGCAGATCCTGGAAATCTCAGAGCAGATGTTTTAGGAGCATCAGAATCATCTCTTGCTAATCCATCATCAAGTAACTTTGAACAACCAGCTTTTGTGATCTACTCATCAGCCCACATTCCCCTCTGACTGTTTTCCAGTCACTCTACTCACATTAGTTAAAAATATCCCTCAAATTTGGTAATGAGGGTAAAGAGAGCAACACTTACCCTCCCATATTTCAAATTGGCCTGCATATGAGTTCAAAGGGAGAAATCAACATTTTAGACCAATTTTAAATATTTGAAGAAATGATCCTGATTATACTAATCACACATTGAGTTATTGACTCTGTATTTATTCCACTATTTTTTCTTGACTGCCTACCATCTAGCAGGTATTTGGCATGAAACACCAAAAGATGACCTGAAAGTCTTGAGTTTTATGTATGTTAAATCTGGAAGATTAATTTCTGGGATTTATGATGATTTTCTACATACAATGTTCTGTGAGATGTCAAAACAGTATTCTTTAAGGTACCACTGAAACTTTGTTTTGATACCCTACATCCAAATTCCCTTTCTACTTCTAAAATCAGCCCTACTGTGTGATCCTTAGTAGGAAAAAGAGATCTGCTTCCTTGTGGAAGCTGAAGACGCCAGATTCCTTCTGCCGATGACCGCTAGCAGCAGAGATGTGAACCACTGACCTAGCATCAGACCCTGCGTCCTCTCACCGAGGGTGTTCCCTCCTGAGGAAGTGGTATAACCTCCCAGGGACACCGAGACTTACTCCCTGTGATGGCAGCAGTGCTAGTGTCCAGGGCCGCTGCTCCTAGGAGCTGACCCTGGCTGTGTCCTCAGCTGCCCGGCCTCTCTGGTTCCCACCCCTGCTCTGAGCCTGCTTCCTGTGGATTCAGTGAGCTCTCTGAGACCCGTCCAAGACATTTCTCTTCTGCTTAGGTTAGCCTGAGGCAGTTTCTGTTGTTTGCCATCAAGAGTCCTGACTGATTCAGAGGGTCACAACTGAATAATCAACAACTAACAAAAACATTTATGTTCAGGGCACGTGTGTGGACTGCAGGCATTGTGCTAAATGCTTTAAACAAACGGTGTCACCAAATCCTCAGAACAACAGAGTGAGGCAGACACATGGGTCTGTTCTTTCAAGTCTCACGTTAAGGGCCTACTTCACTGGGTTCTTGTGAAGATAAATTGAATTAATGCACATAAAACTCTTCAAATAGTAACTTGGCACAAGGTAAGTTACTTATTAGTACTATTACTCATGAGCGCACATGTTGTATCCATAGACAAGGAAAGGCAGTTGGTGGTCAGCAGGGGTTGTGGGAGGAAGGAATGGGGTGTGACCTCTGACTGAGCACATGGGTTTTTTTTGGGAGGGGCGGTTAAGGAAAACGTTTGACGCTAGATGGTGGTGGTGGTTGGATAACTGTGACTGTGCTAAATGACACTGAATTGTACACTTCAAAACAGTTAATTTTATGTTATACGAATTTTCCCTCAATTTAGAAAAAAATGACAGAGATTGTAATGGATGGAGTAGGAACAGCGGGAACCTGAGAGGGACTGCTGCCTTCACTTTTGTTCCCTGGGGCCCTCGCTCACCTCACCCCAGTCCCACACCTGGTAACATGGACAGAATTTGGACCTAAGCCTTTAGTCCTCTAAATAAAGTATTCTTTCCACATTAATATGTTGCTTTAGAAATCAGAGAAAGTCCATCCTCACTGGTAGGTAGTTGTGATTTGTGTCACGGGAATTACAGATGCAGGAGGAGTGTCCTACCCTCAGGCAGAAAAACTAGTGAATTTCATAGTTACCCAGCAGTGTTAGAGAACAAAGGGCAATAAATACTAGGAACTTACTCTACGCTGGGTAACATCTAATGTGCACAGTAAACATGACTCAGGTAGGGGCAGGCTCGAAGGGAGCTCTGATAGTCGGCAACTTCTCTTGCTGCACTTGGGGTCTGTCTTTACTGACTGAGAAGAAAATTCAGAGTTTGGAACTGCGTCTATTAAAAGCAAAGTGACATCATCCTCCTCCCTGGTGTGTAAGCACCTTCCCTGAGCTTGCTGTGGCATCAATGGGGCTGCTGCTGGCCGCTTAGTCTCGGCTAAATAGACCTCAGGGTACAGTCATGACTTTGCCATGACGTGACGTCACTGGGAGGGTCGTCGTGGAAACAAAGTCTCAGATCTTCCACTGCTAATCTCTTTGCAGTTTGCTTTATTCATAACTGTGTAAATGTGTTACAGCCACAACCTATTTCGTAAACACAGCTCAGTGTTTACTAATAAACAGGAAGATATTCATAAATAGCCACCTCTCATTTTAAAGCAACTTCACAGACAGAACTTGGCTAAGAATTAAGTGGCAAAAGGAGGCTTTAATTTATTACATGCAGTTCATGCGTTTGTCTTAAAGGGATTGCTGTGATGGTCTTGGCCTGATTCTGGATCAAGTGGGAAGGCCAGGTGTGCGCCCTCTATCCCCTTGTCACCTGGCCCAGGTGGACCTACCAGTGGAGGGTGGGGGGGCATATATGTTCCCTGTCTTCTTACAAATCCTTAAAGTTACCTTGAAAACCTGCTCAGACTGTTTCCTGTCTTTCAGCATAAATTATGAGCCCTCTCCCTGTGCTACTGGGGACACAAAGGTCAACTGCATGATTTCTGCTTCCAAGAGCTGGCAGTCTGACGGGGAAATGATCACCGAAAGAGGAAACTGTAACACAGGTGACAGGAGCCTTCTAAAGTTTGGGGACTAAGTGCCAGGTGAGCAGAGGAGAGGGGGTGTTTAGTTATGTTGGGGGAGGGAGGGTGGGTTCTTCCTGGGGGGCACGGGAAGGGGCAAGATTACTGAGGAGTTGACACAGAGATGACATTGAAACTGAACGTTGAAGGATTACCTGGGACAGTGAAGGGAACCTGAGAGGGTGTGTGTGTATCTGTGTGTGTGTGGTGTGTCTGTGGTGTGTGTGTGTGTGTGGTGTGTTTGTGTCTGTGTGTGTGGTATGTATGTGTCTGTGTGTGGTGTGTGTGTATGGGAACACAGAACTCTGCCCTTATCTGAATGTAGAAAGAGAAACTCTTGCATTGTTAGAATGTGGGAACCAACTGGAAGGGTAGGTTGGGGAAGAAGAGTTGAATAAACCCCACTTCCTGCTTTCATCAGTGAGAAACCACTAGGATATGGACAGTCTAGGTGGCCCTCTTGAAGTTCACAAAGATAAGAAGGCAGAGTAACGGGAAGTGATGCAAAGGGGAACAACGGTCCTGTGAGACGCTAAGCATTCTGGACAAAGCGTACGGTTTCCCTAAGACTGTAGATGATGTCACCATGGTTCTAGAGTGTAAATGTCAGATAATATAGCACGAGGACCTGTCTTCACAAAGATGTCAGAGGAGATGGTACTTTAATGGTCTATGCAGACAGGTCAGCGTGGGGGACGTGAGCCTGAGGCTCGGGGCTCCAGCTGTGATCTGACATAGGATCACTGCTTCTTCAGCGTGTATTTTCAGCATTTTTATTTCCAGATTTGTTTGGGTGAATCATTTTTATCATATGATATCCTATGTTTTGTATACTTAAGTCTGATTTCATTGGCCTGAGATTAATTTTTTCTCCTTGAGGAATATAATTCCATTTTCATCAAGAGACTCTGGGGAAATTTTACTTTATTGCCAGTTTTAAGTCATTTCAGGATTGTATATTTCAATTATAATTACATCTGCCAGAATTTAGAAACTGAAATATACAGTACGCATGGGCTGAATACTTGCCATTGTCCAATCCCAGTGAGTGTGTCAGCTGTCTCTGTCCTGCTCAGTGCCCAGCACCAGCTGGGCTTCCCTGCCTGCTGATGTCCGAGGCGCCAGCAGGTCCGCGAGAAGCCCAGCTCTGTCTCTCTGGACTTGGGTGATCCCTCCCTCCCCTTCCCCGTTCAGGCCTAGGGATGCTGAGGTCTCCCTATTGTTGCTGGTTCTGCTACTTTGCATCTTTGATCAGTTTGGTATCACCCACCACAGTCCACATCTGGGTAAATTCTTCCTTTGCTCTCTGAACAGTGAGATTTCCCTGCAGGAACCAACTGATGCTTATTTAGGTATGTTCACCGAAAGCATATTACAGATACGTATATGATGCTTTGCATTCACACAGTATGTTTGTTACATGAACTGATCAGTGGGGGTACAACTAGCAAACAGCCACATATTGTATGATTCCATTGTATGAAATGTTCAGAATTCACCAAACTACAGAGAAAGTAGGTGAGTGGTCACCTAGGGTGGGGGAAATAAGCAGTTTGAAGGGCGAAGGCTAAAGGGAACAGAGTGTCTTTCTGAGTGTGGAATGTGTTCTAAAATTGATTGTGATGAGGGATGCACACCATTGGGATTATACGAAAAGCCATTGAATTGTACACTTTTAATATGTAAATTGTATGGTATGTGAATTATATCTCACTAAGTTGTTTTTTGTTCTTTGCTTTTTCTTTAAATAAATAAAGTTTATAAGAGATTCATTCGAAGTTGCTCAAACTGGGAAGCAACCAAAATGTCCATGGTGAATGAATAAAGCAACTGTGATACAACCAGGTAATGGAATATTATTCAGCAATAAAAAGAAATGAGCTATGAAGCCATGGAAAGATATGGAGGAAACTTAAATACATATCACTAAGTAAAAAAGCCAATTTGAAAAGGCTATGCACTGTGTGATTCCAACTACATGGCATTCTAGAAAACCGAAACTCTGCAGACAGTAAAGACATCAGTGTTTTCCCTAGAATAGGGAGGGAGAGGGTATGAATAGGCGTAAAACAGAAACTTTTCTGGGCAGTGAACCTTCTCTGTTTGAGATTATAAGGGGGGATACATGTCATTATACGTTTGTCTAAACCCATAAATGTACAACAGCAAGAGTGAACCCTCATGTAACCTATGGCCTGTGAGTGATAACGATGTGTCCATGTAGGTCCACTCATTCTGAAACTGTCCCTGTCTGGTCCTGTATGGTGATAGTGGGGAAGTGTGTGTGTGTGTGTGTGTGTGTGTGTAGCATGTCCAGAAAGTGTTTGGGCAGTTTAACATTCATTAATGTCACATTTACCCCCAAGATCATTGGAAGGCTTAATTCTTTACATTTATTTTGTACTGAGTTCGGTTTTGTGAATGTTGAACAATGAATTACACATTTTAATTATTTGAGTCAGCCCCTCTGATTGAAAAGGCTAATTGAAATAAACTTAAATTTGCTATTCAACATTCAGAGAACTAAGTATAAAAAACTTGAAATTATATACCTGGTTTCGCGTAAGGCAAAACATTCCATAGGAAAGATGGATTGGAGGATATACATATGACCCTGAGTGTAAATGTCTGGGTACAAGCAAACATTCCAGGCAGTATTTCAGACTTCCAGGGTAGTGGACGTGGTTAGCCCCAAGTCAAGGTCTCCACACGGAAAAGGGGGACCCAGGTCATATCTGGGTTACAGTTGAAACAAGGAGAACCTTTCCGGAGGGTAAATATATGATGAAAGATGGATTGGAAAATAGGATGGCAGCCGAGGACAGAGGGACCTAGAGGCCCAAGAGGGTGGAGGGATCTGCTGGTGGGTGGGGGAGGGGCTGTGTCACAACCCTTTGTGACTCTTCAATGGCTGGGAGGCAGGCCTGGCAATAAAGTCAAGAATCTGCACTGTCACAGCTCAGTTGCCTCAGGCAGCTTGGCGATTCAGATAATGGATTTCCTACAATGGAATGTGTTTGCATTTCTGAATAGCCTTATTGAAACTTGTGTGAGCTTCTGCTCTGTCTCATTACAGGTTCTCCTCACTTGCCTGTGGGGTTTGTGTTTGCTCCTTCTGTTCCTGTGCTACCTGGTGGAGATTCCACCTTTACCACCCGTCCAAGAAACCAAAAACATCCCAAAGGTAAGGAACCCCAAGGAGGCCCAACAGATTTTGTTTAGTGTTGTGCCCATTTCTACTCCCACCTTTGAAAATGAGCAGAGCTGGCTGAGAGTAACACCTGAGGTGGGGAGTCCAAGAGCATAGAAGCTCCTTCTAGGAGAATAGGCAGAACTGGGCTTAGGTTCAGCTGGGACTGTTTCCTTGGTAGCTCACAGACCATGTGCACATGGTAGAGGACTGATTCCAGGATCAAACCCCAAACAGTGACTTCCTGGCCCTGGCTTGGGTTATTCAGAGGGTTTGGGATCTCTGCAGGAGAAGCGAGGTCCCCAGCACTTCATCAGGAGTCACATCCCATGTCAGACATCACTCCACAGAGCCTTCCTCTGTGTTGGGCTGATCAGGAGGGCAGCGCTGAGCCTCTGAGAGCCTCTGAGCGGAGGCTGGAGCCTGAGCTCTGCCCAGGTTACAGGGTCCTGTCTGAGGGAGCAGCGATGCGACTGTTGGCCTCAGGTTCTCTGCCCTCCTTGAGCAGAGGACTTCTGACTGAGAACACCAAGTGTGGACCTCATAGACAAAACCTTCCTTGAGTTTTTCAAAGAAGGGAAAATTGAAAACATTTTGAACCCATAAAAATGGATAAAAGGAAGGAACACAAAGTTCTAGTAATTAAAATGGAGTCATGTTATTCTGGGATCATGAAAGTCTAAGTTTCCTATGGAGAAAGGTGACAGAAGTGATTCTCTTCTTCTCAGCACCGGGGCAGAGCCAAGAGAAGAAGGAAAGGTGGGACACGGAAAGGTACGGTTCTGCCTCTTTCACCTGCACTCTCCAAGGGTGGCCCTTTCTGTCCTTTCCGTGAGGTCCCTGGTCCATGAGCTCTGAGGCTATTAGTTGCTAGATACAGTCCCTGTCTGCAAACAGAGTTGTCAGAGGAGAGGCTCCTGGGAAGGCAGTGAGACCCTGAGTCACTTCTCTGGTCCCTGCTCTGCCCTCACTGGGCATGAGCAGTGATGGACCTGAGCAGGAGACATTGTGCAATAGATGTGGAGACTCAGAACTTCTGTCTCTGGACTTTAAGTACTTTGACCTCTGGGGTGATGAGATTCCTCTGTGATGTAAATACTGACCTCTCTGCTTCACAGAGTGGTTTTGAGCATCAAATGAGATAATGTATGTGAAAGTAATTTACAAATGAAGCAACAGACACATGGGAACCGTGTTCGTATTGGCGACATGGACCATTTCACTTCATCAACTGATTCTTGGGGCATCACAGTCTAGTATCACAATGGTTTCCCACAGAGTGACTCCTGTATACTACCTGTGCTTCTACCTTCATCCCACATAACTCACTCTCCTGGCTTCCCAGGTTGGAGACATTACCAGAGGACAGAAGAGGAGAAAACACGGCTGATTTCTATCCCCAAAAGGTGAGTAGTCTTCCCTCCCCTTCGGTGATCCCTCTTTAGCATGTTCTGTGCAATTCCAGGGGCTCGGTGCAACCTTCCATAGTCTTGGGATGGAGTAACCATAGGAATGGGGGTGGGCATGAAGGCCCCGGGTGAGAGCTATTGGGTGTATTGTGAAGTCAGGGATGTGGAGCAATGTGAAGGGCAGCGGGCTTCTTTCAGGTGGCCCCACCCCCACAGCGCCATTAGGGCCTCCTCTCTGTTCTGGTCCTGGCTGTAGCTCTCTACCTCCTGTCTCTTGCAGCCCCCTGTACCGGCATCATGATACCACCTGCTTTCATCAGCCGTTACGTCCAGACCCCTTCTGTCAGGTGAGCAATAACGCAACCGCTGTGGTCAATTGTCCACCGTTCCCTGAGGCCCGGGAAGATGCTGCTGCCTCAGCGTCCACTTTGGCTTCCACAGATTCTATGATTGAGTCATCCTTCCCTTTGTCCGCCGCCTTCTCAGGAGTCCCTCCAGGAGAACCAATACCAGCCCCTCTGCCTGAACCTTTTCCCATTGTCACCCCCAATTCTGTCTCCTAATCCAACAAGCCCCTTGTCTGACTTTCCTTCACTCACAACAGCGGGTCACTCTTTGCCACCAGAGCCTTTTCCTCCCTTGGAAGCTGCATTCCCAGTGGGCCATTCCCCACCCCAACCCCTTGTTGCCCCAACACAGGGCACTCCAAGAGCGGATCCTCTTTTTCAACCAGATGCCCCTCTAACTCTGAACACCATCTTTCTTAACCCCTCCCTTTCCCAAGATATCAACCCCTTACCAAATTTGTGCCAGGCAAGGAGTCCAACTAGTTCATTGGCTTGGCATCAGGTACCACCAGTGCTGTGTACCTCACCACCACCAGGCTACATTTTCACTGTGACTCACTCTAAATCAATTTCCATCCCATGGAAGCCTGATGCAGAGACAGCATCTCCAGATAGCCCCGATGCATTGTCCACTTCTGTCCCAGTGGTCACAGGCATTGACCATTACAACCTGTCACGTGCAAACCTTTCCTGCTGAAGACTAGCTTATGCCAAAGACTCGTTCACTTCCCCCTTGGCACAATGTGATTTCAAGCAAGAATTTTTTTTCTCTATTCTTTTCAGGCCTCTTTTGCGGGAGATCCTGCAGCCAACCTTCTAGGGTGTGGTCAACTTATGTTTCTCAGCCCAAAAACCTTGGCATTTCCTGAGAGACAAGTCCAAACGAGGAGTTCTTTCCTGAGGTGGAAGGGAAAGGGGAAGAAAAATGGATCGTTTCTCAAACAACATAGGTCAGACTATCACCTAAATTCTTCACGAAAAGTGTTACACTTAGCTTCTGCTAGGCATGACTCATTAGTCGCCCTTCCTTTCTGGAGAAACAAAGGCACACCTATGGAACGGCATGTCCATCAGCAGCCCTCACATCCTAGGACCTGGCAGGATTATTGGGTGGAAAACCATATCCGTCTTTTCTGGGTTTTCCCATCATTACCCAGCGAGATCTTGCATTTTTCTGTCCACATCTTCAGTGACTATTCGTCAGTCTTTACTTTTCACAGAATCACAAATGTCCCCACAGGCCAGCTATGCCCAATACTTCCCAATGCCTTACTTCCGTCCTTAACTGGGATGCAGCCTCATGCCTTCCTGCAATCCCTGCCCCAATCCCAGCTCCCACGTCTCAGTCAGATCCGACATCTAGTCCATCTTCAATGCACAAACCCAAATGTACCATCTGGTCCTATACCCCAGATTGGCATCTGTGGAGGGTACTTCCATCACCTCCACAACCAATCAGATGATCCCACGTCATCTATAATCCAACACCAGGGATGGAGCCTGTTGTGCCACCAACTTGAATGTTTGTGTGGTTTACCCTCTGTGGCCCAAAGTCTCAGGAGGACTTTTGTTCTTCCCATCCCAACTCTGCTTACCACGGGCACTCCCAAGCCCAGGTTTCAACCTCCATCCTTCCTGGAGCATTTCCTCTCAGCATTGAGGTTACTATAAATGTAGAACATCACCGTAGAAAGGGGCTCATCCAATACCAGTGGGGCCTGTTGCACAGAATCCGTGAGTCTCGGTCACTGATGAGGCCTCCGAGCGATTCTTCAGAGATATCTGAGCCAGAGAGCAACTATGGATTCTCATGCATCTCTGTAGATAAAGAACAGATCAGAAAAACCCTAAATGTAGGATCGAGCCCACCCAGAAGCTTTTGTGAGAGGGGCTCAGAAATGCAACATCTAGAGGAAGATATGGGGAAGGATAAGGGAAACAGCCTAGAGAACGGCCCCGAAGATCCTCTTCTGTGTGACTCAGACAGCTCTTCAGATGAAGATCTTGTGTATGGCTCTGAGGAAGAACTAGATGGTCCCGGGGTGAGTCTGTCAGACCGCTTGACAGACGAAGCCCTCCTGACTCATACTGAGGGTGTCTCAAGTGTGGACGTGGGAGCTTCCCAGGGGCTGCCTGTCCATGTGGAGGACCGAGGAGTCAGGATGGAGCAGCGGCAGGAGCCTCGGGGCCCTAGGCGGGTCTTCAGGTGGTGTAGGAAAAGATTCTCCCATAATCTAGTAGGAGAGTGAGTCCTCAAGGCCCCACATCAGAAGGGCTTGCTGGAGGCGATCCAGGGTTGGGAACATCCCAAACTCAATGGAAGAATGTTCCTACTCAGGACATGGCATTAGAGGAGGTACTTGGGAGCAAGTCTTCGCAGACCACATCACAGAAGGGGCAGTCTGCTCCTGAAAGACCATTCAGGAAACAAATGAGACACTCATTTTCTTGTCTTCATCCTGACAGAGCAGGCAAAAAGCAAGAAAATCCCCAGGAAGCGGGCAGCCCCATATCACGTGCACAGAGCAGAGGCCCAGATCCAGGCAGAGATGCCTTGCCTGGGACGACCAGAGATAAGAGAGTCAGGAGAGGCCTTGGGAGGTACCTCCGGGAGAAGCTGGGGCGTCGGCAGGCAGCAGACATCCCCTGGCCCCAAGAGCCCCTCAGCTCCCCAGTGAAGTTTGGGAAAGCTTAGCAGAAGGCAGAAGTAGGGGCCCAGCTAGGGTCCCCCCAGGGGGGTCCTCTCAACTCCAGGGCTGTAAAGTGGCAAACAAGAATTCAAGCCAGAACCAAGCTGTCTATTCGGGCCAGACTTCTCCAAGTATTCAACAGGAAAGACACAAGTACAGACAACCCCAGAAATTTTCAGCATTTATGCAGCAGCTATTGCATCAGAAGCACCCCCAATCTAGACCTCACAAGGAGACTGCGGCCCATCCAAACCCCACCTGCAGTCGTCAAGCTGGCCGGGGGCCTCAGGCTTCTCTCTCTCACCAGTGCTGAAGGCACAGTTCTCTGAGGTGTGTTTCTATTATTTTCACACCAAATCGGTTTCCAAATTTCCAGGGAAAACATTTTCCCACCCCCAAGTAATTCCTCCCTTGGGATGAGTGTTGATTCTCCCTAATAAATGTCTCTCTAATTACAGTGATATTTTTGTTGTGTGCTCTGGGGGGACATGGGTTTCGGGCCACTCAGGGCTTGGCTTAGGGAAGGGAAGGACTTAGTTCAGCTCTTATCATTTCCTTCCTTTGGCTTCTAAAAGGTAACCAGTCCCCTGCAGCTCTAGCTGAGAAATAGATGTCCCCAAAAGCCCTTATGTCCCTGATGAAGTGTGAGGAGATGGGCTGTGTCTCCTGCCTCTTAGCTTAGTCTTAGTAACAATGGACAGCAGCCCACACCTTCCCCCTCATGGAATGCTTTTTATACTTTAGCGCGGTGGGGAAGACAGGCCTTCTATATCTGAAGAAGGTCAAGGACAGGTACATTTTCAGAATGTATCAGTGAAGATGAAACTGTGGCTTCATCATTGTGGAGAAGTCATCTAGTGTAGGACAGACACTTTGGTTGTTTCCATGTCTTGTCCACCGTAAATAATGCTACAACGAATGTTGGAGCTATATGTCTTTGTGGATAAATATTTTCATATTTTTTTGGGTAGACACCCAGGAGAGGGATTGCTGGGTCATATGGTAATTGTATTCATAATTTTTTGAGGAACCTCCACACTGCCTTTCTTGGTGGCTGCACCAATCTGCATTCCCACCAACAGTGTATGAGGGTTTCTTTTTCTCCACAGCCTCTCCAACACTTGTTATTATTTGTCTTGTTCATGATAGCCATTCTAACGGGTGTGAGGTGATATCTCATTATTTCATTTGCATTTCTCTGAAAATAAGTCAGGCAGAAAAAGTCGAGAACCATATGATTTCACTGATGTGTGGTATATAAAATTGAAAACAACAAAGGAACAAGATAAACAAATGGAGAGACAAAACTGATAGACATAGACAATAGTTTAGTGGTTACCAGAGGGTAAAGGGGGAGGAGGGTGGTAGATGAGGGTAAAGGGGATCAAATATATGGTGACGGAAGGAGAACTGACTCTGGGTGGTGAACACACAGTGGGATTTATAGATGATGTATTACAGAATTGTACACCTGAAATCTATGTCATTTTACTAGCAATTGTCACCCCAATAAACTTTAATTAAAAAAAAGTACATAAATGTCTTACCTACATTACATGGCTTTTGCTTCTTTCTGCATTTTGTCTCACAAGGATATGGCCATAGGAAAGCACTAAATATTGGAAAAAATACTAGCTGAAACCATGAAGATCAAATACACCTTATTTAAAATGAGTCGCATTTCCAACGTTCTGTGAATGTTTAAGAAATACATAGCACAAGGAGAGAACGTTAAATAAAAATCAACGATCCCTATTCATTTCACCATATAAAGAAATCCATCTGGTAAATGTTCATCCTTATTGAGGTTTCATACATTGTGTCGCCTTCTTGTAGGCCAATGAACAGAAGTTCATGAGCTCATGGTTTGTGCATTTACCCCTGCTTCAAAACAATCGCATGTTCACATAAACACATTGGGTCTTGTAAGTCCCTGTAACAAACACAACTTAGCTGTATTGTTTTTACCTCTGCAGTGATAGCCTGAAATTGATTTCAGTGTGAAAATATTTCTACCATTGCATAAAATTGCTATGTTACAATTGATTATTTCATAAAACTATTTGATACTGTTCTGAGAAGATTTATTCAAAACATTTAGCTTTATGTGAACAGTTAAACTTTCAATGAAAAGCAGTAAGAAACTGAAATGAACATAACAGGAGTTTCAGTATTGCTTCACTGACTAATTACCACCATTTTTTTGGCCAACACTGTAGTCCTCAGACTGCAAAAGAGATTACTAACATTTTTATGAATGGGCTAAATTTAGTTTAAAAGAAATATGCCGAAATACTCATTATAACTTAAAGGATTTTAGGAGCTCACTTAATTTACTCTTAAAATTATCAAAAACCTTTACTTTTAAACAAATATTTGCTTACTATCAGTTTGGTTTCTGTATCATCCTGACAAGTTTTGTATAGAACGTATAGAATATATAGAATGTCTGTGTGTGTGTATGTGTATCTCTTGGTTGATTCTTTTAATGATAAATAACTTGTCAGTCAGAACTAGACCACATGTAGATTAATAAAGCAAAGTATAGAAGAGCCACAACATTAATGAAGTCCATTTCACAAAAAAAACACATCATTATTGAACTGGAAAGACACCGTAATTTTAAGTCCAGAACGTCTCCACATCTGCTTTAATAAGACCCACATGAATAGTGCCAATAGCTACTAAGCACTCTCATGATCATACTCTAATTTAAAAACCTAAATGTCTTTAAAGTGGAGAAAACCACATCATTAACGTATAATACTGGCAGCAATTAAAGGGATACCAGAATGTGCTCATAATAGGGTACGACTGGAGTAAGATAGATGTAGCTTTAACTCCATGTCTTTCTCTATCATGCAAAAGAGCATAGTGGATTTCAAGAAAGTGAGAACAAATTTATCGCATAGGAATAGAGTTTTAAAGGTATCATAAAGAAGTGATAATGATTTCATTTTCAAACATTGGTATCCACGTTAGGATATACTGTGATCCATCACTATGTCAAAAAAATATTGCCAACCACTCCAAGTGGGTACAAATAACTAACAGTTTTGGACACCTGATTTGATTCAGGCATCTTACATATGTTGAGACACTTCATTCACAAGAAACCCTTGAAGAGAATGTCTGATGTTGACTCTCCTACATCCATTCCCTTTTTTTCAGAATACCACAAAATCTTTCCATTGAGAAGAGATCCCTCTACTATATTATTAGCCATGTGGTTTGTGACAGATTGACCTTAGCTCCAACTCCAAGGACGGTTCAATCGAATCAGCTTGTCCCACTTCCTGGACATTGTGATTAGTTCAGAGAGAGGATTAAAATGATTTAGAGCTAGGGAAATATGAGAATGTTAATACTGGGAGTTAAGGGAGAGTGAAGCTTCTTCTCTTCTTTAGGACTTGTGGCAAATGTATGTGAGATTTGGTACTATTTCATTTTTGCAACCATAAGGAGAGCCAGTTTGAAGACAACATTGAAGAAAGGCAAGAAGTGTAGGCAAGCAGAGCCTAATTTTAATACTATTTCAATCTGTTGGATGAAAACATGCTTAGAAGTCAAATATACACATTGGACTATCAGCTCCATGAACCAGTAAATTGCCCTTTCTTCCTTCCTACTTTCCTTCCTTCTTTCCTTCCTTCCTTCTTTCCTTCCTTTTTTCCTTCCTTCCTTCTTTCCCTACCTCCTCCATTTCTTTCTTTCCTTTCTACCCTCCTTCCTTTCTTTTTTTAAAACATTAAATGTTGTTAAATTGAATATTTTGTTACTTGAAAATGAAAGATTGGTAACAACTACAAAATCTTTAATGTATATATCTTTATCTCCACACTGAAGTTGATAAAGTTTATGTAACTTGGCCAAGATTAAGCAGACAATGGTAGAACGGATCCTGCTCCAAATGGCTCTAAAATCTATTTTTTTAAACCATGTAAACATTTGCTGTTAAAAGAGCCTCACAATGGCAGGCCAGGGGCAGAAATGTTAAGTATTCTGATAACTAATCCAAGTATCTTCACAATACGAAACTTGATAAAAAATATTTATCATAATAAAATTAAGAAATATGATCTCCTTATGTAACTAGTGTAACAGATGCTTATCTTTTATCTCTTTTTCTCTAAAGACGTTGCATCTTTATCCTTTTCTCTACATGCCCTGAAGATATCCCAGGTTTCTTTGATAGAATATCATTTTTTGTTAAATAAAAATATGCCCAGATTTATTAGATTAAAATAGCAGATAGTAGGGGCAATTCAGTCCTTGTTGCCTTTAAATAAAACATGCTGTGTTGTTAAAAATATTCGATCTCATTTCTCTCCTTTGATATCAACAGATACAAATGACGTTGAATAACAAGTGTTTGAACTGCTTGGATTTTTTTTTTTCCAATAAATATACGGTTGGCCCTCCATATCCCTGTTTCGCATCTGTGGATTCAACTAATTTTGAACCAAAAACATTATTTTTGATCCGTGGTTTGGAATCTGCAGATGCCGAGGGCGGGCTGCATACGTTGTTCTACAGCATTTTATATAAGAGATTTGAACATCCGTGGACTTTGGGACCCCTGCAAAGTCCTGGAACCAATGTCCATGGATACCAATGAACTGTAGTTAAGTTTTGGGGGAGTCAAAAGTTGTATGTGGGTTTTCAACTGTGTGGTGGATGACTCCCACGTTGTTCAGGTGTCAAATATATACATGTATACTTGAAATAAGATGTAGAGCTCATGTCTGGCAGAATAAATATAATACCTCAAATCACAAACATCTGTAAAAATAATCCAACAAATTGATTGTTAAATGAGTTACTAAAGAAGCAATTTTCCAGAGCCTATAATAATAATTTAGATACTTTGATTTAAAATGCATTAGGTTAGTGCAAAAATAATTGCGGTTTTTGCAATTATTTTTAATCTTTTAAACTGCAATTACTTTCGCATCAACCTAATAGCTTAGTTTCGCAATCAGACTCTCAAGACTAAACTTCTGCTAGCACTAAAGGAAGCCATCACTCAACAAAGGTAGGGCATTGTTTCAAATTTATTTTTAATATGGCAAGTATAGAATATACATAATTTTTCAGAAGAATTTGACCTATTTCTTGAGTTAGAGATAAAGATTTTGTGCAAGCATTGATATACTAGTTCACCAGCTACTCAATGACCTTTCATTTTATTTTGTTTATCAGTATATGTAGTTGGTAAATTGTGCATCATGAGTTCCAAAGATACACTGTAATTAAACGTATTGCAATTAACACTACCTTCCTAAAAAATAAGTAACTAAAGGAAGTGAGAACAAATAGAAAGAATGGCAACAAAAAATTCCAGAGCAGAACTATATCTGCAAAGTTTAACCAATATTGCAAAGCTATTAATAATATATGTAAACAGTAAATTCTGGGAGAGTTGGACCAAGAAAGAAAAAAATGTTTTACATTTATGGACAGAATTTTGAACATATTCTTAAAAAACAAGCAAACAAAAACCCTTATTTCTTCAGTTACTTTGTGATTGACAAAAAGACAGTTCTTTTTCCCAGAAAACCAGAAGGCTCTTAAAATATTTTGACGTACGGTACATTTATAGCTTAAAGATTTCTCTGTCCCATATCCTCTAAAATACCTAAAATAGAATTACTAAAAGAATACAGAGAATAGTTAAATATATTTTTCACATAAAAAGTTTATTTTTTATTATGAGAACATTCGACTTGTGCTTCTAGAATCTAGATCATGAGCCATATAAAGAAAATGATCACAAATAATTATATATGTATGGATTTATTTTTAATATTAAAGTATCTATAAAGTGAATATTATTAGTTGTATTTCATTTGATACAGAAACATACAAATATGTCTTCTCATAGAAAAATCAAAAGCATATATAACATGATTAAACATATAATTATTCTCTTATTCCACCTAGTTTAATTTTACAATAGTGAGAAAAAAAATTATCCAAGGTTGGATTAGTATATCTTAGTAGGTAAAAAAATGAAATAAATGAGGATTTTAGGATTTGAATTTAGAAATAATACCAATAATTATAATAACTGATATTGTTTATTTTTTACAGTTTTAAAGATTATTTTTATATGTTTTTTAGTGGTAAAGTGTATCCACAATTGAATATCTTAATATTGTAAACAATTGCAGTGAATCTTATGACAAATAAATATGCAAAGTTATGGATAGACAATAGTAATTCCATGCCATTGTGTGTGAAACCATGGGAAAAGAAATTATTTAAGTTTATTTAATCCCTCATCAATTAATTAAATTGAACTGCAGGTAGATAGAGTCAAATATTCAATCCGCCTGGGTGAGTTTTGCTTAGGAGAGGCCAGATTTCAAACCAAAATTCTCACTTACAACTGCACTAGGATACTCATAATTGACGACTTATCAATGTCACATACTCACATTAATTCTACAGAAATGTTGAACACCTTTTCAAATTCTTGGTTTGCCTTTTCTTCACAACTGTTTTTACTATTTGATTACAGTAATTAGAATACTCTTTGTTTATAAGGAATTAGTTTATCTCCATTTAAAAAAAAAATACCTAAAGTAAATTTGAAGATTTTACATCAATGGAGATTTCACAATAAGGAAAAACATGTACAGGTAACCCCCGTATAACACCATTGCTAAGTTCCTAAGAATGCCGTGTTCTGTGAATTTGTGCTGTAGGAAACTAAGAACTAGTACAAAAAAGGGGGTTAGATTCCAAAAATTAAAAAACATACTATTATATTTTTATAATTAAGAGAAATATCTTAAAGCAATTTTCACCAAAAGTATGCATATTAATATGTATTAAATAGTGTTTTCTTCGTCATCACTACTAAGCTTTTATTACGTTCTGTGTTGTTCGGGGATTTCCTCAATTCCTGAACCATGTTAGAGAGAAACCGTGTTATAGAAGTGCTGTGGTATATGGGCATTACCTGTATTTCTTCTTTGCAGAAGTCCTTCCCTTCATTCATTCTAAGTTCAATTTTTGGCTAAGAAGTTGAGACAAGAGGTAACACAAACTTAGGTCTACATCTAAACTCCTGATCTTGCCCTCTAAACCTGCTCCAGAGAAAATCTTCTCAGCTAATGACAACTTCACATTTTCTAGTTGGTTCAAGTTCAAACGTTTTCCTCTCACACCTTAAATGTAATTCTTTAGGAAGGAAACCTTGCTTCTCTCCTATCAGATCACATCTAGATTCTGCTGACTTCTCACCACTTCCATGGACACCACAGTCATCCAAACATGGATTATCACAATAGCCACCCAACTGGTATTTCTGCTCCCAGCTCAAGCCCTGTGTGCATTCTCAGTACAACAGGCAGAGCAATCCCCTGAAGTTAAACGTCATACGATCTCATTGCAGTAATGAGATTCTTTCATAGCTCCCCATTTTATTCAGCCCGATGGTCAAATTTCTATTCGGCCCACAAGGCCCTACAAAGCCTTTGGCTTCACACACTTATAGATTAAAAAAGCGAACTGGTAAGTGGGGAGGGGGTGGTAGATGAGGGCAAACAATGGAAAGAGAACTGACTCTGGGTGGTGAACACACAATGTGATATATAGATGACGTATTCCAGAGTTGTACATCTGACGCCTATGTAACTTTACTAACCATTGTCACCCCAATAAACTTTAATTAAAAAACAACAGCAACAAGAACAAAAAACTTACTGTCTCGGAAAACTTTTGCTTGAGGGCTTTTTTTCTGGTGGATTCCTCAACTCAAAAACTCTTTCCGAAAATATCCTGACATACACTCTTCTAAAATTTATGTTACATTTAGAAATAAGGCAAAAAAAAAAAAAAATTGAAAGGTGGGTTTTATGTCCTTTCTATGTCATTTGGGGGCACTGTTTATCAGGCCCAACCACAGATTACTTAAAGGAATGCACTTGTTTGATTCGATGTTTATTATTGATTATTGACTATGAACTAATAAAGCTTTAGTGAAGTTGCATATTGACTTGCAGTTCTTTGACCAGAAAAGATGCACATAAAATCTCTCCAGTAGAAACAAAAAAGCCCCACAGGTCTAGAAAACATGAACCAGTTTTGTATCTAACCTGGGAAGTTTATTCTAATATTGTCTACTAAGTCACCCATGCAGCCCCAGCTCTGCGCAATGCTCTTCGACGGGCCCATCTCCTTGATCCTCTCATTAATAAATGATTGGAATGACATCTTTGGGGTATGCACGTTTCATTATTTCTACGAGAGCCATATTTTAATTTTTAAAAAACTATGCTCACATAAAATGTTATCTTCTTCAAATATTTGGGTAAAAATCACCTTCTCAAAATCCTATACTTATCGTCTTTATTTTAAAAATTGCTACATATCCCATCTCTAGCACCTCCTATGTCCTTCCTTGTTATTGTCTTTCAAAACACTTCTCAACTTCTGATATAGTATTTAGTTCACTATTATGATGGTGTGTTTAATTTCATTCTTCTTCCTGTTAGAATATAAACTCAGAAAAGCATACTTAATCTCTTGTTTTTCCTCACTAATATACAATTAATTCTGCTATAACACAACACATGAGATCTTAAATATCACCACATTATGCAAAATTGCCCAATGAAAACAGGGTTTGTGGAAAAAATAGGGGTAAGGGTACAAAACTCAAACACTTTGTCAATGACACATGTAAAACATGATAACATGGACTAACATATGTTAAATGGTAAATATATTTACCATTTATCGTGTGTGTGTGTGCGTGTATATATATATGTAGTATATATATATGTGTGTGTAGTATACATATATAAACACTACAAGAAATATGGCATTTTACCTCAAAGAAAACTGAAATGTCTTGTGGAAGTGACTGTTAGAAGTGTTGCAACTGGTGCATTATTGTGAAGTAGTAGGTTTATCTGCATCACATGGCCAGTTATCACACCAGATGTGATTGGATGTAGCTTATAACACACATGGAAAACTGAGGGAGCTGGCAGAATGTGTGAGGTGTGTGTGTGCAAGTGAGTGTACATGCATGCGTGTGCATGTGTGTGTGTGTATGTGTTGTGTGTTCCTATGAAATATGGTTCAGCCCGGTGTGGTTTTCTATATTTACCAGTGGATCTCCCTACGGAAACCATGCATAACAAATGCATAAGCTGACCTTAGGGTCAACTTTTTCCATAATATAACAGCTACATTCAAACATGTACATGTTTTTGGAATAAACATAATAGATAATTGTATTCCTATATCCTAGAACCGTCCTAGTACATAGTTTGCACTCAATAAGTTAATAAATTTCTTTTATAGAAACTTAGATTCACCAGAAAAGAATGAACTTACAGAAAATTTTGTTTCTATGCGGGTAATATGGTATTGAGAGCATGCAAAATAAAATGAAAATAAATTGGAAGTATTTGACTGCAATTAATTGTTAAGTCAAATGGGCTAGAGATACTCTAAGCTGGTGCGTAGTACCTGGCAGAGAGATGTAGGGCTCTGGGTTGTCCAGGATAAGGCATACTAGTATGAGAAAGCATAGTCAATATTTTATTAAAATTTTACATTTCGAAAACAACCAAAAACAACCGTGGTTATTTAAAAATAAAAAAAGGAAAAGGAAAACATTTTTTTGTGGTGATATTTACACAATAAACTCTTCTCAGTTTCCCCAAGGGCCGCTTATTATTCCAGATGAAAATGAAATATTTAAATTTATCAAAAATTATAGAATAATTCTTCTTAAGATAGTACATGAAGAACCACATTAACTAGTACTGGTTGCCTATACCTGAGTGACTACAGCCCAAATAATTAACAAGTACAAAAATACATTTTTGTGAAATAAATGTGACTAAAACATACATGTATCTAAAAGTGGTTGAGGCCAGAAGCTTATTCACTTCCCTGATTAGAGACCAAGGAACCTTTTACTTAAGTGATTTTTGTTCTCAAGAAACATAAAGACATTAACCAGGTTAATTCCTAAAGCATTTGGCATATGGTGCATGTCAATAAATCACCATAAAAATTCTCATTAGCATCCTCCCCCAGCATAAAACAGACAATGTAAATATTCAGATATTCAGCTTTCTTCTCTTTCATTTTTCTGGGGATTAGAAATAAATGCTTGAACAGTAATTCAATACACAATTTAGAAAAACATGAAATGTTCACAGAATTACTACATTTTTTGCTTAATTCTAAATGATTAAAATTTAACCACTGGTATTCATAGGATGGCTTTCAGAGATTACAGCAACATCTACCATCCAGCCCCATTCTAGCAGAAAACACACAATTGCCCTTCCCATAGTTTCTAAATAAACATACTAGTAAATGAGAACACAGTACTTATTAATAAATGCAATCTAGCCCCTCCTATATCAGCATGCCAATTATAAGACCTCCCTAATTGGGAGTCCTGGAGCAGCCTCGGAACACAAACTATTGTAGTCTCAATTGGATGGATTTACCTTTTATAGCTAGTCAGTAGAGATGTTTGAATTTATGTAGTCAGAAGTAAAATATACACTGTCTTCTGGTAATGGAATTTATATTCCATAATCAATTCTAATATGTGCAGCCTATCTGTCCTCCCTTTAAAATATCTTACTTTCTCAGTTTCAAATTTTCTAGACCTAACCAGTCTAATTTTTTCTATAGTAAATACACAGTTCTGCTGATGATAATGATAGAAAGACTTGTGGAGAGGTGTAAAGACTTGTGGAAAACCATGTATGTACAAAGGAATATTTTCCACATAAGCAGCACTTGTGTAGTAAATATCAGAACTGACTGTTGGGTTTCATCACAATTGACTTGAAAAAGTTGAAGCCGAAAAAGGGTGGTGAACTTTTTGTGATTCTGGAATACCAGATACAAACTGACCTAATGAAATGAAGAACCTAACCTGATCAATGAATAGTAAAATATATTTCATCTAACTTGATAGAAACATCAACATTTATATCCTATTATTAAGAGTAATAATTTTTCATTTAATCAGCATTTCCACCATGATCACCACCTTCTTTTTAGCAATTAAAATTTCTCCAGTTTTCCCCTTAGCAAACTACACAATGAATTTATTCACTGATCAGTATTCCCCTGACAAATTAATAGAGTTATTGAAAAGTTGTTTTCAGTTCTGCTTGTATTTATTTATTTATGATGTATGCAAGCTTCAAATGCCACGATGAATAAACCACTTTAAAAATAATTTTATTTTCCTCTATATCTCTGAGACTGTTTCTGATTAGTTTGTTCCTTTATTCTATTCTTTAGATTACACATATAAGTGAGATCATATGGTATTTGTCTTTCTCCGTCTGACTTATTTCACTTAACATAATGTTCTCTAGTTCCATCGTGGGGATGAGGGAGAAAATGAGGGGATTAGAAAGCACAATTGGTAACCACAAGATTGCCAGGGGAATATGAAAGACAGTTTGGGGAATATAATCAATGATGCTGTAAAGATTTTGCAGGGTGTCAGATTGGCACTTGTCTTACGAGGGAGACGACCTCAGGGATGATGTAGATGCCTGACCACTGCAGTGTACACTTGAAGCTAAAGCTGAATAATAAAGAATGTCAATTATAATTTAATATATATATATATATGGTCACAGGTTGTGGGGTACAGCATACGGAATAGAATCAGTGGAACTGTAACAGCTGTATACGATGGCAGAGGGGTAGTAGATTGTGGGAGGCGGGTTATCACTTTGTGACGGATATCAATGTCTATTACATTGTTTTGTACACCTGAAACTAATAATAATAAAAATAATAATTTTTGTTTACATTGAGAATGATTTTATTGCATTTTTCAAGCATTATATTCCCACCAAATTAAGCTTTTGCTAAAAACACACAATATCGTCTATCATACTGCTAGCTTCTGATATTTTGCTGATTTACATTATTTTGTAGAGTCCTACATAATTTCTACTATACCTTATAAATGAAGATAGGTTTATCCTTATTAATTGAAAATCTGTAAAATTAATCATTGGTTTTAAATATTTGACAGATATATTAACTGTTAATTTCAAGCCACTAAAGCCAGATTTAAAAACAAAAATGAAAGAGCAAATAATAAAGCCAAATTAAATTATGTTTGGTAAAATAACTGTTTTTTTCTTTCTAAAGTGATAGTATAATTAAATTCTCCATTTTTCTTTAATATGTCAAAGAAATTTGAAGAATAGATAAGATTTTATTTTTATTGTATTTCTCCATAGGAGCTATCAAAGAAAGATACGAGGTTATCTTTAAACATGAAGTTGCATTCTAAATTTATTATACCATGTCATTTAACATTATCTAAGTTTTATTTTATTTGCTTATTTTTCTTATTGTTAAGGTTATGTATGCTCATTCAAAAATATATAGAAAAGCAAAATATACACATAAACAGATTTTAGTTTCTGCCTAAAATATTGTAATCTTGAAATAATGTCACTGTCACATGGCGCGGCCTGCGGGATCTCTGCTCCCGCTCCCCACACAAGAACGCAGGACATGGTGAGGCCAAAAAGGAACACCCACAGAGCCATAGGTAGGGGAGTCACACCACTTATACTCTCGCTGGCGGCTGGGTTAGAGAAACAGGAAACAGGAGCCACACAATTCTCAACCCTCACTGCGCCGCTTCCAGGCTCAGCCACCATCTTCTTGCTAGCTCCCCCTTTTGCTGCTAGCCTAGCCACGGCAGTTATATTAGTGCCCAATGGCTCACTGGTTACAGCTGACGGCCAACTAGCCACAGCTGATGGCCATCCAATCACAGTTGATGGCCATCTACTACCCGAGTCAGCACCTTTCCACGTGAGGCCGAGAGCCTGGAAACTGCTCTCCTGGCTCTGTCCCCACAGTCACTCCCAAACTAACAACAAGAAAATAAATAAATAAAATACAAAATTGTAAATTTCCTTGAAGCCGCTACGAATTGAGGTTCACAAGAAAGCAAATATCCTGAAATCAAGGACAAGAGTCTTCTTAAAGACAGATTGGCTGCAGGAACTGGCGCACCTGTGACAGCACTGAAGGAAGAGGGGCCAGGGCCATTAAGAAAGTGAGAAGGAATCAGAGCAACTTGATAACAAATTGCAGGTGGTCATGTCTGGGCTCTGTTAGAGAACAGACAGATTCCCTATGAGCTGCAGACAAAAGAGAGGTTGGCTGTGTACCGTCATATTCCCGGTCCTCCACTGAGTGCTAAAGAGAGGGATGTTAAAGAATCAGCGGTTAGTAAGATAGAGATTCCTCTACTGGTGCAGACTTAGACTTTCCAGATATTTGAAGATTAAGAACCTTTCCAGAAAGATAAATGGGTGGGGAAAAAAGCCCATGAAAAGATTCTCAACATCAGTATTCACTGGGGAAAAGCAAAATAAACCACACTGGAATGTTGCCATATAGATTTTAGTTTGGAAAAACTGAAAAAAAAAAAAAAAAAAAACAAAAATAGCAATGGCTAACAAATATCAGAGCAACTGGAAGTCACATACTTTTTTTGTGAGGATGCTAAATCGTTTAGGTAAACAGTTTGACAATTTCTGATAACGATAAAAATTCACTTAATATGACTGGAATCTCTACTCTTTGATATTTCCCCTAGACAAATTAAAACTTTATGTTCACACAAAAACTTGCACATAATGTCTTCAGAAATTTTATTCAAAAAAATCACTGGACACAACCTAAATGTTCTATTTGTGAATGTACAGACACATTGTGGTACATGGTAGATTACTACTGAAGAATAAAGAGAATGAGCCGCTGGTACAGAGTACAATATTGATGAATCGCAAATTTATTATGGTAAGTGAAAGAAGTCATATTCAAAAGGCTACATACTTATAATTCATTTATAAAACATAACTTCATTTATATAATATTCTACAAAAGACCAAACTATAGGGACAGAAAACTGATCAGTGCTGAATTGTCCAGTGTTTCTAAGTGAAAAAAGACTGTTGTGCCTTATGGAGAAAATCAGTGTATTAGATAAGCTTTGTTTGTGGATGAGTTACAGTGCTGCAGTCTGTGAGTTCAATGTCAACGAATCAACAAAATATATGAAGTACAGTGTTTTTAAGCAGAAACACACAAAAAGCAAGGGTACTCATTGATTAGTTGATGGAAATGTCCTGACCAGAGGTTTAAAGGAAGGCAACTTATATTTCTCCTAGGAACAATTATTCAGTATTTGCCAATTCAATGTTTGTGAAGACCTTATAGAATATAAGCACTGTAGCAATAAGAATCATGTGTATACAATGTCGATATGACAACAAAATCTATTTACATAACTGAGCAAAAACAATTTGAGAAAAATTTCTATAGGTATCGAAGAAATCTATAATGAATGTGAATTTTCTATGCATTTTGTTATGTAAATCTAGATATAATCTACTGTACAATCTAGAACTGCACATAGTAATGGAAAGTGTAATTACTTGAACTTTAGATAAAAATAACGGATCTGAACAAGTGAATCAGAAACAATCACTAAATGCGTTTTTTAAGTACGATGAATATCCCTAATGACCAACCTCACAACCCATCAGCAAGGGCAGTCCTCACATGGGTAGAATCTGTTACTGCTGTTTCCTCTCAAAGGATTCCTTGTGTGAATGCCAATTTCCTAAGAAAGTAAGTCAGTATGATGAAGAATATTTGAGTGAAACAGAAAAATACAGTGGTCCCTCCTGATTAAATAAGTGGTCTCTGTTTTTTACTTTGGGTAAAATACAAGCCCTGCTGCTTCTTTGATAACTTGCTGAGGTCCAGTTCATATATCTCAAACTCGAGAAAAACAATTGAAAGTATTAATTCTTAGAATTAATAGTTTACATTGAATTGACCATAATCCAATTTGCAATTTGTATGAACATCTTGTGTCGACCTTCCATGAAGACACCTATCAGAAAAATTATTCAGCCATTCATTTGGATTTTCTGATATACATAGAAAAAATGTTTTAAAAATCATGTTTTTGGCTACTAGATTTAGCACAAAAATGTGTTTGGTAACCTTGATACAAAATGGTTTCCATGGATTGGTGAGCATGGAATAAAATGAAATGAGAGGAATTGGATAGAACTTGTGGGAAAAAAATAGTTAATAAGTTTATTAATAAAAATAATAGAGGAAAAGAGTAGTGGTGGAATTTTTTTCTTTTAATTTTGCCTCAAGCTTTAGAGACAGAGTATATCTGTATGTTATGTATTCCCTATGCAAGAAAAAAGAAATACATGGGAAGTTATGCAAATCAATTACAGAAGAAAAGCAGTCACTGTTAACTCTACCTCACTTAAATAATATGATAAAGTGCTGTAAGAAGTATTAATTTCAGATGATAGTTTACTAAAAATAAAACCAAAGAGAAATAGTAGAAATAATTTTTAGTTTAATGAAAGATTACCATGTGGCTATACCAATTCTAAATTAAGGAAAGAAATACATGTAAATAATTTTATATTAGCGTTTCATATTGCATTTTTTATAGTTTCAAAAATAAGGATAAATAATTGAATAACCATGAAATGTTAAATTGTTATTTATTTAACAAACGTATTATTTATTCAATCAATTTGGTTAATAATTTATATATTAATTTATTTTATATATTTATTTATTTATTATTCCTTTAAATCAAAATTAGAGGATTTGCATGTTTAAATTAGGGGCTCTAACACTATACTGTTAAAGCTTTAATAGGAAGAAAATTCAGGTGAAAAGCAGAATCTTAAGTAGATTGATGCTGACATAGAGGGTAGAAATCTGTTTAAATAGAGGCACAGCTCATAATCTCTCTCTGAAATATCTTCTGTCACTGATAGGATGAATCTAATAAACTATGATGTGCTTTTCAGTTGCAGTGTTAGCATGGGTGATAAGTGCATCCGTTAGCAAAGATCATCTTGGAAAGAAAGTTGGTATTAAACAATGGTGACTTAGGAGGCTTCCATTGAAATGAGAAATAACTAAGAAATTTTACATCTTGGATTTGGCCTAGGGATATTCTGGGAAACAATCATCCATAGATGTTTTCACCTTCTGCAAATAATCCGGACCTCATGAGCAAAGGGCAAAGATTAAAAGATGACTGAATAACAAATATGGCTGGAAGGTTAGTGATAGTGAATAAATCTGGAGAGTTTTAAAGAGGTATCTTCCTGGAGTCGTTTGCTCACATTCCAGGATGGTGAAGCTAGACAGCTTTTCTTCTCCTTCCTCTTCCATTCTCAGACACTTGTTTATATTACAGAGCAAACACGTTTGATTCTCTCTCTCTCTCCCTCTCCATCTTTCCTCACACCTCAAAGAGCAGGGGCAGATGTGCCATCCAACCCATTACCATCTCCGAGTCTCAGACTTTCAGTGCCCTTTGGTGTCGCACTCCCATTGCATATGAAGGGTAGCTTGACGTTCTCACATCCCATGAGGACTGGAGCTCTGAGGACTGACACTAAGATTCTCTGTGAGTAATAAACTCTCTGTACTCTGATGTAGAGATTTCATCTTTCCTGTCAGAATATAAACTGCAATGAACAATTAGTGCTTTCTTGGCAAAGGGCTCAGATTTGTGGCTCTCAAATTTTGCTCAATAAAGATCTTGCTTCTGAATGAAAACATCATTATATAATGATTCAAACCAATGCCTTTATTGGTTTGAGGATTTTTCTTTTGAGCAATATTTCTCATTTCTTGCAAAATTTTATCCAATGTATTTCCACTCTTGAGCTGCCTCACCCCCACCTACTTAATACTCCTAGTCTAAGTGCTGTATGCACTCCATCAAGTCATTTCTAGGGCTGGAAACTATGTGACTACAGTATGTGCCTTGTACGATCTTGGTTTGAAATCATGAAAAGGGAAATGCCTTTATAAAGCAACCAAAATGTAGCTTCCTTGGGTTTTCCTTGGATTCTTGGATATCATATTTTAATCTGTGTTCATGATATTCTTTTTTAAAATATTTCTTTTTACCTGTTTCTAAAGGTGGAAACACTGTCTCCTGTGTTATTTTTATATCCCCCTCTTGGTAGGCTAATTTATTCCTACTATCCCCAATTCTGTCACATTCTTGACAACAGCATTTGACAAAGCTTTCCTTGAAACAGTTTTAACCTACCAAATGGAGTGAATATTTTGGGTAGTGAACATCAAGGAAAAAAAAGTATATATATAGCACAGAATATGATATTACAACTTACGACATTGAAAAAGAAATCTAATAATATTAGGTTCACAACAAATTATAACACCACATATTTTCATAATTACAAGGAAAATGAAATATTTTAATAATTTCAAATAGGTGAAGTTAGTGTTACAGATTAAAGTTTCATTTTAACTATTCAAGTTTATAAATACAAACTACCACTTAATTTTTGATTTGATAAAATTGACTGTAACGCTTTAGAACTTGTTAGCACAGGCATCACACATCATATGTTCCTTAAATATTGGTGACATGAATAAAACTGACAGATACTATTCTTGATATCTGTGAAAGCTGTTGTCATCTGTGTCAGCGCAGTGGTTTTGCAAAACTAAGGGGCCCTGATTGTTTCTGGATACAATATCTGTCTCTCATATCACTATAGCTCTTTCATGAGTCATATTACAAATCTCTGCCCCAAATCAGTAAACATTTTTTTTTAATGCTGTTTTGGTTTGGACGGATCACCCTGCATTTTTCATAGAGTTTACACAGAAGACAATGCCCGCAATTTTGCTCAGAGTACACATAGTGAGTTTGAAAGTCTAAGCTTTGGACCTAACACTAAAATATAATGGAGGTAAATTGTTTAATTTTGTTTATGAAATGCGGGATGAAAGACAAAGAAAGGAAAAAAAAAAGTAAGATTGATATTAGATTGTAAACACAGCAGGGCATGTTCTAAGCTTTGGGCTTCCACGTCGGTAAACTTGAATCTCACCCATGGAGAACACAGTTTCTTTCCATCCCCAAATATCCTACCTTACTGTGCTCTGGTACCCATATACTAGAATATCTACAATGAAGTATGTTTAAAAGGAAAAGTTAGGATAGTCGGAATAGTAGCAACCCCGTAGAGAGTCAGAGAGCAGCTGCCTGCCTACTCAGCTCAGTTTGAGACTCCTGCTCTGGTCCTTCTGAGGAAACTCCTATCATTCATGGGCTCAGGTGTTTACTGTAAAAGACAATAAAATAACTTTTACAATCCAAACCTCTTTCAAAACTTTTATTATTAAAAGGGGAAAAGAGTTTGCATTTGTCACTTTAAAAATCTATTTGAAAAATACTTAGATATATTAGCATATTGATAATTTAGTCTTCTTTTTTCCTGCAAGTTTGTAGGGCAGATATCATTATTCATAGTATATGAATGAAGGTCAGTAATAATATTGCAAGATCATTAATGACAGGGCTAGGACCATCACTGTGTCATAGCTTTTAAATTACAGATCCAGGCTGAGCACTTAGATATGGAGTCTTTGAACACCTCCAGACTAATACTCCAGCCCACAGCCTGCTTGAGCAGAAATTGCGCAGGTCTGTTTCAGGGTATCAGTTTTCCCTCTTACGTCATGTATAGCTCCACGATTCTACTTCTTAGGCCTGTTTCTGTTACTTCCCCTTCATCAATCAGTCCTCCTTTCAGATACCTTATTCCTATTTACATGTAAAAAGGCCTAAAAATGTAGTGACTAAGTCTGCTAAACTGTAATATACAGCAGAAAAAGACAGTCTCTGTGCTGTTATAAAGAACAGAATCAATGACAAGGACATGGGATGAATAAGGATGTACACGTATGCATAGGGACTGTTCTCCAGCAGCTAAGCAATGTTTTATTGTACATTATGATTAACGGTTAAGAGTGTAAGCATTAAAGTAAGAGGAACTGCTCAGGGTGATCATATCACTATACATCCAAAACGCTGACCTGGAGGAGATAAAGACGGACTGAGTATTAAATGGGAACTCCAGATCAGAATTGAAGTTTATCTCTCCTTTCCTGTAATGTCTCATGAGGGGAACATGCTAGATTTCAAGATTCCTAAATAAACTTTCCTGAGGTGATTTTATTCCGTCTTCTCTTTGGGACTGATTATTGTACCTGCAATGTCAATTGAGGGCAATGTGTTAAATTCTCGATCCTTCTGAACTAATACTTCTGCTTTAGGTGGTCAGTGTGGTCCACTTTGCTGTATTTTTTTAAGGCAATCACATTCTTCAGTTATTGTAACCTGTGAGATCAGTGTTCCCCAGGTATATATCTACCCAGATGGTTAGCTTCTATTTAAAGGAGGAGGGCTAAAGGCCCTAAATTCTGATTTTAAGTAGAAGAAGGTGAGTCCCAGGCCCTACGGAGACACCAACCAGTCCTCCTGTTTACTTGTTCTCTGGCCAGAATCTCAGCCCAGAAAACCTAGGCTACAACAGCTTAATATGAACATCAGCAGCTTAATATAAATATTACACCATATTTGGCAACTGCAAAGCCCTGGTGGGGAGAGAGACTGGAGGAAGAGGAAAAACTGTTGAAGGGCATTAATTACTCTTCCAGGAGGACATTGAGATACGCTGATACTTTTCTGTGGACTCCAGTCCCACAAATTGGCCAGGCTCTTGCTGTGATATTTCAACCTGAAGATGCAAATACGTGATGATGGTCTCGAGGCAGTGTGGAGTGAAAGCAGACGTTGCTTTAAAAATGGATCATTCTGGTCTACCCAGCTCTTCTACTCAGGCGTTCAAGGTAGGCTTCAATCACCTTAGGGTTTTCTAATGTTTGTATTTTCTTCAGAGAGCTAGCAGAAATTTGAAGGGCAATATCTGAAACCTTGACATCTCCATGGGGTATATGGTTTCTTCAAAGATTTGCCCCAAGCCATGGCAGTGGGGAGAGATCTGTGATAGCCTCAGAACCTAAAATCAATATAACCTTCCTTAAAAAAAATTCTTTGTAACCAAGGATTACTCACAGAACTCCAAATGTAAACATTTTGGAAAGGAAGCAAAGACACAGTGCCTTAAACCCCCAATCATCAGGGTGGGAAAATGAAGAGGTTAGAAAAGTCAGACTAATCATTTCTTGATAGAAGAGAATTGTGACACGTCAAGTATTTTTTCCCCAAATCGTCTCTAAAATTTAATTTCTTCATCGAATCAACTCTGTAATAAATATTTCTGACAAAAAAAAAGATAATGACAAAAATATATGTTGTATAGAGAACATGATTATTTCTCCCTCTTCTTTCCAAGAAGACACAGTATAATCTCATACCTCTAGAAAAGCAAGGCATAATTTGATAGCACAAGTAGATATGCAAATGCTAATACGAAATAAACTAATGCCAGCCCTCAATAAGGGAACGCTTCACAAAAAATAGAGTTTTATTTAAATTGTAATGTTTGCAGGATTTTCCTTCTTCATTCCTGAAAAAGTGCTTGCCATTGCAAGAACAGACAGATAATCAAATGCATTTTGAAAGTTGTCTTCTGCAGCCACAGGAGATACCAGTTCTACTTCCAGGGAGCAGATGGTACACTCAAAGAGGTACATTTAAAAATTTAATGAATGTAACAAAGAGGCTATTTACAGTGGTAAGTTCAAGGTAAAGGGAAATAAAGTAGAGATGATGAAACTTGCAGACCCAGCAAGAGAAAAAGTGATTACCTTTGCCTGATGTGACGAAATGAGGGAGATGATGACAGAACTTGGCAAAGCAAAATCTGGGATCACAGAAGAAAGGTCATGCAACAGGATCTGAGGTTGAGGCAGAAGGACAAAGCCAGTGCTGATGCTTAGCAGGAGGGGCGGGGAAAACCACATACTCTGACCACTCTCTCAAATAGCAATTTCCTGCCAGTACCTCCAATTGGCTGAAGCCAACCAGAATCTAGAGGGGAAAGGAGGGAGAGTGAAACAGTCTGTAAAGGTCAGCCTTCCTGGGCACAGAGCAGGGTGGAAATGGGAACAGAAAAGACCTAGATAAGCAAACAGAAAATAATCAATGGAGCCGCTGTTATCAATATTGAGTTTTAAGCCGCTGGATCCAATTCCAACTGATATCTCCTAAGTAGCACAGTGGGACAAACACCAGGCTCAAGGTAAGATCAGATGGCTCAGAGGGCAAAGGAAGCAGTGATTAACTCTGCCAATTTGAGTTGAAGAATGTCTGAGACAGTATTATAAACACTGGATGCTGAAAAGAGAAAAGTAACTTGAGTGGAGAGACAACTGGGGAATGATTGATGAGTAGTTAATGATCAGGGGTGTTTTGGAAGAGGAAATCTCAGGCTATGTGGCCAGAAGAGTGTGTTGAAATAAGATTTTGAAGGATGTTGGGTTAATTCTGTTATTAATAAAGGAAATAAGTAAGAGGACAAAGGGACCAGATATGAAGAGACATGATAATATGAGATGTAGCGAGCATGACCTTATGCAAATAAAACATTCAGCTGTCTAAAGTAAATTATGTAGCACTGAATTCATTTCACTTGTTCTTATATTCTTGCAGGTATTCTAGAATATACTATATAATATTCTAGAATAGTATATTCTCTGTCATATGGTAGGCACTAAATAAATCTGATTAGAACAGGGATAAATCTAGATATGTGGGACATGCATATAACTTGGGAAATTATGTTTTAAAAAAGAAATTATATATATATATATAAATTTATATATATAAAATCATATATATATATATGATTTTAGAATGATATATATGATAGAAATCGTATATATGATTTTAGAAGAGGCCATGCAATTAAGTGGTCCTGAAGCCTAAGTCTAATTAACTTCCAATAAACCATTTCTGCTCTGGATTCAATAAATGGATGCTGTCATATGTATAAACAATTACAGTAAAAGTGATTTTTATAATAGAGGGAAAATACTGCGTAAAAATAAATCAACACTTTTCTTATTGTTGGAGTAATGGGAAGAGTGGGAAATGGTTGCTGAAATTTTTATATCCATAGTAGACTCTTCAGTAGTTCACTGATTCCAAAAATAGTTATGAGTGTATTTAATGCACCAGGAATTTGGCTAGAAAATATAGAGGGAAAAGATATAGTAAATGCCTTCTAGATAGCACATTATAAAGGGAGAAACCTGGAAAGCTAAGTTATATGTTATGGTGAATGCATGAAAATGGTGCTAGGAGGACACAGAACAAAAAAGTGTATACAATAGTCTTGGTTTTCTTGTTGGAAGGAAGAATGATGACATATCCAATAGGAGATGTAAGACCAAGGTGTATCATCAGGACACTGCTCCGATCCCATTTCCATTTTGGAAAAGTCTTCGTTATCTGCACAATGAAGGAAGACTTGATAGTATGAGCAGGGAAGCGATTACAGAAAAAGGGTTGTGGGGTGATGTAAGACAGGAAATAAGAACAGATGGAACTATAACGTGGGCAATGTGTACCGAAGAGGACAATTTTAGTAGACAGAATACATAGAACTTGATTCTGGACAGTGGTATGTATGAAAGAGAGAAAAGGAGGAATATCCGCTTTTTGGATTAACTGACTGTTGAATGATGCCTTTAACCAAAGTACAGAATATAAAAAGAAAACCAGATTGTGGGAAAATATTAATGAGTTTGGGTTGAGATATATGTGTTGCTTCTGATCTTCCTGTGAGGCGTGAAGGTGAAGATCACCAGTAGACAGCTGAATATACAAATCTGGAGCTCTAGGGCAAGGTCTGGATTACAGATAGAGCTTTGGTCAGTGTATATACACATGGCAATTGTAACTGTGAGCCTGGGAGAGAGCCTGAGTAGAAGCTGGATTACCTTCAACTATAGATAAGAAAATACAAAACCCTGATTGAGAGCGGCTTAAACAGGATCAGATTTTTCACATTCAAGTTCAAGCCATTCATTCCAGGTTTTGTACGGCAGCACTCATCTACAAAACCCCCAGCAATCCAGTGTTTCACTGTATCTGACTCTGTAACAGAATTACCCCACAATTTAGTGGCATAGAACAAAACAAACATTTATTGTGTTCAGGTTGTGTGGGTGAGGAATTTGAATGGGTCATGGAGATGATGTGTGTTTGCTCCAATGTTGGGAGTGTCAGCAGGAAGACTGGAAGGCTGGAGGCTGGATCCGTCGGAAACCTTGCTTAGTCATAGTCTCGTGGTTGTGCCTCTCCATGATGTCCTTATACTGTGTTTCCTCCAGCATGGAGGCCTGGTCCTAAGGGTGAGCGTCCTAGGCGGGAAAGAGACTCGGGAAAAGCTTTCTTTTTTGACCCAGCCTCAGAGGTCTTGCAATGTCACTTTTGAGCACATTCTGATCTTTGAGGCTGTCACAATCTCACCCAGGTTCCTGTGAAAAGGAAATCACTCTGCCACTTTATAGGGTGTGGCAACAGTAACAGGCAGCTGGTTCTAGGACAGTATTTGAGATCTGAAATATTGCTGTGCCTATTTTTGGAAAAAAGAAATCTATTCCAGACTGGATTCTTCCAGTTTATTTCTTGGCCATCTGTATAGTGTGACTCTTCTCCTTACGGGGAAAATTTCCCTGTTAGTACAGGCATTAGGACGTAGGAAGGATGTACCTAGGGGTCTCCAAGTGCAATTCCTAAAAGCTGACATGGAAAATGTTCATTTTGTTTCATGTTATATCCCGTTGGCCAGAGGTAGCCACATCTTCACAGATAGTTGCAAGGAAAGTGGGGGAATGTATTATTCTGGGTGGCCATTTTTCCCAGCTGAAAATAAAATACATGGGGAAAAAACAAATGAGCAACCTCTAGTATGAGAGAGTAAAATTAGTAACTATATGAAACTTGCTTGTTTCTACACAGAATTGCAAACAAAATTGCTACACTTCCATAGAGAGTTACATTGAAAGAAAGTTCTTACTGCTATTTTGGTAACAAATCAATTTTTTATAGACAGATAGCTTCTGCTGTAATGTGTACACTCATGAAAATTATGATATTCATCATTTTAAAACAAACTATTCTTCAACAGTGTCAATTTTACTGTCTGCTAATTTCACTTCCCCTGCTTCAGAGCCCTGCTTATTTGGTTTCCTTGACATTGAGTCAAATCGGTATTAAAGTAAGGATTGTTGACAGCTGCATAGGTCAATTTTGGAAGTTCAATTTGAAATGAATGGATTGAAGAAAAACATTTACTGTCAAATATTTTCTGTTCAGGTTTGGCAATTCCATCATTGATTCTGATCAGGTCTAAAAGCACTATGCTCTTTTTCTATATAAAAACATTTCACGTGTAGTTTTCTGAACCATGGGAAAAAGTGTAATATAATGGAATATTAGAGATTCCCACTACCACAGCACTGAAAATGACAGACCAAGTAAGAGTGAGAGACCAGCTGGCTCTGTTTTCACCTGTCCACTATTATTCAACCCCTCAGCACCCTGTTTCTACAACCTGTTAGTTTATGGTGCTACAAAATGAAGAAATAAAGTTATACATTTCTGATCCTGCATGATTTCTTGAAACCTTTAACATTTCAATGAAGATAATAAATCTCCAATAGGAGATATATTCTGCAATATTTTCTGAACCTCTTTGTTCATAGAATTTCTTTCTCACAAATCATCTTACAAGAAATAAATGCCTCTACTTCCCTCTGCATTGGGGAAGAGAAAGGTTTTCCCTATCCTTGCATTTCCTTATTCTAATTATGAGTACAATCCCAATCACATACAGATTGCTCATACCAGAATCACTAAAACATGTATGAATGTGTTAAGTAGCAGATGCAGCTAGGTGTGAGGAATACACAAATTTAACTGGTATGGATATTTTCAGGCTTTATCAAGGAACTCGAGAAAGTAGGGGAGACACATAAGCACAGATCATTGTTGCGAAAAAGGACTGTGCAGGGCGCTATGAGGTCACAAGGAAATGACACCGTGACCAAGGCAGGACAGTAGAGTGGGGTGAGGAAAAGACACTGGAGTCTGCTTGGAGGAGACCGTGCTTGATTTCTGTTTCAGAAGATCAGAATGAGCTTAGTAACTGGGGGAGGGGACATGGATATTTTAGATGGAATCATGAGAAAGAGTCTTGGAGTTGTAAAATTTCATGTGGAGCACATGATGAGAACATAGAAACCAGGTCGGAGCAGTATCAGGGAGGAGCTTGTGTGTAATTTAAAGGAGCCAGGATTCATCTTGGTGTGTGTCAGTTGGAAGCACCGAACAGTGGTGAGGTTTGGTAGCGGAATTCGTTTTGTACTTTTAAAGCTCATTCTAGTCATTATGTAGATCATAAATATAATTCTGTTAACCAGCAAAATTATTTGCTAACAGATATTAGCTCATAGAAATATTGAAAGATCTACAGAAACAGGCTTGAGATTTAATTGAACGGAGAGATACACAGAACTACATCACAAGCTGGGCGGGTAGCAGTGGCTTGTTGATGACAAACCCCAGACTACCAAGGGATGACCTGACATTAAAACCTGTGCTGCCACTCCGCCACCAGCCCTTACAGCCTAACAGGCACATGGCCACTCACTTCACAACCAGCATCTTGTCCATCGTGTGTGTCTGAGTGATGGATACCTGTCTGTATACTAACGCCGTGGGAAACTAGCAAATAGTGTCTTTGGGATGCTACCTTTGGAAGGAGAAACTTACAATGTGAGATCCTATCAAAATGCAAAAAGAGGAAATCGTTCAAAAGATGAAGGAAGCAAAAATGAAAACTATGTACCACAGATGAGAGACACTTCAAGAAGTAGAAGCAATAGTTCAGGCAAGAAAAGTTGGCCAGAACCAGCACCATGGGAGTCAGCTTCATTCAGATGGTGAGGAAGAAGAAAGTCAAAAAGTAATTGGGACGTAAAACAGCCAGTAGGTTCTGATGAATACATGTTGGGATATAAACGTGAATTGTGATTTTAAAATGCCATATGATAGTAGGCCTTATCCCAAAATAAGGACACAAATGAATGCAACCAGTTTAAGGGATATTGAAGAGTGAAGAGAATAAGTACAAGGGCATTTTTTAAAAGAATTTAATAAGACTTATTTTGAGCATAATGAGTTTGTGTTTGCCATGAACAATGACTAAAAAAAGTCTAGAAAAAAATTGGTTTATATGTTTGATATTCTAGAACATTCAGGGATAAAATAATGGATTAAAAAGCATAAAAACATATGGTTGGAAGTCAAAACCCTAAAAATAACTGTGAAAGTCCAATGAATGTGAACCAACCTGTAATAAAACTATCATAAACAAGAAAACTACAGGTCGTGAATTTTTGTTATTTACGTGGTTAACCCAACCAGCAGCTTAGATGGACACGTGAATTGATAGGCTCCAGGGTGATGTATGAAATTTTTGTTGCTGCTGTAACACATTATCACACACTTAGCAGCTTAAAACAACACAAATTTGTTTTCTTGTAGTTCTGGAAATCAGAAGTCTACAATAGGTCTCACTAGACTGAAAGCAAGGTGTTAGCAGAGCTATGTTCCTTCCGGGGCTCTAAGGCAGAATCGGTTCTTGATGTTTCCAGCTGTGAGAGGCTGCTATGCTTCTTGATAACGCAGGCCTTCCTCCATATTCAAAGCCAACAGAGTAGCTCTTCAGATTCCTTTAATCCTGCTCTGCTGCCTCCCTCTACCATGTATACAGAGCAGTGTAATTACATTCTGCCCACCTGGATAATCCAAGAAAATTCCCTTAACTTAAGGTCAGCTATTAATATTTTTAACTCTGTCTGCAACCTTAATTCCCCCTAGCAGATTCACACATGCATAGGTTCCACGAATTAGTACGTGTGTGCGCATCTTTGGGAACTTGGGAGCAGTACTTTGTCTGATACAGTTGGCAACAAGTTTTCATCTCTGAGTTACACCCAAATACTCTCTGCTTTGTTCTCCTTGCCCTTCCATCTCTTCTGTAGCCATATGCTGACATTGAGTCTCTCTCGGCTTGAATTAACTAGAAGGGTTTCCATATTCCTAAGTGGGCACTGACTGAAACAAGAGACTGAGCTCTAGGTTTCTCTGACCAACAAAGAACATTCTAGGCAGAGGAAATAGGGGCAAAGTCCCTGACACTTGAGATACGGTATTTTCCAAGACATCCGTGAAGTACAGTGGTGGCGGTAGCACAGAACGGGGAAAGAGCAGTCAGAAAAGGGGGTGAGGAATAGACAAAAGCCCAGGAAATGACCTGGCTTTATTCTGAATGTGACGGGAAGTCATTGGAGTGTTTTCAGCACATGAGTGACTTCAGTTTACTTAGACTTTTAAAAGGATCTCTCAGATTATGTGGAAACTGTACTGCATTTGTGTGGTTTAAACTTCAAGATTCCTTCACGCACATTTTAATAATACAGTTACAACATTATACTATATGTAACTGCACTCACGCTGACCTCAACAGCTGTTTCAATCCTTGTTGGCATCAAAATTTTTAAATGTTTTATGTGGTCTGATTTTTAAGCGTTCGCTGGCCATTGAACCTCATTCAAGTTGCAGGCACTGCGGGCCTCATATTTACCACGTTTCTTTTATTCTGCTCATCTGTGCAGCTGATGTATCTGCTACACAACAGCTTCAAGTCATCATGTTTGTCTTACTGCTATTTGACTATGTAAAGACTTAAAAAGAGAAAAACAACACACAAAAGAAACACAAGTAAACCCCTCCAGAGAGTGATTAGTATGTAAACTTCTTAAGAGTTGAAATTTCCTTCTTTGGCATTATAATATAGAATTAGAATGATCAATTCAGCTTACACATAGAAAAGACTCATACATATTTTGAAAAGTATTTTTGCTAGCATATCTTATCTGGGACAAAGTTTTTGTCACCAAAATTTTAGAATGGTGGATTTTTCTTTTTCTTCCAGAAACATTGTTTATGTTGTTAGTACAATTCTATTAAGTTTCGGGGGGTGGGGAGGAACAGGTTTAAAATTCAGGCTGGTTTTAGAACAGGAAAGTAAATTAACACTCAGTTGAAAATAAGTTTTTCAGACACTTAGATTTTATCTCTTTTCATCGTCTCTGTTATTCCCTTTTATCTAAAGCATTGTATAGAAATTCAATTAAAAAGCATACTATATTTTTTTCTTGCCTATATGGCTGTTTCAAAAGTTCATTAATTTTAACACTGTACTTGAAAGTAGAACTTAAAGTTCAACAGGAATGATGAGTTATTTTCAAAATGCTGATACTGATGCAAGCATTAATAGATATCAAAGTAGTTGGAAAGTTATAATTGCATTGCCAATGTTACATATTGTTGGCATTAATTTTATAACAATACTTGATATATATTTGGTACTCTGTACTAAGAATGAATTCCAAAGAGTTACTTATGGATTTTCCCCAAAGAAACGAAGTCCAGAAAAGGTAAACATAAAAAAGTCCTCTTTTTTCTAGAGGGGCAAGCTGTTAGTCAGACTTTTCCTAAAGGAAAATTAAACTTACCTCTAGAAATCTGTGTTGCCAATATGCTATTTCCTGACACTTTATGCCCATATCTTACAAATTCAGTGTAAATTCAGCTATTGAATTTGAACCATAATAATGATTTAAACTACATTAACATACTTCTTAATGTAGATTTTTGTCCACTATTAATTTAAAACTAAACGATCTACATCAACCTACTGCATTAAGAAAATAATACATTATGAAAGATGATATGACACAAGGTATATTTAAATTCTTCATCGAAAGGTATATTATCATGTGGCTCATTTTCCTTATCTATAAAGTGGACATAATATTAATACTATCTTTTAGATTACATTTTATGTTTGTTTCCTATTGTCGTCTTAAAATTAATTAGACGAGACTGTCCTTCCATTGCTCCAGGATAAATTTACTGTCTTAGGAAGCTTCCATACTTTAATGATGTACTCTTTGATATGAATA
The DNA here is from genome assembly GCF_004115265.2 of Rhinolophus ferrumequinum. Lineage (NCBI taxonomy): Eukaryota > Metazoa > Chordata > Mammalia > Chiroptera > Rhinolophidae > Rhinolophus > Rhinolophus ferrumequinum. The sequence goes on along the minus strand of NC_046285.1, from coordinate 4,353,962 downwards.
AACGTTAAAGTAAAGCGTCAATTTGTTAGTTTATGATATTTTTGAACATTGCACTAAATCCTTTAGCCTTCACCCTAATCCCTGCTCTTCCATGTTAAGTAATAAGGTAACTTGTGCTTTTTATGATTTGATTATTTTAGATTAGTTTCTACAACATGTACAACTTCTTTAAAAATGTTTTATTATGTACAGTGTGGTATCATGTGGGTATTATTTTAGTTAAAAGATAATCCTGTAGTGCTTGCGTGCTAATGAACAATGCATAGTCTATCTGTAGCCATCTAGCATTATCTCATAAAAGCTGCATGTCACAGGTGGCTTCTATAAGGGTGTTTTTAATCTGAATTTGATCAACACCCTACACTTACAAAATTAACATAGTCAATGTCAGAAATATACTTTTATTAGTGAAAATAACGTTCCATGATAAATATTTCAAATAAGCTCTCTTTTATGCATTTAAATATATTCCACTTGTGTGGCATGGCTAAAATATTTTGAAACACCTCCCACACACATGGCTATAGAAATCCAATGAGGTAGGACAGCCCATGGGGATAGCACTACAAGATTGATTCTTAAAATGTCCTGTGTCCAGCCATTAGGTTAGGTGGATCTGTGATGCCAACTCTAGTGGTTATAAAATTCTGCCCGTCTCTGGAAAGCTGAAGGTCTGCCTTCCGTGAATCTTTTAAATTGTGCTCAGGACACCTGAAGGGACAGAACTGTTTATTCAAGCTGACAGAATGAACCGTTTGAACTGTTTTGTGCTGGCTTGCTAATAAACACATGATTAATAAATGTCTGCATAGGTGGCAGAGAATATTATCGTGTTGAGCAGTTTGCGGGAGAGTACTTTATTTCCACACACCTCAAACTGTTTTGGAGGCTATGATGCATTACTCAGCCAGCTTTGAAACACAAATAGATCCTACTACATTCGACTCTTTCTCCTTCAGGTGTAGCAAAATGAAAACCAACATGAAAGGATCTGTAGCAAAGACAAAGGTTGACTAGGTTAGAGAATATGACTTTGATAGTGTCAGAGGGCACAGTTTTGAAAAGAATTTTTGTGAAGATTTATCTGCATGTGAGAACAAGTTCCTTTTGAACACCAAGGTGATTTTGAATTACAAACCCCGCCACGACCTCACTTCTCTCATCAAATAATTCAAGGTCATCTCAGTTTCTGACTTCTCCATGTGTTATAAACCAGAAACAGGACTACACGAGCTGTCCAAGAGCTTTGCCCAGGAGGAGACTGAATACATGGTGTCAGAAGTAGGTGCACTGGCGGCTCACCTTCTGCTCGAAGGGTGCTTCTGCTTGCTTTTTCTATGCTGCTCTATCTATGCAAGGAAAGCCATCTGCTTCTTTCTAGAAGACAGAGAGGGTTGCCTGACTCTCCCAATAAAGCACAGCACCAGTGACCCCAGGCCCCTCATTTATGGTCCATCAGGTTCTGTTCCCTACCCTATGGGGTGTGTAATGTCCCTCTACCCTCACCTCCAGAATTTAAAGTTCCAGCCACCCCTACATTTTTAGGGAAAGTCTTCGGCTTATATTCATTCCCCTTCCCTTCAAACACCTTAGTGTGTCTCCCATTCCTTTTGGGTGTTTTTATATTTTTTACTGTGCTGTACAGAATCCCCCAGCCTCGGGCATCATCCCAAGATTGTGTATCAGAATCTAGAGATGTTAAAAACTGTTGCATTTATTTCTAAATCTCACTCTTTATAAGCACAACATGTGTTACAACCTTTTCTGATAGATTTATGAGAAATACTTTTATAAAATGCGTTGATAAATGTTATTATTAAGGACTTTAAAATTTATTTGAATTTAACTAAGAAATAGAGAATGAACAATGATCTATTCATTTGTGGTAAAACGTGTTAAGTTATGTTGTAAGTAGATCTGTTTAGATTTTACTCTCAATGACTAAAACACTTTAGGTCCAAAGATGCATAAGTGGTGTTTCTCTAAACCTTTGTAGAAAAGAACAAAACTCAAACACTTAACCACAAGCTGAGATTGTAATTACAAGTAAATTTGGTGTAAGGATAGATATCAAAGGACAGACAAGCAGACAAACGGACTTAATAGAGTTAAGAAATAGATCTGTCCATATGCGTTCATTGTCATTTATAACACAGGTAACAGGGCAGTAAAGGGAGGAGGATAAAATTTTAAGTTACCATGTAAGGTCAATTTGATACTTATAAAAAATCAATTTCAGGTGCATTATCAATCTACATGTTAAAAGGAAAATAATAGCCTGTAAAACTATATAGGAAAGTATTTTTCTGTAGCTGTGGTAGTCAATATTTCCTTATTAGTAAACAAAAATTGTCAGACCCAAAGGAAAAAAATAATAAACTGGGCTACATTAAAATTAAGAGTTCTGTTATTCATAATATACTGTTAAGAAAGAAAACATCGTGCTCGCTTCAGCAGCACATATACAGAAAAAGAAAGAAACCATCTAACTACACAGTGGGGAAACATATAATATACATTATAATTCAACTTTTTTTTAAGGAGAAAAATAGAAAATGGGCAAAAGAAGTGAACACGCACTTCACAAGAGAAAAAAACATGGCAAATATAGACATAGAAGAGAGTGTTTAGCTTTTTCAGTCTTTAGGCAATACACATTAAAATCACAATATACTACTATTTCTCCACAAGAACGGCTGGAAAAGAGGATATGGGGCATATGGAATTATCATGCACTACTGGTGAATGTAAATTGGTGAAAACCCTTTGGGAAACCACGTAGCAGTGTATGCTAAATTAACCATATGTGTGCCTATGAGCCATCAATTCCAATCCTTGATATTCAACAAAATTGCTTATATATAACCACCTAAGACATGCAGTCTGCATGTGGGAGCACCATAATAGTAGTCAAAAATTGGACACAACCCAGATGTTGTCTAGCAGAATAGGTAAATAAGTTGTAATAAAGTATTCATAAAATTGAATACTCTGCCCAAATAAAAAAATGCTATTTTTTATGTTGCCACATGCAAGAATAGGGATATAGCTCACAAATGTAATGTTAAGGAAAAGAAAGCAGAAACAAAAGAGAACGATTTCAGGTGTGTAAAAATTGAAAATTTCATAAAAGTAAACATTCATACAGGCAAATCTCTAATATTATAAGTCAATGAAGAGTTTACTTTTGGGAAAATAGTGCCTTGACTGGGCAGTAAGGAAGCTTTTGGCATGCAAATAATGTTCTACTTTTTAATGTGAGTCCCACTTAAATGGGAGAATTCATTTTGAAAAAATTCATTGATTTATGGTCTTTATGCTTTATGATGCATGTTCTCATGCATACAAGTTTACTTATTAAAAATTCCTAATTTAAAAACTAACTCATGGTTTTTTTGTGTGTGTTTTTTTCCTGATATTTAATTAAGTGGTAATCACAGAAAGTGTATTCAAAAGTAAAATACAAAATACGCCAAGGCTATAAATAACATTTATTTGTAAGTAACTTGAAGTGTAATCTTTAAATTTGAATTACAATTAAAACAAAGCAGGAAAAATCATTTCAAAGGTTTGTAAAACTATTGTTCAAATCTATTTATGCACTACCAATAATATTGAATATCAAATATAAAAGAAATGTCGTTGTCTTCAACTCTCTAACAGTAGGCCTGAAGCCATTCAAATTGTTGATGTACCACACTTGAATGCTCCTCACAAAATATTGCTCAGGAAGAATTAAGGCTCCAATAATGTGTAAAGGGTTTCATAGTAGTTCTTTAATTTTAAAGAACTCACTAGAGAGGGTTGTTCTTGCTATTATTACACTTATATTCAAATTCATGTATCTCACTGCATAACAATGTATTTCACAACATAAGTTTTCAGGTGAGAAAAGCCTGAGATATAAAGTATATCACAGGTAAATGTTGTTTACTAAGAGCTTAAATATGAGCCAGGCACTCTGTGATCAAAACCAACAAAAATCCCTGACATCATGAAGTTTACAGTTCAATTGGCAGTGAAGAGAAGTGAACAAACTCATAAGTAAATCATTTATCATGGAATATAATTAAAAGTAGTATAAAAGAAAACGAAGAAAGAGGGAAAGACAACATAGGGTATAGGTTGTTTACAATATAACATTTGAACAAAAACCAGAACGATGTGAAGAAGTTAACCATAAGAATATCTGTAGGAAGAAATTTCTAAGAAAGAAGATAAGCTGGCACAAATTCCCTGAGGTAGATGTGTACCTGTGTTTTTGTTCTTGGAAAACAGGAATGAAGCCAACTGGCAAAAATACAGTGAAAAGGGGAATAAGAGTGAGGCTCAGGGAAAAATGTGAAGATGAGATGTTGCAGAGCATAGCAGAACCATCTGAGAGTGTCTGGTTTTCTCTTCTCGTACTTGAAAGTCATGGAAATGTTTTGAGCAGAAGTATGACACAACCTGCCTTATAGAGTGACACTGAAGGGAAACAAGTGAGCCAATTATTTCAGTTCTCCTGGTGATAGACTGTAGTGGCTAGGCAAAGGTGGCATCATTGAAAATGATGCATGTTGTCAAATCATGCATATCATGAAGCATGAACTGGCAGGATTAGTTGACAGATTGAATGAGGAATGTGAGACAAAGATGTGAGTCATGAATGGCTCTCAGGCTTTGACCTGAATATCTAAGATAGGGAAGACCATGGGCGCACTTAGTGTAAGGGAAATAATGAAAGGTGTGTTTGGAGACATGTTAAATTACATAGAGCTATTGGATTTTCAGATGCAAATATTGAATGAACAGATAAATAGAGCGATCTCAAATTTAAGAAAGTGATCTGGATACAGATAAAAACTACACTTTGGGACTTATTAGAGTGCAGATGGCATTACAAGCATAAGACAATATAAAGAGTGACTACATATACGGATATCTAAGGCCCAATACCTGGCATATCTACTGAGGTCTGACAATGAAGTTCACGATCTCATCCTAGAAAAAGTGCTACATGCCTCATTGCTGAATGTCACTATAATCACCTTTAAAGTTCTCCCCTTGGGAAGCTATGCACTGATGCCAGCACCTAGTCCACCCTTCAAAGCAAATCAGAGCTGTTATCGTATTACTCTTGATATCCTGAATATAATCAAAATATCTTCCTTTCAATATTTCCTTTATCTTCAGGTAAAGAAAGAAGTCATTGGGGGCCAGATTAGGTGAGTAGGCAGGATGTTTCAATACAATTATTTGTTTCCTGACGAAAAACTCCCTCACAGACAGTGCCTTGTGAGCTGGTTCATTGTCATGATGCACGAGCCACGAATTGTTGGCGAGAAGTTAAAGGTGTTTTCGTCTAACTTTTTCATGCAGGCTTTTCAGCACTTCCAAATAGTAAAGTTGGTTAACTGCCCGTTGGTACAAATTCATAATGAATAATCCCTCTGATATCAAAAAGGGTTAGTAACATCATTTTGACTCTTGATTTGGACTGATAGAATTTTTTTGGTCGTGAAGAATTGGCTGACTTCCATTATGCACTTTAACACTTTGTTTCAGGGTCGTATTGGTACACCCATGTTTCATCAGTGATAAGACAGCTCAAAACACCGTCTTGCCTTTCCAAAAGGTCTTGGCAAACATCGTCTGTCCTTTTCTTTTGTTTATCGGTGAGCTTCTTCGGGACCATTTTTGCACACACCTTTCTCATGCCAAGATTTTCAGTTAAGATTTTCCTAACAGTTTCTCTATCAATGTTTACGTGGTCAGCTATGCTTCTCATAGTCATCTGATAATTTGGACACACAATTCAACAAATTTTTGCAATGTTTTCATCAGTTCTGTTCATTACTAGCCACTCTAACCTCTCTTCGTCAGTGACACATTCTCTCCCTTCAGAAAAACATTTACTCCAATTGTACACTGCCATTTTCTGCATGGAATTATCCCCATAAACTTGGGCTAAGATGTTCCTGATTTCACATCCACTCTTGTCACATTTAACAAGAAATTTAATGTTTATTCATTGCTCTAATTCAAGCTCAGACATTCTCTCGACAGCACACAAAAACATGCAACAATAATGAATGCCACTCAGCAAGACACTGCCACACTTCCACACGAACACAGCTGTGAGACACTGATATACCAAGGTTATGAAACCTTACTGAGCTGTTTGTACAGTGCTGCCAGTGTAGGCACATGGTGGCAAGTTCACGAACTGAATTGTCAGAAGTTGTATATATCTAGAGGTAAACATTATGAGATGGAGTCACAAAAGAGACTGATATTTTTCCATGAGAGAGGGAGATGTGTAATGAGTTATTATCCTGGCATCCAACCCATGAAAATATTTCAAGAGATAGTAAACATGCCAAATGTTGATGGGTTAAGTAAAAAAAGGGTTTTGAATTAAGAGTTGGATTTAGCAGAACAGAGGTAATAATGACAGTGACAGGAGCACTTTTAGATGAAATGGAGGTAAGAGAAGCAATAGGGTAAGAGTAACTGGACTCAGACTGTGTAGAAACACCTACGAACAGTTTTATTTTCAAAGGAGCTATTATTGGAAGATGTGAGGTCAAAAGAGTGTTTTGTTTTGTTTTTCACATTGTAACATTACATCAAGCTTGTAGCTAATGAGAAGAAATGAGGAAAAATAATAACGCTTTAAAGAGAGATGAGAATTTCTGAGTAAGTGAGGATGAGGCTTAAAATGGGTGACATTAAATATGAAGTCTCTATAAATAAGAGTGAAGGTAGTGTCTAAAAGTTCAGACATAGGTGAATGACTAGACTTGGAGGTAGGAGTTTGCAAAACTCTTCAGATTAACTCTTTTTTTCACATAATAGTAATTAGCCAAGACAGAATCAGGGAAAATAGGGGTGAGGAAAACAAACAGGAATATTTTCATTAGCAATAAAAGCAACTATAAGAACTTAATTGATGGCAACTATTCTTATTCAAGCTTTCAAATTTAATTTTAAATAGTATGGTTATAAATTTCAGAGATAAAAATTACAATATACATTGAGATGAAAACTCCATTGACAATCATATGATCTGAGAAAAAGCATAGTCCAGCCTAATCAACTTGTATAGAAAAAAGTAAACCAGCACAAGGAACATGCTATCTTTCAAGGATTCGACAGCCTAGGTCATTTGGACTAACCTTCCTGTGGAGGGTCACTAAAAACATTGCACAATATATTATTTTTGTCTGCTTGAAATTGTTGGAGATATCAAGACAATGAAGAATTATTCATCTCATATCTAGAAGCACATGGAATGCCAGTGAATTGATTCTGGCATTTGAGATAACTTATAACTATGATTCCAGAAAAGGCAATTAAAAGGCTGAGAAGCTGAGCAGAACATTTCAGAGACTCAACCGTATAGCATATATGGAAATGATAACTGGTGTTCAGGGCCACTGAAGAGAGGTTGGTAAATCTCTTGCTACAGATTAGGATTCCAAAATGTGAATTCAAAATAGATGGGCTTTTGCTCAGCTTTGAATGATCTGCATCCTTGGAACTGAGATTGTTAGTATTCTTGTCAGAAGCAAACCAAAACTCTTCTTCAAAGAAGATATCGTCATTGTAGGACTAAAATTATTTATATGAACTTTAAATATAGTGTCCAGCATACAATGACAATTTTTCAGGCACACAAGCAGGGAAGAACACAAACCAGAATCACAAACAGGTAAAAGGAACAGACTCATAGGGATCTAGATATAGGAATTATCAGGTATAAATTTGTTTGGAACTCTGCTGTAATATTTGAGGGAAAAATATAACAGATCTCAGAATTTCATCAGGAAATTTAAAAAACTACAAAAAGTAATTTTTAAATGGAGATTTAAAATAAAATCCAATAAAAATTTTAGTCATAAAAACACTGAATTTGCCTTTCAAATAGGTATGTTAAATATACAAGATCAGACAGTCAATTACAGCTGACAGATGGAAACTATAAGAAAAATCAAATGGCCATACTAATTAAAAACAAAGTAGTCACCATGAAGAAAGTCTTCAATAAGTAGACCTACACACAGGGGGAAAAAATCAGTGAAATTGAAGATAGCTTAAATTGAAGATAGAAGTCACCCAAACAGAAGCAGAAAGCAAAAGAAATAAAGAAACAAACCAATGAAGAACTATAGAAGAATATCAATTATCTAACACACAGTGTAGATCAGAAGAAATATTGGCAGTGATGACGACTAAGAATTTTCAAAAATTCATGAAAGACACAGAACCACAGATCCAAGAAGCTCTGAGATCACCAAGAAAGATGTATTGGAAACACACACACACACGGAGGCATATCCTATTCAACTACTAAAAAGAAAAGAAACAAAAAAAAAAAAAAAAAAAAAAAAATCTTAAAGGCACCAAGAGTGAAAACACACATGTAGAGAAAAAAGAAAAGAACTTAGCATATGTCTCATCAAAAATAATGCTTGATGTAAGACAATGGTGCAACATCTTTACAGTGCTAAAAGAACAAAACTGTTGAACCAGAATACTCTATTTTTCAAATATGAAGAAAAAAATAATGGCTGTCCAGGAAAACAAAATCTGAAAATTTATTGTCAGCAATTATTCATGAGAAATATTAGAGGAAGTTCTTCCAACAGAAGTAATATCATATATACCTTCTATTGCTTTCATATCCCTGTACTTTCCCTTTCTTTTCTGACACAGTTAATCAATGACTTCAAATAATGATTTTTCATTAACTGAAGAAAATACTTTAAATTTTATCTAATCAGGAATGACTCTTTGCTTAAGGCACATGCTTGTAATAATACAATAAAACAGTAATTTATCTTATGGGACTATTTATTCAGTAATTCACTGACAATAAATATTTTTTGAGCATTCATTACGTAAGGCATGATACTAGATGATTCCTTCATATGCTCCTTTATTCATTTACTTAGTGACTGAGTATTGAGTGCTAATAATATTATAGACTGCATACAGTCCACGATATGACATATACATTATTAATCATGCATTATTCTTGTCCACATGGTTTATTAGATTCTGGTTGGAAGATTCTGGATAGATAGATAATACATAGGTAGGTAGGTAGATAGACAGATAGATAGATAGATAGATAGATAGATAGATAGATAGATAATTATAGTTATATTTAAGTTAAAAATAATGAGTCACATCCAAAACAGGATAAAATTTTAAGTTATCTTATTCAAGTGTACAACCATCAAGCTATTTTCACTTAAACTAATATATTAAAGTGAATATATCACATATGAAAGACCACTAAATTCTATTTTGCAGATATTTGTTTTATTTCTCCAGCTGGTGTGTGTGTGAGTGTACTAGTGTGTATATGCATGTGCTGAAATTTAAATCCCCCTCATTTTAAGCTAGGCCTCCCAATTTTATGATACGCTCATTTAATGAATACAATTCTGAAGATTTCTTCATATTACTGTTCAAATAGAGAACTGCACTGGCTCAAGGAGATCAAGGACAGAGTCTTGAGAAAACAGAGACAGAAACTGTCCTCTAGTCCAGGAGTTAGCAAACGTTTCCTGTCAAATGACAATTGTAGATAATAAATATTTTAGTATTTGTGGGTGAATGTCTCTATCTCATATTCTTTGTATTTTTATTACAACTGTCTAAATGTGAAAACCTTTTTTAGTTCATGGTTTTACAAAATAAGTCTGCAGGCTGGATTTGGTCTGCATCCATAGTTAGTCAACATCTGTTCTAGACAAGACAATTCACTGGTGTGTTTGCCACATCCTATTTGAGATAGTTCAACCAAGTGTCTATTTTCCTGTCAATATAAGAAACATCCAAACTCTGTAGAGAAGTTTAATGAGTTTGAGTCAAACTGACAAAAATTGCTGGGAAGCAAAATCTCAACATATCAAGAAAATGTTCCAGAGAATGCTGCTGGTTTTGCAGCTCATTTTATACATTAGAATCTAAGGTGAAGATATAAGGAAGGTTACATGAAATCCATTGGTGGTCGATTAAGGGGGTGGGAGAAAGCAAAGCAGGGAAATCTCTGGGATTAGATAAAAAGTAAAATGGAGAGATACACGCTTTTTTTACATTGGTTGGTATAGGATAGTTAATAGCTAACATTTACAGCACATATAAATGGTCAGGGAGGAACAAAATAACAATGAGGGCTTCTGTGGTCTCCTGCTCTGGTGTGGCGGTTTGTGCTCTGAGGGATCCAGAAAAAGGGATTGCTCTGACCTTCCAAGGGTATGTTATCTTAGATGCAAAAATAAAATAGACAGGCTCACTTAGGGTAAAGATTGACCTTTGCCAAGGAAACTACAGGATGTGACTACCAGCCGTGGCCCATTTTAGTTAGGAATTTTTAATTCAGACCATCCTATGTGGTTAATTTAGGTCTCTGAGTTTGTAGGGCCTGCCATACTGGCCTCCCCTGAGCCTGTCATGTTTAGTATGTGGCCCCTTTTTCATCCATACTCCAAACTTTAAAATCATGAAATCCACATTTATAATCTTAGACTACCACTACATAGTAAATGTAAAAGGCTTTTCTTAGGATACATATAAACTAACTCAGGGGATATAACAGTTTAATAAACTTAGAAAGAATGCTTTAAAAACTTGCTTATGATTTACCATAAATGAATTCGTAGTGACTTTTTGTAACTTTGGCTTCCATATCTAAGTTCTTAAACACCACTTGATTTGATAATTTTAGAACTTTTATAAGAATTGGTTACATGCTTCTCTACACTGTATATTCTAAAATAAACCTTTTTACTTCTTTAAAAATGTACTCAGAACTTGAGTCTTGGCACGTAATTCCATGATTATATCCAATATTCTCTTCAGTACTTGAAGCAATAATATTCCTGGGACTGAATATTCACCATTTTAATGACATTCAGCTTTCTTATTTTCATTTTGTGACTCCTTGACTTGAGTTTTGTCCTATCTTTTAAAAAAATTATTTACAGCTAAAATATTTTCTTCTAAATTGAGTAAACAGCAGAAAATAGCCTATATATTTTTTCTGTTATTGAGATGATTTCTTAGCTTAAAGTAAACAAAATTTATAAATGTCTATTTTGGTTGCCTAAAGTTTTACACACTGCATAGTTTATTCTGGATTTTAGGCTTTTCCAGCTGTTCTTACACAGTTGTGCCTTTGTTTTATAGTATTTTCACCACTATTGTACAGAGAAAGACAAGAAACAATCTAACACTAAAAGGTTTTGGAATAATAATGAAATGGGTCATCCAGACTGCAGCCTGAACCATCTTTTCCTTTCTTTTCTTTTTCACTCTGCCTAAAATTAAAATGATCTATAAAACTCCTCCAACTAAAATGAAAGTGGGTATTCAGTGATGTTTTTGCAAAGCACCTTCATGGAGTGAGTTTGCATAGGAAGAAAGAGGCTTTTCCTGACTTTCAGCATTTGCATGGATTTTCGCCAGGGCAATTAAGTAGAGAAATAATGACTGTAATAGAAATACAGTTGATAAAGTCTACATACTTGAGGTAGAAGGTCACTACTTTAATAAGTGAACAAAGAGCCGCTGCCAAAAGAGAAATCCAGAGGTCTCTGCAGTAACTAAATCACTCTCAATATCAGGGAGCAGCCATAGTGGGATGGGACAAGGGACAACGTGGAAAGCAGATCAGCAAGTGTGGGTAAAAAAAGTCAGTAAATTAACGCAAGAAAAGAAGGGAACTTCAAGAGGACCAGATGGCTCTGTGCTAGCTAAGGCGCAGGGAGTTGCTGAAGGGAACGAGTTAATAATCTTAACATTTAAGAAAATAGGGCTTATAAGTTAACACCAAACACAATTATTGTATGATTGCGTATTAGTTACATAACTAGAAGAAACTCATAGGGGCACTTTGGGGTAGTTGTGTTTGCTAAAGTCATCGGGGACACTAGCAAATACTGAATTATTTTGCCTAAGGAAATACAGGGTTAGTTCCTACCAGCCTGTTGTCAACTGACCTACAGATAACTTTACTTTAATGTGTTGCCGTTTAAAGACAAGTTACTGTGTTTCCCTGAAAATAAAGCCTAACTGGACCACAAGCTCTAATGCGTCCTTTGGAGCAAAAATTAATATAAGACCCGGTCTTATTTCCGGGTATATAATATAATATAGTATAATATAATATAATATAATATAATATAATATAATATAATATAATATAATACAATATAATACCAGGTCTTTTAATTTTTGCTCCAAAAGACACATTAGAGCTGATTGTCCATCTAGGTCTTATTTTTGGGGAAACAGGATATTTAATATATACTGTTGATCTGTTAACTCTGAACTCAGCCAATGGCACTGTAACTCATTCCTAAACAAAGCTTACCTAGCCCACCTGTATTCTCTCCATAAGGCACAACACAGCTTTCTGTGCGAAGAACACTAGACAGCAAGCACTTCAGTACTGTGGTTTGGTGGACATTTTAAATGGAAAAAATTACGAACAAAAAGGGAAAAAACATGACACTTAAATGAACTGCAGAAAAGATAATTGTGTGCAGCACGAGAGCCAAAACAAGAAGACGGCGTGTCACGTTCAACTTCAAATAAGGACATTCGCCTGAGGAGATTCAATTTTTCACCTCTTTGTGCACCCACATGTATACAAATGACTGTGTGAGTGTCACAAGTATTGATTTGGGGGTTACCAATAAATTTTAGCCAGTAGGCAAGTTCTCAGAGACAGACTTTTCAAATAATGAGGATCAAGTGTTCCACAGTGCGGGTTTAATTCTCATCATAAATTTTGTCATGTTGCTGGGGAAAGGTATCTAAATAGGGTGGATAGAAGCTCAAGACACACGATTCCATTCAGAACTCAGGCGGCTCATGGGCCCTTTTGTCCTTCCTGGAATTGATGAGTCCCAGCAATTTATTCCACTAGAAAGTAGGCTACTTTAGGGCAGGAACTGATCTGTGTCGATCACAGTTGTGTTGTAAAGCTTAGCACAGTATCTGGCACAATAAAGCTTCATAAAGACAGTTGTTGAAAACATGTATTTACTATATAAATATCACCCTCTCAGTACTATTTGTGTTTATTGTCCAAATTTTATTTTTCATCACTCTCCAGTATTCTTTTTAAAATTTTGGGCATTGAAACAATTCTATCTTTTAGCATTTTTAATTTTGTTTTCCTAAACTGTATTTTGTTCTTCTTCTTTGATCATAATAGTTTCTAACATTTTTATAGTCACTGTCATCCAAGTTTTTCTTAATTTCTAATTTTTTCTTATTGGGTATTAGGTGAAGTTTAGAAATTCACATTGCTTCTTCAAGTTGCAATAGGAAAACCAAGCTACCAAAGCAATTAAATAAATTCTATTATACGCTATTCACATGCACTCAAACAAATTTCTTTCATTAATAAATATTAATTTGAGTCTTTGAAAAACAGAGTTTCCCCAAACTGCTCCCCTCCCCCCCAGGAATCACCTGAAAATGTATGCAGGAAACATCATCTACGTGCTTCCTTTAGTTAGGAAATAAAACATGCATTACACATATCACTTTTTTTCTCTATTTTTTTGTCCTTTTCTCCCTTTTAGCTCCTCTTCTTCATGATTTCTTGCTTACTATCTACAGATTTTTTAATGCATGTTGCTATTCACCCTTTGAAAAGGCAAGAAACAGTATGTTATATGCTACATATATTTCCTTCAGCCTTCTTGTTTCACTCTTTCCATATTTAGCCTTAACTACGTCAGGATCTGACTCTTGTGGTAACTTAGAGGCTGAAATCTGTGTCTCATTCTCATGAGTTATAACCTACTCTGAGAGAACAGCTAAGCTTAGTAACAGCAAAATAAAGTTGTTAATTTCTTATATGTTAAGCCTGACAATGAAGCACACCCAAATAATCTTTTTCCTTGAAAATAACAGACAACAGACACTTCAAAAATCAATTAAGCAAAAAACGTGACTTTATTGTTTGGATAAAGAGGTAATTTTTCATTTAAGATGCAGAATGAGCACAGACATTTACTTTTTCTACCTCCTGAGAACTGAATATAAACTATAGTAAAGGAAGTTAAGAGAAGTAATACCATAATAAAAAAGAAAATAGAAGGAGAGTGTAGTGCAGGGGATCCTGCCGACTTCGCCATGTGTCGTGCAGGGTGTCAGGCGGGGTCTCTGGTCCCACTCCCCACACAAGAACGCAGGACATGGTGAGGCCAAAAAGGAACACCCACGGAGCCATAAGTAGGGGAGTCATATTCTCGCTGGCGGCTGGGTTGGAGAAACAGGAAACAGGAGCCACACTGTCCGCAACCCTCACTGCTCCACTTGCAGGCTCAGCCACCATCTTCTTGCTAGCTCCCCCCTTTTTCTGCTAGCCTAGCCACGGCCGTTATATTCATGGCTAATGGCTCACTGGTTACAGCTGACGGCCAACTAGCCACAGCTGATGGCCATTTGATCAGTCGTTGGCCATTTACTACCTGAGCCAGCACCTTTCTATGTGAGGCCGAGAGCCTGGAAACTGCTTTTTGGGGCTCTGTCCCCACAGGGAGCTATTAGTGGAACCCACTTACAATATTGTTGATAAGAGTGAATATTATATTCCTTGTTCAAAATGGTCAAAACTAATTAATCCATACAGAATGGTCCCTAGAATGTGCAGGATTCTGGGAAACTGTTTCTGCGGGGCTCCTGTCTATATAAACGATATCAGTCACCCCAAAGCAGCATAACAGCACCACTTTAGTTGCCTAATGTCTCTTGATCCTATGGAAAAAATAGTATGCCAGCCAGTGGGAGTGATCTGCTTATTGGGCCATCTTCCTAGGAGGACCCAGAGATGTGACTTCCCCAGTACACTGAGGCATCTCATTGACTCCACGTACGGGGTAAAGGATCAAAGAGTGACCCGAGGGGAGAATTGGACATTGGGTCCCACGTGAATACTTGTCTGGATGGGATGCCAGCGTGGATGGCACTGTTAATCTTAGGTGCCCCATGGCAGGGAGTCAAGGAACGCCATCCAAAGTGGGGGACACCGAGTGGCCCAGGGCCCCAGGCAATGAAAGGGATTGACCCTCGGCTCATTCATTCATGCTAGGAAAACTGGGTACGCACAAGGCCGCCATTAGCCCATATGACACATTTTGGCAAATTAGGAAAAGCATCTAAGTTATTTTAGTTTTATTTGTCATACACTTGTTGTAAAATATAGATTTTATTAGAACGTGATGCTTTCTGCTGTAACAGATACAGAAATGTAGGCACGTTCTCTCATACAGTTTAATTTCATTACCCCTTAAGACGAGAATCTTTGAAGACCTGATCACACTGTGTGATATGTGCAAATGGCAGGGCATGGCACGTAGTTGCCAAGTGTTATGTTGAAGAAATGCTCGATTTTAACGTATCATTTCCTCAATAACAATATAATCAATATAAATATATAACTGGCATCAGTCAGTTCTTTGCAGGAAAAAAAAACACGTTCACTTTAACCCAATTGAGACTTGTTAAGTGATGGGCTGAACCAGGCCTTTGAAGCTGTTCTTGATGGGGCCCGACGCTTTGCCACCCCAAAATATGCCCTTTGGGATACCGTTTTTAAGCTGTTCATTAAGAAACAAAAGACTCAGAAAGAATCTTGACCTTCTTCCTTACCTGCCTAAAGCAATTCAGATGGAAAAACCTGCTTAAAGGAAGGGAGCTAACACTTTAGCATCAAAATATGAACTAAGTGTGGCAAACAGGGAGAAACAAAGAGAAATCAGTCTGTTGGACTGCCCTCTGCATCCCTTGTTTCTGAGTGGCCTGGAAGAATTTATTTACCATGCGTTTGCTTTTTCTCATCACCCTGTGAATTGCCTACGTTCCCTTTGAAGACACAGATCCCTGCCTCCCTTCCTCAGTACAGAAGGGGACGGAAGCTTCAACTGCCCCATTTGATCTCGGGTCCCATATTCTCGTGGTCCTTCCTGCTAATCAGTCTCATGTCAATTTGATTATTAGACCTGCCGGAAGAACTTGGACAAGTAGAAGGAAAATTATTATTTCCTCCCTGCTATAACTTACTTAATGTCTGAGTTTAGTATTCTGTACAGGTGTGTAGGTTTGTTTAAAAGACATTGTCAAACACTATTTAAAAAGTTGTCTAACTCAGCAAAACAGTGGAAATATGTATGAGAAATATCAAGGATTACTGTCTTCATTTTTATGTGTCTTTTCCAATTCCTATTATTTTAGAAATACTGCATTGGAAGACTTTTCTAGTATTTTTCACAAGAGAAATTGTGTACGTTTTTATGCAAATCACAAAAGTACTTTGTATTCCCAAGTGTAATTAGAAATATGCAAAATCTGTAAACTATTACAATCCATGCTGTCTAAGAATTTACTGTTCACAAACGTGACTCACCAAGTAAAATCATAAAGTGGTCTGCAAATGTCTTTAGAAGAACTGCTATGGGCAGAAACTGTGGTGAGAACTACAAATGTCAGTACAGATAAGATCACAGGCATTTCCTTCAAGGTAATCAAAATCTGTACATTCTCTAATCTCAGGTGTGCCATTCATCTCTGACATCTTTACATCTTTGCTATCTGCTTTTACGCTTTCAGAAGGAAAACAACTTTGTAAGCTACCAGAACTTCCATGTAAATTATTACAGCTTGACAGGTTGCTTTTCTCAAGCCGTGTGTGTGTGTGTGTGTGTGTGTGTGTGTGTGTGTGTGTGTGATTTAATTTTACCTAGTTTCAGAGAGCTGAATTAACTTACTAAAGGCCATAAAGCATGTCTGCAGCAGAGTAACCATGAATCTGAGATACCCCTGGGCCTGGCACTCTTTCCCCAAATATCACTTTACTTGCATAACTTCAGGTGCAAACATTCAGAAATTTTCCCCAAAAAGGGGGGAAATACATATTAATAATAGCAAAAGTAATAGTAATATAAATGCATGTTTCATTAGGATCACAAGGAGAATAACAACAGGTATACACGTAATAATATAATGTATTTTGATAACGTTATAATAGTTATTATTAGTATGGACTAAAAACTATAGTGTTCTGTTTATGTATCTTAGGGGGATAGTACCCTGATAAAAATCATCTTACTGTTAATTACCTCTAGAAAGCAATATGCCCTTCACAGCATTAACTAATCATCTCAGTTATAAAAATGAGTAATTACAGCTGTTAGACTAATGGGCCTTTAAATCCATAAAGAGGTCATTGTTACAGAATATTCTTTCAAATGTGATCTATGGTACATAGGAATGAAAATATTGTGTATGTGTGTGGAGTCTTCTAAAATACTTTACAGCTCCATGAAACCTGAATAATAGCATACGTAAGAATCCAGTCAATCCTGATTTTAAGTTATTTGTAGTCAGTGTTATGTTGTCAAAGACATGGACAGTGAATGGAGTCAATTAATTTATAAGATATGGCTATATGGCATGATCTAAGGAAATTCAGAAGGGGGAAAGAAGTATGTGCTTTTTAGGTCTGGAAAAATGTTTTACAATAAGACAAAATTTAGTCAAAGTCAGAGATGTCATACAAAAGGTAGGAACACTAAATATTGTGGAAAGATATAATTATTCTTCCTTTTTTTCAAATGTTCCTACTATGAACCAGAAAGGACTGCAAATGGCTATCAGATCATCAGCACTATCATGAAATACAATCAATCACTGTGAAAGGTGTAACCTTTCATAAAATATAACTGTGACTGTTAATAGCTAAGGATGACAGAAGAGGGCCATCACTTGTTATTCTGGAATAAAATGGGCAAAGGAAGATAAATATTGAAAACGAGATGGGAGATAATAACTTATTAAGTATTAAGTAAGCAAAAGGGACATGTCGATCCTCGTACATTAAATTAATGTTTCCAAAGAAAATAAATTGTGTGATGACTAGCTATCGATTATACAGATTTAGAATTAGAGAGAGCAATATCCAATTAGTTAGGACTCTTTACCCCTCACTCAGTGAGTTTGGCTAAAGCTAAGCAATGTCACATATCATAGAGAACATTATTTGAACACACCAATTTTGAAGATACTATATTGATGAATACATATACAAATTTATTTTCCTTTTAGTTACTGTTTGTTCCAACTTAAATTTTTTCTACTAAATAATGATTTTAAGTAAACTTATAATTGTGTCAACTTTATGAGTCTAAAATCTAATGTTTTCAAAAGAGCATGGCCCGAACCCTAAATAACTATATAGTGTGATAACTTTTAACATAGAAGATGTAAATATTTATACGGAGAAAATAAGATAAAAATGCCTATTTTCACATTCTTTTGAATGGGGATAGGGTGATAAGTTGGAGAGGACCTCAGAGAAGAAGTAATGTTTGAACCGATTTTGAAGGATCTAGAGTATTGTATATGGACATTCAAGAAAAAGAAACAGCGTGAGCAAAAGTATTCACTGCACAGAAAACAGTAAAACGGCAAAAATCTTCTAGCTTGGTGATTAGAATACTGTCAGTCAGTTTTATCACTTCTCTAATCCTGTCCATATATTATCAATCCACCTTTCTAGATGCATCTGAGTCAGTCTTGACCAGGTCTTAAGCCAGTGCTATATAAATATTAGCAACACTTTTCTGATGCCTACTTGGAGCTGGAATTAGTGTAATCATCTCATTTTTGTTTCATTTTGCTTCAAGTGAATGGAGGCAGCCATTTCCCCACTGGGCAGTGAGCTTCTTCTTCCTCTTGTCATAACTAGCCTTCTGTTTCTCTTTTCCAGTCCCACTCTAAGATGTTTTACCATGAATTATTATAGTTTAACATATATTTTCAAGAGACTGTTACTAATAGTTTACTTTAAAACTGGTCATTTTCAGATAATTGGCTCAGCCTCTTTTTTCTGATTTGCAATTGCAAATAATAAACATGTTTAATTTTGACAGAATACTATTCTTATAATTCATCTAACACTTTAATCATAAACATGAAAAATAATATTTTATCACATGAAGTTATTTTTTATTTCTGCTCTTTAAAAAATTTCACCGATTTCTTCTCTATTAAACTGTGAGGTGCTCCGTAAATATATCTGTCATATCTCAGTGTTTGTGCACATGCCATGCCTTCTGTCTGCACAGCACTCACCTTTCAGGATGCCATAAACATCACCTCTTTTGTGAAGCATCGCTTGACCCAGCTCTAAGGGCCTCACATCTCACATACTTACTAAGGTATGCGTTGCCCATTGATAGAATTGTTTTTCTTTGTTTTTTTTCTTAAACATGTGTGTCTCCTTCACCAAATTATGAGCTTCTTGACAAGTGGGACCCTGACATATTTGTTTCCATGTGCCTATTCTTAGTACAGTACCTGATACAACATTCTGTAAATTTTCCCTTCAGAGAACATAAAGCAGAGCATTGCTCCTTTTAACATACTTGGAATTCATACTGTTCAAAGCACTAAATACGGAATAGCTACTATAATAAATGCAGGACATCTGTATTCCTACTCTACTAAGTGCATAGTTACATTATAATTGAATATGCACTTTTTGTATACACATCCGTTTGCTGAGAGTGTAAGTGAGTCTCTAAAAGAAGAATACTTTCCTAATATAATATTTTTCATTTCATAATATCCGAGGATAATATGAAAATCCATCAGAGCATTCAAAAGCATGGTCAATAAATGTAATTTATCTTTATTTATTATAAATCATGGCATTGATCAACACGTGGGATTCCTAAATGAGAAATTAAGTACATTCCTAAAAAGAGACTCCAGCAAACATACTTAAAATATTTACTGAATTTCAGTTCATACCTAAAGTTATAGTTAAATAATTTATATGTTTTTTTGTACTTCTTGAATATGCTTTCTGTGTATTCTTATCCATATGTTCCGGTTAAAAATGGCAAAAAGCTTTGAATTCACTATTCCACTCTTCAAAAATTGGAAGGAAAAAAATCAATCAATATTTTTATACAGTAAGTTTTAGGTAAGGAAAAGACATGTCATTCTTATTTCACAAATATGAAAGGAATTCAAAGGAAATAAATGTGCCCTGAATAATGGTTTGCTTATATGCAAAGTATAAAGTATTCTGATATAACTTTGTGTTTACAGTGTTATATCTCATGAATTCAAATGTGTTATTTAAAAATAAGGCTGGGTAACTGATAAAATGGGAACACGACCAATGGTTAAAGGGTTTAGTGCAGGGAATGACCTGCTGAGTTTAGGTGCTAAGGACTTTGGGGTACCTGGGGCACATTCAAATGGAAATACCTGTCAGTTCGAGGATCAATTAAATGAGTAACATGTGGAAAGTGATTATAACTATAAGACTGAATAACACATACCAGAGTGATTATCAGAGTGTAAAAAGAGAAGGTGAGTGGGCCAAGGATGGAATCAGGTAAAAACAATGTTTAACAAATCAGTTTTCAAGTATTTTCCACATGAATACACATGAAAAATGGCATTTGCACATGAAACTCACATTCAGACTTTACTGAAACTGTCTAAATATGTGTGCAGCAATGAATCCCTAGCACAATTAATAATGAGTACATAGCAGTGTCAGTCCCTGTAGATTTTGACATAACTACATAATTTCAGATTATGTGCAATTCCTAGTAGTAAAGCTATACTACTGACTGAATTTCTCATATAGCACATAGGAATGCAAGTGAGTGAGAATGACTTTAAAGTGTCACCCTTAAATTCCCTCTAATTTACTTTTTAAATTGATAAATTTTACAATATGGAGTACTGTAATGAGAACTACAAGACCTCACATCCCACTTTAAATACATTGATAAAATAGAGCCTATGCATATTTGTCTATATACATGTACACATAATTTATATAGTTTATATAACTCATTGATATCAGTGACTAATAGCACATTTACAGATGTTTAAAGAAGATTTTAAAAAATCCTCAGGTGCTAGAAACAAAGAAACATTTGAAAATCAAATCCAAACAATGTAGTAAATGATAACAACATGAAAGAAAGTTGGGGTGAAGTGGCAAAGTTAAAACATTTTTAAATTCAAATTTAATAGAGAAGGGCACTAAAACTAGTGGTAACTTTGAACTATTTTAGGCCAAAGAAGAGAAGCATGCAAATACTTAAGGGAAATTACTGTAAAGATCAAAATGAATACAATTCTAAAGAGGTAGAAGGGCAAGAGAAGAATAAGATAGTCATACCATCAAAAAGGAGAAAAAAGAAAAAAATAATGACTAAATAACATAAAAAAGACAGTATAAATAAATCCAAATGGAAGAGAGAAAAGAAAAATCATGGTACTGAGAAAGCACAAAACAAGATGTCATGATTACTTCCAAATCTATCAGTGATCAGAATAATGATAAAGGAACTGAACCGCCAATTAGGAGATGAGGACTTTCAGACTTCAATTAAAAATTACAAAATGTGTAAATGTGTCACTATGAAAATTTTCGTCCCCAAACAAATAACTAAAAAGAAAGATTAAAAACAAAGAAATTATAAACTATGTACCCTGGGAGTATAAAATGAATAAAGTGGTAGAACTATATTAATATAATAAAAATAAATTTTATGGCAAAAATTAGTACTATTATTTGAAAAGCATAAATACTATATATCATTTCTCATTTGTTGAAGAAAACAACAATCTTAAACCTGCATGGGTATAATAAATTATCTTCAAACATGATCAAAGCCAAAATGGCTGAATTACTACGTACAATAAGCAAAGGTACAATTACAGCAAGAAAGTTGACCACTCTCTTAGAAATCGATAGATCAGGAAGGCATTTAAGTCACACAATGGAAAAAGAACAAGAGAATACCTATTCTTTATTAAGTAAACACATAGTGTTTATTTTCAAAAGTCAGTATTATTCCACAAAGTTTTAGTAAATAACTAAGAACCAATAGCATACAACCCAAGTTGTTTAAATCAGGTAATACAGTAGAAATAAAAACTACTGCGACCTGTGCTTCTGCTTATGGTACTCTGAATTACTGCAGATCAATGTACCTGTTGAAGATAACTAGGAGAGCACATAACATTTAAAATCACGCTGTTGAGGGCATGGACAGCTGCTGCGTCCAGCAGGACTTGAGGGGGAAAATTGTAAGGAAGGGAAACCAGAGTGGTGAAATGATACTATGACGCTTCTAATGAACTCAGAATATTTGGTTATTCTGGCTGCAGGACAAAAAACTGAAGATCTTCACAATAGGTCCTACTATTGAGGTAGGGGAGCCAGCAAGCTCTGGGGAGTCTCATGGAGGTTGACAGAAAAATACGGCTTGAGGAGTCAGGAACTTACTTCATTGAACTTACTTCATATATATATATATATATATATATATATATATATACACACACACACACACACACACACACATGTATATATATATATATACACATATATATGTATATATACACACACACATAAAATTATACATATAGTTATATAATTATATATTATATATAATATATGTATTTCACTTAGCATTATACATATATATATATTATATATGAGCATATCTTATTATATATTACTGAAGTTTATTGGGGTGACAAAGGTCAACAAAACTACATAGATTTCAAGTGTACAATTCTGTAATACAGCATTTATATACTGCATTATGTGTTCACATCCAGAGTCAGTTCTCCTTCCATCACCATGTATGTGATCCCCCTTACCCTCATCTCCCACCCCCGTCCCTCCTTACCTTCTGGTAACTACTAAACTATTGTCTGTGTTTATGAGTCTTTGTTTCTTTATTTGTTTGTCTTGTTCCTTTCTTGCCTTCAGTTTTGTTTGTTTGTTTATTAGTTTCAGATGCGAAAAGCAATGTAATAGTTAGACATTTACCTCCCTCACAAAGTGATGACCCCCCCAATCTACTGCTCCTCTGACATCGTATACAGCTGTTACTACACTGTTGACTATATTCCCTATGCTGTACTCCACATCCTGTGACTATATATATATAGTCATATATATATATATTTGTTTATTTATTTATTTGTAGTTGACAGTCAAGTTTCAGGAGTATGTGTTGCCTTCAGTTTTATATCCCACATATAAATAAAGTCATACAGTTCTCGACTTTTTCTGTCTGACTTATTTCACTTAGCATAATAATCTCAAGTCCATCCATGTTGTCACAAATGTTCCTATATCATCTTTTCTTACCGCTGAATAGTATTCCATTGTGTATATATACCACAACTTCTTTATCCATTCATCTATCGAAGGACATTTTGGTTGTTTCCATGTCTTGGCAACTGTAAACAAAGCTGCAATGAACATTGGAGCACACGTGTTTTTATGGATAAATGTTTTCAGATTTTTTGGGTAAACACCCAAGAGAGGGATTGCTGGCTCATACTGTAATTCTAGTCTTAATTTTTTGAGGAACCTCCACACTGGCTTCCATAGCGGCTGCACCAGTCTGCATTCCCACCAACAGTGTATGAGGGTTCCTTTTTCTCCACAGCCTCTCCAACATTTGTTATTACTTATCTTGTGGATGATAGCCATTCTAACTGGGGTGAGGTGATATCTCATTGTGGTTTTTATTTGCATTGCCCTAATAGCAGTGAAGTTGAATATTTTTTCATATATCTTTTGGCTGTTTGTATTTTTGAGGTTTTTCTTTGTGGGCTTTAATTCCCTGGCATTTCTGGCCTGTCACAGACTGTGCACTGTCTCTCCACAAATTCAGGAAAAGTTGCCCGTAGGCACAGACATGAAATTACCGGCAGTTAGAAGCAGACCTGAGCACACTGAAATGTTGGAGCATATGAATGGACCCTGATAGCATCTGCCCTAAGAGCTGATACCTACATAGTACTTACATGTGCCAGGTGCTGTGTCATTTAATTTTAAATGTCTGATATATTGGTAACACAAATGTGAATATAAGACTTCAAATTATCTACAAGCCACAGAACATCTTTATACAATCAATTTAGTAAAGGAAATCTAAATCAAGACGCAAAAATTCTAAACCATCAGCAAAATCATGATCAGTTTTACAGTATTAAAGTTGAAACTTTTTCTAAGTTAAAGGGCAACATACACAAAATAAAAGCAGACCTCATACTAGGAGAGGATGCATGTAACAAAGAATTATTGTCCAAAGCATATAAATAATTCCTACAAATAAATAGCCCTGTAATCCCACAGAAACACGAGCAAAGACCACGCACGGGTCCGGAATCCTCTATTGATTTATGTCAGTAGCAGGAGCCAGTGGGGGCACTTTGCACCTTGCTTGTACCTAACACAGGGTCCAGGTTTGCAGGGTTGTCCTGAGGGGGATCTTCAGAATCCTGCTGTGCTGTCAAGTGAATGTCAATGTAAAAAATGCCCAAACCTGAAGAAAAATTTTATATGAGTTTATTTGAGCCGAACTGAGGGCATACACTCCAGAGAATAAGTTTTGCAGCTTCTTTTATGCATTCGGAATTAAAAAAGGAACCTAAGGAAGATTATTTGGAGGTGGTGGGAAGCAAAGCCTGGATTGGATTACAGAATAGTTAACAAGAGTATATGCTTTCTTGAGAGTGGTTATAATTTATTTCAAAGGTGTTTATTAACTTAGATGCATAGAAATAGTGGACAGGGCTTGCTTAAGGCAAAGATAAGCCTTTTATTAAAGAAGTTATATGTCTGGGGAGTCACTGCCCAGTTAGGAATTTATGAGCAGATCACTCTATGAGGTTACTTTCTATAGAATCCTCCCCACCCCCTTTTTTTGGTCCATATCAAATGCAGGGGGGGGGGGTGTCCAATAAAACTAGAATTTAAAAATATCTATTGAATTTGTTGAATAAGAAATCCATTAATTAGTTTCAGTGAAGTGGAGAGGCAGAACCACTATTTTAATAAGTGAAAAGGTCAATAGGAAGTAAAGAATTTGAGAGATTACGTGCAATTTATCTGTGATATAAGAAATACATTTGGTCTTTGTCCCTGGCTCCCAGTGTAGAGCTCCGAAAACCCTTGAAATTTCTTGATTGATAGGAGTGTCTTTTGATCATGCCTGAGTTTATGTCTGTGAGTTAACTTAGGGTGGGTCCCCTAGAAAGCCTCAGCATGGAGGGTCTGAATTCTCAGCCCCACCCTCAACCATGTCAAGACAGAGGAGCAGGGCTACAGACTGGGTTATAAAAGCTTTTGAACAAATGGGGAGTTTCTGGGTTGGTGACACATCCTTACTCCACAGGTACAGAAGCTCTTGTTCTCAAGCAATTTCCATACCTGGCCATGAAGATATATATATATATATATATATATATATATATATATATATATATATATATATATATATATATATATATATATCTTCATATATATACCTTCTATATGGATATATATAAAGATATATCTATCTATCTATATAGATAGATAAACAGACAGACAGACAGACAGACAGATAGATAGATAGATAGATAGATAGATAGATAGATAGATATCTTCATTGGGCTGTTCGTTTGTATCCTTTATAATAAACTAGTAAATGTCAGTAAAGTGCCTCCCTGTGTTCTGTGAGCCATTCTATTAAATTATCAAACCTGAGGTCGTGGGAACCCCCAATGTTGTTGCGAGTGGTGTTTAAAGTTGGGACAGTCTTGTGAGATTGAGCTCTTAACCTTTGGGGTGCTCCTAATTACAGGTAGTTAGTGTCAAAATTGAGTTGAACTGTTGGACACCAAGTTGATGCCAGAGAATTGGCTGGTGTCAGAAAGCTCACCACAGTCTCCCATCCAAGAAGTGTTCTTGATGTAAAGTGAAGGAAGACCAGTTAATAACTGAAGGATCAAGGGGAGTTTTTAAATTAATTAATTAGTTAGAAAATGCAGGTAAAGGAGTAGTTAGGAGGAAGAAAGAAAGAAGATGAAGTTAATTAGGAGATAATTGATGAAGCTAGAGCACAAGGGATGTGGAAGCAAATAGAAAGTCAATCAAGAGTAGATTGCGAGGATGTAACCCTGAACCTTGAATGGGAACATCAGAAATGGGATTTTTGGTATTTTTTGTTGTTTTAAGAAGAGGGAACAAAGTTGTCTGAGTACATCTCTGATCGCTTACATATTCTGTGCAAAGAAGGAAAATGAAATCTTCTTTGAGAAAAGAAAATCTATAGCTGCTTAAGAGAAATTAAGTTTATACAGACATTTAGGAAATAAGACACATCATGGATAAGGAAAATGATTGCATAAAATCCCCCTTCCTCACCTCTGCATCTAGCCAACACAACTGAAAATAAAGATATTTCTGAAAGAAAAGCAGAAACTTCTTTTACAGGAGAGTCTCTAAGGACAGAGCTCATGTGTTCGTAAACACAGGAAGTCGAAAGGGGAGATGGGTAATTGATGTGGGTATAGTGGAAAAATGTCTACTAACATTAGCCAATAGCTCGATTTTGCCCCAACGTAGATTACATTTCTGTTTCTACTAAAACAAACTTTCACTAAATTTCAGTGTATTTTCATTTGAATGTTTGAATTTCACTATGATTTTTATTTCTATTGATTTTTTAACATATAAAGTGATGTATAGGTTCTATTTGACATTACATAAATGTAACAGGGAAGACAATAATATTCAGTCTTTACGATGTAGGCAATATCTTTAGAGAGAAAGCACTAATATGTATTTGTTAAATAAATGAAAGTATCTTTAATACAGAAGAGTGTATAAGTATTGAGAAATAAGCTATTTTGAAAAGTGTTCAATCTGTATCTAATGAATTTTTTCACACACTGTGAGTTAATTTGAAACTTTAACTCCAGAAAAAATCCTCTTGAAGTTATATTTTGAAATTATGTGAAAGCATTTTCAGCATAATTATATCCATAACTTGGACTGACTTAAGCTTAGAAAAAAAGATTGCATATAATTTAATTAATCATAAAATAAATTATCAGTTCTATATTATGTTTATCATACCCCCAATGTAGAAATTCAGTTTATTCGTTCCCATTTATATAGTAGTTCGGTAGCATTTTATTTTTTTGTCTTGTTTTTTAACGACTCCACTGTTTAACATGACAGTTTGATTTTGTTATTTATTCATCTTGACTCTGAAAGAGGATGACCTTCAAATAGATTGAAAATTGAAATTCAGTACATTTTAATCTCCATTAGATTTTAATTAGAGCACTCTAAACATTTTTTTTTCAAATTTGAATTTCCCATAGTAACTGTTACAGAGGTCTTATTACTCAATATTTGATTTTATGCTACTCTTAATGTAAATTAAAAAAACAAAACAGAAAATACATTATTTCTAAAAGTGCATATTTCTGAGATGTTGTAAATAAACACTATTAACATTTTTAGTGAATCTTTTAAGTGAGTTAAAAGTTTTGTTCCATGAAAGAGACATTGAAATAGAATTACTCAATTTTAATGTACAGAAGTTTCAAATTAATCAATTTAAATTAATGTTTAATTATATGAATGCAGAGTTAAGTCATGGTTAACACAGTTATTAGATTTAAATGGCTGACGAATAAAGCTATAGTATGGTATATGGATGTGAGTGTTAATATTTATGGCATTGAGTCATGCACAATTATATTTGTCAGTGTTTTAGTTATGTGTGCATATGTATATGTGTGTGTGTACATACGTGTGTGTATATGTGTTTTTTTCAGTTATTCAATCTTCTTTATAGTGCCAAGATTAGTCTATCCTTGATTAACTTAGAAAACTTATTCATAAAAACTTAAAATATATAATATTCATTGAAGAGTTTAACAAAACTGAATAGTGGTGCTATATGGATTATGGAAAAAAAAGTATTAACAGGTAAAAAATCAAAACTCTTCCAAAATCTTACTTTTAAAGTGAACCTAAAGTTTTTCCTCTCACTCTTTAATAAAATAAATTAATTGAATTGATATATTAATAAAATGAAAAAAATAATTAATTAATTACGCAAAGTTAAGTTAGAAACAAAGCCATGTTCACCTCATTTTCTCTTGGTTTTGGTGTTTTCCATCTCTGAGGTTTTTGGAAATGCCTTCCCCTGTGCAAGTATAACCATGGTGGGTGTGGTTTGAAGCTTCATTCCAGATGTGTCCATAAGACAGCAATAGAGTACTTATCCCATATCATAATTAGAGAAAATCCAAATAAGTGCAGTGTATTACCCCAGAGTAGTAGATGTAAACCCGGGAAAATTAGTATAACTGCAGACAATTATGTAAGTCTAGGTGACAATGGCTGGGAAGGGTTATACAAGACCTGAGATCAGGTGATCCCTTACCAGCAATACTTCTGTGTGTTTTCCTGAGTGGATTCTTTCTCTTTATCTGAGCATCTCAGAAAAGAAAGGGAACCCATATTTATAGAACATTAGTAGTCAGGCATTCTTTGCTCTGCAGACATTATCAATGTTATTCCTCAAACTATGAGTGGTGGATATTGTCTTCTACAGAAAAAGTCTGTAGAAGATGGTAAGTAACTTGCTTTAAGTGATAGAGCTTGAATTAAAACCTGTTTTCTGATTTTAATTAGATTTTTATTCATTATAATTATGTTTTACAAATGTGCTTTTTTTTTTAATAAAAATATCCTAGGAAGTTTAACAAAAAGCAGATACCTGAATCAGTATCTCAGGGGAGCAACCAGACATTTTTAGAGATTTCTACAGTTAAAAAGATGTGAGGAGAATTGTACACATGCAACAGACATTCCCTTTCTGCCCCAAATCACCAAGAATTACATAAAGAACATTTAAAAATTTAAACCAACCCATAATTACATGTGCTGGGAAAAAAAGAAAAACGATACACTTACAGTAGATCGAAACTGCAAATGTCCTTGAAAGAGAGAATGCAAAACAAATGAGATGGAAGAAGAAACTGAATATGGAAAGGTTCTTCCTGCTGCAGTATCAACAAAGCTAATACTACTATAATTCAGCATCGACTTAAGCTTAAATAAACTAGGTGATGATGCTAATTGAGACAAAGGTCATAGAGAAGAATCCTGCTATATCACACACCTTGAAAATGCTCAACTAGCCATCAAAGAAAAGATGGTGTTGTACAGGAGAGTATGGCTCTTAAAGGTTATTTACATTCTGATGTCCTTGGGATCCGTAAAAACAAAAAGTCCAAACATAGAGGGGAAATGTTTTTATTAGAAAGTAAATTTTATACAGGAATTTTTGTAGCAAAAACAAAAAAACATAAAACTTTCTGAGATATTCACTGGTACTTCCTCAGCTATTCAACACAAACTTTTTATTAGAAGAATCATTCTATGTTAAATGGGAAGCTGCTAGAATCTTGAAGTATATAGAACAATATAGAAAAAACATTGTATCTGCTCACTTAATTTGTAATTGATGTGTTTCATCGAGATTCGTTTTATATACATTGTATAGATTTTCTTATACAGTACAGTACAGGACTCTCAGGTATGGTTTCACCATTGACATCTAGGTAGATGACTCACAGTTCAAGGAGATTCAAAATTCCGCACAACAAAAAGCATTGTTTACTTGACATCAAAGATCAATATTTAAAAAAAACAAACAAAAAAAAAAAACATAAAACAAAAAAAAAAAACAAAGATCAATATTGCACAAGGGAGTACTGTTTTGCAGTTGGACATAGATAATAACATCAAAATAAAAGGGAGTCTGTAGGCAAGCAACAAGCTGTTTTGGGGATCTGGAAACATGGACAGGGGGATGTTTACACTTTATCTCTGGAATGGGTCACTGGTGATCTAAATATCTCCCTTCTCCTGGAGAAAACTTGTAGTGAATTGGCAGAGAGTGAAAGGGAGGAATGGGCCTAAGGGCCTGGGCCAAAATTCTATCCTAGCAACAAACTGGCCCTCCTCCCAGCAGGAAACTGTGTAAGCCACAGTGAAACTCCCTATCCCATCCTGCAAGGGAGGCTTAATACAGCCTAACAGGAATAATAAATTAAAATTTCAAGAACACAGTCAAGAATTAGCTAACTGAGTGAACCAATATTATGCTAAAAAAACATACACATATCCTTTGTCAACTTTTGACCCCAGCAGAGCATAAAACTGAGGGAGGGATCAACTCTTAGGCAGATGGACCGGAGAGCTCAAAAGCCCTGCAAGCATTCTGGGGCTATTTGAACAAAACATAAGGTTTCCAGGTACCTGACGTGTGTTCCAGAGGTAAATATGGCCCCTAAGTACGCAGGTGGACCCCACTTCTTGTGTTAAAACATAGCTAGAAGAGATGTTTAGTGGGGACCCAGTACAGGAGTCCCTCTTGCTCAGGTCCAAGGTTCTTCCTGCTGCAGATCATCACCCAGGTATGAAGAAAGTCAAGTCCTCGGATTCAGAGGGCCCATTAAGTGTCAGAGGATAACTAAAATAAAGCCACACATAAATGCATCACATAAAATATCACTTAGCAACAAACAGAGAATAATATAAGCTTCCAGAGGAAAAACAAATTGTATTACCTAAAAAGAATAAGAACTAAAATGTCATCAAACAAAACATGAGTGATTCTAAGGAAAAGACCCTCTTTTTGTGGTGCCTTGGAGATTTCTTCAGTGGGAACAAGGGACATGCAGTTATTTCCAGAAATAAGCATGCATATTGCTGATTTAAAATAAAAGACACTTTGCTAGGGTGGTAAAGGGTATCTACCAAAACTAATGCAAAGATCATATTCAGAGGTGACGATTTGAAAGTTTTTTTTTTAATTCAGAAATGAGATACCTATTATTTTGTCTTGGTACCAGACTGTACTGAAGTTCTGAGCAAGTACTATAAAGATATAAGAAATGAACTAATAAAATATATAAGGTTAAGAGAGAAACAGAGATATCAGTGTTGTCAAGTGAGATATGTCTTCAATGTCTTTACATAGAAAAACCAAGGAAATCTACAAACAAATTATTCAAACTAATGAAATAATCAATAAGTATAAATAAAAAGCAATAGATATCATACGACATAGTAGAAACATATAATGAGCAACTGTATACCAACCAATATATTTAAACACTTGGCTGAAATGGACAATGTCTTAGAAATATATATATACAGAGGGTGCCAAAAAATGTATACACACTTTAAGAAAGGGAAAAACTATTAAAATTGTAATACTCAATATATACCGATAACAAAAGATGAATACAAGTCACGTTTGACTTCTGCAATTACAAGCGGTGCTCAAAGTGGTTACCATCAGCGTCCAGACACTTCTGATTACAGCAAATGACTACTGGAGCATAGATAACATCTCTTAAAATGTGTATACAATTTTTTTGGCACCCATGGTGTGTACACACACACACACACACACACACACACACACATATATCCTAAATCAGTGGAAGAGAAATAAAATATTGGATAGATCAGTAAGTTATAAATCAATTGAAATAATAGTAAAATATTTTCTCCCAAGAAATAAATCTCTAGACCCACATGGTTTTATAGATAACTTCTATCAAATTTCACTTGAAAAATTATTATTTTTTGCCAAATTAAAATATCCATTGGAAAGAGATTCATGTAAAAAAAAGTGATTCAGTTTTTGCAAATATACAAAGTTCATATCCATGAAATAAATACTAAAAGGGAGAGAGGTAAGGAATTCCTTGTTTATTTTCCACTTGAATCTAAATGTTAATCTTACATCATCCACTTTACATTTTCCTCCAATCTCATTTTCTCCAAGTATTGAAGGGACGCACATCTATATACTATGGTACAAAACATACATACATATGAATCCAGCCTCCTTTCTGAAATTCTCTCATATATCAAATTATCTATGCAAGTTTCCTCTAGATTTCTTCCTAGATTCTTCAAGCAAAATATGTCCACAATCAAACTGTTAATCATTCGCTAAGACTCTGTGTCTCCTCTGATTTTCATCTCAGGAAATAGCACCATCAGATGTCACAAGAGAAACCTGGACTCACCTTGACCCCTCCATCTGCAGCACATCCTCCACAGCCATCTTTCAGTCCTATTACTTCTACTACAAATGCACCGTAAACTTGATCCACTTCTGTATTCTACTTGGAAGTACTAACGCCTACTGACTTGCTTGCCTGCTTTCACTACGTCCATGTCCATTTCTATTCTCCATGTAGCAGCCAGAATGATATACACTTTTTAACACAGCAGAAATCTTATCACATCACTCTCTGCTTAAAAAGATCCATTAATTTTTGCTTTTCCTACATTTTAAACTGCTAAATGAATCATTTAACATGAAAAAGGATTGCATCTTATCACATCACTTCCCATGGACTTAAAATAATATCCAAAACCTTTGGTATGCCCTTCAAAGCTTTGCTTATATAATGCCTTCCATTCCCCCAAAACCCCGCCCCACGCATGTTCATTACTCTCCAGCACACACTGGTGTTCTTCCTGTATTTTGAAAGTGCCACTCTATTTCTCATTTAGGTCCTTTGCATCTTAAGAGTACACGTACCCCCTGCAATTCACACGAGTAAATTCTCCTCACCTTTCTGATATCAAAATGAATGATGATTCTTCTGTAAGATCATCCCTAACCACTTGAAACAAAAAGATTACCAAATTGTTCTCCAGTATATTATTGTATAAATTTTCTTTTATAACACTCATTAGTGACTGAAGATATACAAATGTTTGTGATTTTATTTGTTAAAAGTCATTCTTTCCCATGAGTATTTCATCTACACCATTGAATCTTAAGTATATAGCACTCACTATATCTGATACATGGCAACCTTTCAATAAATATTTATTGTAGTAATAGACAAATTATATAAATTAAGATTTTTATTAAAAAATAAGTATATTCTTCATTTTTTCAGAAATCCTCACATTGAATGCTAAATAACATAAAGGTCAAATTAAATGAAACACAAACAAAAGACTTTAGCAATGTAGTTGTGTATGATAAAATTTAAATTACCTGAAAATGTCAGTTTAATTTGCACAATTTTATTTTGGTTTTACTTTAGCTTTAAAAGTTAAATAAACTAAGATCCATTAATTTTTGCTTTTCCTACATTTTAAACTGCTAAATGAATCATTTAACCTGAAAAAGAACTTCATTACAACCATCATATATATGTCCCTGTAGAGAGCATAAAATATTTAA
This sequence comes from Rhinolophus ferrumequinum, assembly GCF_004115265.2. NCBI lineage: Eukaryota > Metazoa > Chordata > Mammalia > Chiroptera > Rhinolophidae > Rhinolophus > Rhinolophus ferrumequinum. The sequence goes on along the minus strand of NC_046285.1, from coordinate 4,320,813 downwards.
GTATTCAAATTAAATTAGACATTTAAAAACCATGAAAACTGAATTGCCATTTGACAATGCTCATGCACAGTCTTTGAAATATGAAAATGAAGCTTTAACATAATGAAGATTAGTCAGGAGTCCACATATGAGAAATAAATATGAGCTGTTTAAGATGTTTAATCACAATGTTTTTAAAAGCTATTTTAAATCAGTGTTCTATAAAAATAAGTTATTCAGCATTTTAGAATATTTTAAATAAGATACTGAAAACTACTAGAAATCGTTAAGTCCTTAAAAATAATCAGTAGAAAGTGTGCATCATTTATTATTTTTTTTATGGTTGGACTGGTTTCTTTTTAGTTTCCCACCCCCGACTCCCACTCCTCCTTAACTGTGTTTCAAAAACAAAACAGAACAAAAAAACAACTCAGGACCTTCCAAGTTCTGATACAATTGCAACAGAAATCCCATGTAGTTTTTCTTGTGCTAAAGATACATCTAGTTATCAAAGTGGCGAAATCTGTTTGTTATCAGCCAGTCTCCAGGCAGTCTAGAAGATCAGAGACCAGCCTCAGAAGCCCTCAGGATTAAAAAGCTTAAATGACCTCTGTAAAAAGGTGAGACTCTTTGGTCTATAAGGAAAGAATATATATTTCCCACTACTTCTGTGGAAACCTGACAACTGCAAAGTGCAAGAAACTATATTGATATCGGTATAGATTGTATAGACAAATGGACTACAAATTACATATATATATTTGATTCTCTCTATATACAGATATAATCACACAAATACACCCATGCAAATATATATTACATATATATGTATGTATAATATACATAGTATAACATATATATATTGTGTGTGTTTGATTCATTATAGCAAGTGTCCAAATATTTGAAATAAATGAAAAATATCTCTGTGTATTTCCACATGAACAGACTATTTATTAGAAACAAATGAATCCAGCGCTTTTACTTGTTTGCCACAGAAACAAGACAGATACACTTCCTAGAAGTAGTATTTTAGCCTCTGTTCCTTGAGTGACAAAGCTCAGTTCATTTTAAAATAAGATCTCCAATATTCGCTGGTTGACTAATTTTAAAAACAGTGTTTACATCTGGTTATAGGTGAAGGAATTTATTGTGAAACTGAATGGGTGACCCCAGCCTCCAGATAATCTTGGCTAGTCTCTTACTTGATATTTTCAAATGCAAAAATAATAAAAGCATCGAAAATATAGAAATTTTACTTAAAAAGTCAAAATTAATATACATAAAAAGAAAATTAATTTAAAGCAGCAGTTTTTCCAGTTTTTGGGGTTTATTATATCTACATTCTTAAAATGATCAAGGACCCCCCAAATGTCTTTATATAGGTTATATCTATTTATATTTACTCTAATTGAAGTTAAAACAAATAAAAATGAAATACCAATTGGTTCAGCAATTTAAAAAATTAGTAACTGTAAATCCATTGCATGTTAACATAAGTAGCATTTGTTGTGACAAAACAATATACCCCCAATAAATTAGTAAGAAGATCATTGTTTTTAATACGACTAACTAGAAGTGAGCTGTATTCTAATATCTGCTGCTGACCTCAGTCTTTTGTTACATATTCCTCTATTTAGTTGAAGCATATGAAGAAAATCTAACTACACATTTGTAGTTGGAAAGGAGAGGAGTATTTTAATAAACTTTCCAGATAATTATGCATATTCTTCTTTCATGCTATACCAAACGCAAGTGGTAGTTCTTTTTATTTGTTTTTGTTTTCAAGATCAGTTGAAATACGGATTCTAAAACCAGAAAAATGAACTCTTCAAGCACTGTTACATTCAAATCTCTTGTTTTATTTTGAAATCTGAATGTACCTTTTACTCACACATTAGTCATCTGGAAAATATTGGTTCACTCAGTTAAGCACATCTTCCAAATGTTGACATGTTTGATTGAACAATATTTTAAAAATAACATTTGCTAATATCACCACCAATCTCATCCAAAAGTCTTAGCTCATAGTAGCCAATACACATGTTTTGAGTGTCTAATTTTCGCATAAAAGGTGGAATTGTGTAAGCATATCTTGAATTGATACTGTAGGTTCGGTTTCAGACCACCACAATAAAGTGAATACCGCAATAAAGTGAGTCACAACAATTTTTCAGTTTCCCAAAGCATATAAAAGTTATATTTACACTATACTGTAGTCTATTAAGTATGCAATAGCATATGCCTTGAAAATGTACATATCTTAATTCAAAAATTCCTTATTGCTAAAAAAATTTTAACTATAATCTGAGCCTGTTCGAGAAATAGCACCAACAGACTTGCTCCACACAGGGTTGAGGGTTGACACAAATTTTCAATTTGTAAAAGATGCAGTATCTGCGAAGTACAATTAAACAAAGTAGGCCTATGTCATCGACATTTAATATCAGTTGTTTTCCTTAAAGCTACAGATTCAGTTTCATTTTTGAGAAAGTATCTGCTAATCACTGAAGTCTGAATAACCCTAGTTTGTTTTTCAGTCATTTTTCCAGTATGTGTCATGAGCAAAAGTATTTAGTTCAGCTCACAGCTCAAAATCAGTAATCAAATGTATTCCCCCATGGTAGTCACTGTAATTTTGTATGCAGCAGAAGTTCTTTAGGGATGATTCTAGTTTGTCACACAGAACAGGAAAAACATTATTTTCAAGGATACAGATTTTTTAAATTAATCCTTTTTTTCCTGATGTATTAGGATTTTTTTTAAATCTGAAATTTCCATTTTTTCATTCCCTTTTGAGAGTGGTAAATAATATAATTACTAGTACAGTTCATTAAGATTCTCTTGATTAGTGTTAAAGTTCCAGAAATTTTTTCTACCATATCATTTGTAATATCATGTAAATATCACCACAGTAAATAGCCAAATATGATCACAGTGATGTTACGATAGTAGTTTTGACTTTGCAGTTTGTCGTGAGGGGTGGCCTGTGGGGTCTCAGCTCCCGCTCCCCACAGAAGAAGCAGGATGTGGCTAGGCCAAAAAGGAACACCCAGGGAGCCAGAGGTAGGGGAGTCAGACCACTAAGTTCTCTCTGGCAGGCCGGTGAGACACACACAGTAGTAGCCACACAATCGGCAGTCCTCTGGCCATTCACTTCTCTGCCTGCCAACCAACCAACCAATCAACACAGTCCCGCAGTGACATCAGTAGCCAATTGGGTAACCAGTTACAGCTGATGGCCAACCAATCACAGTTGATGGTCATTCACCACCGGAGCCAGCACCTCCCTACGTGAGGCCGAGAGCCTGGAAACTGCTCTCTGGGACTCTGTCCCTACACAGTTCTACTGAAAAACGTTTAGAACATTGCCTAGTACATAACGAGTGCTATGTTACCTATGATGTTAATTTTTTGTTTTGTTTTTTAAACAAATAGAAAATGTTAATCAAATTTAGGTAAATGAGAGTAGACAGTTTGAACCTCCAAAAGCTTTATATATATGTATATATGCAATTTATAATTATAATTCAGGAGATAAATTGGACTTCATTTTATGAAACTGTAACTTCTTGGATGGTAAAAAAAGTCAATTATAAGTTGGATAAAGTTCTGTTTAAACAAAATGGTTGTTGGGTTGAGATGTTATTTTACTTAAAAATATATATAATTCCCTAATATATTGATTATAATCGTCAAAAATGACTAAGAATAAAGAATTCAAGCATGTATATCCAGAAGACAGGCAGATCTGTGAAGATAGAAGCATCAATAGTTGAAGCCAAATATCTCGGTTCAGATCCAAGCAAGTTTTTGTTGTTTATCTTACTAAATAAATGACCATAAGAATATTACATAATTTTCTATGACTAAGTCATTGTCTTACTGTGAGGATTAAATGACTTAATATATGTAATACTCTTAGAACATTGCCTAGTGCGTAATGAGTGCTATACTGCCTATGAGGTTAATTCTTTGTTTTGTTTTTTAAACAAATAGAAAATATTAATCAAATTTAGGTAAATGAAAGTAGACATTTTGAACCTCCAAAAGCTCACTTAAAGTTTTGAAATGCCCAGTCAAAAATGCTTACTGTACAAACTCTCTCCGACATCTCTTAGTATCTGTAGAATAGCGCTCCAATCAGGTCTAGGGTCTCCCAGGCTAAGGCATCCCTTTTGAACACTTGTCCTTTAAGAGAGCATGGAATACACTTGTGAGGAGGTTATTGTCCAGGTCTAGATTTTACTTTAATGATGAATAGAAAAGCACATTTTCTTCAAATCATACAACAAAAATCTAATACTGAAAATCTTGCTGGATGTTTCAAAATAATTCCAAATATTATTAAAATTATTCTAATTAATTTATATTTATCATTGGAATTAGGGGGTACATGTAGAAGTCTTACCAAGAATTAGCATTTCTAAATGGTAATATAGAGCCATGGTTTTCTACCCAGGGCGGTTTTTACCCTGGGGGCATATGGCAGTGTCTGGAGGCATTTTTGAGCATCATTACCTGGGTTATTCCAGAGTAGAGCCAGGAATACTGCTAAACTACAATGCACAGGACAGCTCCCTACAACAAAGTATTTTGAAGCCCTAAATGTCAAAAGTGCTGTGTTTGAGACACCATGGTGTAGGGCAGACAGTGATAAAACAATATGCTTATAATTCAGACTAAACACAACAGTCTAAAAACACAACATTAATAAGATTTCTAATATTTATTTGTTTTTGTTTTAGAGACACTTTTGGTTTCCTGAGTAATTCTTAGCTGTACGGTGCTTGTTTATATGGTTTCTTTCTTTCTTTCTTTCTTTCTTTCTTTTCTTTCTTTCTTTCTTTCTCTTCTTTCTTTCTTTCTTTCTTTCTTCGTCTTTTTCTTCTTTCTTCTTTCTTTTCTTTCTTCTTTCTTTTCTTTCTCTTCCTTTCTTTTCGTTCCTTGTTTCTTTTTCTTTTTTTCTTATTTGTTTTCTCTTCTTCTTCTTTTTCTTTTTGCTTTCTCTTTCTTTCTTTTTCTTCGTTTTTCTTTTCTTTCTTTCTTCTTTTTCTTTCTTTCTTTCTTTCTTTCTTTCTTTCTTTCTTTCTTTCTTTCTTTCTTTTCTTTCTTTCTTTTTTTCTTTCTTTCTCTTCTTTCTTTTCTTCTCTTTCTTTCTTTCTTTCTGCAGGATGGGTGTGTGATACACTTTTTCAGTCACCAGATTTCAGAATAGAGCTTTGTCACCAGTCATCCTGGGTCTGCTTAAAATGGGCAAAGCCATCAACCTCACTGAACACCAATTCTCTTTTTCTCAAATGAGGGGAATCTGACAGGATTACTGGTTTATAAACTGATCCACAGACCCTAGGTGATGTTTTTAAAGTCCATTAGGGCCAAGAAACAGGGTCAGCTGAGTGCCCTTGGACCATCCATCTCCTGCTTCAACAAGGGGAGATGTTCTGTACGTATCTGGTGTCTGTATTAGTTCCATGTGGGCAATGTGGTCCTGTGCTAAGGGAATACAGAATGTCAAAACAACTGTACTGCACTGTAAGTCATTCAAACATTGAAAATAATTTACAAGGCTTTATAGGACAATTTTTATAAGTAAATGTTTTCAATATGTTTCCATTTTATTATCTTTTAGAAGCTTCTTTATATTCAAATCCAATTGTATTTAGTAATATACAGACTTATTTTTTTCATCAATTAATTACTGCATACATATTAAGAAGCACAGGTCATTTGCCAAGTTTCTTCTATGCATTAAGCCTTGTACTCGATATTGCAAAGGATATAATATTCTTTCCTTTTTTAAGAATTTAACATCAGTTGGGAATAAGGCATGTCCACAAAGAAATATATTAAGAGCAGGTAGTATTTGTAAAAATCAATGTGCCTTCAGAAAGCATCTAAAGATTTTGAGAAAGGAGAGGGATTCCCTTTATTGCCATATGCAATATAGGCCCAGGGTTGTCAGATGTCCTAATTATTATTTCAAGAGAAACTGAAAATACAGATGCTTTATATAAATTAGTGCAATTTTTAAATATTGTCAATTTACTTAACTCCATTTTTAAATACTGTATAGGCCAAACCAAACCCATCAATAAGTCTTTGTTTTGTCCAAGACTGCCAGGTTGAAACTTCTGAATTAGGAATCATCTTCTAACCAGTTCTTAGAAAGTTGGATCGTGGTTGCACCATACTCTGGGGCCATTATCCTGATGAGTTTACTTAAGTAATTTCATTACAATGAGAATTTGATGATGCATAAGAGAAAGAGGGCACTGGAAAGAGGTTTTTCAAAATAGAGGCAAAATCCCAGGTAGGGCTGGTCTATTTTTCTTCCTTTCCTTGAGGATTTTGACTCACAGTTCACATTATCTTGGCATTTGAGGCAAGAAGTCATTTCTATGAACACCTGCAGAACTACGACGTGACTTTCTATCTACTTGTCCCAATGAACTAAGATGTTTCTCTCACAGAGATCCCTTTTCCCTATGGACAGCTCAGGGACTACCAAATTGTGTTTTAGAATTCAGGGCAAAATGTCAGCTATAAAAAACAAATCCCTTATCCGTTTTTATTCCTTTGTTCAGCTTTGCATTTATGAATTGGAGATTATAATAGTACTCACAAAAAGGTAATTCTATTCACAAGCAACGAATTATGTTAAATCGTTTAAGGTGGGTTTTAAATTGTTTCTATAAATGAAAAACGGATTATAGCTTTAATATTTTAGTTACATATGAAGTAGTCACAAAGGAACAATAGGTTAATCAATATATCCAGCAACTTTATCTAAAAAAAGAAAACCTGCTCATAATAATTATACCTGGTGGGTTGTTTAAGATATGAAATACAGCAGAAAAGATGTTGATTGATTGCTATAAATTTTTGGCAGCTGTAGCCTTTGAAGCATGAAATACTTTAACATTGTCTCATAATGCCTTCAGTAATTGTTCTGACTTGATGTTTGTCTTATGAAAAAGATATTTAATTTATTCACAAAACAGCTAGTGGCTGAACAATTTAACATGTACAAATGAAACAGCCTCTATATTTTCAATTGACACTTAACCAAAGCACAATGTCAGAAATAACTTGCACTATATATAATTGATAAAAGTGTAATTTAATGTTCATTGTTGAAATACTTCTGTCCTTTACAAGACTTCAAATATTACCAGCTTTCAGTAAAATTCATGCATCATATTTGCAGTATAGAGTCTTCTATCGTAAAGAATAATTGTCGTGTACTTAAAAGGAAATAAAATAGCGCTTGTCAGGTAATTTTTTTTTTAGTTATTCTAATTATTTAGTTATTCTAATGGTACTCAAAGCAAGGTGACAAAAATTACAGACTTAAATTGCATAGCAGGAGCATTTTATTTTAAGTAATGTTGTCCTTGGTATAACCTGACGGTGAAATAGTACACAACTTACATTGACCAGCTCAAATCTCGTGCTGCTCTCTTAAAGCAGATCAGTGATTAATACTAATACAATCCTTGAGCTATTTTACAGAGACAACACTGCGCATGTGCCCCCCACCCCCGTCCTCCAGCTGCACCCCTGGAACCAAAGTCTCACCCCTCCCTGTGGAACCAAAGGATTGGGACATGACCAGAACTCCCAACTCCAGAACTCTTTCAGAAGAGAAGGATCCATTGTCCAGGAAGATCCAGTGCTGATTCCTTTTTACCATAGGTGAACACCTTCCAATTTCCGCCAATTAAAACTTGACCTGCCAGCACTTCTGCACACCTGTTCCCTCTAACGCCTTAAAATCTCTGATTGGGGCTTTTGAGCAATACTGTATTTCCCGGAAAATAAGACCTACCCCGAAAATAAGCCCCAGTTAAGATCATCAGCTAGACAGATGCATTTAGTATGTCAAGACGATGTTCCAAAAGAAGATGACATGACTGTATTTGAATAAATGTAGACTGTTGTACATGGAGAAATAAGACACCCTCTGAAAATATGCCCTAATGCGTCTTTTGAGGAAAAATTAAGATAAGACTTGGTCTTTATTTTCAGGAAACACAGTAGCTTTCCAGTTCTCCTTTTAAGGCGCTAGCGCCAAGGCCACTCTGATTTCTCCATTACAATTTTCAGTGGTCAATGTTGGCTCTGCCATGGGCCAGGAGGGGTAAACTGTCTCTCGGTCCAGTTACAATGAGAGAAAAAGAAGGGGTTTGTTTTATCACCATTACAAAATGTTAGACTTCACAGTGTTTTCAGACACTTGTTATATAGTTTTGTTAATATTTCTCTTACATTATGAGTAGGGAACTTTCTGATTATTTAATGATTGCATAAAATTCTGCAATTTTTAGTATGCTGCTTTTCTCAAGGAAGATCCACTGAGATGACAATGTTTAGAGGTTTAATTATTACATAAAAATATAAATGTCTTTCCCCTCCAAACATGGTCACATGCAGCATCTCTTGTTTTGCATCCAAATCACACTCTGAAAATTTTCAGACAGATATTGCCAGCAAAAGAAGGTGCAATAATCAGATTCAGAACTCAAGTTTAACTTCAATCACTTGCTGTTCATGCTGCCAGCATAGTTATGCATAATAAGTTATATATTAATTGCCATTTATACACTTCCATTAGACTTTCCAGAAAATGGAAAATGTTGAAATTTTTGTTCAGGTAAATTCAAAACTGCATGTGTATATTTAGATGAGAAAGAGATTGAGAGAGAGAACTTTAGACTGGAAAACTAGAAAACCCTACGCCATCCCATGTATTTTACCCATATGAAAGCTAAGACTTTGAGAAGCAAGTGAGGGACCCAAGAACTGAATACTAAGCCACAGGAGGTCATGAGATGCCTGCATCCATCTATGGTTATCCTCATGCTTAGTTGCTACTAATACGCACAACAAATGACAAAATGTCAAACAAGACAGTATTAGTAACTTACAGAAATATATCAATGAACTATCTAGTGTGTGCGGCAGATAGCTCACAAAATGTTCAGTTCAGAAAAAATGATGTTTATATTGCTTTCTAAAAAGGAGGCCCCTGTTTACTGTAGGATTCGTGGTTGAGAAGCACAGTGGTTTTTATGATGTGCAGTAGGAGCTGGGACAAGAACTATGTAGCGATGCAGACAGAAGCAACTGCATTCATTCTTAGGAACAAATGTTAAACACCAAGGGAGAAAGCCAGTGCTAGGTTTGGGAGAAAGGGAAGGGGAGGGAAGGAATCCTGCTGGTGGATGAGAAAGATAGAAAAGCCAAATGGAAATTTTTGACCTGTTTGTGTAGGTTTAATAATGTAATTGCTCCTTTTCTATAACTCCTCAAAATCTTATTGAATTCTGCATTGCATACAACTGTGATTTTGAATATGCCTCTGTGTGTGTGTGTGTGTGTGTGTGTGTGGGTGTTGTGAGAGATAGCGAAGAGATAGAGATAGAGAGAGAGAGAGAGAGAGAGAGAGGAGAGAGAGAGAGAGAGAGAGAGACAGAGAGAGAGAGAGAGGCAGAGAGAAAGTTCTGAGTAAATTGTGCTGATTTCTGTTTTCTGATTGATGGGAAGTTGATGTTCATACCACAAGAGTTTACTTAGGAGCTTAAGGATAAGGGAAACAATATCTGAAAAGTCTATCTATCTATCTATCTATCTATCTATCTATCTATCTATCTATCTATCTATCATCTATCCTATATACCTTACAATCCTAGAACCTAACAATATTCTACGTCCTTTACTAAATAATATTGTAAAAAGATATTTTATATAAATGAAATGTAACTCTTTACATGGAGTAATTTAATTTTTCTTTTTAACAATGCCACATTTTTCCATTCTTAGCAATAAACATGAATATAGTTTAAAATAAACAACAACAAAAAACAGTGATATCAAGATAAAAAGAAAAGTAAGCTCCACGGTTGCTATGGTCTGAATGTTTGTATTCCCCAAATTCATATGTGAAATCCTAACCCCCAAAGTTCACGGTAAGGCCTTTGAGAGGAGCTTAAGTCCTGAGGGTGGAGTCCTCATGAATAGGATTACTGCCTTATACCCCAGAGAGAGCATAGCCCTGTCCACAGTCCACTGTGTGAAGACCCGTGAGAAGGTGGTGGCTGTTGACCAGGAAGAGGGCCAAAAAACACCATGCTGGTTCTTTGATCTTGGACTTCTTAGCCTCCAGAACTGTGAAATATAAATTTCTGTTGTTTATAAGTCTGTCATAGTTTGTTATAACAGCCCGAATAAAATAAGACAACATTCTTTCATGAGAAGTTACATTCTTGTCAGAACTCAACTAGAAAGACCATAGTGTCAGAGGGAAAAAAAATATCTATAATGTAGTCTTTCTTAAAACCTGAAGGACAATAGGATTTAGCTCTGATTTAAGAGTTTCATATGATTTTGTTCATCTTTTTTAAAATTAGCAAGAGCTCTCCTGCATTTGGTTTCCATTTAGTGCTACAATTGAGACTGAGAGTTTAAAATCCTCCTCAAATACATGCTGAGAAAAACGAAAAATAACAAAACCTCCCGCACAAGGTCGTTTTAATTATTAGCCGGGATACTATATGTAAAGAGATTTGAATAATACCAGCCACATTATTAGTATTCAGTAATTATTAAATGGTTTATTATTAATAAAATCAATCTTTCAGAGCAATAATTCTAAATATCTTTTTGGAAACAAAAAACAAAACTTTGCTAAACTTTGACAGTGTAATTTATCTGTAGGAACAAAACAGATGGTAATGTTTGTTGCTCCAACTCTACTAAAATTTTCTACCTGAAAATCTCTTTGCCTGAGAAAAGTCTGGCTGGTTATTCCTTCCTTGACCCATTTGGCAGCCACCTAAAAATAGTTCATTTTATTTAACTAAGCCTATCTATGCTTTTTAATCTAAAATATTTTGTTTTTTTAAGCCATGACATTAATTTTCCTTGAACATTATTTTAGTGCTAGCGAAAATGGTATTGATTTGCACAAATTTTGTCCACTTTTTAAATATTTTATTTTTTCCTAATGAAGATATCTGTTAAAAATTAAGTTAATCAGTTGTTTCATAAAATTTAAGCCACCAAAAACAATACTAAAGTAACTGATAAAGAATTTAAGAGTGTCAAATTAAAAAAAAAAAAAACCTACATTAATCAATTAAGATGAGTCTATTTCCATACAGAAAATGACTGAGATTAGAGTAAATTATCTCTAAGATCTCTGACAATCAGAAAATGCTATAAACATGTGGTTTTACAATATTCCCAGAACAGAACCCAGAGATTTCACAGGGCATGAGCAGTACATAAATGTCATTTAAAAAATACTGAATCCCATTTTCTAATCCTAAACCAAATTTAGTAGTCTGCTTATAAGCAGTATTAAAAAAAAAAAAAAAAAAATCAAATCATAAGACCAAAGGCAAAAATTCATGGACAAAGCTCTTTAACATTACCTTTTAAAAATACTTAATGATGATGATTTCTGCACAACTGCTTCTGCATCAAAGAGAATAATGAAAGCATATTTACTATCATTGATGTGACTCCTGTGGAAAATAAGACCCCTGTCATTTTAGGCTTCAAGGCATGTAAAACCTATGCCAGTGTTTCCAAAGCATACTTTTCTACCTTCACTGCAATTTGAGATATAATTTGCAACTTACATTATAGCTACAATCATGGTGCAATGCCAAAATAAATTGCATGGTATTGTTATTTCACTTTTTCCTAACAAAGGAAAACATCATGTTATCTGCTTTTGCAAACTAATTTTTTATGTAAAGATGAAATGTATAGTTTTTTTTAAAAAAAACTTGCACCTTGATATCACATATTAAAATAACACTTTGTGTACCCCATGCTCTCTTTGTTTTTACTGATGTACCATGTTACAGATACAGCATGTTACAGATACAACTGTACAGATAAGCTCTCTCATCATTTTATTTATACATGGCAAATTTATTGTATGCTTAAACCTCAGAAAAATCCATGATATTAAAAATGTTTTTATTCATAAAATGAGCTTTCACATTGAATCTAAGTATTAAATTATAATTTTTAACACCATGCATTAGAAAATGTTTCCATATTCTGAAAGACATATTAACAAATTAAATGTTTACATAAATTTTTAAAGCATGAAGATTTACCTGTTTGTCAGTTTTGTTTGTTTGCATTTGTTTTAATATATTAATGCTTAAATATTATGAACTTTAAGTAGATATGTCTATATGTTTCCACCAAAATTAAAAGTTGGAAAATATAGACAAGATTTCCAGTCAAAATGGCAGAGTAGGTAAACTTTGTGCTTGCCTCCTCTCATGACCACATAAAAATTACAACAGAACTACTGAACAACCATCTTTGAGAATCTGAAGTCTAGCTGAACCAAAATCCTACCTCTAAGGACATACAGAAAAAGTCACCTCGAGACTGGTAGGAGGGGCAGAGATGCAAAATGGGTTGGTCCCACACCCATGTGTGACCATTAAATATTGGAAGTAATATCTCAACTGTGAAGGTCTCGCTAGAATAATCAGGGGTCCCAGCCGCATAATAGGCTCCTCTGCTCAGGTTTCTAGTGCCAAGGGGGAGAAGCTCCCATAACTTCTGGCTGTGAAAATCAGTGGAGATTGGGGCTGAATGAGACGAGCCCCATGTATTCCTCTTAGAGGGTCCTTACACAAACTTACACATTGATGGACTTTGAGTTCCAATGCTGGGACAGCAGCTTGAATGGGTGAGGGGACATATGGGGAGGAACTGAATTGCCTGGCTGCAGGGTGAGGGCTGGAGGTCCAGCTTTCTCCCAGAGAGAAGTACTGGCGGAATCCATTGTGTCTTTGTTGAGCCCTCCCCTACCCCCAGCTGGCAGATGCAGTTAGCTGCCATAATGAATCTCCACCAACCTGGCTAACACCATTGATTCTCCCACCCTGGTGATTCACTGAGACCCTCACCCCATACAACTTTTGGTCATGCCCAAGCCACTTCCAGTGTTTTTTCCATACAAATGGCCTGTTGGCTCATGTGGCAGACATTCCTAAAATCTCTCAAAGGTTCACAACCCAAACAAGCATCATCTGGCCTGGGTATGTCTTGTACCCCTTGCTGAGCAGCCTCAAGCTCAGCATCAGCAGCAGCTGGCCTCAGTTTACAGCTAAGCCTTTCCCAGCACAGGTGGTGGCCATCCATGGATTGATTACTTTGTGGCTCGTGCCAGGTGGCTCTGGACAGGGTGCAAACTATAGCCGAACTTGGCCTATGGTGGGGCCCCTCCCAGGATGCCTTAGGGCTGGCATACCCAGTGGCCAGTTTTGGACTGAGCCAAAGCATCACCTGGCAACCTCCAAGGATGCCATACCCAAAGGACAGACTGGACAGGCCCCAGAGACCTGCTTAAGTTAATCCTGCTCCAGAGGGTCAACCCCTGTACAACAGCGCCTCCACTGTAGTCACGGCCAGTCCTCACAACCAAATAACCTGATGGTCAATTCCTCCCATTGATGGGAAAGCAGTAACCGAGGCTCAACTACAACAGAAGGGCACACAAAAAATCAACAGTGACACATCTGGAGCACCCAACTCAGGTGCCCAGGGAGACTATGCCACAAGGTCCAACAGTACACCTACTACATAAGGCCACTCTACCATGAACAGGAGACATAGCAGCACTACTTAATACATAAAAACAAACACAGAGAGGCAGCCAAATCAGGAGACAAAGAAACATGCTCCAAATGAAAGGACAGAACAAAACTCCAGAAAATGAATTTAAAAAAATAGAGACAAGCAATCTACTAGACACGGAGTTCAAAACACTGGTTATAAGGGTGCTCAGTGATCTCAGGGAAAACTTCAATAAAGAGATAAGAATCATAAAAGTGGAGATAGAAAACATAAAATAGAACCAGAGATAAATAAATAATACAATAGCTTAAATAAATAATAGAGGGAATCAACAGTAGATTAGATGAAGCAGAGGATCAAATCAGAGATTTAGAAGATAAGGTGGGAAAGAACTCACAATCAGAATAGCAAAAAGAAAAAAAAAGCCAAAAACATGAGGATAGTTTAAGGTCCCTCTGGGACAACATCAAGCATACCAATATTTGCATCATAGGGGTACCAGAAGGAGAAGAGAGACAGAAATTGAAAACCTAATTGAAGAAATAATGATGGAAACTTCCTAACCTATGAAGGAAATAGACAAGCCCAGGAAGTGGCAGAGTCCCAAACAAGATGAACTCAAAGAGGTCCACACCAAGGACAATCATAATTAAAATGCCAAAGGTTAAGACAAAGAGAGAATTTTAAAAGCGCAAGGGAAAAGCAGTTAGTTACCTATAAGTTAGTTACCTATAAGTAAGTACCCATAAGTCTGCCAGCTGATTTTTCCACAGAAATTTGCAAGCCGATGGATTGGCATGAAATATCCAGTTCAGCTTACACCACCGTCTGTTAAAGCTATGTGATATGGATGTTACATGACCACCCTTCCCAAGGGGCTAGATTTGATGACTTCTTTAATGTCTCCTTAAATCCTGTGCACTATTGAAAATGTGATCTACCATAACCTAGCCAATATGGTTGATTCCACTAAGGGATATATAATTATGTTATCCATGATCTAGAGTTGAGTGTCCACAACAGTGGGCTCTGTAGATAAAATGCAAATAAACAATTTGACTTGGGGAAATATAAGGGAAATGACACTTGACCTATAATTTTTCTAAAACAAGTTTATATTTTAATTATCTCAGAGAAATAAAGTTTTCTTTTCTTGAAAACATCAAATATCATACAGAAGAATATTCTATAAAAAACTAAAACCATGCAAATAAGCGAAAGACAGAGGTTAATTCTCTCTTTTTAACATTAAGCTAATTAGAAATATTGATTAAATATACCTAATTCATAAAGCACTCACAGCTCATTGGAGTAGTTTCTGAATTCACTGAAAATTAAAGCATACATTCCCTCATCCCACCACAAAACAGAGATATAATTAACCTTTGGAAAATTAAATATACTAAAAAAAGTTTTGGTAGCTGAACTGTCTGATATACTGTGTGTGTACTGATACAATTAATTTCTGTTCTTAATTTTATTGGATCAATTATCTTCATCTTACTGAAAATAAGAGTTAAGAAGATGATCTCTGTATTTTAAACATTCTCATAAAAACAAAACAAAAAATGCATTTATACTGACATGGTGAATTTAAACATGGTTTGGAGAGAGAATAGCTCTATCTGTTATCCTCTGGATTTCTTTGTCCCTTCTGTTACTTTTCAACACTTACATATATAAACTCAAAATACATTTCTAAGCCAAACTTAAAACTTCTCTATATAGTAACTCAAGGAAAAATGCCATTTATAAGATTAGTATGTATTTATTTATTAAGATAAATGCTGTGGCTAAATTGTGAGACACTAAGCTATAACAATTGTTGCAGTATCCACATTAGAAATACAAAAGATAGGTGATGCAGACAGTTTATTTATGTTCCCCATTTTATTTATTTTAGTTTACCAAATTATCTATTTAATATATTGACTAACATAAGGACATTTTTGATCCAGTAACATTAGAAATAGATATATGTACCAACATAAACACAAAGAATTTCAGAATGGTTGTATATTTTTATTACAAAAAGTGTTGAGAAAAATGATACTTTATTTTTAAAAGTCAGACATAAAGAGTTCCTTAATGAAACCTTTCAAAATGATCCTTGGTACTCAAGTAAATAATTAAAATAGTTTTGGTAAGAGCTAACTCTATGGGAATCAGAAACATATGGATTGGAGAAAAATTTCTTGAGGCCAAACTCATTAAAGGTTTTGTTAATGCAAAACATTTGCAAAACAACAAATAAGCCAGCTAAATCTAAAGCAACTCTGATTTCCACCAGATTTAATTACTGAGCAAAATGAGTCCACATTTACTCCTTCATAACATTACCTTTTCTCTTTGTAAAACCATACAAAATATCCATTAATTCATTCCAGATATATTTATTATCTATTTTATGCCACAATTGTTTTAGACTTTGGATATACAACAGTGAATTAGGTGAAATTCCTGCCTCAAGGAGCTACATTCTAGTAAAAACATAAGGAAATACTATAATGTCAATATAACATAATTTAATATTAGTGTATGTATTGTTCACATGTTTTAATTCAGTAGCTTCCTATGGTCTTCTATAACACAAAACTCTCTAAAGAGGAAATAAAGAGACCAGGGTATCAGAATTCTATTCGTATATTCAGTTTATCTAAATATAAATTATGGTTATCAACTAAATTATTTTTTTGACATCCTTAAGGACCTCAATACATTTCTGCATTTATTTCTTAATCTTGTCATTCTTACTCTTACATTTTTGTACCTCAAAAAGGAAGTTCTTTGAACTATTAAAACTTTTTTTTTTAACATTACCACTCCAGGCAAAGTTTGAGTAGCATCAGCTCTGTAACTAAGGTGACTGAGCCAAATAAAGATTGGGATGTAGAGAGAAAGGGTAGGAATAGTAAAGGAGCCAAGCAGAGTTTCTGTTCCTTCAAATATCTTCATCTTACTGAAGGTGTTATATTGTTTGATTTGTAAGACGTTCTCATGCTCAAGGATAAGCAAGAAATTTCATTTCTAAGGCAAATCTAAGCACTTTTAGAATTAGTGCTCTGGAATTTCCCTGTTGAAATTCATTTTCAAAGAGGTGGACATATATTAACGTCCTGGTCATTATTTACAATGTGATTTTTAAGATTGATAATTAAAACAAGGCATCAAACAAAACCTAAATCAACACACTTTTATTGAGATTTTATGTTACTGCAATGTGCCAGGTGCGATATGGAAATCAAAAGAAGCATAAGTTGTGTATCCTTCTTTACAGAAACTTGAAACAACATACAGGTAATAAAATTGAGCAGAAAGTAATTGCTCCACTCCTCCTTGCTGCCGTACTGTGTTTTGTTTTTTTTTTTGTTTGTTTTGTTTTTGTTTTTGTTTTAATCTTTGGGCATATGCCATAGATAGTAAAATTCAATACTAGAAGGAAATGTAGCTTATATTTATATTTATATAATAATTCTTCACAACCTGCCAGAAGTTAGCAAACACTAAATAAATTCTTTTGAACACTGAGGATTTCAGGTCCAGAACTAACAAAACTAGAATAATTGGGGAATGCTCTACAGAGAAAACAAACAGACAGGATAGTTCATAGACATGGAAGGAGACGATGAGAGCATGAGTCAGTAGCAGAGATACCTCACCAAGATGTGAAAATGAACAAGATGTATTCACAGTTTAGTAAGGACTCAGTTCTGGCAGGAGCAAATGGTAGGGATTGTCAAAAGATTTTGGACAATTAAGTGTGGCTGAATCAATAATTGCATTGCTAAGCAATCTACGGAAATTTGACAATTTATGGCAAGTAATGTGGTATCACTTAAATTTATGAATGAGGAACTAGAGGAGACTAAGGTTTCCACTATAATAAACAATGCTGAAATTAAATAATAATAATAATAATAACAATTAGAGGCTGCACAATAGTCCAAATATAAAAACTTGACCAGGGAAAATCACAACAGCAATGGAAATGGAAGAAGAGGTATATGATGAGTCAGAAAAAGAGTTAATAAGAATGGGTCTGGGAGCTAACAAAAAATAGGATTAATATTAACCACTTAGCTCTGAGTGCCTGCCTAGCACTGCACTTACAGGCAGTCAAACACCAGGACAATTTTTGGAGGAAGCCAACTGTGACAACATTTCTCAGAAGGGGCCAACAGCAATGGTAAACAACTGCAAGGTGACTAGTCCCCTGCATCCTGCATAGAAAAATATAAAACCTCGGCTAACAGCAGCCCACTGCAGTTGTCTACTCTGACTCTAACCCCTGGCAACTGCCCCCTGCAGTGTTTCTCATCCTTACTACCTGTGGCAGTTGTCTTCTTTAGACACTGACACGGGCATTCTTTCTCTACCGACCTTCAATAAAACTTCTTGCTTCCTACTTTTATGAGTCTTGTGAATTCTTTCACATTCTGTGAATGACCAGGGGTTAACTCTACACCAATATAATTTACCAGATTGTTCAATGTTTGTGATCACAGATTTTGTGAGGAATTAATGATAAATAGGATAACTCAATAGAGATTTTGCTTTCAAGATGAAAGACCAGATATGTTGGAAAGCAATCCCACATGATGGATATAGTGGAAAAAATCCAGTATTCCATTAACTAAGTAGGAGATGAGGAACCAAATGTTGACTTGAAGTCACTGGCGTTGAGTGATCAATAAATGCATCCACTTAGATCTAGGCTCAGAGATAAAGATCTTAACTTGGCAGATAATCAAATAAGACCCAGATCACATTCAGGAATCTTGGATGAACTCTCAGTAATGTCCAAATTACAGAACAATCAGTAAAGAAAAGTAGACTTGCTCTTGTCTTGATAGTTTAGCTCACAGTTTAGAGTGAGATAGGACTCATCCTCAGGTTTTATTTATTCATTCATTCTCTAAGCACTCATTATCTAATAACTTCAGGCATTACGTAGGCATTGTAAAGAATTGATAGAATATAGTCTTGATTCTTGAAAAATCTCAGACTCTTGCAGGAAAGAGATGGCATTGAATTAATAAATAAACACTTAACCCTAAAAAGAAGTGAAGACTAGAAAAACACAAAACAAAAAAATGTTTCCTTCCACCATCTGAGTTCTTCGAGCTAGGCTAATAATCAAACTAAAAAAAAAAAAAAATTAACAGACAGATTAACAGGAGAAAATCAAATTTTAATACATGTACATGGGGAATTTACATAAGCATGGAAATTCCAAAGACAGTGAGGCAACATTGGGTATATAGTCATTTTGGAAAAAGGAGAAAAGGAGGGAATGGAAATCTTAGATTTCAAAAGTGAGAGTGGACAATTTACAGGTAATTGAGGAAGAGTGAAGCATGCTGGGCAGGCAATTCTTGCTTCAGTGGACACGAGGTCTACAGGCCCTGTCTGGAGTCCTCCCAGCCACCATACTCAGTTCAAATTAGGCTAAGGCAACATCTTTTTTTTTTTTTTTTTTCCCCTGGAGTGGGCCTTTCCACTTGAATCTTTGAGGCAGGAAACAGGGAGGGTCAGGGTTCTTTCTGAGTCTTTTGTTGTTTAATAACCAGCTTAAAATCATTACCCCAAAAGGCAACTTTAGAGCTTTGGTCCCCTTAAGAAACATTAGAAGAAGCTTTATTGATATAGCGATTAAATATTTTTTTTGGATTTACTTATTTTATTTTTTTGGTTTCTGGAGGGAGAGGAGGCAATATGATAAGCAAGAGTTACATCATGGACTGAAAGGTGCAATAATGAGAAAATCTGAAGAACAAAACATTGTTCACTATGTGTAAACCTCTTCTGTAGTTTGCATAACTACTTAGAATACATGGTTATATAAATAACTAATTTGTTGGCTGTAATTTTTTAAAAGTCTTTGTAATAAATTTAAAAGGAAAGTAAATGCTATTTTTTCATTGTCAATATTATTTAGATAAAAAATAGTCTTATTAATCCTTGAGCCAGTGGACGTTGATAATTGATAAAATAATTATTTAATGAGCAAATAATTTGTCGATGTAAAAATTCATTTCTGTGGAATAATGCTTCTCCAGTCGGAAGGAGTGAGTGTTTAGCTGTGCATGTGTGTTTGTGCACATTGATAGTCAGGCGTGGAGACAAGTACTGCTGGACATCAGCCATGGGTCTCATTGTTTGAGAGTCTCTGTGGTACTTGGGTAACTATTAGAATGAACTGATAAATAATATAATAATATCAGAAGTAGCCATTCCAGACAGAGGAGTGTAGAACGCTGTTCAAAGAGCTAGTCATGGCTTCTAAATTCCTGCAGAAAAGAGGAATCTGCTTTTATTATGACCTGAAGAAAAACAAAACCAAACATTCCATCATGTATTTGAAGTGATATAAAGAACATAGCTTGCAGAAAGGGAAACGTTCACCTTTGGAGAAATTTACTTGTGGAGAGAATCAAGTAAAGATAGGTAACAAAGAGAGTTTCAGCAATCATTCATTCAGTCATTCAGCAACTATTACTGAATATACACTTCTAGGTGTAATTTTTTTTTTTTAAGCATGGCATGACAGGGCAACGTCCTATTACAAATTTGATTTATTTTTTAAGGAGTAAAAGCAGTCATCCTTACATTTATTAATAAATTCAAGCAATATAGGGGTCAACAGAAAATCCTGAGAAAACACCAACTAGATATATTTTTTTTTAGAGTAAAAAGAAGGCTCTGGTAAAATTAAATGATACAATCTTGGTTTTTTAATACTTACAAGCAAATAATATTACTTCCTTATTAATGATCCCAAGTACATTAAGAATGTCCTCCTGTGGGGTGAGGGAAAAAATCTTCAGAATCTAGAAAATATAGAGTCTGGACAAGAATATTCTGTTATCTATAATTAAGTATTACCATTAGTCCCTTGGAAAGAATAAACTGAAGACTGATCATAAGAGTTATTGTAGCATTTGTAGATCATTAAGGTAGGGGACTAAGTGCTTCATTTTGATCTCATTAGATCCTCTATCAGTGACACAGTAGATGGCAAAGCTAAAGTTTGAACACAGGTACTCTAAGGTGAATACCTGACTTCTTTACTATTAGACTATGGCATTTATCAAAGTTTATAATTTTATCTTTTAATAAAATTAATTGATATTCTTTACATATGTCAATTACAGTTGTGCATTTCATATATTATAAAAACACATAGCTATGTGGGCTGTCCTGCCTACTGTTACAGTGACAATACAGTGTAGGGGAGAAAAATTAATTTTCCCTCTATCCTTCTGAGTTCTTGGCTGAGATCCCTTGTAATAAAAGATTAACAAGTGAAAACCAACAGAAGTTTATTATTGTGTGTGCCTCATGGATACGTGGGAGACACTCAGGACAAGTGAGTAATTCTCAAGAGGTATATTTAGAATTCAAGATTAAATACCATCATCATAGGGAAAGGGATGGGAGAATGTTGGTCTCTTAGGGGAGAATAAATAATTTCTAGGAAAGATGAATGGGCCCTTAAAAAACGAGTTGGGAGGTATGATAGTGACAAAGTTTGTGTGGGTGAGGTGTCCATTCTAGTTTCTTTTTCTGATCAAAGTCAGTGTTGCCTGGTTGATGATCTCCAAGGGAGAACATTTATGACACTTGAGTATGTTTGGGAGAACCTGTCTTTAGGCCAATAAGGGAAGCTCAGAGAATAGCTAAAAATAATCAACTATCAAAATGGCATATTCGGGGTGGCATGTTCTGAACTCCTACAATCAAATCTTGGAGTGGCATATTCTGTTATCCTTCAGTATCTATGGAGATAATTCTGCAACCCTTCAACTTCTATGGAGATAACTGATGAAAAACATGATTCAAATTTGCTAGTCTGTGACAATTTTCATTTGGTAGGGAACTTGTAAATTCTTGATTATAATCCCATTAACATAGCTCCTTTAGGATTTCTCTTCAGTTCACTACATTAGATCAAAAAACAATTTTTATTCACTCATGCTCTTTTTATCACTTATATTTTATTTACTCCCTTGCTGTTAGTTTAAAAAGTAATGAAAAATTCCCAGTTTTTAAGTAGAGTTTGCATTTTTTTAAAAAAAGTTCACAGTTGCACACACTCTTTTGAAAAAGGTTAAAGAAAAATGAGTAAACTTGCATCCGGTGGAACTGGTCCTAATGCCACATTGCAGCAATTTCTTTTCTTAAATAGATTACAAAGGCTTAACATAATTGCCTTACTTTTTCTGCTTTACCACATCCATAAACCACTTTATATCACTGTACAAAGCTGAATAAGCTCAAAGTCGAATACAATGTGTAAACTGTTGAAGAAACAGAAAAATAATATACAATTACTGGGAGATTTATGGGCATATTTAATGTAAGACAGTGAATCTTTGCAGAAAGAATAAACAGCTTTATGAAGTAGGCATTATAGTTATGAACCTCACACATTATTTCTACAGCAGTTAAGATGGCAGGAACAAAAGCAGCAGTTTGGTCCAGCACATGTAATACGGCTGCAAACATCATCCAGAGCTCTTCCTTTTATGAGAGAATAATACATTTGTCAAGCACTTTGCCTCAAGATATTAAAAGACATAAACTATGTAATAGTGGTATATTTTGTTTTATGACAAATGAAAAAATTGGACAACACTTGAAACATAAAGGTCTTAGGAGAAAGTTCCATCTTGTTAAAAACCTGTTATTATTTTCACCTTGAAATTGCCACATGTGTATATTGAAATTTGTTTCAGTTATGGTTCATACAAAATATCCAGTCTACCAAGAAAACTGCTAGTTAGCACTGATGCAAAACATGAAATTGTATCTTTTTACATTAAACAGTAGCATGATAGTAACAACTGTCATATGCTCTTGTTAAAACACACTTAATACAGTGATTTTAGTGGTCTGTGTCAGGGTATTACTAATACTCCTGTGAGACAATCATTTATAACTATGGATATATTAAACTATGGAGACAAAAATGATCTAAACTCAACAATAAGCCCATCAAAACATTTACAACAACAAATAAACATGAACAGGAGGTAGAAAATAGTATTAATCTGGTGCAATATTTCTCTAAGAGCAGTGATGGAAATTATCTAAAAGTAAAAACACTACAATTGTTTTATTTGATGGTTAGTTAATTACTAAATATATGGTTTTGTGAAAAGACCTTTCCACCTTTTTCTTCCATACAATAATAATCTTGCTTCCCACCTACATTTGCTGCTTTTATTTTATCTAGGAAACTTCATTCTGTTCATCAGTTCCTACACTAACAATTGACTCATCTGCTTCTTTTTCATCATTCACAGGAATTATGCAATAAACTGGGAAGATAAAGGAAATATTACTTACACTCTTAAAAAAAACAGTTAATATACTCTCAAGGTTTTGAAATGTGAAATTAGTTATTAACAATCCATTTAATCTCCTGATATTGTTACAGCCTATTGGCATTCTGAACTACTCTTTGTTGTGGACATTGAGCTCTTCCATTAATTCCAGTCCCCACCGAATGCCTAGCTCCCACTGTTACCCTCAGCATAGCTAAAAAAGAGACTGAAAGAACCATAATTTCAGAAGTTATTTTTTTAATCACATGAATACAGTAAACTTATTAAAAACATGGCTTCATCTTATTTACCATATTTAAATGTTTTTGCTTCTCAGTCAAAAAAAAATTCAAATAATCCTTAAAGCATGTTCTTTATTGATGATCTGGATTTTAGCAACATTTTAGTTAATATAGGACCATTTGTACACACAGATCAGTGAGAGTTTGAGAAATTCTGATGATACTAATGTATAGAAAACCAAGCCTATTCTTATTCATGATATACATAAGAATAATATTACTAATGTCAAATCCATCACAACCACATATTGTATTAATGGTATAAAAATCTAATAGAAGTCTAGTATGCATCTGTTAACTCCACCAAAATGTGTGAGTTTAGTATTATATTTGCTTTCAAATAAATGTTTTCCTTATAAAATTTAGAGTAACTGTAATACTTCTGAGTTTTCATAAAACGAAGTTATCTGTTTTAATTCAATCTTTAAAAAAACACATATTGACAGATGTTTTATCCAGAAAGTAATGCTACGTTTAATGACATGGTATGGCAATGCACAGCAAAACAAAATTATGTTTGGGATTATTTTAAAGCAATGAACACTAAAATAGCATATTCATGTCTAATGCTTCAAAGGAATTTTCATGGTATTACAATATTATCTGTAAAGTTAATTGCAAAATACAAAATGTAGAAAACTAACTTTATTAAGTACATTAAGTAAATTAAATTGTCTTTCCTATTTTATACATGCTAATTAAAACCAAACATGAAATTATAATAGAAATTGATTTTAAGTCACAGAGAAAAACTAAGCAAAAGGAATATTTGAAAACTAGAATTAGAATAATGATTTATACAAATGCATGTTCACACAATAAACTTAATACTTTTTAAATGTTTTAACTAGATTATCCAAATATAGCTAAATTACATTATAAGTTAAATGACATAGAGATGCTAAAATCTATATGTCTGCTAAAAGCCTGTGGATGATTAGTCTCTTAAGCTTATTCTTCAGCAAATTCAAAATATAGACTGCTTTCCTTCAATTCCCCTTTAAGCAAATACAAAGCAATACAAAAGAATAAAAAAATAAGACGTTCTAGCAGTTCCTCCAATTTCTAACATGTTACCCACAATAACATACATTTAAATATTTTCAGAAACTTGATGATATGGAAGAAAACCTTTCTCCAGAAGATGTCTCTAAAATTGAAGTGTAATAACTTTTTTTTAAAAAATTAAAAATAAAAATAATAATGGCTTATCATGCTCAGAACTGTTAGAAAATTCACATATCATTTATTATTTAGAATGAATACAGCATTTTAAATTATTTATTTTGCATATTTATAGTGGATACATTTTTTTTCTCTAACAAAGCTTATCGATGATATATTTTTTGCTCATTCTTTGAAGTTACTTAAAAATAAAAATTTAAATTTTATATTTTCTTTTAAATAAACTTACTTTTTCTAAATATAAATATATATGTTTTCTATATATCTTTACCAAATAGATTGTGGAATAACATCTTTAATATATCCATTTGATATTTATATACTTTGATTACATGCTTTTCTGCACTAAAAAAAAGTATTAATAATATAATTTGGATTGAACCAGCAATATCAAGTTTATTCAGCTCTAGAATATATGGCAAAGAAAAATGATTCCTCATTAAAGAAATCTAAAAAGTAATTTCTGCCTAGATAATTAAACTATACTTGCAGTATTTTTTTTTTTTATTAAAGCTTATGGGGTGACAATGGTTAGTAAAGTTACATAGGTTTCAAGTGTACAATTCTGTAATATATCATCTATATATCACATTGTGTGTTCACCACCTAGAGTCAGTTCTCCTTCCATCACCGTATATTTGATCCCCTTTACCTTCATCTACCATTGCACTCCCCCCTTGCCCTCTGGTAACCACCAAACTATTGTCTGGGTCTATGAGTTTTTGTTTTTTTATTTGTTTATCTTGTTCCTTTGTTGCTTTCAGTTTTACATCCCACATATCAGTGAAATCAAATGTTCTTCCACTTTTTCTGTCTGACTTATTTCGCTTAGCATGAAAATCTCAAGATCCATCCATGTTGTCACAAATGGCACTATTTCATTTTTTCTTATGACAGAGTAGTATTCCATTGTGTATACATACCACACCTTTATCCAATCATCTATGGAAGGACACTTTGGTTGTTTCCATGTCTTGGCCACTGTAAATAAAGCTGAAATGAACATTACGATACATATGTCTTTATGGATAAATGTCACCCAAAGCAATATATGGATTTAATGCAATCCCCATCAAAATCCCATTGGCATTTTTTAAAGAAATGGAACAAAAAATCATCAGTTTTGTATGGAACTACAAAAGACCCCGAATATCCAAAGCGATCCTAAAAAAAAAGAATAATGCTGGAGGTATCACATTGCCTGATTTCAGCTTGTACTACAGAACAACAATAATCAAAACAGTATGGTATTGGCAGAAAAAGAGACACACAGAACAATGGAATACAATTTAAAACCCAGAAATAAGCCCACATCTATATGAACAGATAGTTTCGACAAAGAAAGCAAAACCATACAATGGAAAAAAGACAGCCTCTTCAATAAGTGGTGCTGAGAGAAATAGAAATCCATGTGAAAAAGAATGAAACCATGTACCGAAATTAACTCAAGATGGATCAAAGACCTAAACATAAGACCTAAAAAAATAAACCGCATGGAAGAAAACATAGGTACTACATTTATGGACCTTGGATTCAAAGAGGAATTTATGAACTTGACCTCAAAGGCAAGGGAAGTAAAAGATATACTTGCAGTATTTCAGTTTTATTTAATTAATAACAACTTTAGATAATATTTGAAATGTAATCATCACATGCACATATTCACTTAACATTTTTGAACATCTACTATGGAAAGAAAGAGATTAAGTATGTAGAGAATAAACAACTTTGTTGCCTTGGGGAGTTTTATGTAAAAGTTAGCAAGTTGGGGCAAAAACAGTTTCAAAATTTTGGAGAAAGGAGAATAGAAGCACACACAAATAGGCATATGAATACTGTTGAAGAATTGCTTCTTCTAACATCAGCAAAGAAGTTGTAATCATGTAAATAATGAAACTAAAGTTTTAGCCTATGCCATGTAAGGATATGAGATAAAATTTTATACTACCTCCATGGCATAGAACCAGGCACACAAAAACTAACATGTAGCCCGGTTAGCACCATAGAAATCCCTAAGGCCTCAGAAAGCATCAAAAAACAAAATTGCTATGCGAGACTTTCATAGTTCAGGGTATACAGGTGTCCCACTAAAATATTAGCCTAGGCAATAATGACTTAGCAATCAAACACTACAAATCATTGAAGAAAATCACCATGAAGAATAAACTTGAGACTACACAACCTGAGAATTATAGATAGAATAATCTCAAAAGAATTATTGTTTAAATGTGTTAGGAAGAATTAAAGTAATATAAAAATATAATAGAAAAATACTGAAGAAAAGGGCAGCATGGAAAAACAAGAATATTTTTAAGTCAGCCCAAGTTGTAAGAACTTCAGAAAATGATGTTCAGGGTCATTGAAATTAAAACCTCACTGGACGTGTTAAATCGCAGGCTAAACACAAGGAAATAGCTGAGTGAACTGGGAAATAGTTTAGGAACAGGTATAGGAAAGAAACTACATGGAATATAAGACAGAAATACAGAAACATGAGAGATGGACCCATTTGGGAGAAAACAAAATACACAGACAATGGAATGATAAGATCTAACATATGTTAAAGTGGAATTTAAAAAAAAAAAAAAAGAGCAAACAGAAAAGTGAATTAGAGAAAGGCAGTCCTCAAAAAATAATGACTCAGAAGATAAATCTCCCAAACTGATTAAATCCCTGAGTATTTCGCTAGAGGAAACAGAACATTGTTCAGGATAAATAAAAACCAATAGACATATCATTGGATAATTGCAGGGCACTAGGACAAATAGTCAAAAGAAAAGTCAAATGAACTGTAAACATATTACAAGTAGACTTTCACCAGACTTTTAATAAGAAATCACAGACATCAATCAAAAATGAAGGTGAAATAAAACATTTTTAGACAAAGATTGGGAGAATTTATCTGTCTTAGTCCTTCATCAAAAAAACTTCCAAAAATATGTGCTTCAAAAATTAAAGAAAAAAAATGCTGAGCTACAAAAAGGCAAGACAATTATTTAAACATAAATATATGTTCACTAAAGAGGAGGGGAAAATAAAACTAGGATTAAAAGAGATCCAAAATGTAATGGAATAAATTTTTAGAAAATAGTAGCATTAAAAAAAGGATATTTGAGTTAAAACATTTTAATGACATATTCTGTTCTGTTTGCTTTATCAAACATGGGTAATTAAAACCTTAAAGATAACCACTAGAAGAATAAAAGTAGAATCCAAATCCACCAAGTCAAAATAGAGAAGTGATCAATTAGAAAAAATTCAATGTAGTAATTTAAACAAGGCACTAAAAACAACACAACAAATTAACAAAATGCAGTAAAAATAAGGCATGGCAAACAAGGGTGACATTTGTTTGACCAAGACACATCTTACAAGAAAAGTGACCCAAACATTACAGTTTTAGGAAAGATGCTTTAATTATTTCACCAACATAGAAGTGAAGATGTTTTCTACATATTAGGATAATGTCTTTTATAGAATGCAAAGTAAGGTTGATCTAGTTGCTATAACATAAATTAAAATAATGCAAAAGTAGAAAGATAGTTTGTTAGAAACTTTTTAGAGTCTAATTTTGTATTATTATGGGGAACACTTATTAATGACTTGTTGACTGTCAATCCCTATTTTTTTACCCTAGACATGGACCCTAGAATTTGTTCTATTTAATAGATAAACAAAAATTAAGGTGCTGAGAAGCTCAGTAGCTTGCAAAGATACAAGATAACAATTAATGGATCATGGACTCAAGTATGTTTTTTTCCAACTCAAGAAGGGGTTGTTAAAAATGGCACAATCTGTTAATTAAGATGTATATATCAAAGAACTTTATAGTCACTTGATTTCCATATTCAACTCCAACATACAAAAGTTTGACAGATGTCACTTCCATCCTTATAACCAGATAAAGCTGGAAAAATTAAACAAAATAACTTTTCTTTGATGAGAGAGAGAGAGAGAGAGAGAGAGAGAGAGAGAGAGAGAGAGAGAGAGAGAGAGAGAGAAACTTGTGTTACTGCAGTGAAAACTGCCACACCCAAATCTGGACATACAGGAACATCAGAGTCACAGGTAAAATCTGTTTATGTGCCTCCCTGAAGCAGAAATTGCTGGAGCCATAAAGCACTAGGGAAATGTAACTGGTAATTATGACTAGTTGCTGGAGACTGTGTATGGACTAGTCTTAGGGAGAAAATATCCTGGAGCCACCGTCACAGGTGAGTCTGCACATGTTCATGGGCTTTACCTCCATATTCTCAAGGTGAAGACCTGAGAAAGACTTTCTTCTTGCTCTGGTGGCTCTGCCAACAGGAGAAGAGTAGTTATGTGTGTGAGAGAAGCCCAGAGCATTCTCCATATCAAAGTACTGGACTCCAGAGCCCCATCTCAACGGGGCAAAAGGCGTTTCTCCTGTGCTATCTATCTCTAGCCTTCTTGTCCCACTAGGGGGAGGGGGAGCTATACCATTGGAGGAGAACTTGTGGAGATCAGAGCCCAGAGTCACAGACCCACTAAAAAATGGAGATTTAATCATTGTTTACAGAATACTTGCCCTCCCCACAGCATACCACCACACAGGGTCCAGGACCTACAGTGAGTGACAGCTGAAAGGCTGCAGGATGCAGATGCTCACTGATAAGGGGTATTTAAGGAAGCCTAAAGCCAGCAGGGAGACAGAAACAAGGATGCTGCGGGAATTGGAAGCTCCTGACAGGTACAGCTATACCTAACATTAAACAGGGCCCAGTCCCTAGCCGCGTTAAAAT
The DNA here is from genome assembly GCF_004115265.2 of Rhinolophus ferrumequinum. Lineage (NCBI taxonomy): Eukaryota > Metazoa > Chordata > Mammalia > Chiroptera > Rhinolophidae > Rhinolophus > Rhinolophus ferrumequinum. Next base: position 4,291,641 of record NC_046285.1, on the reverse strand, counting down.
AGATTCTCACACTAATTCACCTCATTTCCTATTACCCAACAGAACATTTCCACTTATCAACAGATTATTACAAAGCATACCAAAAGGTAAGAGAAAGCATTGTCTGAAGAGACAAGCCAGGCAGTGGGACCAGATGCAAAAATGACAAAAGAGTTAGAATGATCAAATGCAATTTTATATAACTATGATTAACATGTTAAGGGCTCTGAAGGAAAAAGTAGACAGGAATAGATGAGTAATGTAAGCAGAGAAATGAAATCTGTAAGAAACAATATTGAAAGGAAATGAGAGGAATCAAAAACACTACAATTGATATGTAGAATGCCTTTAAAGGGATCATTAGGAGACTAGAAACAGTATAGGAGGTAATTAGGAAGATTGAAGAGAGGTCAACAAAATGAGAAAGAAAAAAAAAAAAAAGACGAAAACGCAAAACAGAGCACCCAAGAATTGTGGTACAATTTCAAAAGGTATAACGTTTGTATAATTGGAATTTGAGAAGGAGAAGAGAGAAAAAAACAAAATAAATATTTGAAATTATAAAAGCTGAGAACTTTCCAAAATAAATGGCAAACACCAAACCAGACAGAAAACCAAGCAGGATAAATACCAAATGACCATCTTGGCACATCGTATTTAAATTGCAGAAAATCTTAGACAAAAGAAAAAAAAAAATCTTGAGACAAACCAGAGAGGTAAAACCACCTTATCTCATGAAGAAAATAAAAGGATAAGAATTATAGCACACTTGTCACCAGAAAGCAGGCACATAAGAAGAAGGTGGTATTGAAACCTACGTAACTTTACTAACCATTGTCACCCCAATAAACTTTAATTAAAAAAAAAAAAAAAATTGCCACAAATACTTCAAAGCTGATGCACTAAATGATAGATTAAAAACACCAACCTACCTCCAGTGATATTATCATTCAAAAGCTAAGGAAAAATACTGTAAGACAAATAAAACTGAGCAAATTTGTTGTGAGTAGAACTGCTGTGAAATAAATATTAAAGTTTTTCAGGCAGAAATAAATGATACTGATTAAAATCTTGGATAAACCTTAAGAAAGGAAGACTGTTGGAGAAGGAAAAATGAAGAAAAATGAAATTTTAAAAAATCTTCCTAATCAAACTAGATGACTGTTTAAATCAATAAAAGTAACTATGTATTGGGTGATATAGTATATGGATAAGTGAATAAATGAGAACAAAGTCACAAGGGACAAAAGGGAGGAATTGGGAATACTCAGATATAAGGACCTTAACTACCTATAAAGTGAAATAATCTTATTTGAAGAGTGACTTACATTAGCTAGTAATATATATATATATATATATATATATATATATATATATATATATATATATTAAGTAGTGTAGTAGATACGCTCAGAGAGGACAGAAAATTGAACCATATAAATGCTCAATTAAAATCAGAGAAGGCAAAATAAAGGGGGAAAGGAAACAAAGAATGAATCCAACAAATAGAAAACAGTTATAAAAGGGTAGATATTGTTTCAACTATACACACTTTAAATGTGGAAAGCTAAATGTATCAATTAAAAGATAGAGATTGGCAGAGTGGGTAAAAATAAATGTGACTACATATTCTTCACAACAAACCTACTTAAAATAGAAATTCTCAGACGAGTTAAAAGTAAAGATATAGAAAATGGGAGAAATACATGCAACTTTAGAATTAAAAGAATGCTAGGATATTAATGCCAGAAAAAAAAGTTTAATGAGTATGATTATCAGGGACAAAGAATGGTATTATATAAAGGGGTCAATTATTAAAAACACAAAAGGATCCGAAACACGTATGCATCTAACAACAGGGTATCAAAACATAAGGCAAAAAATGATAGATGTAAAAGCAGAAATAGAAAATTTTACTGTAGTATATGGAGAAATTGGACTCTTAATAATTGATAGATCCAGCAGGCACAAAATTAGTAAGGACATAGTCGATTTGAATAGCACTATTAACCAAGTGAATATAATTGACATGTACAGAATACTTTATCCAACAACAGAAAGTTACACATTTTCTTGAACTCACATAAAGCACTCATAAAAAGAGACCATATTCTGAGCTATCAAACACACCTTAACAAATTTAAAAGAAAAAGTATGTTCTCAGAGCACAAACAAATGTAACTAGAAATAAATAACAAAAATGTAACTGGAAAATCTTTAGATATTTGGAAATTAAACAACACAGTTTGAAATAACATAAATGTCAAAGAAGTCTCAAAAAAAATAAAAATTATTTTGAACTACATGAAAATAATAATATGACACTAAATTTTGGATACAGCAGAAGTGGTTCTTAAAAGTAAGCTTAATAGTATTAAATTCATATATTAGAAAAACAAAACAAAGCCGTAGAATCAATAACCAAAGTTTTCGTCTTAGGAATCTAGGAAAATAAGAACAATTTATGCCCACAACAAGCATAAGAAAATAAGTAATAATAAATTAGTGAACAAACTAATAAAACTGAAAACAGGAAAACAATATAGAAAATCAACAACAACAACAAAAAAACCTGGTTATTTGAATAGATCAATAAAAATAATATATTTCTAGCCTAACAAATCAGGTAGAGAGAAGAGACACAAATCACCAATAACATAAATAAAAAAGGGGGGGGGTCTTCATTATTGGTTTCATTAAAAGAATAATAAAGGAATACTATGATGAGCTCAACATCCACAAATTTTTATAACTTAGATGAAGTGGGTCAATTCCTTGAAAGACAAACACTACGAAACACCCACACAAGGAGAAATTAACAATATAAATAGTCCAATATCTATTAAATAAATTGAGCAATAATTAATAACTTTCCAGGAAATACAAAGAAGGAGAGAGAGAGAGAGAGAGAGAGAGAGAGAGAGAGAGAGAGAGAGAGAGAGAGAGACAGAGAGGGAGAAAGAGAGAGAGGAGACAGAAACAGACAGGAAGGGCTTGTAGATTGGAAAGGAAGAAGTAAAATTGGTTTCTTTCTCAAATGATAAAACTGACTATGTAGAAAGTTCCAAAGATGCAACAAGAAAAATCCTGGAGTTAATAAGCAAATTTAGCATGTTTGCAATATATAAATCAATATACAAAAGTCAATTGGCTTCCTATATGCCAGCAATTAAAAATGGAATTAAAATGTTTAATGCAATTTGTACTATTCCCAAAATGAAAGAACTTGGCATAAATCTAACAAAATATGTCAGAACTTGTGTGTAGAAAACCACAAAATACTACTGATGAAAGAAATGAAAGATTTACATGGACCAATATACTATATTCACGGGTTGGAAAATTCAGTATTGTTAAGATAACAGTTCTTCTCAATTCATTCATAGATTCAATGCAAACATAATCAAAATGCCTGTAAACTATTTTGTAAGTAGCTAAAAAATGATCTAAACTTCAAATTAAAAGGCAAAACATCCTGAATAGCCAGCACAATGTGGAAGTAAAACACAGTTACAGAACTCAAAAGAACATGATATTGGCAAAAGAATAGACGTAAATCAATGGACCCACATACATGTAAGCAACCGATTGTTTTTATAAGGATGCAAAGTAATTCAATGGAGAAAGGATAATCCTTTTTAACAAATAGATATCCATATGCAGAAAAATGAATCTAGATACTTACCTTACACCTTGCACAAAAATTGGCTTAAAATGCATCAAAGATTTAAATGTAAAATGCAAAGCAATATACTTTCCAGGAGAAAGTCTATGTGACCTTGAGTTTGGTGATGAGTTTTTGTATATAATGCCCAAAGAATAATACAAGAAAGAGAAAATTGGTTAGTTGGACTTTATTAAAATTAAAAACTTTAGCTCTGTGAAATAATTAAAAGACAAGTCAAGACTAGAGAAAATAATGGAAATCACATGTAATATAGGACGTGGATCTAAAATCTACAAAGAACACTTAAACCTAACTATAAGAAAACAAACAACATAAATTAAAAATGTTTGCAAATGGTAAATGAGCATATGAAAATATGTTCAGCATTATTTGTCATTTGGACATGCAAATTAAAATAACAATGAGATGCCACCGCATTCCAATTAGAATAACTGAAATCCAAAATACAATATGAATTTCTGGTCAGGATTCAGAGTAAGAGGAGCATTTTCTTTTTTTTTGAGAATGCAAAATAGTAAAGCTGCTATGGACAACAGTTTTTGCAGTTTCTTACAAAGCTAAACATAATCTTACCAAAAGTCCAGTAATTATGCTCCTAGGTATTACCCAACTGATGTGAAAACATTTCTCCACACAAAAGCTGCTTGCAAGTATTTTTAGCAACTTTAGTCATAATCCCTATGAGTTGGAAGCAACCAAGATATCCTTCAATAGGTAAATGAATAAAGAAATGTTAGTGCATTCATACAATGGAATTTTTTTTTTGGAAATAAAAGAAATAATTTATCAAATCATGCAAAAATATGGATGAATCTTAAATACATATTGCTTAGTGAATATGTCAGTCTGAAAAGACTATGTACTATATAATTCCTATTATATGACATTCTGGAAAAGAAAATATTATAGAGATACTAAGAAAAAAATAAGTGTTTGCTGGGGTACAGGGGGGAGATGAATAAGTGAAGTACAGTGGATTATTCAGGGCAGTTAAAATATTCTACATATGCTGAGGTAGCAGATACGTTATACGACACATTTTTCAAAACCCATAGAATTTTACAGTGTAAATAGTGACCTTAATGTATGCAAATTCAAAGAAAAATCATCTATTAGGTCAGGGAATACCAAGATGGAAAGAAGAATATGACACAACAACTGAAGTACATTACAAATGTAAGAAGCAGTCTTACTGAGTGCGGTGGAGGGCAAAAATGCTGACCTGAGTAACTATGGAAACACACAGAACCCACAAGATTAAGGTCAAAGGAAGTGGGCAGAAGCATTGAACTCTAGCAGATAAAATTTTTCCCATGCAGGAATGGCTCAACCATTCTGAAATGACTATACACGTATACTGGAATACAAGAATAAATTAAATGGTTAGTGGATGGTGGGAACCAGGCTTCTCACTGTTGGGTTGAGAAGTTACAGAGAAGCAAATAAGTAAAGCAAGAATGATCCATGTGGTAACAGATTTGAGTTGGAGATGTCAGTATAAATTCGTGTTTAGTTTAATACAGATACAGATGGTTACATATAGAAATATTTATGGATATGTATATATACACCGATTAGTATATCCACATATATTTCTTTGTTCTCTCAGCTGAGAAAGCCTAGAAGCAATGTCACTTCTGTAGCAATGAACACATCTGGCACCCAAATCTTGATTTCCATACCCTTTTCTAATACAAGGAATAAAGATTCCTTGGATAAATGATGATTCTAAAATGGGGTCGGATATACACAAGACGAGCCCAGAGCTTCCTGTGGTGCTATAAAGTAAGAAAACTCTAAAACTGAAACACATACATACACAAACACACACAGAGAGATGGGTGTGTTAAAAGAGCGCAGGAGCCAACTGAGAGATCTCTCAATTTTCAAACCTGGAATGATTTGAGCAACAAAGTAAATAAATTAGAATAGGATTATAACCCAAGTTTAAAATTAATATCCAAGAACCCATACTTATATAAATAAACACTTGAATAAATAAAAAAAAAAATGGAAGAAAACAAGTCTGTGCAATATAATTCCAAGTAACTTATTTAGATAATTCACCCTCAAGTGAATTATCCAAGGAGTTGGAGCATAACTTCACATTCCTTCATGTGGGCCGCACATATTGAATTCCTTAAAAAAAGTGTGAAAAGGAGGATAAAAGAGCAAATTTAGAATGGAGAAATATGACAAATACTGCCTGAACCAAGTGGTCAGGGTAACAGCAACAGTGGCAAGTCATGTTAATATTATGTACCCTTTGATATTGCGTGATGCAAATGGCATTATTCTTTGATGACCTTTCTCCCTAAACCATACACATTTAGTCTAATGATAAGAAAAACAACAAACAAATGTCCTTATTGAGGGACATTCTACAAAATACCTGCCCAGTAATCTTCAAAAGTTTGAAGGTCATCAAAAACAAGAAAAGTTGCCACAGCCAAGAGGAACTTAAAAAGACAGGAGGACTAAATATAACGTGTTATCTTGAATTTTATCCTAGAACAGAAGAAGGACATTTGTTAAAATCTCAAGAAATTTAATAAACATGGGTATTTATAATAACATGCCAATATTAGTTCAGAAATTGTGACATATGTACCATACTAATATAAGATGTTAATAAGAGTAGAACCTGGTGTGGGCGTGGCAGGCAGAGTAGCATTCCCCACAAAGGTGTCTGTGTCCTAATCTCCAGAACCTGTGGTTATGTGACCTTACATGGCGAACTGCAGATGTCATAACATTTAAGGATCTTGAGATGGGGAAATAATCTTGAATTATCTGTGTGGGCCCAATCTAATCCCATAAGTCCTTAAAAGTCCTAGCTGTGTTGAAAGAGAGAGGACAACGGAATAAGGACAAGGGTGATCTGAGGTGGGAAAGAAGCTCCAACCATTTCTGGCTTTGAAGGTGGAAGAAGGGCACCATGAACCAAGGCACGTGGGGATCCGCTGTAAGGAACAGCCGCAAAATGAGTTCTGTCCTGGAGCCTGCAGAAACAAAGGCCTCTCTCCAGGCACCTTGATTTTAGTCCTGTGAAACCCACGTTGGACTTTTGGACTTCTTACAGAAATGTACAGTAACAAACTTGAGATTTTTAAAGCTGGAATTATATGGGAACTCTCCGTACTAACTTCACATTATTTCTGGGAATCTAAAACTATTCTAAAATGAAAGTCTTGTTTAAAAAGTGTCAGTCAATATTCTGAAACGAAATCAAGAATAAACTTGAGCAGGAAAGATATATTTGCATTTAATGGATTTGTGAGAGCGCTGAGTAAATGAAAAAGTGATTTACTTGAAGTGCTATAAAACCTCACTGGCCCCAATGTCAGAACAGCTTATTCTCTTTCATTTATTGCCAATTTTTATTTCCCAGAAACTTACACATTATGAAGAGTAATCCCCTTGCTTAAGTGGCCTAAAGTTTTCTGACATTCTGGGGCAACCTTTCCTAAAATATCTACATGAAATAGCTGAATGCTCATCCTCTGAGCCATGAGAAGTGCAGAGTTCTTTAGTTTATCTCCAAGGGACTTGAGGAGAGGGCCGTCTCTGCTTCAGCTCTGGCTGCAGGCTCTGCCTCCTCTGCCTGCCCACTCTCCCTATCCACTCTCAGTCCTCCAGCTTCCATCCACTTTTTGTTCCCACTCTATTCCATATTGGCTACAGCTCCTTTTACTTCATTTCAACAAAAACAGTACTAACATCATTTTTCATTGTACTATATGGTGGACAATAAAAAGCAATTTCAATTGCAGTGCGTCTGGCGATTTCTATCTATTCTCTGCCATGGATTTCTTAGACACCGACATCTTCTCAGGCCATAATTACTAGGTCACAAGATATCTCCCTTACATTGTTGCTCCATTTTTCACCTTTTACTGCAGGATTGATTATAAAAATCTCAATTTGTTTTATTTTTATGTTATTCAGAGAAACTCACTTCTTTCGTTTTTGTCCTCTATTTCAGAACACTCCCAAAGAGGAAGAACATTTATTTACTTATGTATTTATTTATGTATTTATTTATTTTATCCAAATACTTTCAACAAACTTGTTTTCAAAACAAAGATTCATCTATTCTGACATGAATCATGCCGCTACAATAGTTTTAACAAAAGCTGATAAATATAAATACGATTAATACAAATATAAAGATAGTCCATCTATGCTTGAAAACATCACATCCAACATGCCAAAACTAACATTTAGTATCCGTATATACTAGATTGCAACTTGTACACTTATTATTATTGTCTCTGTGTTATACAAACTTCCTCGATTTTGACCCCAAAACTAACCTTACCTAACTTAAATAAAAACAACTTTTATGAAAAGGATAGTGAAGTAGTTCAAAGAATTGAAAGAGATGATACTTCGAAACCAGGCAAGCTCTGAGGAAAAGACAGTGGGAGAGAAGGACCATCACCCAGGGGCACTGCTGTGCCGTAAGTCGTCTTGCACCCCAGTTTTATATCTCTCTGTGTAAATGTCAACCCTCGAGTAAGAAGATATGACTGATCCAGCTTGGGAGACTAATGCTGAATTGGAGCATTCTGGTACAGTCAGGGGAAATGGGGACAAAAGGAAGAGCTCAGAAGCACTGACATCACCACTGGAGAAACCCCTGGGAACTCCGGAGTCGCACTCATTTGTGTCTACTCACCCCACCAAAACAATTGTGATCTGATGACTATCAATTATCCTAAGACACCACATAACATTCTGTTGTTACGGGAGAAGAAATGACCTTTACTACAATAAATTTTCATTTCACAATAAAAATTTAATTGTTTGAACAAACTTTTAAAAACTTCAATGTGATCTGTTATTAAAAGAGATAAAATGGGACACATAAGAAGCAAGGTCAGAACTGCCTGATGAGCGTATTCATAAAACATTATATATTAGTTTGGAAAAGGGAAAACCATTTTTTTAAAAGTTGGTGAACCCATAGGAGAAAGATGAAACAAAGTGAACGATTATGATAATGAACTGCAGCTTTCTGTGAAAATGAAGATGGGCAGTTTTAGATTAGTACAATATTAGGATTTATCTTATTTCAATATAAAATATTCTTATAATACACCTTTCTATTTTTTGAATATTTGAAGAGGATTATGCCTAATTATAAAGTTTTTACTTAGATACATGTCCCTTACTTTTACTTAAAGATGTCTTTGAATAACAATAAAATAAAAACTAATAAATTTATTTTCTTTTGATATATAATGAGTTTTGTATAATAAATTCAGTCTTCCCAATTACATACATAAACCATGATATCTTCATTCATAAATCTCATATAGATTTGGCTAAAGGAAGCTGTAACTTTGATATATATGTATACATATTATTATTATTATTATTATTATTATTAAATATATATGTAACTTGTATGTAAATGCATAATTATAAAAAAAGCAGTTCCAATTTAAAAAGTAGCTTCTAAGAACTAAGGTAATTTCAAGTGTGGATGCTAGTTTGGTGCATATATGGAAACTGAAATTAAAGATAACTAAAATGAAATATATTTGTTTAAAATTTCAGAAATAGACAATTTATACTGAAATTTATAATAATATCATAATCATATTAAACTAACTATATCTTATCTAAAACATGTAGAAAGACAACAATTTCCATAATGAAGCAATAATGGAAAAAACATATTGGAACTGCCTTGAATAGACCGGTTTTGTTTGATTTTTGTTACTTTTTAATAGAATCTTTAACTAATATACATGAATGATCAATGCTATGATAGTAATTAAAGAAACTATTATTTATTTATTTTTTGTATATACCCTTAGCACAGAAAAAACTTAAAAATCAACTTTTTAAATCTTTTAAAAAAATGAAGTCAAAGTGGAACAAGTCAATTATTTCATACTTTTAACAAATGAGTTAAGAAATTTTAAAAAATGAAAGTGAGCCCTTTAAACTGAAAATTTATCTTTGTAAGAGAAGAACTGTAGTAAGAAACATTAGAATTGGTTAAGCACCATTAAATGCATGAAAACTCAAAGAATTTTAGAAAACAGTGAGCATGTGAGAAGTTGGTATCTAGAGGTAATATCTTAGATATTAAGCTAGCTTATCCATATTAAAAAATATGCCAAACCATTTAAGCTCTGTACATAGAAAATTAACTGCTTCTAAACACACACACACACACACACACACACACTCACACACACACACTCATTCACATACACACAGATAATTAGAATTTTAAAATTTTATCTGAAAAATTTTTTTAAATTTAATTTGCATTTTTAATGAACATTTAACTGTCTGCAGACTGACAATGTACTAGGACCGATGAGAAAATAAGAATGAACTGTCTTATCTTATTGAGTAACTTGTTCAATCTTAAACTAAAATCCTTAAGGGCAGAAAATGTTCTGTATGTTCACTGCTGTATACCTCATGTTTATCAAAGTGATACACAAAGGGAGTGTTCAATAGAAACTTAAAAGTTGAATAAATAAATTAGTGAATGATGTGTGTGTGTGTGTGTGTGTGTTTAGATATGTGGATTTGTTATACATATAACAGTTAAATATTTCTAAATTATGCAAGTTTATATTAAGAAACAGAGACCTAACTTTCAGCAAGAATAATGTGTTTAAACCCCCACTCAATCACCTTCATGATTATAAACTGGGATAAATCACAAAACATTTGAACAATGGGTATAATTCTGGTCAAGATGGAATAATTGTTCAAGGTATTTCTACCTAAAAAACAAACCATGGGTAAGATATAATAAACAACAATTTTCAAGACAATGCACATCAGGCAATAAAGGAAAGTGGTCCCTGAGAGACAGGAAACAAATGAGATAAGCCCAATAATTGCCCCCAGCTTACTGCCCAGAGAGCATTTTCACTCCTGTGAGTGAAAGCATAGTTGGAATTGAGTTGAGGACAGAGAGCTGAGCATCTGGGGACACTGAGTTAGTAAGAATCACTTGCAGAGTTTGGGGGAAAATGCACAGAGACAGAAATTCAGAGATCTGAATTCAGTTGAGTGCAGACCAGCAGAGGTTCGTGAGAAAATTAATTGAGGCCAGAGAATGAACCGCCCTCAGACATTTAGAGGTAGTAGAGTCCAGTGCTCTCACACAGCTGGGCATAAGGCTTATTCCTAACAGCCAAGATTGGAAATCCTACTATTCACATGTATGAGAAAGAGTACACATGCCCTAGTAATACAGAATAATTATTTCTAGACTGATTGCTACTCCTGTACCAAAAAAAAAAAAAAAAAAAAAAAAAAAATTAGTAAGAGTAGCATCAGAATGGATCAAACTGTTACCAAGTAACTGCATCTCAGAATAAAGTTCAAGAATATTTATAGGAATATAAAATATCCAGCACACAATGAGTTAAAATTCACGCGATCTGGCATCCAATCAAAAATTACCAGGCTTGCCAAAAAGGCATGAAAACATGATACATAATGAAGGGGAAAATAATCAATAGCAACCAACTCAGAACAAATGTTGGTATTAGCAGACAAAGACATTAAAACACATTTGTGAATTAAATTTTATATGTTCAAAAGTTCAGTAAAGGCATGGAAGATACAATACCCAAATTAAACATATAGAAAGGTAAACTATAATGCACAAGATGAAACATGAACTGAATGAAATCAATAGCAGATTAGATTTTGCATTAAAAACATGAGTGAACTTGATATCATAAGAACTGATATTATTCAAAATAAAACAGAGCAAAAAGGGAATTTAATAAAAATGAGCAGAGAATCAAGGAACTGAGAGAAACTTTAAATGGCCTAATATACATGTAATCGGACCACGGAGAGGGGAAAGAAAGAAACACAGAACAATTATTTGAAGAAATAATGGTTGAACATCTTCCAAATTGGATGTTCATAAAACCACAGACTTGAGAACCTTAACAAACTCCAAGAAGAAACAGGCCAACTACCCTAAGCTACACCAAAATCAAATTGCTCAACGCTGTTGTTGAAAGAAGCCTTTAAAACCAGACAAAGAAAAAAAACTTGTTATATACAAATGATAAAGATGGCAGCATATGTTTGTCAGAAACAATGTGAGAAGATGGTGGTTTAACATGTTTAATATACTGAAAGAAAAATGTTGTCAACTTAGAATTCTGTACCAAGGCAAATGATCTTCCCAAACATAAGAAAATAAAAACTTTTGTCCATGTACAAAACCTGAAAATGTTCATCACCAGCAGACCCACCTTGCAAGGAAGTTCTTTAGGTTACCAGGAAAATTATCCCAGATAGACATGTACCTCTTCACAAATGATAGAACAGTACTAGAAATAGTAACTATATTGGTAAGTATATAAAGATTTTTTATTATTTAAATCTCTCTAAAATATGAGTGACTATTTAAACAGAAATTATAATAATGTATTGTGTGGTTTATAATATAAGTAAATGTAAAATGTGTATTCACAATAGCACAAAATTAAACAAGGAAGAAATTGATATATACTATTGAAAGGGTCTTACACGGTAGTAACCCACTCTTCCTATCTCATATGGTCTTAATGATGACAGTTTTTGTGAAGTGCCATTCAAATAATAATTGTCTGTACAAAAGTAAGATGTGGTTAATGGACAATATATGTTTTAAAATTTATTCGGAGAAACAAGTAAACCCCAGAGTCTGGAGTGGAAAGGATATGCTTCTGGAAAGAGGTGGAATTTCCCTGATCAGTCTTTATGATTTTAGTGGGAAAAAATACCAAGAATAAAAATTGTTATCATTTATTAGTATATACCAAATGCCAGATATTGGTACCACTTTTAAGATTCATTTTTTAATCATCAAGCAACAGATTGATGTAAATTATCCAACTCTTACAGATGACAAAACTTCTACTTGGAAAGATTAGTCTACCCTGGATATACTTTAGTGTAAACTGGGTGCCATTCCAGCTCTCGCAGTCATGCTCTGTAGATGACGAATAGCTTCGGAGGTGGAAATGTATGGAGCCTATTGGGAAGCAGTTAACAAACCCGCCTTACAAAAGGAAAGCCTTGCTCAGCCAGTGAGTAAGAAGCAAAGCAAAGGCATTAACAAAAAAGAACAGAGGTAGCAAGGAGGCGGGATGAGTATAAGGATAATGTATCTCACTAAATCTGTGAGCGGAGAAAGCATTAAGGAAGGTGTTATCAGGGTCAAGGTTTCCAGCGATGTCAGAAAAATAGAGCTACATGCTCTTCCATTTATCAACAGGAAATCAAAAGTGCCTTTACTCACTGAGACTAGTCTTCAGTTCTTAGGTAAGATTTCTGAAGCTATGAGGGGGAAGGAGAACACAGAAGAAAAGGAGAGAGAGGAGGCATGCAAATGGCTGCACATACTGTAAATCTTAATTAAAATGGAAAAGGACAGAAGTTGGAAGACTGCCCAAAGGGGCAGAATGTTCAATATTGTTCTTTATTTTGAGAGGAGACAACTTTTGCATGCTTATAAATGTGGGGGAAAAATGACTAATGAAACCAAGACTGAACATGCTGTGACAAAATGGAGTGGTTTGAGATACAAGGGCTCCAGATAAAGGGAAAGGAAATGCGTTGGTAATAAGTGGTGGGAATTTTAGTTTTAAAAATCATAATTAAGTTTCTGTGACTGTGCCTTAAAGGAAAAATAACAAGGTCTTTAATTCATCTTTCCATTCCAAAAGTGTGTAGTGAGTGCTAGTGAACAAAAACAACAAATGGTTCTTGGTCTCAGAGTTCATAGGACAGTGGGCTGTAATTGTTAAGGCAAGTTTATTCACACTACACTTAGATGTGTGAATCATATCTTCTTTATTTCACTCAAAGTAACATTATCCTTCTTGGCAGCTCTTAACTTTCTGATGGGGTCAGGGATGTTTTTGTATTGAGGGGAACTAGATAGATTCTGCTCTGGTATACTTAAGCCAGCTCAGTAATTTGGACCCTCTCCTTAGGAAATTAGTATCTGCCTACATGACTCTGTTAGATGCACATCCTTTCAGAAATATTCCCACTTTCACTTCTCTTTACGATAATATACGGGTACATGCAGGAATCGCAGGTTTGCACAGGGAATAGCCACATGGAATGTAAGGGGGAGGGAGCTGCGGAGATCTAGTCAGTATCCTTGGGACCCTTGTTGTCTCTGCTGAGTCTTCTAGAAGACTGCTCAAGTTTGATACTAACGTACCACATGGTGTATGCTATTCATTTAGACTACGCTCCTGTTGACTCAACCCTCTCCTTCGGCTGACTGGTCCCACTGGCACTTCTATGTTTAGCACCTGCGCTAGGAAGCCCTTCTTTCAGCTCTCACCTCCAGGGGCATTTAATCTCCTGCAACATCTGCCTCTGACATTCTCAGTAGTCAGCAGACTAGGCTATTAACCACATGACCTACCCATTCACACACGCACACACACGCACGTGCGCACACACAGGCACACTCATCCATGCACACGCACACACACACGCACACACCAGGATCACGATGGCACTTAGAGGTAATTTTACAACAGTAGAGAGCCAAAGGAGACTTAGGAGTGACCAAAAGGTCCTTATCTGTTCCCTGTACAAGGCTAAGCCTGCTTTAGTCTGACATATGCAAAGGTGACTCTGGTTAAAGTCCCAAATGGAAGGTGAAATAAAAGGCTTTTTGCCTTTGACAGTTTGAGAATCTTCCTGAAAAGACTCTTTTCTCAGCAACTCAGGCCAGAAGTAGTCAGAAAATGCAGTTCAGCACATGTTTATTCATAGGTAATTTTCATGAAAACTGGGGGCTTTTCTCCCTTATTCTTCTCATTGTTCACTTAAAAAAAAATAGTTGCAATAAAATCCATTGACCTGTCTGTAGATATATTAAAAGAGAACAATCCAAACATTTTTGAGATTTTTATTTCTCTCGATGTATCCCCATTGTCTACTTAAAGCAGTCAAGAATGTCAGATTTGAGATGAAAGCTGAACAACAGCTGATTCATTCTTGACGGTTCCCACCGTCTTCCTTCCCCAGGCCAGTAATTTCACTGCTCAGGTTTGGAGATAGAGACTTGCAAGGGATATTAAAGAGAATATTTTAAAAAATAACATTTTTCTAACATCATACCATTTTTATATGCAGTCACCTCATCTGTAAAATTGAATTAATAATAGTACGTACCTTAAGATACACTCAAATTAGTTAACATAGTACCTGGCAGTAAATAATAAGGGTTAAAAAAAAGTAGAAAATAGGGCTATCTACTGAAAATTGGTAGACATGTAGGGACTGCTTAATAAAAGTGGGAATTACGGAATTATTCTTAAGAAATATAATAAAATATGAAAGAGCCATGAAAAAATGAGGTTGTTGTGTAACCTCAAGGAATCGACTGAAATTTGACATTATAACTATAGAGCCTAGACTATGTCATTTTTACATCTCCTCCATATTTTTTATATATGAAAAAGAACAAAGAAATCATTTCATAACATTGGCCTAGGTTTTGTAGACAGACCACAATCACTAGGGAAATACAAGTAGGGCAGTGTGTGTGGCGGGGCTGTGACATATTATTATTGGAAGGGGGCATATATTTAACTGATTCTGGAGTAGGTGAGAGAAGAAGTAAAGCCTGAAGGATTCTATGTCATATTTTTATCCAGTCCATTTCAGCATTTGGGGACATTGAGAATAACTGTTCTTTGTCACTAACTTAATTCTGTTTTTTTGAATTGTGGTAAGAATTGGGAACAAAAATGATCCAAGTCTCAAAATTCTCTGTAGGCTGCTATATTCTGAACCATGAGAACTGAGTCAGAACTGTGGAACTGTGCAGCAAATTTGTGCTCTTAGCACTTGCCATGAGAACACGGATCAGATGTTTTCTGTGTTCCCTCTGATGGTTGCCACTGATCATATATCAAGAAAGTGTTGTGTATACATGAGCATATTTATAGAATAAACTGTCTTCAGAAATCCACCCGCTATCATGCTCTCCTTAGTTTAAATATATCTTCATAATCATAAGTCAGTTTCTTTTTTCTTTCTTCTGTTGAATAGTACAATACACAGATGTCGGGGCAAGCTCTTTACTCTTCATGTTCCTATCTAGAAGCTTAGTTTGTCAAATGTGCCCCCATCTCATTTCTCTAAATTCTTAGTTATAAACAATGAAGCTGAGCTAACCTGGGAAATCCTTTAGAAAGACCTTTCCTTGTTCAAGAACCATCTGCTGCTTAAGAAAAGAGGATATACCAGGAAGTATACTCTACTTATACAGGCAAAATTGCATAACCACTTTAAGCATTTTGCTTACTAACATGATAGAATTCAAAGTTTTCATCACACATTTCTACTTAAGCATTTCAGATAATAGGGGGACATAGCCAAACAACACCTCATTTCCCCAAAATTTCAGGTTAAAATTTGAGATTCTTACCAAGCACCACATTTACTGAGGTTCTTTTACTAAACTGTAATGAATATCATTGGAAATATGCTCCCATTGTAAATTGCCTGTTCCCAAAGAGAACAACCAGCATTTTAATTACAACCACAGAAAATATTCTTTCAGTAGTTCTGTGTGGCATACATCTTTCACTGCAAAATTTCTGATTTCGGAAAAAGGAAGACATCCTGATACTCGTACAATGTTAACTGCTAATGAGGGCTCTTTCTGTACTTAACACATTATTTGAACTTCGAGAAGCTTTCTAATGCACATATTTTACAAAGCTAACAGAGCAGGATTGCCAAAGGAGATCCATCCTGTGTTATGTACTTAAAGAAAATAACTCAGGCTGTATGGTCAGCCAGTAATTGTTAAATACCTGCAAATCCCCATCTCACCCCTTGTCCTTAGCATTTAATAAAAGGTCAAACCCATACCTCTGTTGTTCAAATCACAGTAACACACATGCATTTCAGAATTTCAACCTAACAGTGATGTAACTGTTTAGAATAGTTTTGATTATCTGATGTGGAAGTAATGGTGACACTCAAATAAATGATGGAGAAATGAGTGTGCTACATTTGAGGTCTGTAATAGGTGGGGAAAGGCATTGATGGGAATACTGGTAGAAAAATTGCTCTTTCTGTTCTCATAGCAAGGAAACTGGACACAAAGACAGATATAGGCAAGAAAAAGGCAGGCTCTTTGTTTACCTAAGGATCGGCATATGCAAAAGATAGAAGGAAAAATGGGTGGGACTGGAAATGTTTTAAATTTTAATGTTAAGCCAATCAGTGTGAGAAAAATCAAGTATGTCCAAAAAATGTTTATTCACATATTTCATTTAGCAGAGAAGAGAAATTGTATGTAATATAAGCTGCGTGATATATTATGTGTAATATAAGCTGTGATATAAGATTCTTCTTATTGTGGGCCTGTCTATGTGCCCAATCTCACCTCTTGTGACTCTTTCCTCACTCATCACACCACCATTTCTGAATGACATGAAGATCCCTGAATAAGTCACAGCCCTGATATTGGAATACGCTACTTCGCTCTGCTTGTAATGTCCTCCTCCCCTCTTCCACTGTTCTTCCCCAATTTTCTGTCTGGACAGAAATCCCAATTTTCTGTCCAGCTTCTTCTATACTCCTCTTAATATTGATATTTTGACCTCTTCCCATGGTTCACAAAATTTTTTTTTTTTTTTTTAAGATTTTATTGGGAAAGGGGAACAGGACATTATTGGGGAACAGTGTGTACTTCCAGGACTTTTTTCCAAGTCAAATTGTTGTCCCTTCAATCTTAGTTGTGGAGGGCGCAGCTCAGCTCCAGGTCCAGTTGCTGTTACTAGTTGCAGGGGCCACAGCCCACCATTCCTTGCGGGAGTCGAGGAATGGAACCGGCAATTTCTGTCTGAACAGAATCCCAATTTTTCTGTCTGGACAATTCATCCTTTTAAGGTCAGTCTTTAAGCACCAGTTTTAAGCTCTATTTTTCTTAAGACCATGACTAATTTATCCCTTTCTCTTGTGGTCCCACTGCACGTCATGCATAATCTGTTATAGATATTAGCTCATTTCATCATATATAGGTATACAGCTGCCTGCGTACCTGCAACCCTGATTGTAGCACCTTGAGGATAGAGACTTTTCTTTCCATCTATATGTCTCCTAGCAAATATGCACTTAAGAAAAAATATTTGCTAAATAAAAGAATGAGATGTTCTGAGTAGTAAAAACTTGACTAATATTGCAGAGCTTCTTACCTGACTCCTCATAGGGGTGCTTTTCAACCTAATTTTAAAACATTGAAAAGGCTGGGGAATCTGCTGTATTTTATAGGCAGATTCTGTATCTTATGAGGACAGCCTGTCTTCTTATACTTCTCTCCTGGCCACAAAGCAGGTTGCCCTTGCCACTTAGACAGTGATTGAGACTGATATAGACAAATGGCTAAACATTGCAGCATATTTTCCATCTACCATAAATATGTGCCCCCACTTTCCTGCTGGGACCACTGGGATTCAATGCCTAATTATGGTACTAAGAAAGTCTTGGATTCAATTGTATTTACAAAACACAAAATTTTAATCCACAGCCCAAATAATAGATGTTTAGTACAATGTAAACATTTACAGTCCAGTTACTATATAAGTATGCTAACTTAAGCAATACTTATATATAGTATTTTTAAAAATACTATAGGCAGAAAAAGTAAGTTTGGCCTCAGGAAGGAATATATATATGTTTTTTCAGACTTCCAGAAGAAAACAGCAAAGCATACCCAAAATGGGAAAGCAAAATTTACTTGCACTGTGGGGAGTGAAAGATTTAGTTTTGTTCTCTTTCTCTTTTTATAGAAAGACTATCTTTCTATAGTCATAATTTAGACTCTTGTTACTCAAACTGTAGTCTGAAGACTGGAGATTAACATGACATGAGAGCTCATTAGAAATACAGACTTACAAGACCTATCTCAGTTCTACTGATTCAAAATCTGCATTTTAATAAGGTCCCTAAGTGATTCATTTGTGCATTCAAGTTTCAAAAGATTATCTTTCTTCATACCTGGTAGACTCTGACTTACCTTAAAGAGTATTTTAGTCATCTCCAAAAGCCCTAGACTAGGAATAATGTCTGTTGCTCAGATGTGTCTCTCTTTTTTAAGTGTGTATGTGTGTGCATGAACATGCCTAAAGAAAAAAAACAACAGCATACACATACATAGGCTTTTTGTATTAAACACATGAGTTTATTTTATTTGATGCCTTTTCCCAGAAGTAGGAAGAGAGTTTCTTAAAGTAGGGGGTCCACTCCACAGTTCTGCCCACCTGATCCTTGTCAGCAAACACTAATGGAGAAAAAGAGGGATGTAGCTTATTTCAGCATCCTAAAGTTTCCTTAAATCACAAATCTACCTTCTTCTTTCTGTCAGGTGGTAGAAACCATTTGCATGAGGTGTTTCCACAGTGACTGAGGCAGAGGGCAGGAACACGTTAGGAGCCGTCAGGGAGAGGGCAGCCCCTCCCCCCTGGAGGGAAATGAAGTGTGTGGCGGAGGTTCTTCTCACTGACATCAGATGTGCTCAGCTATTTCACTCTTCACCTCACCTCCACTAATCAATTACCCTTGTTCAAAATTCAAACCAACACTGAAAACGTGCAACAAAGTGCTGAGATTTTTAGAGTTAAGCTTTCTACTAATTTAGCCAATAGTTGTGGGGAGAGTAAGGCAAGTCTTATTCCATGAAATAGGCTCAGAGAGATGTCTTAATCAGTCATGACCTGCGAGTGATTGCTTTCATTCCCCCCTATCTCACTGTGCATCTATATAAAATAAAGAGAATACCCCACTGACTGAATATCAGGTGAAGAAATGTGTTTAAAAATCATTTGGAAAGTACAAAGTGTTATGCTAATGTAAATATTAAAAGTATATCTTAAACAAAGAGAACTAAAGGGAGGTTAAGAGAAAACAAATTAATTACAAATTCATTGTTTGCCAATACTAGATGTCAAACCAAAATAACATGAACCATTAACAAAAAATGAACAATTTATTGTATCTCTTCTCTACAGTTATTTGTAAAGAAACTATGTTATTGACTCCAGCAAATTGTAAAATAGAATCAAGGGAGTTTGACCTTCGGTGACGGGCAACAAGCTAACAGACAAAGCAGTTTCCATTAGTAAGAACTCATGACATCCGTACTGATGGTTATGATGAAATTGAGAGTTTGGACGGGCTTAAGAGTTTGTAAGAACATCTTTCAAAGATAAGCCACGTTATTCAATCATATTTTCAAAGTAGGATGCAATATAAAAGTCATTCAAATGCAATTTGTCCTTGTTGGTACATTTAATACTTGATACTTTTTTTAAAAAACGGAAAAGAGAACTGGAGCCAGAGAGCAAGCATGAGCTACAAACAAGATCACAAATCATTACCTGCACTGATAATGTATTTATAATTTATCTATTTTATTCTGACTTAAAACTGGAAGAAATGAAAGAAATAACTGCAGTACATTTTATACATGCGTATAACATACATAACTCTGTAGGAGAAACTCCCCCTGTGCTGTTTCTGCTTCTCTTTGTGAAAAAGGAAATGAATCAGCTAGTACAGAAGTACTATGAAGTCATTTCATTGTGGAGATCTATTGCTTGTAGCGATGGGTCTTACTGTTCAAGGAAATTATATTCCTCTTGTTGCAGTCTAAACTAAATTGAGAAACATAGCAAACAGACATGCCGAGATCAACATATCATAAAACCTAAGTTGAAGCATGTGGCTAAGGTGTGTGGCAATTGAACTCCTAAGTCTTCTTGGTTCCCCCATTCTACCCCACCAAGTCTAGACGTTGGGTAGTTCACTTGAACACATCCCCAGTGAAATATAAGAATATTTCTACCCTATCTAGAATTGGAGACCATTCTGCGTATGGGATGATGTGATAAGGAGTGGGACAAAGGAACAGGAGTATCACTTTGGGAGAGGTCTGCCTCGCATCCACATGAGGGGTGAAAGAAGTAACCTTCTAAAGGACAGCACGCATGCATCGCAACACACACTCAAATGCATGCCAGCCATAGAAAACTGATTCTGTTAAGAAGTACTGAACCCACTGGTGTTATAATACCTATGTAAAGGAAGCCACGGGGAAATATTGTGCTAATTTCTTACACTTGCATGACATTGGGGAATTGACAAAGAAGCTTCACATCTGAAATTATAAATCTCAGATCTTTGAGGATTATGACATGGAAAGTACACTTCCCACTCTTGGACAACTATGCCATAATGTCACTTTCAAATAGAACATTCGGCTGGGTAGTGTATGACATATTCAGAATAGCATTTCAAAAACATCTTACAAATAAATTGTTTTTACAAGTAGCAGGTAAAACTTAGACTGGATTTACATTCTTTATATGTTTGCCATATTAATAATTGTCTCTAATTTCATGAAGTGTACTTAAAGGGAATATTGCTCCTATGTTTTCTTAAAGTTTACTTCTATTTTTAAAGTGACTAATGTTTTATGCAACTCCATCCCCAAATAAATCAAACAGATAAATGCACTTTCCTATTTGGTGTCTTCACTGTGTGTACCTGGGAATGTGAAGATCCTCAGTCCCAGGGATGACCACTGCTGTCCCCCATGAATGTCATTCTGCACTAAAGAAACCCAGCATCACGTGGCCATTCTGCCATCAGGTCAACCAACACTGAAGAGATGTTTTAGGATATTATGCTTTTAAAATGAATGGCACAAATGTGTCATTTCCATTATAGTTGTCTTACTTATTGCAAAACCACTGCAGAATTTTTTGCTCATAGGCGTGTCAGCTTTCAAGATTAACTTATTTTTATTTTTAGTTTATTACCTGTGCTTAAAAGCTGGCAAAATTTTCAAAACTAATTCATATTTGAGAAATCTGGTAGGTAAAGCATATTTTAAAGACAAACACTTTTCTTTTCTAGAGTGAATCTTTTCGAGCATTAGCACATACGATTCTAGATTGTAAGGTCCATTTTCTGGATTTGAAGCACTTCAAAAATCTATTAGGAGGTTTAGTTGTCTTGGCTGATACCATAGCAAGATACAGCAATCCCTCCTGTGTCATAAAGTTGAATGCTGGGAATAGTTTTGTGCTAGCCTAGGTGCAATGCATCATTACCCAAGTCTCTACTTTCTTAAATTTATATGCATCCTGGTGATTGAATCACGTTGATGAAATGCCCGTTTTCTCAGGACATAAACCAACAGGAACCTTTCTAGGGCTGCAAATATATTTAAGGAAATATATAAATCATTACTTGTCAAGAGTTAATGCTAACTTAAACCCACTATCTGGAAACCCTGAAAGACTTTTTTTTTTTTCTCCCTTTCAGTCACTGTCTGTTAAATAAGGTGCCTCATTAACGAAGCTTAATCAGTTTTTATCAACTCAAGGCTATAAGACGATCTAAGGAACACCAGCTTTGGGAGTTGAGGCATGGAGTGGAATAGTAAGGTCTTTCTAGTTCTACTACTATTTATTTATAATCCACAATAATATGATCTCAAGAGATGAACTGAAATTGCTTTTATAAAATGTATGCTGTAGATCACAGACACAGGAGTATTAATATTCTCTAATCCTTGTCTATCTGGTAACTATTACTTATATTTTAAGCTATTTTCCATGGAAGTAAAATCTTCCTTCAAGGAAATGTGAAGGGTTTTCCCACACATAATTTATTGATAATTCAGTCAACCCATCAATTATGAATTCACTAAGTATTTATTATGTGTCTGTAATATGTCAGACACTGTGCTAACTCTAGCAAAAATTCTAGTATCAAACAAAACATATGGGATCTCTACCTTCTCAGAGCGTAGAATATAATAGAGAGGAAAGTCCATAAGCAAATAAGCAAACAAAACATTGATAATTATAGTAAGTGCTATTGTCACACGGGGAGGCCTGCGGTGTTTCTTGTCCTGCTCCCCACATAAGAACGCAGGACATGGTGAGGCCAAAAAGGAACACCCACGGAGCCATAGATAGGGGAGTCATACCACTATATTCTCGCTGGTGGCTGGGTTGGAGACACAGGCAGCAGGAGGCACACTATCTGCAACCTGCTGTCCACTTCTCTCTGCCAACCAACCTCATTTGCTAGCTGCAATCCGCAGTGCTAACTGCAATCCGCTCTTGCTAGCTCAGCCACCATCCTCTTGCTAGCCCCCATTTTCTGCTAGCGTAGCCACAGCAGTTATATTAGTGGCCAATGGCTCACTGGTTACAGCTGACGGCCAACTAGCCACAGCTGATGGCCATCCAATCACAGTTGATGGCCATTTACTACCTGAGCCAGCACCTTTCCACATGAGGTCAAGAGCCTGGAAACTGCACTCCTGGTTCTGTCCCCACAGCTATAATGAAAAAGAGCAGGGTGAGAAAGACAAAAAATCATAAGGGAAAACTCAGAACTTTTTGTCTCTCTCACCCTGTTCCTTTTCGTTATAGCACTTATTATAAGTATCAATATTTTATTTGCTAATTTTCTTATGTTCAGTTCAGCTGGAGCATAATTCCAAAAGGGACGTATGTCTGAAATCAAGTTGAAGAAGACACAGGATCTGAAGCAGTGAGGCCCAGCAGACAATGTTAAGGAGTCTACCTCCGTATTGAAGAGTCTCATTTGGAAGTTAATGGGAAGACACTGAAGGTCAAGGAGAGCAAGTAGATACATTTTTAAAAACAATCTGGCTGCCATATGGAAAATACGCTGAACGGGAGCAAAAATGGAAACCAACAACTAGTCCGGAGGCAATTGCAGTTGTGTAAGACGCAAATCATGCTGGTTTGGCTAAGAAGGTTGAAAGCAGTAGAGAAGGAAATATGATGCTGGTTTGGCTAAGAAGGTTGAAAGCAGTAGAGAAGGAAATAGGAGCCAGACCAAAGCTTTCAATGAGCAACAAAATTTGCTGAATTAAACTGAATATAGAGACTAGTAAACAAACGAACTATATAGAGAGATCAGGAATAAAATATTAATGAGATGGGATTGCCAAGTTCATTTTAAGTATTTTTGAGCTTCAGAGAGTCAAGCAGAAGGTAGAAATACACAGATGGGACTTTTTTGGTCTTTTGTGTGTCTGGACAAAAAAGTCATAGAAACAAGCAGGGAAATGAGCCATGTTTTAGCTCACAAGTCACATTCACAGTGTACCTTGTCTGGAGGAGACAAGTAGCCTTCTGAGCACTTGGGAGCCTGGAAGCACTGACTTAGAACAGGAGAGTAACACATGCCTACGCTGAAAGGTCTATGTGTTTTCATTCAGTGAGTTAAATCAATATGCGGCTGCAGAGCCCAGACGCATGTAACAGCAGATAAATTGTCCAGTGGAGAGGATCATAGAGAGTCTAAGAAAAGCTTACAGTTTTAATGGAGTTGTTCGAAGCATGTCAGAGAATGTGTGCAGATGCAGTTCTAAAATGTTTCGGTTAAAAACATATATTTTAGGTTGATTTCAAATTAGTTGCTGTGACCAGAAGCATTGCTTGCAAGAAACATTAATAGTTGTTATGTAAATAAACCTTACTGCCCCACCCTGGCTTCCACTCCCTAGGGAATTTCACCTATAAGTTCCGTCTTGAAGGTCAGCTTCTGCAATTTTAAATTCTGCGTTTTCTTGGTTCACACTGTCTTATGCATAAAGGCATATTTCTCCATATCAGAAATCACAGAGACCTCTCCTCCCTCCCTTGGTTTCACTTCCACAGTCTGGCTGCTTATCTCACTGATGTGCTTTCCATGCCGCCCACCCTCAACTGCGTACATTTTGCAAATAACCATAGCCTGTGTTTTAACTGAATTATTTACATTTGATTAAACTGAATCCAGTTGTTTCTCCTGATGCTGAAATAAACAGGCAAATGATTTTATGTATTGAAGAAAATTGTTACAAGTGTTTTTTTACAGCATACCTAAGCAACTAGATACACTCATTTAAATATATGTAGTAGTAATTGTATACTTTCTTAGAAAACATGACTTTTCAATTACAAGTTAATACTCTACTCAGAAAGGCTGTATAAATTCTACTTACTAAAAATAGCAGTGCCTTTACCCAAATAACCGATTCATAATTATGGAAAAATAAGGAAATTATGAAGTGTTCTAATGGACCCCATCATCAACTATAGCTTCAAATGCCAAGTGTGAATGTCAACAAGAAGCTGAGAGGCTCTCCTTTTTCTCAACATGCCTGCCAGAATTAGTGTTGGTTCACTCTTTACTAGACAGGTAATCCGATGAAATTCAGTCTGATTTATCCCTATAGAAATACCCCAAGGCAGCTGACTACTGCCTAGATGGGAACTGATCAAGCTCCCCGGGGACATTTTCAGGCCCTGGGACAAGACCCAGATGGAGGTCCACATAGGCCTAAATAAACAGTTATAGATTAAGCCAACAAATTACTTAATAATTATGCTCTACCTCCTACCTTGATGAAATAGTCATAATTTCTATTTTTCTTTTCACCCTTTACTTTTTGCTGTGCTCCACTTTCATATTCTTTTATTTCTCTTTAAATCTTGTACTCGTACTCATTCTCAGTGATTTAAAAGATTAAACATAAATGTAACTGTATTCAAAGGGTAAAATCTGAATATACTGTAAAAAGAATACTATAGTTAGTAAAATTACATAGATTTCAAGTGTACATTTCTCTTTTACTAACCACTGTCACCCCAATACATTTAATAAAAAAAGAAATAATTGGGATGGGAAGGAAAAGAATAGTATAGGTAATTTAAAAATTAAAAAAAATAAGATTATTCTTAATGTTTAAAATGTTTTCTTCCAAAATATTCTATTAAATTTAATAAACAATATGAAAATTAAAATTGAGAAAAGTAAAAATGTAAATATAATCATTTATATAAAGTCAAATTTAATGTAATCATTAAGATTAAATTCAATGTATTTAAATATTTTAGAATGATTAAACTTTGTGTGATCTTACCATTTATTGTATATCTAGTTACCAATATAAAAATCAGTAACACATTTCATGTGCATTCGGGAGTTGCAAAGTATTTTCTATGAAGGACCAGATAGTTAATATTCTGGGTTAATGGGCTGTACAGCTTTGTTAGGAAAGCTACAGTCACTGTCACTATAGCATGCAAGTAACATACACAGTACATATATGAATGAGTACAACTGTGTTACCAAAATAAACTACTTCCAGAAACACACAGCAGGCTAGATTTTGCCTGTGGGACATAGTTTGTTGACCCTGGTCTAGAATTTATATATATATATATATATATATATATATATATATATATATATATATATATATATATATAAATTTAAGACTAATTTGAATTGTTTAGTGTTGGAATTTGTCTTTCTAGCCAATACATACAAATATTGAAACACCACTGTAACTCATGAGCACTTCATCAACCACCAATTAGAACAGAAAGATTCTCCCATTTAGAAAATGGGAGAATCTATTGCAATCATATTACTGAAATTAAGGGTTTGATCAGGTAATTTGACTTTTCTCCTATGATCAATTGTGCTGTTAAATCCTTTCAATATGTCAGAGGAAGTCGGGGCTGCATAGCCTGGAAACCCTGTAGTATTAGGAAGCAAGGTGACCTATGTTTGAGGGTACATGCAGGAGAGGTGGTGTGTTTCATGAATGGTACTGGTTGTGCAGCAACTGTTTAGCATTACTGGTGAAACTGTGCCAGCCCTAAGAGCCAAATCCTACGTGACCAAGGTTCTGAAATGTTTAGAACTAATAAATTTATGTCTGTGTATATGTGTATGTGCTTTTCTTTTCTCCTGCAAATGGACTCAGCAGAGATTAATATCTCTAGAGAACAGCCTAATAAAACTTTGATCATATCTTGGTTCTGTTACCTGTGTGACCCAAAGAATGTTCCTTAATATCCAAGGACTCTAAACACAACATAAACATCACTTGTCCTAATTAAATGCACACAAAGAGCTTGCATTTAACCTAAAAAATAATAAGAATTCAATACTTATTTGTTGAAACATATTTCCCTTCTCCAAATCATCCTTTAAAAGCTGACAGATGAGCTTTCTGTAAACATCTTGGTTTCAGAATAGCAGAGTGAAGAGAATTACATGAGACCATAAATGTAACAGAAAGTCAGCTTCTTCCATCTGAAATGTAATCAAACTTACCTGATCTAAAAACAAGTGATATGATATTGTGCGGTGCAATTTATGCACACTGTTCATACCACGCTGGGCCTATATAGTGTTGCTCTTGTCCTGCTGTCTGTGACTCAGACTGCTTTCCAAACATCAAGATAGCTGCTGTGGATACAGAACCACAGAGTAAGACAGCACATATGGAAAGAATGCCCCAGCAACTCAAGTGTTCCATTAAATACCAAAATGTATGTAAGATCATTTAACATCACTCACGAGATGAAAGTGAACTTAAGTAACATGTTTCAATGAGGTGGGTGTCCAGATTAAGGCTACCTTTCCTCTTGAATCTGTATGACATGCAAGAGCAAGATCCTACGCTGGTCATGGCGGCTTGGATTCCAGGAGACCCTCTGTCCGGATGCACAGGAAACAGTACCAGATGCCAAATGGCAAACTAGTTGCCACCTCATTCGTTGTCTTTTTCAATACTAAAATCTATCAAGCATTATCAGATAGGAAAAATGAGGTTCAGAAAGTTTAAACTATTTATGTAAAACTACAGGGCATTAATCCAGGTCTGTCTAAATCCAAAGCTCATACTGCACACCCAGTACTATAAGACAATTATTGAACTGAGTCAATGCGCTTTGGTTGTAAATGTAATCCCCAGCTACCACAGGGAGCAGAACCAGCTTCCAACTCACTGTGAAGTGGCCAGAGATGTTCCCCTCTACCCCTTACTACACCCTCCCTGTTCCTGTGACTCCGTGGTCCCATTTCTCCCTGTAACTTGTTCAGTTTAGACAAATACAGAAATCTTTTACAAATTGAAATTTCCTTTGCAAAAGGAAAGCTTCTGCTCTGTTTTTAGAGCTCAGTTGCTTTGCAGGATGGAAAAGAAAAGTCCAGTAAACTGTTGATGACTTCTCAGGTTACTCCTTCCTGAATAGTGATTACCGGTATATTTCTCCTGGACTGGCTTTTATGATCGGGCTCTGGAAGTTACTCTGTCAAGTTCCTTTGAGATACAAAGAGACAAATTCTAAGAGTGCGATTAAAGGCACTGACATAAAATAGGGGTGGCATTTGTGACGGGCGTAGTTTTCTGATATAGCTGTGTTATACTTGTAATATGCAGTACAATTACAAGGGGGAGACCAAACTTGACACTACATTAAGTTCTAGCAGGGGTTTCCATTCTTGACGATCTTGGCATGTTTTAGCACTATGAGGTGCATGTGCCCTATTCCCAGGTTCATTGTTTATCATGATTTGTGACCTTGCCACTGGAAATTTTGTAACTCTCCTAACATTGAGGCTGCTCAAATGAAACAAATGTGTAAATGATTACAGCCTTTCACAAGCAAGGTGAGCTTTGAATACTATATCTACGATTTAAAAAATCAAGTATTAGCAATAAAAACTTTGCCATTGCTTCCAGTATTAAAAGAAAAAAAAAGCTATGTGATCTGAATCTTCAGTCAGATTTTGGATTTACTATCTATTCATTCCACAGGAGATGGCACAATTCCCCAAACCAGTATGATCAGACGGATAATGTAAGAACTTCTCTCAGTTGTGTCTTTCAATTTGTGAAAGTGTGGCCTCTCATGTGTCATTATAAAGGGCACCTGTAATTCCCTTTCCCATATCCTCTCCGTATTCTCATTAGTAACATTGCACGACAATTGTATTTTATAAAGCCCAAGACTCATTTAAATGCCAGAAAATTATGCAAAGGGATTTCATTTACCACTGACTATGTAGGGGATTGAGTTATACAACCCCTATTAATGCTAATGGGAGTTCATGAATAAATCTTCAAGAATACAAAGAAAAATGTATCCCAAGAAGGACATGAAATGAAGACAATAGACTCAGTAGAGCAAAATTAAGTGGCAGTTTGATTTTTGGAGTTAATTTGTCATAAAAAATAGAAGTCACTTGCACTTAAAATTACTTAAGAATAGGGATTTCGTCAGTAAGAATTCACATATCACTTTGACAACTCATATAATTTGCACAAATAATTTTATTGGCAATTACCTAAGGCTTTCCAATGTGTAATGAAGGCCATTTATATAGTATCCCAGTTCCTTGTAACTGTCACTGAATAATTTTTTAGATGATGAAATATTTTGTACTTTTAAGATAGTGGACTTTTAAAACTACATATTAGAAGATATTACCTATATGAACTTTCACATGTACTCTAGGAAGAATTAAATAGTGTATGTAAATTATTTGCATGATTTGGTATTTCATTATCTTAACAAAGTGGTCTTCATATATAATGAAACTGGAAGTATGTTTACTGTCACATGTATACACACTAACAATCATATTTTGTTGAAATTTGTACTCTATAAATTTATTAGATATATTAAAATTTTATTTTCTAAATATGTCAATACAAATGAATGACTCTTGAATATAGAATACCTTTTACTAAAAAAAGTTTGAGTCACTTAATTTTTCTCCAAATAATGGATAATTGAATATTTCAATTTTTAGGACCATATGTAGACTGTCCACTTTTTTATTCAACTTGCCTTTATGAGATAACGGCTTGCTACATAATACACCTCAAATTTAAATGTTATCCCTATAAACAGATTAATAAACAAGGTGTAAAATAGGTCAGATACAGATACAAACACGCTTTATTAAAAGCATCTCTCAAGATGAGATTTTAACTCTTAAATGACAATAAGAACAACAAAACAAAACATTTCAACTCAACAACATAGTTCCCACACAGCATATTTTACATTTTTAATTTTTTAAAATATTACTGGTATGTGAACTTTTTTTTTTTTTTTTAGCATAAATTGAATTTAACTCTGGATGTTAGTTTTGCTAAGATTCACCATTGTCTCTCCCATAGACTTGCTGTGCAACAAGAGAAGCAAGCAGGAGACCAGGGAGCCACCATTCATGAAACACTTGCAATTAAAGCTCAAAACTTGACTCCCAGGCATCTCTACCCTAACTTAACCAATTGGCCAACTGGTTGACGGGACTACAAGTCCAAGTGGAAGGAAAGAGCATCATGTGTAAAACATCTCTGTTAAAACACACATTACCTGATATTGGGAACAGTATCATGAGAAGAAAAATGGGCTTTAGGGTTAGACAACCTGACTTGAATCCTAGATTAGGTGTTTAGTAGCTGTGTCACCTTACACATATAATGACACTTGTTGAGCTTCAGTTTCTTCATCTTGTTTATGGGACACATAATATTTACCTTATAAGGTGATTAAATAGAGATGCTATTTGTTAAAAGCTTCTGGCATAGTAGGTGACAAATACATAACAATTATTATTTAAGCATGTGTTGATAGTACATAGTGGTTGATGGCTACCGAATAGTCTCAAATTTCCTGTTTATACATAGTAAATTGTTATCAGCCCTGTCTGAATTTGCAGAGTTTAAAACATTTTCTCCTTTAATTGCCACCTCTGAATCAATGAGATCAGCTCCTGATTCATTCATCATCAAACTTTGTGCTATTTCCCGATATAATTTCCCACCCTAGTTTTGAACGTCCCCTCAGATAGCAAGAGGAATAGCCACTTATCCCGAAACTCCTGACTTAGTGAGTACTTTTGGCATGATCAAATTGAGTACTCACTGCACTCCAGCTGTTGAGACAAATGATTATCAGCAGGAGTGGAATAGAAAAAGAAGAAAAATGTGAGCTATTTTATAGAAAATAATGAGTAAACCTCTATAGTTCCTACCATCTCTTACAAAAAAAAGAAAAAAAAAGTTCCTCGTCCAGCAATCCAAGACACCATATACACCATGTAACCATATACTTTAACAGTCCAGTATGCTTGATTAAGATGAATGAGGATAGGTAGTGACTCCTCTTGAACTTGGGTTACCTACTTCAAGCTACTTCAGTATCTCTTCCAAGGCAGAAACCAGTACACTGGGTCTGGAGTTGTCATTGCTGAGATAAAAAGAATGTATATAGTACAGTTCCAGCCTGTTACCAAGTCTCTATTCATAAGATGGACCTCACTTAAATTCATCGCCACCGATGGCAGTCAGTGCACATGAACCTACCTCCTCATAGTTCTTACATCAGCATTCCTAATTGCTTTATCATTTCTAAGTCTATTTCATTGCAAGCAGAAGGCCTTTATGTTGCTTTTCTTGGTTCAACTGTTTTATGAAGCGAAGTGTGAACCCTAAAATGCCAAAGGAAATAAGCAATAATATGTATAAACTTTTATCTATATCTTTCATTCTGAACAGTGTGTTTAATAAACCAAATTTTCAGCTTTCTCATGTCTTATTTCCTTTTTTCCCAAGGACAAGTAATCATAACAAAATTCTTTAAGAACTCACCCCCATACGCTCTTTGATATAGGAAACAGTCCAGCTGTAACTTATTCCTTCTTCCTTTTATCTTCTGGGAAAAGAAGAAGCTGTTTGTTTAACCTACTCCTAACTTTTATTACAGAGGAAAAAATAAAATATATGTGTCCTGAAGGATAGAATAAGGGTGGTAGGGAAATCTCTCTGTGAATGCTGATGCAAGATTCTGTCTTGTCCTTCTAAGTATGCCTAATGTATTTATTTCACAGAAATACTGGTTTTCAGATTCACCAAAACAGGCATATTCTCTTTACCATGAATGTTTTCATACAAAAGAGGAATATAATGAAATCTGTCACCTCGAGGTCACTGCTTGCTTCACACAGATCATTACTGGGTGCTTGCGTCATACAAGAAAAGCTGTCAAAGGGGCAAAACAGTTGCTTTGTGCATTAGCAGAGCAGTGGGTGCTAACAATTGATGAGAATGTGCAAGTGTGAGTGAGGCCCTTAGCACCGATAGTAACAAGTGTGAGCGATAATAAAAAGTAACCGTGTGCTAGGTGATCATCCTTTAAATTTAGTAATAAGCTTTTCAAAGATATTTTATGGATATGACCTCATTTTTCTATTTTCAGTTTGCTTTACCTTTAAAAGTAAAGCAGATGATACATAGTAAAATCCAGTCAGTACTGAAGGATTTGACATGAAAACAAAGGTCTACTCAAATCCATTTAGAGTCACTTTTCTTTTTTTTTTTTTAAGGAGGGCGCAGCTCACAGTGGCCCACGCGGGAATCAAACCGGCAACCTTGGTGTTACCAACATCACATTCTAACTAACTGAGCTAATCGGCCACCCCATGAGGCACTTTTAAATAGTCTGTTTTCAGGAATTCAGATAATTATCTCAAAAACTGTAAATGTTATATGCACACATGTATTTATTAATTGGTCAGAATTAAACATGATCTATCCTTCCATAAAAGTTTACACTTGGTACGTTTCTATCCTTCCCTTCTACATTTCTGACTCTTTGCTAACAATATAGATGCATATTTATTTTTATTTTTATTCTGTTATAACCCTTATATTTGTATATAACATACTTAGATGTCTATTTCTTTACTGAAATGTTTTTAGAGAATATGTTAACTTTTAAAAGAAATGAGGGGTATGAAGCATCTTAGATTTTTATATTTTATACATTCCTTATTAATATACTTGCTTGCTAATTTGTGTTTTTGGATACATTCATAATAGCTACCTTCATTTTATGCTTAAGGCCCTTTGTTATAAAGAACTCATTTTTTAAAGGTACTTTTCTGAAAGCACAAAGAATTTTTATTTTAATTTGCACCAATTGCTTTCTAGGCTAACTTCACCATTTTTATCTTAGAATTGTCCTTTCTTTTGCCTTGCTAGGTGAGGCCCTCTTTCTTGGATGCTTTGGACTCCTTTGGACATCAGCTATAACACTTCCAAAATAAATATGACAGGAAAGACCTGTGAGTAGTGTAATAGCTGAGTTTTTGCATATCCAAATTAAGTCTGTTGTACTAAATTTGATCATTTGCTGATAATCTGATTCCTCTGGTTTCACTTTCATCCCTTTGTTCATGTTGGTCCATGTTTTTTATGTTGTTGTTGTTGTTGGTTGTTGTTGTTGTTGTTTTTCTCCTCTCTGGTGGCTCTTGGTCATCCATTCATGTTTGCTAATGAGAGACTCTGTTACTTAATATTCACACGTAAGGTAGGTAATCTCTCTAGCAGTGTATTTTATAGCTAAGATTTTTTATTTTTAAAAAAATTCTACTTCAGAATCTCAGTAGCTCTTAAATCCCCCCCTTTTTTTCATATCAATACATGTTTTATGACGCGCTCTTTGTCATTGTAAGATTTTGTAAACACATCCATATTGCTCTGTAAAGGATTAGACTTCATCTTCCTTTCCATTTCCATAAGCCGACGCCCTGTTCTCTATGTTCATCACCTCCTGCAGTGAGTTCATAGCAGCCTCTTCACTGGTCTCTTGGCCACCAAACAAGCAGCCAGTTATTTCAAATTAGAAAATTGGTAACTATTTCAGAAAATAATACAAGCTGGCCACAATCATTCTGCTAGTGACAAAAGGAAGCAGATGAGAAATGCCATTTACTTTTCTCACATTAACTTAAATATAATACCTTTGACATTCCTTGAACTACATTTAAACACACATCACTAAAGGATATTGACCTGAGGAGAATATATCATTGTTTAAAACAATTTCTTTCAGATGTGGTTTCAAGTGGGAAAGATTGGCTTTAAAAATGAGAACCTGTATATTGGGAAGGATGCATTGTAGCTGCCCAGCTAGCCAATTACTTTCCATTAGGAAGAAGTAGAAAATAACTAGATGCTCAAATAACTGCTTAAAGTATCTGGTTCCTCTTAGCCTCAGGAGCTGTTCTAATTACCCTGTTAGAGGTGTTCCATTGGAGGACTATGGAATTATATTCAGGTCTATTTCCAGAATAATTCTTGGATTTTAAAATAGAATAACTCAGTAAGTGTTGTTCTCACTGGGAGTCATTCCAGTTCCCTCTAAACTTCCATATAAAGACAGGATTTGAGAAACAACAAATAAGATAATTCTTTTAAATCTTTTTTTCTTGATTGAAAACAGTTCAATCCATTTCAGAGGCAGATAACTGTGAAGGAAATTTTAAATTAAACTTCCTTAATATGTTTTGCTCCTGGGATCTCTAGAAATATTTCAGAATATTACGTTTTGACATCTATGGTAATGTATATATGTTGCTTTAATTTGTCCAACGTCTTTTATTCTCTCTTTTGGTAATGACATCTGATTTTGTGTAGGGCGCCAGCTTCTCCTCACTCCGGCAGAGTGAGGCTTCCCATCCTACAGCCTCTCGACCCCTGCTCAAAGGTCACAAAAGTAGTTGACATCGTGCTGCCATTGTGTTCTTCCATTGCGGGTCAAGGCTTGCCATGTGTTCAAAATCTCTCTCTGGCATTTTCTGAAGCCCTGTTTGGTTAGAGAACCATACCTCCATGAACACAAAGCATGCCTTTGAGAGACTGAAAACAGCACTAAGGAGGAAGAAGATACATGACGTTCAAAGATGCCGTGCTGGCGGTAAGCTATCTCTAGGCCTCTCCATCTCTTGGAGTCTCTGCTTCTCCTAGCTCATTTCTCAAGTTTCACTGCAGGAATTTTTCTAGTTTGTCACTTATAAATCCTATATTTTGTAAAACTATTGTGATTTTCAAATAGCAACGCCTTTTAACATAGGAATCATGCTGCTAAGGCATCTCAAATGTCAAAAGGCACCTTGGTAGAGAAGAAAGTGCCTGGGTTCAGAACACAGATGAACACGGACTGGAATGCAGACTGCTACCACGTCACTGTAGCAAGCCACATAACTTCTATTTGCTTGTTTAAAAATGTGTTATTGCTTGTTTTAAAGAGCAATACATCTAAAGTACCTACAAAGGAAGGATCTCAGAACTATCACCAAGTATATGCCTCAAGTACCATGGAAGCAAATAACTTTTTACTATAAAGATGATTGGAGTTTAAGACTCAGGGAAGTAAATGATTTTGATAAAATAAAAGTGCTGTGGGAAAATCAGTGAGGCACCGGATTTAAACCTGGAACTATGGAAATAAGAATTTTGAAGTCTATAGTTTAAGAAGTCTACCGAATAAGAAATAGCATTACAGACACACGTTAACATGAAGAGTGTGAGAACACAAACACACACACATACACACACAAAGAAAGAACAACTAGGAGCTATGGGAAGAAGGGGGAAAATGCACCACGCCTCAGCATAGAGATATTCTTGTGATATAATTTAGCTTATTACTAACTATTCTTGGGATACATTTCTAGCCTTCAGTAGGCTGTGTGAATCTCAGCCAACAAAATTAGTTGTGTCAGAGAGAAACCAAGCAAATAAACAAACAAAAAACACAAAACAAACCCCAAACCACTGTGTTCTTTCAATTAATTTTGTTTCAGAATTCTCATTTTGTTTGGCAGGTGGAAAATTAACTTTAATTCCCTAATTCCCAGCCCTTGCTCAGTTCCTTGCTTTTTCCTAAACCTGGGGTATGCTCTGGTGTCTCCTAGGTGGCACGGCCACTTCTGTACGATATGATAGAGACATGCAAATCTTCAGGGAACTATGCCCTGAGGTCTTACCATTTCTGCATAGCAATGCCAGTAAGCCATCTGCCATGGGACCCCTAGACTCACAATGCTTCATAGATTCAGAGAATCTCTTTTACATTCAATAAAAACCTTTTACCTATTTTAAGCATGGAATCTAAGCCTTATACTGAAGCCTACATTTGGAAAAATAGTGAATTTTCATGAAAGAAATACCTCTGTCTGCAGTAAGTTTCATAATTCTTAGAGAGCCTATGAAAAGTAAGCATCATAGCACTTTTCCAGTATTTAAAAATTGTTTTAACAAACATTTATTGAGAGCCTAATATGTTCCAGATATTACTTTAGATGCTTAAATTCCAACAGTAGAAATAGATGATAAACAAAGAAATAATAAATTAAAAATTACATATTGTGTTAAAACCTGGTAAGTGCTATGATGAAAAATAGAGCCGGTAAAGGGAGGTGGATGGGTGAATTTCACCTTTAAATAGAGTGGATGTGGTAGATATGACTGTTGAGACTTAAATGAGGCGAGATAGTTAGCTATGAGATTATCTGAGGAAAGAGCATTGTGAGAAGAAGGACCTACTAAAAATGCTCTAAGTTGGGAAAATCACCAGTGGTTGGAGCAACAGCAAGACACAGTGTCTGGAGCTGAACAAACTGAAAGCAGAGGAAGGAGGAGGAGATGTCAGAGAGGTACCGGGGCCAGTTCACAAACGACTTCTCAGGCCATCATTGAAGGACATTGTTGTAAAGACTATTTCTCAGTGAAAGAGAATCCACTGGAGAATATCTCTTAAATCTTTTAAAAACACATAGTTGACATAATGCCCTTCTAATTTATTGGTATAAGCTGTTGCCCATTTTAAAAGGAAAAAATATTTTCAAGAAAGGTATTTGAAAGTTAGCATAATAAAATTCCAGTAAACCCTGAGGATTACATAGCACCAAGTCCCTCTTTTCTAAACATAGAAGGTGATGAAATATCACTTAACAGCACTTCTGAGCAGTTAGTGGAAGGAAGCTCCATGTTGTCTCCAGATGAAATTTTCAGAGGGCCCAGCTGCAGGCTGAGCACCTTCTGCCAACAGCAACAGAGTCATAAGCTCCAGGGGGAGCTTCCCAGTCATATCTGGAATCACCTGGCCAATGCACGTGACATGGGGAGTAAGCCCACTGCTACTTTGTTGGCTGAGTCATCATTATAAGACTGTACTATGTGGGATACATTGGGGAGTGTCATGTGCCATGTCGTCAAAATTAGTAGGATGTCAGCCTTGAAAAGTCAGGAGTATTACGCATGTGTATAAAAGTAAGAGTTAGGTAACAAGCTGGAAATTGTACTCAGTATATTCGTCATCATTTCCAGGTATGTAAAATGAGAAAGCCCTGTTTATCAAAAACAAGCATTACGATTAATGATTGTTATGTATTGCTTTGAATGATATCTGTATTTATGTGTAATAGATAGAGAACTTTATTAGCTAATGGTGAAATCGTTTTCTGTAATTCACATTTCTACAATCACTAAAGGAGTTATAATTTTGTTATTACTGCTGTCATTATTTCATTCCTAAAACTAAAAACTTAAGAAAGAAAAAGGTTCTATGCCACTTTGTGCTCATTTTTGAACTTTTGAAATATTATTTAGTAGTGTTTAAATTATCTTATCTCCAACTAAATTGTAGTGATCTGAAAATAAGTTGTTCTAATAATTGTTTATATTACCTAGAGAAATTTAACAAAACCTGGAACATAAATGCTAAGAAAATGTTCAGGTGTAATTTTTAATGTGCACACTTAGACTTTAGATATGTGTGAAATGTTGTGTTTTCCTAGTCATTGGCATTTTCTGGTGATGATATAAATCTGAAAAGTCCATTACAAATATAGGTAGTCCTCTCCCACCATGAATCTTTCATGCCAAACAGGGTACGATCATCTTATAAAGGGTAAAATTCCAGCCGGGGTAAAAATAAGTTCTATTTTGGATTTAAAATTACAATTTTTCTATTTTTTGTTTTGTGAAGTTTTCCAATCTAAACATGACAAACACGTAACAGTGCTCCTCTAACTATATATGTGAGCTGTCACCTCACCCATCTCAACGTCTTCTTCTATGCACTTTCCCATTTATTGCATTTTCTTTATTTCCTTAGAAAGTTATGAAGCTCATGGTGGAAGCAACCACAGTGGATAAAGTTTGCAAAGAGCCAGGGTGGCCCAGATCATAGAGGAAAGGTAAAAAGGGATGATAGAATGAGCAAGGTACATTATAGCTTAGAAGGAAGAAAGACACTAGAGGAGCCCAAGCTGTTCCAACCGCCAGCTAGTCCGGTCTTCCCACAGCTGGTACCAGACTGCATGGGTGAGCCTTCAGATAAATTTAACCCCAGCATTTGAATGAAGCATAGATAAGCTTATCCTTGTCAAGCCCCACACAGAGTACAAGTTCACGAGGAAAATAGATGTATGGTTAAACCACCAAGTTATGGAGTGATTTTTATAAAATATTAGGTATTGGAACATAGGGGAATAGCGACTTGAATGACTATGGACTTGGCTTCAGAAATGATGAAGACCAAAAAGCATTTGAAAACTAGTTTTAAAGTGTTTAAAGACAAAGAAAACTATTAACCCTGAACTATAATCCAGGAAATACATCTCTCAAGAATGTGGCAAAATAAAGACATAGTTAGGTAAAAGGAAACCAACAAAACTGTACAACTAGAAATAGTAAATGTAGTTCCTCAGACTGTAATGAAAACTGAGTTCTTCAGCGAAAATCAAAAGCATTGAAAATTTAATTGAATTTGACTGTATAAAATATAAATTACAATATTTTTCCTGTGGAGTATTCATAGAGCTATATCATATCTTCAGTAATTATACCATAAAGGATGAAGGGGTGGAATGAATGGACTACAAAGTTACAAGTTTTCTTTTACGTTTTTACATGAATGGTTAAATATTAACTCTAAATAGATTGTGGAAATTAGAGGATTAATAATATAATCCTTGGAGCAACCAATAAAAGTCATGTATAGCTTAAAATCCAATAGATAAATAATACTTTTTTAAAAAGCCAGTGGAAGTGTTGTCATAGGAATGGCGGCCGCGAGGTGGTCTTCTTGAGTTCTCCTCCGGAACTTACCACAAATTGAACATCTATAACCCATCAAAGGACTCTCTACTCATCACACAGAACAGCTAAGAGACTCGCAAGAGGATTATTTGAAGGTGGACAAACTAGGCGAGCAGGGGAAGAAGGGAAGGGAGCTGTGCGGAGATGTGGCCCACATCCGTGGCTGTGGGGATTCAGGAGCCCCAGGATGCAGACCACAGATCACAAGAACCAGGCGGTTCACTCATTCCCTGTGTCCCACAGCTGACCTCTCCTGCCGAGAGAGCAGCCTATCCAGTTTTTGAGGCAGTAACCTCAGCTGAGACCTCCAGCTGGGCCCTAGGTCAGACTCAAAGACAAAAAACAAATGCCATACCTGGGCTCCTCCCCACATTCTCCCATAGCAATCCTATCCCTGCCCTTCCAGAGTCTCAAGCTGGTCCCTGAACTGAGAAGTAGTGTCAGATTACAGAGGAACTGCAGCCCTCAAGAAGTGGAAAATGCCGATTTGCAGCTGTGACCTAGGGAAGAGGCTGGGCGGGGAGAGAAGACACCTGCCTTCCTCAGCCCCCACCTTTTGTGGGCGTCTCCCTGCAGGGCAATTACAGCTGCTGACACACACAGGGGGTCAGCAGCGGGTGGCAGAGGTAGCTCTCGGCTTTCAGCAGCTCAGACATCTGACGCAGTCCACATCCCCTGCCTGAAGAAGTGCCCTAAGACTGGGCACTTCTGTCCAGCAGACATGGACACGGGAATAAGCCCACCTCCAAGTGGCTGGCTGTGGTGCTCTCAGCGCATTATGTGCAGTCGAGAGCAGAAACTGAACTTTTGTAAAACTACCATCCACACCCCATAGCCCCACTCATCTAGAACTTCAGTGCCAGGGTCACTCTGGACACCAGGTGGCCGGCTCTGCCTCCAAAAGACACAGAGGAGTCTTTGTACAGCAGACGACAACCTGGAGATAGTTTGATGATGGCCTCAAGCCAAGACTGCTGCTGCGTTTTTGGTTTTTTTTAGTATTATTATCATTTATAGTCTCTCTCTCTCTCTCTCTCTCTCTCTCTCTCTCTCTCTATATATATATATATATATATATATATATATATATACACATATATTTATATAGATAAATTTATATATATATAGATAAATTTATATATATAGATAAATTTATATATAGATAAATATATATGTATATATAAATTTATATATATATACACACACATACACACATACAGACACATATTTATATACACATTTTCCTCCTTCTCTTTCTCTTTCTCTTTGTTTCTTTTCCTTGCTCTACTTTTCCTCCTTCTTTCCATTTTTCTGTATTGATTTTTTTTGGGGGGTTGTTGCTATTTTTTGTTTTGTTTCTTTTGTTTTGTTTTTTGTTTTTGTATTTTTGATATTTTTGTTTGTGTTGAGTGTTGGTTGTAGGTTGTTTTACATGTGAGCATATTTGATTTTTGTTGTTGTTGTTGTGCTTGTTGATTTGTTTTGTTCTGAAATTGCCCTGAACTAGGGCACAAGCCAAGAGGCACAAGAATCTAGGCACCCAGAGGCCAACTCCAGATCAAACCAGAGCATTACCAAGTTTGACCTACAAGTGACACAACCAAAGGTAATTCCCTACAGGCACAAAAGCCCATAGGGGTCAGGCCTCATCTGAAGGGTCAACGCTGACAGAGCACCTCATACACTGTGGGCATAGCCAATTCTCACAGCTAGTCAGCTGGGGAGTCAATCCCACCTACTGACAAGCCAAAAGCAATTAAAGCTCAACTTCAACAGGGGAATACACACAACACAAGGGACACCTCTGGAACACACTCACAGAAGAATAGGGAGCCTGTATGATTCAAATACAAAGGACACATACTACATAAGTCCACCCAGCAAACACTGAGGGACCTAGGCGATCTACCTAATACATGGAACCAAACACAGAGAGTCAGCCAGAATGAGGAAACAAAGAAACATGCCCCAAATTAAAGAACTGAAGAAACCTCCAGAATTGGAACTAAATGAAATAGAGGTAATCAACCTATCAGAGACAGAGTTTAGAACACTAATGATAAGAATGTTTAAGGAACTTAGTGAGAACACAAAGAAGGACAGAGAAATCATAAAAAACAACCAGCTAGAACTAAAGAATATAATAATTGAAATAAAGAACACACTCAAAGGAGTTACTAGCAGATTAGATGAAGCAGATGATCGAATCAGTGATTTAGAAGACAACATAGCAGAGATCACAAAAGCAGAACAACAAAAAGAAAACAAATAAAAAGCAATGAAAATAATTTAAGAGACCTGTGGGATAACATCAAGTGCAAAAACCTGTGTATCATAAGAATACCAGAAGGAGAAGAAAGGGAACAAGAGCTCGAGAACATATTTGAAGTAATAACGACTGAAAACTTCCTTAACCTGGTGAAGGAAATCAACAGACAAGCTCAGGAAGTGCAGAGAGTTCCAACCAAGATGAACCCAAACAAGCCCACACCAAGACACATTATAGGTAAAATGTCAAAGGTTAAAGACAAAGAGAGATTCCTAGAAGCAGCAACACAGAGATAACAAGTTACTTAGAAGGGTGCTCCCATAAGATTATCAGTTGACTTTTCCACAGAAAATTTGCAGGCCAGAAGGGAGTTGCAGGAGGTATTCAAAGTAATGAAAAACAAAGACATACAACCTAGACTGCTTTATCTAGCAAGGCTATCATTTAAAATTGAAGGAGAGATAAAGAGCTTCCCAGAAAAGAATAAGCTAAAGGAATTCATTACCACCAAGCCAGCATTGCAGGAAATGTTAAAGGGACTTCTTTAAGCCTAAGAAAGATGAAAAAAATCTAATTAATGAAAACCAGAAATACAAATGACAAAATGGAAATAACTATGTACCTATCAATAATCACTTTAAATATATATGGATTAAAATCTTCAATCAAAATCATAGGGTGGCAGAGTGGATAAGAAAACAAGACCCTTGCATATGCTGTATACAAGAGACTCACCTCAGAACAAAAGACACACACGGGCTGAAAGTGAAGGGATGGAGTAAGATATTTCAAGCAAATGGAAATAAGAGAAAACTAGGATTACAATACTTGTATCTGAGAAAATAGACTTTAAAATAGAGAGTATATTAAAAGACAAAGAAGAACACTACATAATAATAAAGGGATCGATCTGACAAAAGAACATAACCCTAATGAATATCTATCCACCCAACATAGAATCACCTAAATATATAAAACAGATATTGACTGACATAAAGACAGAGAACAACGGTAACACTATCATAGTAGGGGACTCCAACACACCACTGACAACAAGGTACACGTCTTCCAGACAGAAAATCAATATGGAAAGAGCAGCCTTAAATGACACACTGGACCAGTTGGATTTAATTGATATTTTTAGACCATTTCACCCCAAAGCTACAGAATATACATTCTTCTCGAGTGCACATGGAACATTTTCCAAGATAGACCACATGTTAGGCCACAAAACAAGTCTCAATATATTTAAAAACATTGCAATCATATCAAGTGTCTTCTCTGACCACAGTGCTATGAAATTAGAAATCAATTACAAGAAAAAAAAAAACTGGAAGACACACAAATACATGAAGGCTGAATTACATGTTACTAAATAATGAATGGGTCAACAGTGTGATCAAGGAAAAAATCAAAAGATACCTCTAGACAAACGAAAATGAAAATACAACAACCCAAAATCTGTGGGACACAGTGAAAAAGGGAAATTCATAGCAATACAGGCCTACCTAAAGAAACAAGAAAAATCTCAAATCAACAGTTTATCCTTACAACTATGGGAACTGGAAAAAGAACAGCAAAATAAGCACAAAGGGAGTACAAGGAAGGAGATAATAAAGGTCGCAGAGGAAATAAATAAAATAGATACCAAAAATAAAAAGTAAAAAAATACAAAAGATCAATGAAACCAAGAGCTGGGTTTTTGAGAAGATAAACAAAATAGACAAACCTTTAGCCAGACTCATCAAAAAAAGAGAGAGAAAAACAACCCACATTAATAAAATCAGAAATGAAAGAGAAGAAGTGACAACAAACACCACAGAAATATTTTTTAAAAATGAGAAAATACTATGAGCAGCTATACATCAACAAATTAGACAATCTGAAAAAACCTGATAATTTTCTAGAAGCATACAACCTTCCAAAGCTAACTCAAGAAGAAATGGAAAATCTGAATACACTGATTACTACCAGTGAAATTGAGTCAGTAATCAACAGACTCCCAACAAACAAAAGCCCTAGACTAGATGACTTTACACGTGTATTTTACAAAACACTCACAAAAGATTTATCACCTATTATGCTCAAACTATTCCAAAAAATCCAGAAGGAGGGAAGGCTTCCAAATTCTTTTTACAGGCCACTATTCCCCTGATCTCAAAATCAGACAAAGACATTACAAAAAATGAAAACTACCGGCCGATATCCGTAATGAGCATAGATGCAAAAATCCTTAACAAAATATTAGCAAACAGAATTCAGCAACACATTAAGAAGATCATATACTGTGATGAAGTGGAATTCATTCCTGGTATGCAAAGTTGGTTCAATATCCACAAATCAATTAATGTGATACACCACATTAACAAAATGAAAAATAAAAATCATATGGTCATATCAATAGATGCAGAAAAAGCATTGACAAAATCCAGCAGCCATTTATGATAAAAACTCTTAGTAAAGTGGGAATAAAGGGATCATGTCTCAACATTATAAAGGCCATATATGATAAACCCACAGCTAACATTGTACTCAATGGGGAAAAACTAAAACCATTCCCCTTAAGATCAGGAAAAAGGCAAGGTTGCCCACTTTCTCTACTTTTATTCAACATAATTCTGGAAGTTCTAGTCGCAGCAATCAGACAAGAAAAAGAATTAAAAGGCATCCAAATTGATAAGATGGAAGTAAAATTGTCATTATATGAAAGTGACATGATACTATATATAGAGAACCCCAAAGACTCCACCAAAAAACTATTAGAACTGATAAATGAATTTAGCAAAGTATCAGATACAAAATTAATATTCAGAAATCAGTTGCATTTGTATACACCAATAATAAACTATCAGAAGGAGAAATTAAGAAAATAGTCCCATTTACAACTGCTTGGAAAACTATAAAATACTTAGGAATAAATTTAACCAAAGAAGTAAAAGACTTGTACTCAGAAAATTATAAGACACTAAAGAGAGAAATTAAAAAAGATACAAATAAATGGAAACACATATCATGCTCATGGATAGGAAGAATAAATATAGTTAAAATGTCCATACTGCCTAAAGCAATATGTAGATTCAACACAATTTCTATCACACTACCAAGTATATTTTTCACAGAAATAGAACATATAATCCTAAAATTTATTCGGAACCATCAAAGACCCCAAATAGCCTCAGCAACCTTGAGAAATAAGAAGAAAGTGGGAGGTATCACGATACCTGACATCAAATCATACTACATGCCTACAGTAATCAAAACAGCATGGTACTGGCATAAAAATAGACACATAGATCAATGGAAAAGAATAGATAGCCCAGAAATAAATCCATGTCTATATGGTCATTTAATCTATGACAATGGAAGCAAGAATTTACATTGGGGTAAAGACAGTCTGTTCAATAAATAATGCTGGGTAAACTGGACAGACACATGCAGAAAAATGAAGCTAGACCACCTCCTTATACCATATACAAGAATAAATTCAAAATGGATTAACGACTAAACGTAAGATCTGAAACCATAAAACTCCTAAAAGAAAATATAGGAAGAAAATTTGCAGACATTACTCTTAGTAATGTTTTTACTGATATATCCCCTCGGCAAGGGAAGTAAGAAAAAAACTAAATATATGGGATTACATCAAACTGAAATTTTTTTTCAAGAAGATATTTGTAAATGATACATCTGATAAGGGGTTAATATCCAAAATTTATAAAAAAACTAATTCAACTCAACACCAGAAAAAACCAAACAACCAAATTAAAAAATGGGCAGAGGACAGGAAGACATATTTTTCTAAAAAGGACATACAGATGGCAAACAGACATATGAAAAAATGCTCACCCACACTAATCATTAGAGAAATGCAAATAAAAAACACAATGAGATACCACCTCACTCTGATCAGAATGGCTATCATCAATAAATCAACAAAACACAAGTGCTGGCAAGGATGTGGAGAAAGGGGATCCCCCATGCACTGCTGGTGGGATTACAGATTGGTGCAGCCACTATGGAAATCAGTATGGCGGGATCGCAAAAAACTGGATTTGGAACTACCTTATGACCAAGCAATCCCACGCCTAGGTATCTACCCGGAGAAATCCAAAACACTA
Source organism: Rhinolophus ferrumequinum (assembly GCF_004115265.2). NCBI lineage: Eukaryota > Metazoa > Chordata > Mammalia > Chiroptera > Rhinolophidae > Rhinolophus > Rhinolophus ferrumequinum. Next base: position 4,246,756 of record NC_046285.1, on the reverse strand, counting down.
ATTCAACAAAATTTATGCACCCCTATATTTATTGCAGCACTATTCACAATAGCCAAGACATGGAAACAACCGAAATGCCCATCGGTAGACGACTGGATTAAGAAACTGTGGTACATTTATACAATGGAGTATTACTAGGCCATAAAGAAGAATGAAATCTTACCAATTGCAACAATATGGATGGACCTAGAGAACATTATGTTAAGTGAAATAAGTCAGACAGAGAAAGACAAATACCATATGATCTCACTTATATGTGGAATCCAAAGAATAGAATAAATGAACAGGAAAATCAGAAACAGTCTCAGAGACATAGAGGAAAAACTGAGGGTTGCTAGTGGGAGTGGGTGGGGATGGAGGAGTAGGTGAGGGGATTAGAAGGCACAATCGGTAACCACAAAGTTGCCATGGGGACACAAAGGACAGTTTGGGGAGTATGATGTTGTAAAGATTTTGTAGGGTATCTGATGGACACTTGTCTTATTAGGGAGACCACTTCATGGACAGTGAAGGTGCCTGACCGCTGCAGTGTGCACCTGCAGCTGAACAGCTCAATAGTGATGGGTGTCAACTGTGGTTTGATATATGTATATGGTTTGATATATATGTATATAGAGACTATATATATGTGTATATATATATATATATATAGTCACAGGATATGGAGTGCAGCACAGGGAATGGGGTCAGTGGAACTGTGGTGGCTATGTGTGATGTCAGAGGGGTTGTAGATTGGGGGAGGGGAGTTGTCACTTTATGAGGGGTGTAAATGTTTTACTATTACATTGTTCTGTACACCTGAATCTAAGAATTAAAAAAAAAAATCCAAAATAAGTGAAAAAAAGAGTGTAGAGAAACAAAAAACAGAAGTGACAAGCCAAGGAAAAACAATAAATAATAAAACATTAAACTTGAATATAAACATATCAGTAATTATATTAAATGTGAATTGATTATTAATCTAATTATAAACAAAGATGGTCAAAATGTATAAGTGAGCAAAACCCAATTTTGTAATGCCAACACCATACACACATACTCACAACCAATTTTCATTACTCATGGATTCTGTATTTGTGATTTCGCCTATTCACTGAATTTATTTGTAACACCCAAATCAACACTTGCAGCACAGTCATGATTATTCATAGACATGTGCAGAACAGCCAAGGTATCGAATCCTCCTATGCACATGTTCCCTGTTGAGATAAAACAAGATGATTCTCTGCCTTCTTATTTCAGCTGTCATGTTATCAACCTAAATGATAAAGAAAATACGGTATATTCAAAGCAGTACCGGGGAGAAAAATACAAATTTAAATAATTATTTTAGAACCAAAAACAGTTCTAAAAGAGACGTTTAAAGTATTATTTTAAGATGCTTGATAAGAAAAGTAGAGTAAACCAAAATAAGTAGAAAATAAGATACAATAAGCAAAAATACAGCAAAAATAATAAAATAAAAAAGAAATATATTGATAAATCTAAAAGCTGATTCTTGAACAGATCAATAAAACTGATGAGAAGTATGCTCAAACAATATGGGGAATGTTTAAATTAAAAAAATTATTACAGTAACTACACATTACCATTAATCCCCCTCAAAATGCTTCCCCTTGCTTTGAACACACTTATCCCATCATTCATGCCAATTTCTGAAGCAGTTCTGGAAGTCCTCTTTCGTGAGTGTCTTTACTTCATTGTCCAGCATGACAACGCTGTATGTCGTACATCATTTCTGATACAGAGATTTCTGTCAAATAAAAACATTATGGTGTGTTCTCATCCACCTTATTCACTGAATCTGGCACTGTGTGACTTCTGGCTCTTTCCCAAAGTAAAAATGGCTATGAAAGGTAAACATTTTGAATCAATTCAGAACATTGAGGTAGCCATGACAGCACAACTAAAGACACTCACAAAAGAGGACTTTGAGAACTGCTTCAGAAAGTGATCAGAACAATGGGATAAGTGTGTTTAAAACAAGGGGGAGTATTTTGGGGGGGATTCATGGCAATGTGTCTTTTACTGTAATAATTTTTTTAAATTTAAACATTCATCGAATTTTTTGATCACACCACATACACCTTTTGTTAAAGTGATTAACTTGAGAGAGAGAGAGAGTGAGAGAGAGAGAGAGAGAGAGAGAGAGAGAGAAATTACCAAAGAGAAAGAAATTATCACTATAGATACTTCAGACATTAAGTGGATAACAAGAAAGATCATAAAGAACACATTTGATATTTTAAATAAAATGAGACAAATTCCTTGAAAAACAAATCTTCTGTAAAGTGACACAAACTTATCTACAGACCCCAAAAATATCAATTAATATTCCAGTAGATTTTTTTGTAGAGAATAAAAAACTGACTCTAACATATTTATGAGAATGCAAAAACCTAGAAGAGCCTAAGTTTTATAAGAACATAGTTAGAGGACTTATCCTGCCTGATCTCGACTCATTCTATGATCACCTTAATCAAGAGAATGTGGTATTGGTAAAAATCGGGCATGTGGGTAAATAGAATAAAAAAGAGTCCAGAAATAAACTCATGCTATAAGGTTACTTGATTTTCAATAATGATAGAAAGGCGATTAAGTGGGGGAAGGATATTTTCAGTAGATAGTTGAAACAAGTGGACATCCATGTAGAAGAAACTACTGGAAGAAATCTCTGCAACTTTGCAGTGAATATAAAAATTGTTAGGCAAGACTCAAGAACACAAACTACAAATAAAATGTTCTTAAATTGGAATTAATCAAACTTAAAACTTTTACCCAGAAAAGGATAATATTAAGAAAATTAAAAGATAGTCCTCCAATTTAGAGATTTTTTTTTTTGCAGTATACATATTAGAAAAAAATGCATTTCCTGGAGATATTACAACTAAATAAAGAATCAAATAATTCATGGGAAAATATGAGAATATGCATTTCACAAAAGTTGACATATGAGTGGCCATTAAGTGCATGAAAAAGTTCTCAACATTATTTGTAGCAAGGAAACACAAATTAAACTACAAAACATTACTATAGTCGTGTGTTATTTAACAGCAGGTTTATGTGAGTTGTACTAGACGGAAATAGTATTTTTGGAAGTCGTGTCTGCACGCAATGGGTTAGAATTACTTAACTATACAGGCAAGTAACTAGGAACCACGTCTGTATATCCTACTAAATTCCAACCAAAAATCCTAGCTGTACATTTACTCTTGTCAGAGTGACCTCTTGACACCACAGATGGAGGGGAAGTGAAATACAGACATCATAGTGGGGAGTAAAAACAATCTCAACCAACATTGCTAAATATCTTAAATTTATAATATTTAAACAAATATTTATGGTCATGTTAACGTATTGCTAGTTCCACGCAAAATGCTTCAGAAGTGGCTGGTGTGTATAATGGGCCTTGAAACCTAAGCTTCATTATATACCCCCAAAATCTACTTCTGATCTTTCAAAACTGGGTAACTACTCCTATGCACTACAAGGACATTGAAACCAAAATCCCTGGAAATTAAGGGAACTGCATGGATACAGACAATGAAAATATTAGTACCATCTATGGTAGACTACAAAGTAGAAGCCTCCCCTGCCATTTCTAAACACCACATAGGACACTGGCATTCTTGTGTGACACTGTCTGGTGAAAAGAATGAACTCCCAATAATTACAACATTTGACTTGTCCAGTAACACGGAAAGTTTGGAGTTAGATTTACGCTGACAAAATATCTCCATTCCAGACCCAGATTTGCAGCTGCAAATTGATATCCATAAAATAGGAAGTGAAATTAGCATATTTCCTACCCCTGTGTTAAATCAATACTGGAATTCCTCTCCCCTCTCTTCATTAAATGGTATTGAGAATAAGGGAAAATAAACTAGCTGCTTGCTTCAAGAAATGCCTTCTCTTGGAAAATAAGACTGTGAACAAACAGCTGACTTATCCAAACTTCCTACTCATTAAGAGTAATTTCAAGACACTTTCCTTGCTGTGCTCTTCAAGCTAAACTTTGTCCAATTCCAACTAGTTTCCTACTTTGCCAGACATGCCTAAAACCACCCAGTCTAGACTCTGAAACCCTACAATATCTTCACCTGAATTCCCTTTCTTAAATATGATCAAAGATGTCAAGGTGGTGTTTCTCCCTTTTTGAAATAAATCTAATAAACTTGGATTTGTTTGATCAACAGTTTATTGTTTGTTTGTTTGTTTTCTGGTGGGCTTTGGGGAGTTGGTAGTTGATGTAGTGAAAAGCACTAGACAAGTCCCTGGGAGATAAAATACTCCCAGTCACTCTTGCAAGAAGTGACTTCTTGCAAGAAGTCCTCATGTTTTAAACAGATGCCTTTTTCATTGAGATGTTTTGTTTTACACCCTCTCATAGAATGAACTCAAACCAAAGGCTTGGCTTGAGTGAAACCCATATATAAAGCAGATAGGTATTGGGTGATTAAAGTTAGGACATGGGTCAAAAGTAAGAACAAATGTGTGAACTTTGCATTTTTATGGCATCCATAGTTACACCAGATACACGTAGGCAGGCAATAAATACTTCCTATGGTGCAGCTTATTGAATAAATGTAAGCAAGATGCAATATATATTTCTTTTTCCCAATTTTTCTTTGTTAATTAACTGCAAAAATTAATTTTATTATCTGTGTTTTACTTTCCTCATCTGTATAATCACAATATTCTCCACCTTCTAATTATGATAAAAAAATTGTATCACATAATTGCAGCTTTAAAATTTTTCTCAGTTCTGCAAAAAAATTCAAGAGCAGTCTATATTAAAACTAAGTTATTATTAAAAAACAATGCTTCTCACTCCCAAAATAATTAATGAAGACGCTTCATGTTATGATGAAATGTGGCTTTACTAAGCACAGGAAAAAAATAGCAAAATTATTTTAAAAAAACGTTCGATTTTCATAACTGAAATCAATCAGTTTTGCCACGCTATTTGTATATCGAAAGAACAGGATTCACAAACAGGAATTAGCTAAAGGTCAAACATAACATGAATCAGTTCTTAAATACAAATTAGTGCTTTACCAGTGATTGTATGAGAACATTTATGGATATAACACTGAATAGTAGAGATTAAAAAAGGAGAGTGTGGGTAGATTCAATAATTTATTCCTCCCACATGAATCAGGGTTTCTAACTATTTAATTTCTCAAACACAATTAAAGAGTCTTTCCTAACTATTCTTTTTTTCCTTTGTGAATAGACTGTTGATATAACTTTCAACCCATCTCTGTTAATAACTAAGGGAGAAATATTCATAATTGAGAGGAGAAACAATATTTTTAATTAAATTTAAAAGCTTTTTTACTTGTTTATGCACCACACTTCATTGTTTTGTGTCAATAGAACAATGGATTTCCCAAATACAGTCCTTTAATTATCCCTACAGGGCTTGTTTTCAGCATAACAATTGCATTTGTACTTAAGGTCATTTGCATATATGACTTTAAAAATTAAGATAATTGCAGTAGCTTTTGAAAATACATCATTTGTGTAGGCCAATATGATGACATCATTCTCAAGATGTGGAAATATAGTAGGTACAGACAGAGATGATATGTACATAGCTTTTTTCCTGAAAAGGATCACAGAAATTGAGATCTAAGAGGAACTGTATCTAGTTATAAAGGATAGAGATTCTTTTGGAGAAGAGAAAATAAGTGTAAAAAAAGATTTTTCTGATTTTCCTCCTAGGATCACTGGATTTGGAAAAACAATAACTTCAACCCAAGTTTCCGAACTCCAATTATTTCTCTCTTGCCCCTACTCCCCATTTTTTTAGTTTTAGATTTACAAATAAAAAAACAACAACACGGAGATTGTATAGAGAGATCCCCATGTAGCGCCCCATTAACAGTTTCTTTTATTATTAACATCTTATATGAGTGTGGTACATTTGTCACACTTAATACATTATTATTAACTGAAGTCCATAGTTTACGTTAAGGTTTCTTTCCTCTTTGTGTTGCCCAGTTCTATAAATTTTGACAAATACATGGTATCATGTATCCACCATTATAGTAGTATACAGAATAGATTATTAGCCTGCCAATAATCCCTGGGCCTCACCTACTCATTCCCTACCCCCTCCAACCCTTGTCAACCAATGATCTTACTATCTCTATAGTTTGCTGTTTTCATGCGGTTAAAATCATACAGAATGTAGCCCTTAGCCCTTCCAGATTGGTTTCTTTTACTGAAATATAAATATTAATTTTATTTTTTAAATTTAATATGAATTCAATATGAACTTAAGTTTCCTTAAATTCTTTTTATTGCTAAAGATATCCCAAAGTATGAGGTACTATAGTTTATTTATCCATTCACCTATTAAGCAACATTTTAGTTCCTTCTATCATACTTTTGGCAATTATGAACAAAGCTTCTATGAACATTAATACGAAAATTTGTACAGGGACATAAGTTTTGCTTAATTTGGTAAATACCTACAAGTATTATGAGTTGATTGTATGGTTATACTATGTTTAGCTTTGTGGAAAAACTGCCCAACTGTCTACCACAGTAGCTGTATCATTTTGCATTTCTACAAGCAATGAATGAGAGTTCTTTTGCTCCGCCTCCTTGACAGCATTTGGTATTGACAGGTTTTGTTTTGTTTTGTTTTGTTTTGTTTTTCTGGTTGTTTTTCAGCCATTCAAATAAGTATGTAGCAGTTGTCTCATTGTTTTTATTTCCAATACCTTAATTGTATATAATAAGCATCTTTTGACAAACTTATTTGTCACCTATATATCTTCTTTGGTTAGGTGTCAGCACCCATCTTTGATTTTTGTGTGTGTGTGTGTTTGTTTTTGTTGTTTTTTTTTTAATTTTGAATTTTACTAATTCTTTGTATATTTTGTATATAACTTCTTTATTAGATATATGTTTTGCAAATGTTTTTTTTGAGTCTATGTGTGGCTTATCATTTTATTCTTTAATATCATCCATAGAACAGAAGTTTTCCATTTTAATGAAATCCAACTTATTAATTTATTTTTTCTTCATAGATAGATCATGCTTTTGGTGTTATATCTAAAAACTCATCACCAGTCCCAAAGTTACCTAGACTTTCTTCCATGTTATTTTCTAGTTTTGCATTTTACATTTAAGTTTATGATTTCTTTTTTTTTCTTAACTTCAAAAAATATTTTTTGAATTAATTGAATTGATTTTTTTTTTTTATTAAGTGTGCTTTTCCAGCACCCATCAGCTCCCAGTCAAGCAGTTGTTTCAATCTAGTTGTGGAGGGCGCAGCTCAAAGTGGCCCATGTGGGGATCGAACCAGCAACCTTGTTAAGAGCACTGCGCATTAACCAACTGAGGTAGCTCCCAACATCTATGATTTCTTTTTAGTTAATTTTGGCATATGGATGTCAAACTTTTCTAGCACCATTTGTTGAAAAGAATATAATTTTTCTTTTGAGTTGTTTTTGCTCCTTTACCAAAGATGAGTTGAATACATTTATAAGGCTGTGTCTCTTGTCTCTCTTTCTGTTCCATTCACCTATTTGTCTTTCATTAATACCATTTTGTCTTTATTACTATGCCATTATAGTAAGTTTTAATATTGGGTAGTGCCAGACCTCTGACACTGTTCTTCCTCCACAGTATTTTGTTGGCTATTCAGGACTTCGTGCCTTTCCATGTAAACATTAGAATCAGTTTGTCAATATTCATAAAATTCCCTTTCAAGATTACAATAGGATTGTCTTGAAGCTACAGATTCTAGAATTGATGAAAATAGAATCTTCTTGTACATGAACATAGAAATTGCTCTGTTTATTTCATAGTCTTCTTAAACTCCTTTTATTAGCTTTTTTGGTTTGTTTTGTTTTTAGTTTTGTTTTTTTTCTCCCTGTTTCCTTTACATATTGTGTTAGATTTGTGCCTAAGTAGTTTTTTGTTTGTTTGTTTGTTTTTGATGCTAATTTACATGGTATTGCATTTTTTCTTTCAAATTTCAATTGTTCACTGCAAGTATTAAATATATATATATATATATATATATATATATATATATATATATATATATATATATATATATATTTTGTATTAACCTGTATCCTGCAACCTTGATATAAATACTCAGAAGTTCCATGAGTTTTTTTATTGTTGGTTTTGTTTGTTTTCTTGTCTCTTTGGGATTTTCTATGTAGATAGTCATATTATCTTTGAGCAAGGACAGTTTCACTTATTCCTTAATAAAGTATAAAGTTATTTATTTTACTCATTTATTACATTATCTATGATGTCCAGTATGATATTGATAAAGCGTGGTGAAAGGCAACATCCTTGCTTTTCTCCTAATCTTAGGAGAAAATCATCTAATTTCTCACCTTTAAGTATGGTATTAACTGTAGATTTTTTATAATGTTCTTTATCAAACTGAGGTAGTTCCCCTCTATTCCTAGTTTGCTGAATATTTTTATCATGAGTGGATTTGAGGTTTTGTTGAATACTTTTTCTGCCTCTTTTGATATGATTATACAATTTCACTTCTTTAGCCTGTTGATGTGACAGATTATATTAACTGATTTTCAAATCAGTTGAACCAGCCTTACACACTTGAAATAAATTCCACTTGGTCAGGGTATATGCTGTCTTTATACACTATTCAAATCAATTTGCTAAATATTTTGTTGAATATTTTTGCTTCAATGTTCCTAAAAGATATTGCTCTGTACATTTTTTTCTTCTTGTAATGTCTGATTTTGGTATTAGGATAATTCTGGCATCATAAAATAAGTAGTACATAGCAGCTGTGTCTCCCTGTCTTAGTAGAGTGGACTTATGTAGTAGGTGTCCTTTGGAGCCCAGTGGCACAGTCTCCCTAGTCACCTGAGCCGTGTGCTCCAAGTGTGTCTTTTATGTGGGTTGTGTGTGAGTTCTAGTTGTAGTTGAGCCTTGGTTTTTGTTTGTATATCAACGGGAAGGATTGACCCTCAGGCTGATTGGTTGTCAGGACTGGCTAAGACTACAGTAGAGAAGCAGTTGTGCACAGGCTGATCCTACAGAGTAGGATTCAATTTAGCATGGCTCTGGTGCCTGCCCAGTCTGCCCTTTGGTTGTGTCATTTGTAGAGGTGGTTGGGTGGTACTCCAGTGTGGTCTGAAGTTGGCCACCTATTGCGTTGGTTCTGAGGCCTCTTGGGAGAGGCTCTGTTGAAAGCCAAGGACAGCAGCTTCCTGTGTTATGTCCAAGATCACTAGGTATGAGCTACAAAGTGATCTGCAGATGTTGCCAATTTTGCTGGGGTTGAAGGTGCCTGGGTGTGGCTAAGCTGCAAACTGACACTGGTTGCAACTAGTGCAAGGCTTTAGGGCTGCTTATCAAGAGGTATGGGAAATGGTGAGGCCTGATGCTACCTGTTTCGGGTTTGTGAACCTTTGAGAGATTTTTAGAAAAGTCTGCAGCATGAGCAAAGACAGGTCATTTGGATGGAAAAACCACAGGAAGAAGCTTGTGTGGGCCAGCAAGTTGGGTGAGGTGGGGCCTCAATGATTCACTAGGGTGGGGTAAACAATGATAGCCAGGTTGAGGGAGATACAGATATAGTGCCAGCTGCATCTACCCACGGAGTGAGGGGAGAGCTCAACAAAGGAGCAGTAATTTCTGCCAATACTACTGTCTGGCAGGAAGCTGCCCATCTAGCCTTTTCTCTGAAGCCAGACAATTCATTTTCTCTCCATATGCCCCTGGTGCCTCTCAATGTTCTTTCCCAGCACTGGAGCTCATAGCAAGTGAGTCCATCAGGGAGTAAGGTCATACATGGGCCCTTTAAAACTAGGAAGAAGCTTGGGTGGGCCAGCAAGTTGGGTGAGGTGGGGCCTGGGAGTCCAGCCACCCTCCATCTCACTTAATCATAATCTAAATAATTTTCATGGCCAGAATTTCTGAGGATTTCTCTTTCCAGAGCTGGAACCTTGGGCTGGGGAGGGACCCAAGGTCACTCCTCAGGAGGGACCTCTGCAACTGAAATATCCCTCCTGATTTTTAACTGCCACACGTGAAGGTGGGACCAAGTAGGTCCACGTCTTCACCCCTCCTATCAGTTTCAACATGGCTTCTTTGTTATATCCTTAATTGTAGTTCTTCTGTTAAGGTAGACCTCAGCCAATTCTCAATGATCGTTGTTCTGTATCTTCTAGAGTGTGTAATATACATTTAAATGTATGTTTCTGACCTTTGTTAGAACCTCATGTGGTTGATAGAGGCAAAACTCATGAAAGTCCTTTCAAGTCTGGGCTCCCAGGAGTTTTCCCCTCTTACACCAGTCCATACTCCGACACCAGTAATTCATCAAATTAGTGAAGTATTTCTACCAGTACCTGCTACTGTCAGGTAAGCTGATCTTGCCTGTCATTCTCTGTACTTGCCAGATTCTTCAGATTTTAAGATGTTGGTTTGTACTATTACCAAAGTTCACTGATGTATCTGTAAAAAGTTATGGATTACAGTTTGTTGAGCCTCTTTCTTATGAGGATTGGAGTGATGACTTCCAAGCTCTATAAATCAGAGATTTTATTTTGTTGTTGTTTGTTTTTCTGTAGTTATTTCTTGATAGTGATAAATTTTAATATATAGAAATTAAAATTACTGGAGTTAGTATACAAAGACATTTGAAAGAAAAACATATAATTAATTTTCATCCATTGTTGTTTTTGACAGAACATCAACTAGTTCACTCCAAATAGCAAATACTCATATTTTCAGCAAATAACCTTTCCACTAACTTTAATTCATTAATTGTATCTCTAATCATATGTTAGTTTGTTCTTGTATCTAATGTTAATCCCTCTTGTGAGCACAATTTTGGTGTTTATATCCTTCAAAATGCTACCTAATTCATTAGTAGTCTCCATAATATATTAAACAGTATTTGAATATTTTCAAATTCTGACTCGTGCATACTCTGCTATGATTACATAACTGTAATTCCTTTTGCTTTTCTATTAAATAATATTTTATAAAAAGTATAGTTGGTTAATTTTCTCACCTCTAAAATTATCTTTAAAAGCTTTAAAGCCAAATTTAGCTTAACTGTCAAACTATGGACCTAGCAATGCACCACTTCCGTTTTTGAACTTTTTTAAGCTAAAGAATTTTGTCACTTATATACAGAGAATACAATTTGATAATGTATAGAATTTATCAGTTAGAATTCAAATTACTCAAAATTAAATATCACTCAAGAAGCCTGTAGTTTTTAATTTACACAATTATAGAATAAGATCATATTTATATATTAATGTTAGGATAAATGTTGGTGACAACATTTTCAGTGAAAATTGTTTCCTAGTTTAAGAGTTATTCTCAGAAACATTCTACTGAGACAAGAAGCTTGATCTTACTAATGAATTTGATTAAAAATAATGATTTCAGGCAGCTTTTTGGCAGTATGAATTTGCCTAAAATGTAGAATCATTTTAAAGATTACTAAAGAAAGGGAAAGAAAGGTTTCTCCCTTACTCTCCATAAAGACAATACTCCCTCAGTTCTCCATAAGGTGCGCATGGGATTAATACCAGTTAATGTTTTAAACAACTTTCCAATGTGGTTATACAATGAGAAGTGACTTTTAAAGTCTCAAAACTAATAAAATTGTATAGTGAGAATCTGATCTCAGGTCACCTGAATGCATGTCTAGTTGGAATGAGTCTTGATTGAAAGTTATTTTAGGGACTTGGAAGAATGATAACAAAGATCGGAAATGGAACATTATCTGGTAAGGAAAGAATGAATAGAAGTATACAGATGAAGAGTCATCAGGGTTTACTGAATGACTAAGTAGATGTAGATGACGAGTAAAAAAAAAACTTCTAAGAATGAAAAAGAACTGTTTACAGAGAACAGGTTCTTGGTATTGTCACAGAAAAGAATTCAAGGACGTACTGAATACACCAAGCAAACAAAACCAAGCATGCAGTGGATTTATTAAAGGAAAAAAAGGGAGTACACTCCCAAAAGAGTGGGACTGGGCAGGACAGGAGGGCAACTCACCGAAGAACACAGAGGCATAGGATTTTATTAGAATGAGGGCGTTAAATATTTAAGATTTAGGGCTGGTGTTCCTAGGTAGGTCTTGCTGACCACCCCTTCCATTGGAAGGATTCCCTTGTCCTTATTTAGCCCTTGTCGGAACTGTCATGGTGACACAAGGGGTGAAGATTTTCCCTGCCCGCAATGTTAATAGTATAATTCGTTACAGTTAGCTAAAGTTCACCATGAGGGGTGAAATGGCATCCTGAGTCACCAAAATCTAGTTCTGGCCAGTCTAGTAGCTTAAGAATGACTTCACCTCCTCATTCCTTTGTCTCCCCTTACACCCTCCTTCCTTTTCTCCTCCCTGTCTCCCTGGGGCTCTATTCTTTCTACCTATGATAGCAGAAACAAGGGGTAGGAAGCTAAAGAAACTAAATGGAGTATGGAATAGAAGGGACTCCAGATGGATCAAGACTTTAACAAAAAAGTTTTAATTAAAATGTTGCCATAGTAGCTGTTTCAGTCTGCTCAGGCTGCTGTAACAGAAAATCATAGACCAGGTAGCTGGTAAACAACAGAAATTCATTTCTCACAGTTCTGGGGGCTAGACATTCCTAGATCAAAATGATAAGATGTGGTATCTGGTAAAGGCCTGCTTCCTTTACCGTAGACAGTTGTCTTTTCACAGTTTCTTCACATAGTGGAAGGTGTAAGGGGTCTCTCTGGCATCTAGTTTATAAGGGCTCTGAAATCCCATTCATGAAGGCTCTGCCCTCATGAGGGACTTACTTCCCAAAGGTCCCACCTCCAAATACCATTCGGGGTTAGGTTTCAACATATAAAATTTGGAGGGACACAAACATTCATTCTATAATAGGAGCTATGCAGACACACAGTCAAAGACATATACAGATTATTTGAACGATAAATGCACCTAGACATTATCCAGTGTTAAGGATTTCTTTTATAGATAAATAAATTAAGATTCAGAGGGATTAAATGATTTGCTGAGTTCACAGAGTTGACAAACCATGCCAGAATCCCAGTTAAAGGTAAACATTTAAGGACAAACAGTAATTTGTCACCAAATTGACTGGCATTCTGTCATGATAATCATCCATAAGTAGAACATTCTTGTGTAAGTATCTTTCATACAACATGCTTTTTTATAATTTATCACATACAAAGAAGAGCCCTTAAAAATAACATACAATTGCAAATCCCCATATATAGTGAAAGTCTTTAAAAATAGTTTAATTGGAAAGGGAGTATGTGGGTACTATAATTGAAAAGTCAACAAAGGCTGTATTTCAAATCTGAGTAGCAACAAGAAGCTATATGTCAATTTTTTTTGCTTCAAAATAAAGGGCCAAATTAAACATCATCTTTAAATTTAGTTGAAAAGATGCAGATACCAACTGAGAAGAGCTCTATAATTTGCTCAGAAGCATACTCCCTTTCTTTTATAATTAGAATTAATCTGCTCCAAAAATCTTTTGTTCCACTGAAGACATCATATTGTAGGCAATCCATCTTTCTTCCGCCTCAGCCTGATGATGTATTATATTAATACATCACTAAAGAGACAGCTTTCAGAAATGATGTATTAGTACAACACATCACTGGAGAAATTAGTAAGGGTGCATGACTCACACTAGTCTTTGAAGAAGGTAACTTTTTTTGTTGAATGAATGTCTTAAATATGAAGGACCACACAGTGGCATATCTAATTACCAATAAGTTGTCCCAAGTAGCTGAAAAATTAATGTGGACAGAAAAATATAACAAAATGTGATGAATAGATTATGTGTGTTTGACAATAGTCCGAGATTATAAGGTGGTCCTTCTAAACAAAATGAAAGAACAAAGGCAGTCAAGCAACCAAAATATGACTTAAATATTTAATATTTAATTTACTACTTGTCATTCCCTAATAGGATTTAGATGATGAAAACATTACTTTATCAATTCCACCCCTTTAACATCATTAATGTTTCATATTTCTAAATCTCAGGCCTCTAAGACAATTTACCACATAAAATAGCATGGCTAACTACTGAATTGTATTACCAAGAAGCTAAATAAAGCACTGTAGAAATAGCCTAGAAATTTATATTGGTTTTGCTTGACCTTTATGTAGTTAACAGACAAAGTCTTTAAGAAGAACTATTGGATACATATAACATGGTAGTTAAACATTGAAACACAAATTAACCAATATTCATAAAGCCAAGCCAAGTAAAAATTAAATTTTCATTACAATTTTATAGTATTTGATCTCGCAGGGGAATTACAAACCTTCTTTTTAGAAAGGAAGAACTCAACTTCACTTGATTTGCTTGGCAAGAAAAAAAATTCAGAAATAGAACTTCGTATAAAAGCTGGGATAGTGAGCTTTGTTTGGTGGAATGTTTTAAATCAACTTTATAAATTAATTGACAATTTAGATTCAAATTACTCCTTGGAATTGCTATATGTGACATTACCCACAATTGTCTGAATGGAAAAATAATATGTTTTATAATAAACAATGTAAGGAAAAGTAATCTTTACTTACATCACTATTCTGTAATGCTTTAGAGGCATCACTAAAACTGCACAATGCACATAAAGGCTCAAATGATAACCACCTCACCTTCAGATTCCACACGCTGTGTAAGAAAACCTCCTAATTGGCAATTCTGCAACAACCCTCAAATTTGCATTCAATACAGTGTGTCATTCTACATACACACATTTCTAAGCTTTTTATTTAATTTTAAAGGGCAAGAGAAGATTAACAGACTTTTTATTCTATTTTATTCTATTCTCTTAAGGGGATGGTTAGAGGATAAATTTTTGTGTGTGTCTTAGAAAATCCTTGTTTGGCCCTTCAATCAAAATTGTTCAGTGCTTTATGTCCCGTCGCTGTGCTGCTCTGTACATACTCTTGGTCAGCTTCCAGGCCTTCCTGACACTTCTGTCTCTAGCTGTACATATGAACTGTGACTAATGCCAGGATTTGCCTCAGCCAAAGCCCTCTTTCCCAGGTTGTGACGTTATTTCAGCTAATTATAACGAAATGAATCAAGCAGGTGAGCATCTCCATAAAAAGACATGATAATTTCGTAAAAAGAAGAACCACATATGCAAAACTAAATTACAGACTTAAGAGGCAATTTACTTACTTAATAGAATAGATGTTTCCGTAAGAGACTGGCTACCAAACCCACATCTAAAACAACACATTTGGAGTAACTTCTGTGTTACGTAGGAGTGAAATATTTCCTTATCGACGTGTCTATAGATTTTACTTAAAAGCCTGTAAAAATAAATGAGTTGATTAATTAAAATTAGACACTATTTCACTTAAAATTCAATTTTAAAAGGTTAAGCACATGCAGATAAACAGTCTAGTTGATTGAAAAAAATATGTTTTAATCACCCGCCAACTTCTTCAAATTATTCCTGGTAGTGTTTGTACAGTTTTTCTTGAAATAGTATTGTAGCTTATAGAATAATTGTATCTGTGGTAAATCTGTTTGATTTACTGACCAAAGGTAACTCAATCCTCTGACTGGACGAAATCAAATTCAACACAATGCTTTGATTCTGTAGGTGATCTAACAAAAGATTTCTGCAATTTCTAGTTCTTCTGAGATTATGGTTTGTGTTAACACCCCGCAGCCTATTTTTGTGATAACTATGACCAGTTCCATTGCCCAACATTAATCCTAACATTCTGGAGTCTATTGGCCACAAAAGGTAGGATATTCCTATGATAATACAGTGTTCCCCCGAAAGTAAGACCTAGCTGGACAATCTGCTCTAATGTGTCCTTTGGAGCAAAAATTAATATAAGACCCAGTATTATATTATATTATATTATATTATATTATATTATATTATATTATATTATTTTATTAAGAACTGGTCTTATATCATATTAAAATAAGACCAGGTCTTATGTTAATTTTTGCTCCAAAAGACACATAAGAGCTGATTGTCCGTCTGGTCTTATTTTCTGGGAAACACGGTACCAAATTTGACAGAAAGGTGCATATCACATTTTGGAACACTCCCAAAACCTTAGGGGAAATAGGATAAAAATGAATATTAAGAGGTTAAGAAAGTGTCAAAAAGACACTTTTTACAGACACACACACACAAAGTCTGAGAATTAAGTTTGCTAACTTGCCACAGTGCACGTACATTTGCAGCACTGCACATATAGCTTGGTAAGGTTTCATAACCTTGGTATATCAGTGTCTCACAGCTGTGTTCCTGTAGATATGTGGCGTTATCTTGCTGAGTGGAGTTCATTATTCTTGTTGTGTGATTTTGTGTGCCATGGCGAGAATGAGCTTGAAATAGAGCAACAAACAAACATTAAATTTCTGTTAAACTTGGCAAGAGTGGAAGTGAAATCAGGGACATGTTAGTCCAAGTATATGGGGATAATGCCATGAAGAAAACAGCAGTGCACAAACGGATTAAATGTTTTTCTGAGGGGAGACAATGCATCACTGATGAAGAGAGGTCAGGGCGGCCAGTAAAAAGCAGAACTGACGAAAACATGGCAAAAATTCATTGAATTGTATATCAAAATTGTCGGCTGACTGTGAGAAGCATAGCAGACCAAGTAAACATCAGTAGAGAAACAGTTAGGAAAATCTTAACTGAAAATCTTGGCATGAAACGGTGTGCACAAAATGGTCCCAAAGAAGCTCACGGATGAACAAAAGCAAAGGAGAGTCAAAGTTTGCCAAGACCTTTTGGAGAGGCAAGACGGTGTTTTGGGCCGTGTTATCACTTGATGAAACATGGGTGTACAAATACGACCCTGAAACAAAGCATCAAAGTGCACAATGCAAGTCAGCCACTTCTCCACCACCAAAATACAGTCTGAATCAAAAGTGAAAACTATGTTGCAAATCTTTTTTGATATCAGAGGGGTTATACATTATGAATTTGTACCAAGTGGAAGTTAACCAAGTTTACTATTTGGAAGTGCTGAAAAGGCTGTGTGAAAAAGTTCGACAGAAATTACCTGAACTTTTTGTCAACAATTCATGACTCTTGCATCACGACAATGCACCAGCTCACATGGCACAATCTGTGAGGGAGTTTATAGCCAGTAAACAAATAACTGTTCTGGAAGACTCTCCCTACTCACCTGATCTGGCCCCCAATGACTTCTTTTTTTACCTGAAGATAAAGAAAAGATTGAAGGGAAGACATTTTGATGACATTCAGGACATTAAGGATAATATGACAACAGCTCTGATGGCCATTCCAGAAAAAGAGTTCCAAAATTGATTTGATGGGTGGAGTAGGTGCTGGCATCAGTGCATAGCTTCCCAAGGGGAGTGCTTGGAAGGTGACCATAGTGATATTCAGCAGTGAGGTGTGTAGCATTTTTTCTAGGATGAGTGTGCAGACTAAATTGTCAGACCTCATGGTGTGTGTGTATGTGTGTGTGTGTTTTATATGTGTGTGTGTGTGTATTAGCTACCTTCTACAGCTCACTTAATAATTCACGTTCATATCATGATCTGTCAATACTGAGAAATACAAATACCTTCGGCCATCTCTCCCTGTTACTGAATCTGCATATATGAGTCTGTGTTTACTTTTTGACTCATAGCCCCTTTGACCCTCCCCATCCACATCTGTCTTCAGTGTCTCATGAAACCCTCGCTCTATATTAAGATCCCACTCACTTTTCCTTTATCATCAACCCTGAAATCTCCCGTATTTTTTTGAAACACTCTTGACTCTCTCATGAAGACACTGATCTTCCCTGAGGGAAACCATATCTCTGTTAGCACTTTTGAATGGATGCTGCTCATTATTTTCCTCTCCAGGTAGATAAAAATCATACAATAAAGTATTAATTTGCCTCCAAAAAGCAGATGTGTTTGAGGTTCCCCTTGTTTCCTCCTGCTCTCTGGCTCCCTAGTTTTAGTTCATCGGCTACCTCCCTGTTGTTCCACCCACATATTGAAGATTTCCCTGCCTTCTTTTCCTCCTTACCCATCACCCAGGCTCTGGCACAGTCAGAGGATCTGCAGGGGCCAGTCCTCCAACAAACTCACTCCTCAGGGCCATTTCCAGTGGCCTGCGCTCCCACTGCGCCTCAGTCTCCCTGAGCTTCAACCCTGTACGTAATCCTTCTCAGCAGACAGGGGGATTCTGTAGGAAAAGAGCCAAACCTGTGATCTTTGGAGTTCCACCTTCAGGACTTCAGGTTCTCGTGCTGTCCAGTATCTCTGTCCTTCAACTTCCTTAGGACCTCAAGTTACCATATACTCTATGGTCTCTATTTATAAGCTCATCCTGTTTTCTTTTTTTAGCTTTTAGGATAATTTTGTGCATTACTTCAACCACTTTCTTGCCAATTTTCAAAGTCCACAATCCTTTGTCCTTCTATAAGAATGTTAAAGCTGAAAAGTCCAAATATTTGCTTTCTTCTGGGCATATGCACCTTTCTGTAGCTCAATGGTTCACAAAAATATATAGGTTAGGTCTCAGTATGCTTTTAAACCTAAAAATTATTAAGGATGACAAACAAATATTTTATGTATGTTATGTGTATCGACATTTACTGTATTAGAAATTAAAACATAAATTAAAATAAATATTTATTAATACACTTACTATAACAAGTAACAATAAACCCATTACATCTTAACAAAAACATATCTTAATGTCAAAACAATTACATTATCTAAAAGAAAAACATAGTGATAAGAGTAGAATTGTTTTACATTTTTGCAAATTTCATTAATGCCTAGTTAAATAAAAGACAGCTAGATGATGGTGTCAACTTGGAAATAAGTGTTTGGTCATCTTATGTTTCTAGTTTATTTGTAATATCTGTCTCTTCTTAACTACCTGTCATGCAGGGCGTCCGGCGGGGTCTCTGGTCCTGCTCCCCACATAAGAACGCAGGACATGGTGAGGCCAAAAAGGAACACCCCCGGAGCCATAGGTAGGGGAGTCACACCACTATACTCTCGCTGGTGGCTGGGTTGGAGACATAGGAAGCAGGAGCCACACAATTCTCAACCCTCACTGCGCCGCTTGCAGGCTCAGCCCCCATCTTCTTGCTAGCCCCCATTTTCTGCTAGCGTAGCCATGGCAGTTATATTAGTGCCCAATGGCTCACTGGTTACAGCTGACGGCCAACTAGCCACAGCTGATGGCCATTTGATCACAGTCAACGGCCATTTATTATCTGAGCCAGCACCTTTCTATGTGAGGCCGAGAGCCTGGAAACTGCTTTTTGGGGTTCTGTCCCCACACTCCACCCCTACTGGCTCTCGCCTCACAATCTACGCGACAAGCGTCTTCCGCGAGGGGCCCTGTGCGAGGAGCCTGGAGGTGAATGCTATTTCCTGGACACAGCCAAGTTCTCTGGTCACAGCCAGGGTTTCTCAGGGCACCACCAGTACTTCTGGGCACAGCCAGACTTCCTGGACTTCTTAGGGTACCACTAGTCTCCCCCGGCACACGAGGGCCTCTCAGGGCACTGCCACTCTCTCTGGACACAGCCAGACTTCCTGGGCTCAGCCAGGGCTCTCAGGGCACTGCCACTCTCTCTGGGCCTCTCCGGGTACCGTGCTGGAACAACAGTGGCTCACAGTCAAGGTGCTTACATATTCTCAATGGTGGCCGGTCAAGACACAAAAGCAAACATCCCCCAGTTCCACTACATGGTGGTATGTTCCCAAACAAATAGTCAAGCTGTCCATTAAATTAGGGATGGAAGGCAATTCCCCATAGTCCATAGTCATTCGCCAGGGCTGTCCTGGGGGTGAGGGATGACCTTGACCTCACCCTCAGCTCCCATGGAGGACTCAGCAAGCCATTCCTCCTGGGACTACAAGTCCTGCATCCGGGCTGCCTCAGCAAGCACTTCCCAGCCCACCGGGCTGCAAGGACCTTCACTTTCTCCGGCTTTGCTGGTTGGGGAACCGTCCATGTCTTCCCACCCCTCCACGGGGTCCAGCTCTCAGGCAGCTGCTCCTCCTGGTCTTCCTCCAACTGAGTGTTCATACGCACAAACTGCTCCACTGCCCTTCGGGGAGCTTTGGCCGACACCGTACCCTGCTCGCTGCGCCATGTGTAGTGCAGGGGATCCTGCTGACTACGCCATGTGTCGTGCGGGGCGTCCGGCGGGGTCTCTGGTCCTGCTCCCCACATAAGAACGCAGGACATGGTGAGGCCAAAAAGGAACACCCCCGGAGCCATAGGTAGGGGAGTCACCACTATACTCTCGCTGGTGGCTGGGTTGGAGACACAGAAAGCAGGAGCCACACAATTCTCAACCCTCACTGCGCCGCTTGCAGGCTCAGCCACCATCTTCTTGCTAGGCCCCCATTTTCTGCTAGCGTAGCCATGGCAGTTATATTAGTGCCCAATGGCTCACTGGTTACAGCTGACGGCCAACTAGCCACAGCTGATGGCCATTTGATCACAGTCGACAGCCATTTACTATCTGAGCCAGCACCTTTCTATGTGAGGCCGAGAGCCTGGAAACTGCTTTTTGGGGTTCTGTCCCCACACTACCTCAGCAGGTTCAAAATGTTTCTTTCGAATTATTTGACTCACCATTGCAGATGATTTCTGAGCCAGCTGAAACAAATTAAAAAACAAAGAAAAAAGAAACAATAACAATGAAAAACTCTTTACTTCTCTCTAGAACACTTTTTTTTTTTATGAGTTATGACACTAATGCTACGTATCAGAAAAGGAGAATATACTTTTTTATTGTTGTTAAATTTAGTTCTGGACAAAGAGCAAAAACCCCATGCCTCAATCTCCTATACCTGTCTCAAGACTGGACTATCTTCAGGATGGATCTGATTGATATTGGACTTGATGGCGATGCCCCTTTTACAAAGCTGGTCTGTCTTAGACCCTCGTTGTGATTACTGTATTCTTAAGGCACAAGTTTAGAAGGGTCACACTAAGTTTCAAAGATTTATCTGACAAAACAGAATTTGCATACTAGCAACTTAATTTGTGACCCCTAAATTTAACTGAAGTGCTCAACCTTACTCATTCCCCGTTAGAACTCAGGTTTCAGGAGGCCCATTCCATAAAGAAATCAGTCTCTCATCGATTACTGCTATTATTATTATTGTCGTCATCATCATCATCATCATTATTTTGTAACACTCAATTAGATCTGTTGGGCATCAAATTATTATTGGCTAAAATGTTCAATTTTTCATAGGGGAACAAATGTGACTCCATGTCAGGTTCACTATGTTGAACTCCTTCCAACGTGAAGAGGTCAATACATCTAGATTGGTCTAGATTCAACTCATAGTTTACATGTTGTTTTGTCTTTCCTGCCCCTACTCCTTCAGCCAGCACCAGTATCCAAGAAACTATACAGAGTGTTTGAGCCACCAGCCTGGATTATGTATAAGTTCTGAATGAACCAGGAGCCCTACTTTGCAACCAAGCCCAGCAGGGATTCATGACAATGGATCCACTGGTAGAATCCATATGCCATACCTTCTGGAAATTGTCAGCCTGAGAGTGGTTGAGCAGCTTGGGGCACAGCTAGGATGCCAGCTTGAAGATGATACCCAGTGGGATGCTATTCTTTCAGAAGGGAAGCACTCATCCCCTAGATGCCGCAGGAGTGTTAGTGGCTAAAACCTTTCAGCTTCTGGAGAGGTACTTCTCCACCTCTACCTTCAACCCCCTCACCCCCCCCACCATGATTTCCATGATTGTCAGTAAGTGAAGAGAGTTGCCTCAAGGTCATGTCCGCTTCCCTTTCAAAAACCGGTGATATAAGGGACTAAATCCTGGAACTTTTTATTCAAAATAGGACAACTCTTGGCCATTCCATCTCCAAAATTCCCCTTGGGATTGGTTAAGGCCTTTGTTATGACAGTTTTGCAACTCTTAACAACCTTGCCTTCTTCAGTCTTCTACTGGTAGTGATACTGAAAGCATTCCTCAGCAAACTTTCTGCATGTGTTCTTCACATCACAGCCTGTTCCCTGATAAGCTGACCTTATTACCCTGCTATAATGGAGGTTGACACACGTTGCCTTTACGGAGGTGGCAATGTACCTATGGTTATTGGGAATCTTTCACTGTCACACTACTCTAGGGTATATGTAAAATACAAGTGTTTTTTGTTTGTTTGTTTGTGATTTGGTTTTGTTTGTTTGTTTGTTTGTTTTTGTTTGTGTGTGTGTGTGTGTGTGTGTGTGTGTGTGTGAGAGAGAGAACAGGGAGCATTTGTTTTTCACCATGATATTGGAATTGAGAAATAGAAGATATTCTATAAATGTTTGAATAAATAAATGAATAGAAGCTGATATTTTGTATATCCATATCTATGTATGTAGTTGTAAAATTTTTACTTATAATGTCCCCACAAGTATGATAGAATAAAGTAAAATTAAACAAACAAACAAAAACACATTGTGATGACTATGAAGAAAATCATTGTATCAGGTTTTGTCATTTATGCTAGAGAGATTACAAAAACCAAGAAAAGAAATGATACACTCAATGTGATAAAACAAACAAACAAACAAAAACAAAACAAAAAGACAGCCATCTTCAAAAAAACAAATAAACAAAAAAACATGGTATTTCATGTATAACATTTTTTACTGGAAGTTATTCATGTCAGGATATGTGACAAGGCTCCATATATTCAGAGAAACATCATTTAATCATAAAGTGTATAGCTGTCTGTGATTCAATGAAGATTTTTCTTGTCAAACATGATTCTGTTCAAATAGAGTTTGCAGCAAGGAAAGCAGAATTACATAAAAAGAAACCAATCAGATTTTCAATCACACCCTAAGCCAATTTCTGTATTTTTTTAAACCAGTTTTCATCAACATTAACAAGTCACACTTTTTTTTTTCAACTGGAATTGAGAAAAACACTGAATTGCATTATTCTAATAGTCTGTAAGGTAAAAGTATAAAATAAAAATAAAAGGGAAAATTAATATGAAATTTCTAAAGCTGGATGTTTTTTTCCAAGTTACTTGCTTATTAGGTACTTTTTGTTGTGTTGTGTGAGGATGTCTCCACTTTTACACAGGTAGCATCATGGCCTAGGAGATGATTCATAATTGGTTCATCATTGTTCCCTTCCCTGGAGAATACCCTCATTTAGAGTTAATGGTGGCCATCTGACAGCGTTCCTGCCAGTGATGGCATACAGGGAGGTCTATTAGGAGGGTGCCAGAAAAAAGTTTTGCTTTCTGAGAAAAGGGACAGCAGTGTAAAGGTGCCTACTTGTGCCACTTGTTCCCTCCTTCCTTCATACATTTGATCACCACTATGAAAACGTAGTATTTGGAACTAAAAGAATTATTTTGTGTTCTACGAAAAAAAAAATCACTGACATGTCAGACTTTTACTCTAATATCATTGAGCTGAGTGAAACTACATCTGGAACTAAATCTTCTTAGGTTTCCTGTTAAGTAACCAATAAACATAATGTGTTAAGTCAGAATTACTCAGATTATTATTGCTTGTCCCCAGAAACTCCCATAATTTAAAACATTTATTGAGAGCTTACTAAGTGAATTACGTGCACTAATTAACTACATTTTCAAGACAATCCTTTAAAAGTATGTGCTATTAATATCTTCATGTTATACATGAAGAAAATGAGCCATAGAAAAAGTACCCAGGTCCCACAGCTAGTAAGTGGTGGAAACAAAATTAAAATCAAGCCAAATAAAGACTTTTCAGAGGGAAAAAAAAAAAAAAAAAAAAAAGGAAAAAAATCTTATAGAATATGTCATTCTTATTTAAGTAAATAACTCAAGGAAAATAAAGTAAAGAAATATACATATATATGTGTGTGTATATGTGAGTTAATGTTCAATCATATGGCAACTATGTGATCTATGTGGAAAGTTCCTGTTTTCTAGTCTTAACAGTGTCTTGTTCATTGCTGTCCTTACTTTTATTTTAAGTCAATTTTCTCTCAAATATCTTTTGAAAATTCAAATATATCATGCATTAAAAAAAAGAAAATAGGCAAATTGTCATTAGCTGGATAAAAATATTTAATTTATTAGGGATGGTTCTCTCATCTTTCCACAGATTTAATTTTGGGGACTTGTTTTATAATACTTACATAATACTCATTTTTTTAAAAAATTGGGTTTAGAATTTCTTATTTCCTCTCATAAATCCAAAGTAGAATTGAGGTGGAAAAACATAATAATACAGTACAGATACATTGACTTTGAGCATGTTATTTTCACAGGAGGGAAAATGAAAATCTATTTTTGAGCTCATTGAAACTCAGAGTTTTATTTTTATATATGCCTTGAGGTAACTTCAGAGCAGTCAAAATGGTACAAATATTTTATTGCTCAACTGAAAATGTGTTTTGTGTGTGTGTGTGTGTGTGTGTGTGTGTGTGTGTGTGTGTTTAAAGCATGTGAAAACGACAAGTTAAAAAAAATTCCATTATTGAACTTGAAAGGCAACATAATTCAACCAGTCTCCTAGAACCTTAGTTAAAACTTTACAATTGAAAAGAATTATAGATTAAGTGTTCTACAAAGTGGATTCTACTGTATGTACATGAACCAATGACTTATGTGGGGGTTTGCATATCAAAGAATCATGATCAAAGGAATGAAAAAGTAGGCAGGGAAATCAAACCATTGATCAATTATAAATCACATTAAGATGGCATTAGATTCCTCAGTCGTTGACAAGCCTGGTAGAGAACACTGTCAGCATATTCATGATTTTATAATAATCAAGAAAGACGGGGAAATAATACCTTTTTAATAAAGTGCTCATTTACCCATTTTAAATAGCACGGATAAGCATAAAAAAATGAGATTTTAATTTAATTTCATAAAAGGAGGTTTGCACCAAGTGTTGCCTCTTATGTACTAATGTACAATCAAACACATTCAGTGTAAAAAAAGTTAATCAGCGCAGAGTCAAAGATGACATGATGCTCTCTAGTTCTTGGTGCCTGGGAGGGACTCAGAGGTTTAAAATCCTTATTATTGTGCTTAGTCACTGTTTCAGAACAGTGGTAAGGTCAGCGAGATAATGTGATACTGAACCGCTCATGCTGGAGCACCTGGTTTCAGAATACCCATGATTCTGGTAAGTAAGGAAGTTCCCCAGGTTGAGACAGCCCCAGGTAATGGAGATCCCGTTTAAGCACAAAGCATGGGGCCTTCTCCTAAGCTGTGAGCAAAGCATTACCCCGGAAAATAGGATCTGACGGAGGTGTAAGAGCGGGTGGCTCGCCAAGCACACGCTGTGCTCAGACGCCACATGTCATGGCGTCAGTAGTCACAGGTCCCCACGGAGGCGCGTCTCATAAATCAATGAGCCATCTTCCTGTATGTTCAGTATGAAAGGTGCTCTTGCTGAGGAGCTGATCTTTTCATCAAAAACCAATCTGCTGGTAGGAATCACTGGCCCTAGTTTTTTATTAGCGTGCAGCTTCAAAATAGCAAGTTTTTACACAGATGATTTTACCTAAGACAAGAGAAAACATTCTACATCTCTCTAAATTATTCTCAAATACATCAGAGAAAAATTACTTCCACGTACCCAGTCCATCATTTTAGGGAATTTTATTGAGATTAAATAATAATAATAACAATACTAATAATGATGATGTTGAAATTCGAAACAATGTTCCAATTATCCTGTCATGGGAGATACCAAGAGATAGCATTTAAAAGTCAAATATTAACTTAAAGATCATTTGGCTTTTTAGAGAAAGAATCCCAAAATGGGAGGTACAAGTGATGGAGTAAAACTCACTTCTAAATAAAAATGATTCACACATCTTGCCAGTGAAAACTTGATGCTCCTAAAATCAGAGCCCCTGGTTTCCATAAGGCACTGTTCCCACTCATGTATTACACGTTTATAACAGCACATGATCCTTTAAGATACATATATTAAAACAAAGTATTTTGTTAAAATGTAATTATTTTAGCATATAAAAGGAGATTTTAGCCATGTGACAACTTATCCTTTGCCTTCATGCCAAAGAGTTGTCTCTTTCCTGCAGCAATTTTTCCCCCTGGTTTTCTTAAAATATCTTAACAAAACTGCTTCCTGATTTCAGAACAAATAAATTGAGGGAAAAACTACAGCCCTGGAACTTAGCTCCCACTTTTACCACTGTGTTATTATATTGTGGGGAAATATATTTTCATTTAAAGCATTTTCCCTCAAAGTAATATTTTAAGGGAGTCATCCTCAGTAAGAACGTAACAATCTAAAACTCAGCAAACAGCTACATATGTGAGCTATATCATAAAATTGCTTGTTATCTATATTCTGTGGATATTCATCAGCATTTGTCATTTCTCTCTTTTCATGTTGTAATGTCACCTTTCATTAAGGACTGTCAAATGCATTTCTTTCTGAGGAAAAGTTTCCTCTGACTACTTAGTAAGTTGTTTCCCAGACACTTGACACTTGACATTTCAATTTCACTAAATGTTGGCTAACACTGAATGTACAATAATATTAAAGGGGGAATGAATTTGTAAGTCAATTTTGCTTAGTAAATAAGCTTATTCTGAATTGAAAATGTATTAGACTTTCTGGTAATTACAGTAATTTAAACATTAATCTGCTGTTTTATAGGAAACCTACATGATCAAAGAAAGAAATTACTTGCAGCTATTTGAAGGGATGAAAATATGATTTATTATAAGTTTGATTCAAGTTTTCTAAGCAAGGTGGCATTTTGACCTTGATTTTTAAATTTAAAAAAGAAAGAAAGAGAAACAACATAGAAACAAAACTGTCTCTTAAAAGACTATAAAAGAGTATTTTGATGGAAGGGAGAGGTGGAAAGGGAGTTTTAAGGCATCTCTTCCAGATTCTCCTTACTCTACTGAAAACATCCCAAATAAAACACAACCAAAGCAAAGCACTGTATTTCTTATAAAAATGTAATTTCAAGACAACTCACTTAGCCATTCATGGCAATTTGACTACTCCTTTGAGTCTCTTCTATATAGAAATTATGCAGCCATTATGGAATATAGAACATGTATTTCCTTTGAATTTAGATGTTCATATTTTTTTGAAATGTTTAGGGTTTAACTAACTTAATTACTGATAATAAAATTGAGTTAAAAAAAGGAAAGGTATAACAGTATAGAGAATAAAACCAGTTATAAAAAAAAACTAACTAAAACAATAACAACAACAAAACCTATCCTCTACACATCTCCTATCATTTTTCACCAGTATATAGTGATTCCTGAACATAATGAAAAATTCCAAGGAAAAAATGGAAAGTGAGAAAGGAATTAAAGAAAGGGGAATACCCTCAAAGAAATGTAAGTTGGTATTCTGCACATAGGAAAATAGAATCACTACTTACATCCTTTTTGTTTGATTTTGGGGGTTTTTTTACTATTACTTTCTGGCCATATGTAATTTTAAAAGTCTTATTTTATTAAAGATTTATTATTGGGGAAAGGGAACAGGACTTTATAGGGGATCAGTATGTTTTTCTCAGGACCCATCAGCTCCAAGTTAAGTTGTTGTCCTTTCGATCTTAGTTGTGAAGGGTGCAGCTCAGCTCCGAGTCCAGTCACCATTTTCAATTTTCCGTTGCAGGGAATGCAGCCCACCATCCCATGCGGGAGTCGAACTGGCAACCTTGTTGTTGAAAACATGAGTGCTAATCAACTGAGCTCTAACCAACTGAGCCGTCCAGTAAAAAGTCTTCATAGTACATATTATACCTGTCCAAATAGCGGTACTGATCATATTTTTTTTACAAAATGTAAATTGTGAAGGTTTTCTTTCCTTTTCTTTTTTCTTTTTGTCCTTTTCCTAGCGATGCAACAGAACTCTATTAATTCTTACTAAAGGAACTCAAGTGTTCTATTTCTGTAACTTTATTTTTCATTTAAAACAATGGAAGGAAACACAGTCTAACATATGAGGGGCAATGACTGTGAGATTGTAGAGGGTACACAATTTGACTCAGAAAAATATGCGCATTTGAATGCTATTGCTAAATTTCAAACACGAGCCAAGCACTATGTTAGGTGCCATAAGGAATACAGTACAATACAATGAATGATATTTCCTGAGTGCCAGGCCTGGACCCGGCACAGGCCCTGGGAACACAACCAAAACAATAGGAGTCAAGGTCTCTGTTCTCCTAGGGAGTAGATTCTATTTGGAGGAACATAGTAAAATTATCAATTAGTTGTGAAAATCTTAGTGGTAACATAAACATAAAATGGTAAGAGTCCGCTAACAAATAAAGTGGACCTTTTTTTTTTTTTCCAAATTGAAGAAAATGGAGAAAAATGATAACAGGTTTCTTACCAGCAGTCCTAAATTTTAGATCACTAAAAATAGGTGATTAATTTGATAAGAATGGTTTTATCATTTTTATGACTCTTTCGTTTAACTACAAATAGTAATTATTGCATGACGCAATGCACACTGATTGGATTTGGTCATTCCCCTTAATTTTCACTTTGAAATGTGAACTTTACAACCTATATCCCAGGTCTCTGGAGCATGGGATTTCTTTCAATCAAAAACTCAGGACACTTTTCTTTTCTTTCTCTCTTTTTTTCTTCCTTTCTTTCTTTCTTTTTTTTTTTTCCATTTAATTTTTTGGGAAATATTGGGGAATAGTGTGTTTTCCAGGGCCCATCAGCTCCAAGTTCTTGTCCCTCAGTCTAGCCGTGAAGGGCGCAGCTCAGCTCCAAGTCCAGTCACCATTTTCAATCTTTAGTTGCAGGGGGAGCAGCCCACCATCCGATGTGGGAATTGAACCAGCAACCTTGTTGTTGGGAGCTCGCGCTCTAACCAACTGAGCCATCTGGCCGCCCCAATCTGTCACTTTTTTTGTCAGAGTTCTCAACTTGAACTTCAGTTTCATACAGCAGCTGCCAAAGTTTGACAATTGACATTTGAAAGGGTTGACCTAAGGGACATTATAACCATTTATTTCTATAGTTTTCTCTAAAATTCTAACTTTCAAGAGGGCAGATGGACAGCAAACAAGGAAATTGTACTCTATTATTCTGTTCATAGAAACACTTTCATTGAACTAGATTTAACATTTTGTCTTAAGGCTTATAATTGGTTGACCTAAGAAAAGGTCATATAATGTCACAGGTATCATCTATTACCGTGTTCAGCATGTCTTACACATGCAGCCTACAAGTAAAGGTTCCTTAAAGGTTGAAGCTAGGTGAGTTTTGTTTTGTTTTCTTACTCTTTTATTTTTCTTTTCTGATGAGCTGTGCTTCCTCATAATAGGTAATGTGAGTGATATTACTAAGCTATTTCCTTTCACCTCAGTTACTAAGAAGCATAGTACCAAGTTCAATGTTCACTTATTTTCCCTTGCTCAAGATGCTTTCAATTTTTTAAAAATAGACAAGGTTTAAATTATTCTCAAAATAAAAAGAGTCTCAATTGAATCTGGTTTACTCAGATTTTGAAATTTCTGTTTTTGGGAGAGTAAACAATGATATGTAAGTCAATATCTGGCTTTGCTAAAATTGAGTTGTTATAAATAACAACCTGTGCATCACAAAGGCATCACAACAAAAGGCATACTCTATCAATACTGCATCAACAGGAAGACTATTACAATGAATATGTAGTTTTAATTCATGAACTGAGCAAAGTTTTAGATTCTTTGGATACAAATTCATGTCCTGGATTCTCCACTTATTAACTGGCCTTCTCATCTTGAGCAATTGACCTGGCTAAGTCTTTGTTTCTTAACTTATGAAACACAGATAAATAATTGTGTCTAACCAAACTTGCTTTAGATATTCTGAACAAGAGATAGGAGATGAATTGGCTGGAATTTTAGTATGTATGACTGTCCTTTCGGTATTATCTACTTTGTTTCACAAACAGTAATTATTATATTTTCTGTTAAAACTATGCTTTCATCTAAGCATTTAAAACAAAATTTGTGAATTAAGCTAGTATCTTTCTGCTTAGAATCATGCATATTCCTTAAAAATCCTTCTATCATTTAAACAGCAAAATAATTTCATTTGTTTTAAATTAAAGATTTTTGGGGTGACAGTTGTTAGTAAAGTTACATAGGTTTCATGTGTACAATTCTGTGATATATCATCTATAAATCCCATTGTGTGTTCACCACCCAGGGTCAGTTCTCCTTCCGTCACCATATATTTGATCCCTTTTTCCCTCATCTAACAACCCCCCCCCTTACCCACTGGTAACCACTAAACTATTGTCTATGTCTATGAGTTTTTGTTCCTTCATTTGTTTGTCTTGTTCTTCTGTTGTTTTCAGTTTTATATACCACATATCAGTGAAGTCATATGGTTCTCTACTTTTTCTGTCTGACTTATTTCACTTAGCATAAAAAAATCTCAAGATCCATCCATGTTGTCACAAATGGCATTATTTCATCTTTTCTTATGGCAGAATAGTATTCTATTCTGTACTATATGACCCAGCATTCCCTTTCCTGGGTATCTACCAAAAAAACCTGAAAACATTTATCCATAAAGGTATACGTGCTCCTATGTTTATTACAGCTTTATTTAAGGTGGCCAAGATATGGAAACAAACAAAGTGTCCTTCAAAGGATGATTGGATAAAGAAGATGTGGTAAATTTTTTATTGTTGTCAGTTTGGCATTGGATACCTAAAACCAAAAAAATATTCATATAGATCAATTTGGGAAATTTATTTCTATTTTATCTTCCCACAAAATAAAGTTTAAAGATTAACATAGAATTTTTGTTTGGAAGTTCTCATCTCATAATTGTTTATAATAAAGAAACTTTGGAAACACCCTCAATTTCCTGTACTATAAGAATTGGGAAATTAATTATAGAGTAACCATTTCATTTTGCAAATGTTATAATGTTATAAGAATGCTTAATAACTAAGGACTAAGCTTATAGTAAAATGTCAAGTAAAATGTTGTTACAGTATAGCATATACAACACAAAATCAGTGACAAAAAGTACTAGATGGGTATGTGTACTTGGGGGAGTGAAAGGGGATAATGGAAAGAAAGATGTCAAACAGTTATAGTGATGGGGTCTGGTGGGTGGGATTTCTTATGAATTTTACTTCTTTATACAAAGTTGGGCTTTCGCAAAAAACAAAATATCAAAGATTGAAAATGAAAATAGTTATCACAGGTTGTTTGTGCTGAACATTTCATTTTATTAAGTAACCAAATAATTTAATTGATGGGGCATAAGGTTGAGAACTTAGAGAGAGGCAACTTACAATAGCGTTGTATAATGCCTAAGGAGCGTTTAATTTATTTTATACATTAGCATTTACCAAAGTGTGTGTTCTACAGATACACTCCCATGAAATTCTCAAGGGGAAGCAACAAAATAACACAGTTAAGAAGCACTAGGTAATATTTCATCCTCTTTGAGACTAGCAACATTATTAAGTACAAGGCTCTAAGAAGTTCTGCTTAACTTGTTTAACTTACTTAATCATTGTTTCCCAAATGTATTTGGCTTAAAGCATTTTAAATATTATGGGAATTAACATCCTGAGGGACATTACTTTAGGAAAACCTGCAGCAAACAGTCGGCGCAATCTGTAGTTTATTATATATATTTAACTTTGAAATATCCCCACAGTAAAAGCTCCAAAGGAAAAGTTGTAAATATAATGACAAATAGTTATTTTCTAAACAACTTGAGAGTAAGTTGCCAACCCCAAGTCCCATTATCCCTAGTATCTTCTGAAAACATAGTGTGTTGTTCAACGAACAAGGACATTCTCTAGCATAATCATAACAGCAACATCAAAATCAGTAAATTAGCATGGATGCAATACTTCCATAGAATTTTAAGACCCCTCTTTGAGACTAGCAAAGTTTTCAAGTGTTGCCACTAAGCCTAATAATGCCTTTTGTAGCCGTGAATTTCAGCTCAGAATAACATGTTTCATTTAGTTGTCTTTAGTCACCTTTAGTCTGGAACAACTGCTTTCACTTTCATGCCCTTGACACTTTTGAGGATTACACACTAGCTATTTTGTAGATTACCTTTCAGTTTGGGCTCATCTGATGCTTCCTTGTGATTGAATTCAGATTATACACCTTCGGCAGAACAATTTATAGAAGTGATGCTGTGTTCCTCTTATTGTATTCTATAGGATGTCACACAAGTTCAGCTTGTTGCATCACAGTTTAGATTCACTTTGATAACTTGATCAAAGGCATGTGTATCAGGCTTCTCACACCGTAACATTACTCTTTTGCCCTCTGTAATTAAGTCCTTTGTGGGATGGTACTTTGAGCTGTGTATGTACTCTGTTCCTCACTGCAGCAAACACATCGTAAGGTAAGGGGACTCTAATGATCCCCCGTTTTGGTGCCCATGCCCTTCTCCAGGCTCCTCTGGAGGCAGGAACTGTGATTGCTTCTAACCCGCAGAATATGGCAAAGGTGATGGGCTGTTACTCCAGTGATCACGTTTTGTTTATATGAGACTTCTTCTGGCTTGCTGACTTGTTCCAGAGTCATGCTCTCTGTGGCTGGCCTCAAGGGACACTAAGCCAATACAAGTTCTACTGCCATCAGGAGATGAACTCCTCCCGCAGTCAGAGTGAGTTTCAACGCAGAGATGAGAACCCAGCCCTGGCCACCTGTTTGAAGGCAGACTTGCTCAGGACCCTGGGTGAAACCTGATTGCAGCCTCAGGGAGAACCGAGTCACGCTATACCCAACCCCTGAAACTGTGACATGACAAATTCACGATGTTTCAAAGCTGCTGCATTTATGGGAATTTGTGACATAGCATAGAAAACTAACTTACTTATCAAACTGTCCATTTATGAATTCACTGATTTCAGTACACACTCACAGACTCCATTTATTAGCATTTATTCAATTATAATCTGATATCATCAATACTTATTTGGATGCTCAAATGATTATAGATTTGGCCAGTGGCATTTGCTGTCATTTTGACATCTCCCCATCAATCTTGGACAACTTTAAGACACAACATGATATTCCAGGCTCATCTTGTATTATCCAGTCCCACGTTTGGGAATCAACCATTTTTCCACTGATCACTGATTTGTTCTAGTCCCAGATATACTTAGAAGACAATCTATTTTCTAGATGGGGTTACTACTATAGAGTATCCCTATTGCCAAGTAGATCTAGACACACACACACACACACACACACACAGGGTGCCAAAAAAATTATACACATTTTAAGAAAGGAAAAAACTGTATTAACATTGTAATAACTCAATAAATACCAATAATACAAGATGAATACAAGTCACGTTTGAGTTATGCAATTACAAGAGGTGCTCAAAGTGGTTACCATCAGTGTCCAGACACTTCTGATTGTGGCAAAATGCTGCTTGAGCAACATTGACCAAAGTGTCCACTTGTATACATTTTTTGGCACCCCCAGTATATGTATATATGTATACATATTTGTGTATGAATATGTATATATCTATGTATTTTAGTCATGTAAATTATTATATGTACACCTATATTTCATTTAATACCTGTTAAAAGCTATGAGTTTGCTAGCATAGGAAGTCAATGAAGTTTGCAAATTTTTGCAACGACCTTTCTCAACTTTTTTGATATCAGAGGGATTATTTATTACAAATTTGTACCAGCAAGACAAACAGTTAGCCAACTTTACTGTTAGGAAGTAAAGGCTGCCTGAAAAAGTTAGATGACCTGAATTTTTCTCCAACAATTCATGGCTCATGATTCACGACAATGCACCAGCTCACATAGCACTGTCTATGAGGGAGTTTTTAACCAATAAACAAATAACATATTGGAACAGTCCCCTACTCACCTGATCTGGCCCCAGTGGCTTCTTTCTTTACCCAAAGATAAAGGACATATTGAAAGGAAGACATTTCGATGACATTCAGGACATCAAGGGTAATACAACGACAGTTCTGATGGCCATTCCAGAAAAAAAGTTGCAAAATTGCTTTGAAGGTAGGACTAGGCCCTGGCATCTGTGCATAGCTTCCCAGGGGGACTACTTTGAAGGTGACTGTAGTGATATTCAGCAATGAGGTATGTAGCAATTTTCCTAGGATGAGTTTGCGAACCTAAATGTGTGACCTCGTGTGTGTGTGTGTGTGTGTGTGCATGTATGTGTGTATGTGTTGTCTCAAAGTACCACTATACAAAATCGTAATAATAAAGAAAAAAGAGAACTTTACACTATAAATTCTAGCAGACAACACCTTAATCAAATGCTTAAATTGAACATCATTAATAATGAGGTTAATCAAAATCATGTAGGATGAAATAAAATCTCAATTGCACTTGTGTGCTAATCCTACCAAAGACATATAATCTAAAACTAAGCATGAGGAAATGTCAAACAAACCCAAATTTAAAGACATACCACAAAATATTTAGCTTATACTATTTAACGCTTATGAAAATCAAGCATCAACTGAGGAACTGGTCCAGACTAAAAGACACTACCTTTTGCTGCACACCGTTTCAATGATTTTTGTCAACATGTGCATTTACTTCCTATTCAAAAGTTTATTCATTGAATGTTTTACGTAAGTAAATACATGCTTTTAAAAATGTGGACTGTCTGACCCACAAGAGTGTGACCCATTTCTTGGAACATACTCTAGAGAAGCACTTGAAGGTATGCACAGGGAGGCACGTAGAAAGATGTTCACAGCAGCATTGTCTGTAATAATGAAAAGTAGGGCACAGACGTGCAGCAATCTGAGCGCGCTGACTATCCATTTAAAGAAATACCACACAGCGGTTAAAAGGGATCAGAGGCGTCTATATGTGCTGCTATAGGTAGGTGGACAGGATACCTGTGGAATACAAGAAACATGTGCAGACAATGCGTACAACATGATACCGTTTTATGTAAAATCAATAAATAAACTATACATATTCTAGGTCAATGCACAGCACAGAATGTATCCCAAACAGGTATCGTGATCATAGTGTTTACCTCCTAGGAAGGCGTGATCAGTGGGAGTCTTTATTTTTATATTTATTTTGCAATTGTCTTAATTTTTCAATTACAGTTGATATACAGTATTATATTAACTTCAGGTGTATAACATAGTGATTAGACATTTATATACCTTGGGAAGTGATCACCCTGATAAGTTTAGTACCCATCTGACACCATTCATAGTTATTACCATATTATTGACTATATTTGCTACGCTGTACTTTACATCCTGGCGACTGGTGACCATCCCTACAAGGGATGGCCAGGTGATCCTTTGGTCTTGCAATAATGCTATCAAGCTGGGCACCCTGAAGAGATTTCCCTGGGGATCAGCTTCCCATTGTGTGAGGTGCTCTCACAAGCAGGAAGAGCTCATTGCCGAGCTCAGAATGTGCCTCCGGACATACTAACACCCCATGTGTAACAGATTCTCCAGCTGGACCCACCCACTTCCTAGACCCTCCTCTCGCCAACCCAGCGTTCACAATCACAAAACTCATCCATCCACACCCTAATCAATGACTGCCCACCTGAGGGATACTCTGGAATTAGCAACGTTTTCTAAATTAAAGTAAGCCATTGTTTTCAGGAAAATATTTGTGTCCCAGGTCGTTTCAGAGCTGCATGTTCTGTCCTGCCTACGGCTCCATGAAGGGTAGAGGAGGACAAAAGGGTAAACTGTTCCCCATTTTCACCAGAGTGTGGGAAGGAGAGGGGAACGTGGTCTATCCAAACTTCCTGAGGGAGAGAGGAGCTCTGAGGAGCAGGTGACATATATTTATAACCAAGATGTCCAAAAGGGAGGGTTTTCCCTGCCACTAAGCTAAGGGCCTACACACTCTCCTTCCCCACTTCCTCTTCCAAAACTTTCTGGAGGCAACAAGGGGGAATTCTGGCTGTAATATGCCAGAGTGCCCCCTCCTACCATACAACTTTATATAGTTGTGAAGAGTGAGGGAACAGATAAAAAGAGACTTTGAGCCAACTTCTGGGGTTGTAGGGTTTTTCTCAGTTAGAAATGGCCTGAAAGTTTGTAGTGGAAACATTTTGTAATTTTATGGAAAAGTAAAGAGTTTTAACTGCAGGACATCTGAGCAGCCTCACATAAAGGACCCCAGGATAAAACTGAGGAGGCCACTCATAAGCTGTCTACAAGGTACTGGCCATCTTTTAGAAAACAAAAGAGGGAATCTGTAAGAGCTGAATTCAACCCTTCCTTTCCCTAAGCACAAGTCCAGGAATAGTGAAAGCCCACAACCCCAATGCAGTACACAGATAACACAACTCTCCATTTGATGAAACGTTTATTGAGAAGGATTCAGTATCCTTGGTTGTGCTAGGATTGAAATTGAAATACTGTTCTCATCAGAGGATGGATTATCTTGAAAACTGAGAGGTTTTCCTTAACAAATGTTGTTAAGGAAGGTTGTTTCTCCTTTGGAGAAATGGTTTCTCCCTGGAAGTGCTGGGGAAGTGTTTTCTGTTTGAATAGAAGAGTCCGATTTCTGAACATGGTGCCTTCATCAGGGGTGAGCATGGCTGGAGAGGCCTGGAATACTTGATGTATGCAGATGTGTCTTCACGGGGCACAGGGTCCCTGGATGGTGGGGAAGGGTGATGACTCAGGCATAATTGCTGGTCCCTGAAGGCCACAGCTTTCTGGGGATTTCTTATTCTGACTCTATTCCTTACAACATCTGTAAGACAGCTCTTGTCAGCACAGACAGCTTCTTGGATGCCGCACTGGGCACTTGCCCTTCCTCTAGCGGGGGTCACAGAGAGCTTTATAGATGGAGGGATGTCCCTTGTCAGACTCTACCTGGGCCGGCAGGTCCTCCTTCTGCTGACTTACATCCCAGGCCTCAAGTCTGTACCCACGTGCCAGTTTCTCCTCTAGGATCTTTCCAATGGCTGGCATGTGCTCATGAGCTTCAGGAGGCCCGCAACTCACAAAGAAAGCTTTCAGCTGGGTCTTGGTGGTGTGTAAAGGTTTACAACAGCTGGGCTTTCTGCTGGGGACATTCCTGGCCTTTGATTTTTCTCCTGGAACTGATCCAGTGACAACATTCCCTCATCTTTTTCTGAAGTAACTATCAGGAGGAAACTGATCACTCTGTCATGGAGACAGGGAAATGCTCTCCAGTTCTCTGTCCTCAACATGATGGCTCTTCTTTGTGGCATTAGATGTTGCTCTTCCATACCCTCACTTCCACATTCTTCTGCTTTGGAGCCCAGAAGTCTCACTTTCTTTGCACCTGGTGTGACCTGGTTATCCTGGCAGTTCCATAAGACATGCTTAGAGACCCAGGGCTCCTGCCTCAGCTCTATGATGACTCCGCTGTCCTCCCAGTGGACAGGCGGCACCTGGGAAACTCCAACATCCCCACTGGAATCGCTGTGGCACTGGGAGAACTCGGGAGGCAAGCTAACTGAAGTAAGGGAAATGTCAGGTGCACAGCCTGGAGACTGGCTTTGCTCTCCACTCCCCAATTTAAATTTTAACTCAGCAAGGACCTGTTTGTCAGGTCTGAGAGTTTTGAATCTTGTAGAAATGATATTTTTGGGGAGGGACATTCAGTGGTCAATATAGATTCTACTTTACTGGTATATTCACATTAGTCATTTGGGACCTTCCCAACGAGATGTCACAAGATGGTGATTTAAGGGCACACAGCTCCTGGGCATGTTGGAGATGCAAAAATGGCCTAAATTCTCCATTGTCCTTTGGCGCTGAGTCATTTCTGCTCTGTCACGGACACTCACATTCTCATCCCTTGGCTCAGGTCCAGACCCAGCTTGCTTCGTGGGCACCTCTGGGCTGCATCTATTGTCTAGTACTCCCGTTGTCTGTGGTGCTGTGTGTGAGGACCTGAAAAGTCTGTGTGCTATGCTCTGTTAGCTGGACATGCTTTGCAAGCGTATGGTCCATATCAATATGTCATGGTTTCAGGGTCCCCTGTCCTTCATTGCCCACAGATGAAGGAGGCCAGAGAGGACAATACAGCCAATTCAGGGGACTAAATTTGTTATTCGGGCCTTGTTCCCTGAGAAGTTTTAGAGTTTCCCTCAAGGGGGTTGGAGACCTCAACTTTGGCCCAACCCCAGAAATATGAGTGGCTGAGGAGAGAAATTCAAATTGGGGAGGAGGCCATGTTTGAGCTTTTCTCGACATACAGAACTTTATGGATTCAACAACATTGAGGACTAGACACCACCTCTGACTCATGCAAAACCTTATTATACGGGCTTCTACCACTTGTGTGGTGTTAGGACCAGGCAAAGAAAGCTCTAGAAGAGTAATCTGGGAGTACTTCAGCTATCATTCTTTTTTTTGAATTTTCGTTTTCCATTTTGGTCTGGAAATTCCCAAAGGAAAGCAATGTAATATCCTCTGCTAGCAATGAATAATACACACCTATAGGGATCCCACACATAGTGACCTGCCAAAACTGCCTGCTCAAATGTAGTCTAAGAACGGTTTCCTCTTGATTCTGGTCTGGTCATTCACTGAGACATTTAATAATTCATTACTTACATAATTCCTTCATTGACACACACAGTTACTTTTTGTGACTGAGGCCACCCTCAGACCTTCACTAGGTAGCATTCTGAGACTGTCCTGTAGGCTGGCTTCTGGGCTCTTCCCTAGGATATTCTCAAGAGTCCTCCTCATGTCCTTCCTGAGCTGAAATTTTGGTGAGATGCTCTCATAGGATCTTCCTGGGAGACTCAATTCAGTACTACTACTCTGGCCCTGAAGCTCCGAGAGTTATAAGTGAGCATGACGGCCTTTCTGCTGAGATGTGTCTGTTAATGTACGTTGAGGCGCCATCAGTGCTGGAGAGTCCAGGTTCCTACAGGCGTGCAGGCAGCAGCGCGGGATTATCCTCCTGGGGACGTGGAGCTGCATTTTCTCCTGGGGTTCACAGATGATATGAAAATGGCCAGGGAAGATGGACCAGGGATGAGACACAGGCCTAGGACAACCAGCTGACCAACGTGAGGTCAGAGGCTTGAGGACGTGAGGCCTCTTGCGAGCTTTGGGGAATAGGGACTAAACCCCAAAACTTTCCTGTTGCTTCAGCAACACATGCCATTCCCAGTGTTGATCTTCAGTCAAGATGTGAGAGTCCACCTCATTCTGGGTTCTGGGGGACGACACTCCTCAGTCCCTAATCGGGAATAGAGAAGAGGATGGACGCACTGTGAGTCAGGAATGAGGGTGGCCCTGTGGCTAGACCTGAGTGATAGTTGGGATGGAGCATGATTTAGGGCGAAGTTTGAGGAGGTACATTGAGTAGGGAAAGGACATGGAAATGAGGAGGTGGTGGAGATCTTTGATGCTGCATTTTCCCTGCAGAAACATTACAGTTTCCATTGAATAAGACACAGGGAGACTCTCGTAGGGAGCTACTTCCTAAAACCAGGAGAGTGGCCACTAGGGATTCACTGTGCAAAGAAGGAAGACCCCAGAAGAACTGGCTACATTTTGGCTGCAAGTTTCCCCACAAAGACTTGAAATAAAAGAGTTGCTGGCCAAAGTGCTGTGGTATGTCTTCTATGTTCCATCCAGTTTGGGGAGCTGTGGTATCCTGTACCTCAAGTGTCTAGAGTGAAATTCATGCAGTTGTCCGTTGGTATTCTGTCACATATGTTTTGAAAATGGTCCCTCCTCCTTGTCTTTCCTCTCTAATATCTGAAAAGCCATTCTCTTTTTCTTTGTCTCTCCAAGATTACCTGGATTTTAAGGCCAAAGAACTAATGGCTGCTGGTCTCCATGTACTTTGGAACAGAGTCTCCCCAGAGAGAGGTCCCTGGGACGTGGAGGGAAACTTGCTCTCGCTGAAAATGAGAGTGTGATAATGTGGGGAGGAACATGCTCTTGGAGAGTCACGTGGCTGCCAACAGGAAAAGTGTGAAATTGACAGGTTTAAATGGTCAGTGCCTCTGATTGTTGGGACATAAGCAGACAATGCATCAGGACTATGTAGAAATGAGTCCTGTGGAACAGGCTTCTATAAGATGGAAATCGACTTAGATTGAGTCACAGATAAGTGCAGTCTGGTCGTGGTGAAATAGATAGCATTGGTCCATTGTGATGACAAGCAATGGATCAGAGGGATTCGTTTTCTGTTATAAACCTGGTAAGGAGTTGATATCTTGGAAGGAGGGAGGATCAAGTGAAAAGATGGTAATCAGGACACGGTAGCCTCTGCTTTGACAGCAGGATCTATGCTCTAAGTTCGTGGGTGGGGGGCAAAGGCAAGGGGTTGGTGAGGCCTAAGGTCCACTGGTAATTTGTTGGATTTCAATGTAGGAAATTGTTCTGGTGGCAGAGAGTGATGTTTTGATGAAGGTGAAAGAAAATCAGCTAAGGAGTCACTCTATCAGGGAAGGGAATTGTGGGTGACGGTGGGAAAGACTCAGACTGAAGGGTGGAGATTGGGTATCTTGGTGGGACACCTGAGAAGGCAGGAGACAGAATGAAGGATGACTCAGGCAAGAAATATCCTCAGAGACCATGACCTTAGGAACTCATCTTAAGGGTCATCCTTGGAAAGCATAGGTAGAATAGGCAGATCCTTACCTTTTAAAATAGTTTTTAAAGAAGAATAGTTGCAATGCTAAGAGAAGAGAGTAATGCAATCATATTAAATGCTTGTCTTTGTCTTGTTCTTTTGTTGTTTTTGGTTCATATACCACATATCAGTGAAATCCTATGGTTCTCTGCTTTTTCTGTCTGACTTATTTCGCTTAGCATTATACTCTCAAGATCCAACCATGTTGTCACAAATGGTCCTATTTCATCTTTTCTTACCCCCGAATAGTATTCCATTGTATATATATACCACAACTTCTTTATCCATTCATCTATCGAATGATATTTTGGTTGTTTCCATGTCTTCTTGACCACCGTAAACAAAGCTGCAATGAACATTGGAGCACATGTGTCTTTATGTATAAATGTTTTCTGATTTTTTGGGTAGATACCCAGGAGAGGGATTGCTGGGTCATATGGTAATTCTATTCGTAATTTTTTGAGGAACCTCCACACTGCCTTCCATAGCGGCTGCACCAGTCTGCATTCCCACCAACAGTGTATGAGGGTTCCTTTTTCTCCACAGCCTCTCCAACACTTGTTACTATTTGTCTTGTTGATGACAGCCATTCTGACTGGGGTAAGGTGATATCTCATTGTGGTTTTTATTTGCATTTCTCTGATGATTAGTGATGTTGAACATTTTTTCATATGTCTATTTGCCATTTGTATGTCCTCTTTGGAGAAATGTCTTTCTTCTTATTTTCCCATTCATTCTAAGGCAGCTTTTCCTTATTTTCAGCTACATTTTACCCTGGAAGGTAAGTGTTCCCTGGTCAACATTCCTCTGACTGAGAGGTAAATGATGCTTTGCTTTGCAAAATGAAAAGGGATAATAAATGTCATGAATCCGACAGCCTGAAAAAATACCCAGGGACAGAATTCACATTGCCAAGGTGACTTTCCAGGAGGGAAACTTCAGTGTCAAGTTTAAAGGATGTTTCCCCAACACATTAACATGAGCCACGGGACAGGTGTGTAAGCAGCAGCGGTGCTGTTCCTAGATCTGACCCCAACCAGCCCAGGAACCACTGGACAACGTCCACCCCAAACACACCCACTGAGGATTCGCCCTCCTTGGGATCCTCACCACTGACTTCTCCATAACGATGAAGACACTGTTTCTTCTTCACTGATACTTTCTGAAAATGTACCTGTCCCTGACCTTCTTCAGATATAGAAGACCTGTCTTCCCCACCGCCCTAAAGGATTTAAAGCATTCCAGGAGGGGGAAGGTGTGGGCTGCTATCCATGGTCACTAAGACTAAGCTAAGAGGCAGGAGACACAGCCCACCTCATACTTCACCAGGGACAAAGGGTCTTTGGGACATGCTATCTATTTCTAGGCTAGAGCTGCAGGGGACTGGTCACCTTTCAGAAGCTAAAGGAAGCAAACGATAAGGGCTGAACTAAGTCCTTCCTTTCCCTAAGCACAAGCCCTGAGTGACCCAAAACCCATGTCCTCCAAACAGCACACAACAAAAACATCACTGTTATTAGAGAGACATTTATTAGAGAGACACTCATCCCAAGGAAGGAATTACTTGGGGTGGGAAAATGTTTTCCCTGGAAATTCAGGAACTGGTTTGGTGTGAAAATAATAGACATACCTCTGAAAGCTGTGCCTTCAGCTGTGGTGACACAGAGAAGCTGGAGGCCCCCGGCCAGCTTGACGCCTGCAGGTGGGGTTTGGATGAGCCACAGTCTGCCTGTGGGGCCTAGATTGGGGGTGCTTCTGATGGAATGGCCGCTGCATAAATGATGCAAATTTATGGGGTTGTCTGTTCTTCTCTCCTTTTGGTGGAATAATTGGACAAGTCTTGCCTGAA
This sequence comes from Rhinolophus ferrumequinum, assembly GCF_004115265.2. Classification (NCBI taxonomy): domain Eukaryota; kingdom Metazoa; phylum Chordata; class Mammalia; order Chiroptera; family Rhinolophidae; genus Rhinolophus; species Rhinolophus ferrumequinum. The sequence goes on along the minus strand of NC_046285.1, from coordinate 4,204,318 downwards.
TAGAGAGCTTCTTCCTGGCACGAATTCTTATTTGCCACTTTACAGCAGGGAGCCCTGGAGTTGAAAGGAGGCCCCTGGGGGGACCCTGCCTGGGCCCCTACTTCTGCCTCCTGCTGAGCTTTCCCAAACTTCGTTGGGGAGGAAAGGGGCTGTTGGGGGCAGGGGATGTCTGCTGCCTGCCGACGCCCCAGCTTCTCCCGGAGGTACCTCCCAAGGCCTCTCCTGACTCTCTTATCTCTGGTCGTCCCAGGCAAGGCATCTCTGCCTTGATCTGGGCCTCTGCTCTGTGCACGTAATACGGGGCTGCCCGCTTCCTGGGGATGTTCTTGCTTTCTGCCTTCTCTTTCAGGGTGTAGACAAGGAAACAAGCGTCTCATTTGCTTCCTGAATGGTCTTTCAGGAGCAGACTGCCCCTTCTGTGACGTGGTCTGGGAAGACTTGCTTCCAAGCGCCTCCTCTAATGCCAAGTCCTGATTCTTACGACATGCCAAACATCGAGTTTGGGACGTTCCCCACCCTGGGTCGCCTCCACCAAGCCCTTCTGATGTGGGGCCTTGAAGACTCAGTCTCTTCGGAGCTGGTAGAATCTTCTTCCTACACCACCTGAACACCCGCCTAGGGCCCCGAGGCTCCTGCCGCTGCTCCATCCTGACTCCTCGGTCCTCCACATGGACAGGCAGCCCCTGGGAAGCTCCCACGTCCCCACTGGAGACACCCTCAGTATGAGTCAGGAGGGCTTCGTCTGTCAAGCTGTCTGACGGACTCACACCGGGACCATCTAGTTCTTCCTCAGAGCCATACACGAGATCTTCATCTGAAGAGCTGTCTGAGTCACACAGAAGAGGACCTTCGGGGCCGTTCTCTGGGCTGTTTCCCTTATCCTTCCCCATATCTTCCTCTAGATGTTGCATTTCTGAGCCCCTCTCACAAAAGCTTCTGGGTGGGCTCGAACCTACATTTAGGGTTTTCCTGCTCTGACCTTTATAGACAGAGATGCATGACAATCCATAATTGCTCTCCAGCTCAGATATCTCTGACAAGTCGCTCAGAGGCCTCGAGCGCCCGAGACTCATGGATTCTGCGGGGCAGGCCCCACTGGTGTTGGATGAGCTCCTTTCTATGGTGATGTTCTACATTTTTGGAACTCTTATTGCTCAGAAGAAACGCTCCAGGAAGGATGGAGATTGAAATCTGTGCCTGGGAGGGCCGGTGGTAAGCGGAGTTGGGACTGGAAGAACAAAAGTCCTCCTGAGAACTTTTGACCACAGAGGGTAAACCCCACAGATGTTCAAGTTGGTGGCACAACAGGCTCCATCCCAGGTGTTGCATTATAGATGACGTGGGATCATCTGATTCGCTGTGGAGGTGATGGAAGTACCCTCCACAGATGCCAATCTGGGGTATAGGAGCAGATGGTACATTTGGCATTGTGCATTGAAGATGGACTAGAAGTCGGATCTGACTGACACGTGGGAGCTGGGATTGGGGCAGGGATTGCGGGAAGGGATGAGGCTGCACCCCAGGCAAGGATGGAAGTAAGGCATTGGGAAGTACTGGGTACAGCTGGCCTGTGGGAACATTTGTGATTCTACGGAAAGTAAAGACTGATGAATAGTCACTGAAGATATGGACAGAAAAATGCAAGATCTCACTGAGTAATGATGAGAAAACCCAGAAAAGATGTATACGGTTTTCCACCCAATAATCCTGCCAGGTCCTAGGATGTGAGGGCTGCTGATGGACATGCTGTTCCATAGCTGTGCCTTTGTTTCTCCAAAAAGGAAGGGCGACTAATGAGTCATGCTTAGCAGAAACTAAGTGTAACATTTTGCGTGAAGAATTTAGGTGATAGTCTGGCCTATGTTGTTTGAGGAACGATCCATTTTTCTTCCCCTTTCCCTTCCACCTCAGGAAAAGACTCCTCTTTCGGACATGTCTCTCGGATAATGCCACGGTTTCTGGGCTGAGACACATCAGTTGACCACACCCTATAATGTTGGCTGCAGGATCTCCCGCAAAAGAGGCCTGTAAAGAATAGAGGGCAGGAAACTCTTGCTTGCAATCACATCGTGCCAAGAGGGGAGGGAATGGGTCCCTGGCATGAACTAGTCTACACCAGGAAAGGTTTGCATGTGACAGGCTGGAGTGGTCAATGCCTGTGACCATTGGGACAGAAGCGGACAATGCACCAGGGCTATCTGGAGATGCCATCTCTGCATCAGGCTTCCATGGGATGGAAATTTATTTAGAGTGAGTCACAGTGAAATTGTAGCCTGGTGGTGGTGAAGTACACAGCACTGGTGGTACCTGATGACAAACCAATGAACCAGTGGGATTCCTTGTCTGGGATAAACCTGGTAAGGGGTTGTTATCTTGGGGTGGCGGGGGGAGTTCAGAAAGATGGTGTTCAGAGTCAGAGGGGCATCTGGTTGGAGAAGAGGATCAGCTCCTGGAGTGCCATGTGGTGGGAAGACAAGGGGTTGGGGTGGGGAATGGCCCACTGGGAATGCAGCTTCCAAGGGAGGAAAAGGCTCTGGTGGCAAAGAGTGACCCGCTGTTGTGGGTGAAGGAAAGTCAGACAAGGGGGCCGTTGGATTAGGAGACAGAATTGGGGGTGACAATGGGAAAAGGCTCAGGAAGACGGGCTGGTATTGGTTTTCCTGGAGGTACTCCTGAGAAGGCGGGGGACAAAGGGAAGGATGACTCAATCACAGAATCTGTGGAGGTCAAAGTGCACACTGAGGCAGTAGCATCTTCCCGGGCCTCAGGGAACGGTGGACAATTGACCACAGTGGTTGCATGATTGCTCACCTGACAGAAGGGGTCTGGACGTAATCGCTGATGAAATCCCATGGTAACATGATGCCGGTGCAAGGGGCTGCAAGAGACAGGAGGTAGAGAGCTACAGCCAGGACAAGAGCAGAGAGGAGGCCCTAATGGCCCTGTGGGGATGGGGCCACCTGAAAGAAGCCCGCTGCCCTTCACATTGCTCCACATCCCTGACTTCACAATACACCCAACAGCGCTCACCCCGGCCTTCATGCCCACCCCCGTTCCTATGGCTACTCCATCCCATGACTATGGAAGGCTGTACTGAGTGCCTGGAATTGCACAGAACAGGCTAAAGAGGGATCACCGAAGGGGAGGGAAGACTACTCACCTTTTGGGGATAGAAATCAGCCGTGTTTTCTCCTCTTCTGCCCTCTGGTAATGTCTCCAACCTGGGAAGCCAGGAGAGTGAGTTATGTGGGATGAAGGTGGAACACAGGTAGTATACAGGAGTCCCTCTATAGGAAACCATTGTGATACTAGACTGTGACGCCCCAAGAATCAGCCGATGAAGTGAAATGATCCATGTCGCCAATATGAGCAAGGTTCCCATGTGACTGTTGCTTCATTGGTAAATTACATTGAAAAACATTATCTCATTAGATGCTCAAAACCAGTCTGTGAAGCCCAGTGGTCAGTGGTTGCATCAGAGAAGAATCTAATCCCCCCAGAGGTCAAAGCACTTAAACTCCAGAGACCGAAGCTCTGAGTCTCCACATCTACTGCACAATGTCCCCTGCTCAGGTCCATCACTGCTCATGCCCAGGGAGGGCAGAGCAGGGAATCAGACACGTGACTCAGGGTCTCACTGCCTTCCCAGGAGCCTCTCCTCTGATGGTTCTGTTTTCAAACAGGGACTGTATCTACCATCAAATGGCCTCAGAGCTCATGGACCAGGGACCTCATGGAAAGGACAGAAAGGGCCACCCTTGGAGAGCGCAGGTGAAAGAGGCAGAACCTTACCTTCCCGTGTCCTGTCCCACCTTTCCTTCTTCTCTTGGCTCTGCCCCGGTGCTGGGAAGAAGAGAATCATTTCTGTCACCATAGGAAACTTAGACTTTCATGATCCCAGAAGTACACAATTCTATTTTAATTACTAGTACTTTGTGTTCCTTCCTTTGATCTATTTTTATGGGTTCAAAATGTTTTCAATTTTCCCTTGTTTGAAAAACTCAAGGAAGGTTTTGTCTATGAGGTCCACAGTTGGTATTCTCAGTCAGAAGTCCTCTGCTCAAGGAGGGCAGAGAACCTGAGGCCAACAGTCGCATCGCTGCTCCCTCAGATAGGACCCTGTAACCTGGGCAGAGCTCAGGCTCCAGCCTCTGCTCAGAGGCTCTCAGAGGCTCAGCGCTGCCCTCCTGATCAGCCCAACACAGAGGAAGTCTCCGTGGAGTGATGCCTGACATGGGGATGTTACTCCTGATGAAGTGCTGGGGACCTCGCTTCTCCTGCAGAGATCCCAAACCCTCTGAATAACCCAAGCCAGGGCCAGGAAGTCACTGTTTGGGGTTTGATCCTGGAATTAGTCCTCTACCATATGCACATGGTCTGTGAGCTACCAAGGAAACAGTCCCCACTGAACCTAAGCCCGGTGCTGCCTATTCTCCTAGAAAGATCTTCTATTCTCTCAGACTCTCCACCTCAGGTGTTTCTCTCATACAGCCCTGTTCATTTTCAAAGGTGGGAGTAGAAATGGGCACAGCACTAAACAATATCTGTTGGGCCTCCTCGGGGTTCCTTACCTTTGGGATGTTTTTGGTTTCCTGGACGGGTGGTAAAGGTGGAATCTCCACCAGGTAGCACAGGAACAGAAGGAGGGAACACAAACCACACACAGGCAAGTGAGGAGAACCTGTAATGAGACAGAGCAGAAGCTCACACAAATTTCAATAAGGCTATTCAGAAATGCAAACACATTCCATTGTAAGAAATCCATTATCTGAATCGCCAAGCTGCCTGAAGCAACTGAGCAGTGACAGTGCAGACTCTTGACTTTATTGCCAGGCCTGCCTCCCAGACCATTGAAGAGTCACAAAGGGTTGTGACACAGCCCCTCCCCCACCCACCAGCAGATCCCTCCACCCCTGTTGGTCCTCTAGGTCCCTCTGTCCTCGGCTGCCATCCTATTTTCCAATCCATCTTTCATCATATATTTACCTTACAGAAAGGTTTTCCTTGTATCACCTGCAACCCAGATATGACCTGGGTCCCCCTTTACCGCGTGAACTTGACTTGGGGTTAACCATGTCCACTACCGTGGAAGTCTGAAATACTGCCTGGAATGTTTGCTTGTACCCAGACATTTACACTCAGGGTCGTATGTATGTCCTCCAATCCGTCTTTCCTATAGAATGCTTTGCCTTCGTGAACCCAGGTATATAACTTCAAGTTTTTTTATACTTAGTTCTCTGAATATTGAATAGCAAATTTTAGTTTATTTCAGTTAGCTTTTACAATCAGAAGGGCTGACTCAATTAAAATGTATTGTTCAACATTCACAAAACTGAACTCAGTAAAAAATAAATGTAAAGAATTAAACCTTCCAGTGATCTTGGGGTAAGTGTGACATTAATGAATGTTAAACTGCCCAAACACTTTCTGGACATGCTCCACACACACACACACACATACACACACACACACACACACACACACACACACACACACACACACACTTCCCCACTATCACCATACAGGACCAGACAGGGACAGTTGTAGAATGCGTGGACCTAGATGGACACATCGTTATCACTCACAGGCCATAGGTTACATGAGGGTTCACTCTTGCTGTTGTACATTTATGGGTTTAGACAAATGTATAGTGACACGTGTCCCCCTTTTAATCTCAAACAGAGAAGGTTCACCGCCCAGAAAAGTTTCTGTTTTACGCATATTCATACCCCCTCCCTCCCTATTCTAGGGAAAACACTGATGTCTTTACTGTCTCCAGAGTTTCGGTTTTCTAGAATGCCATGTAGTTGGAATCACACAGTGCATAGCCTTTTCAAATTGGCTTTTTTAGTTAGTGACTTAGTGATATTCATTTAAGTTTCCTCCATATCTTTTCATGACTTCATAGCTCATTTCTTTTTATTGCTGAATAATATTCCATTATCTGGTTGTATCATAGTTGCTTTATCCATTCACCCTGGACATTTTGGTTTGTTTCCAGTTTGGGCAACTATGAATGAATCTCTTATAAACTTTATTTATTAAAAAAAATAAACTTAGTGAGATATAATTCACATATTTTACAATTTACATATTAAAAGTGTACAATTCAATGGCTTTTAGTATAATCACAATGGTGTGCATCCATCATCACAATCAATTTTAGAACACATTCCACACTCAGAAACTCTGTTCCCTTTAGCCTTCGCCCTTCAAACTGCTTATTTCCCCCACCCTAGGTGACCACTCACCTACTTTCTCTGTAGTTTGGTGAATTCTGAACAGTTCATACAATGGAATCATACAATATGTGGCTGTTTGCTAGTTGTACCCCCACTGATCAGTTCATGTAATAAATATACTGTATGAATGCAAAGCATCATATACGTATCTGTAATATGCTTTCGGTGAACATACCTAAATAAGCATCAGTTGGTTTTGCAGGAAAATCTCAATGTTTAGAGAGCAAAGGAAGAGTTTACTGAAACATGGGCTGGGGTGAGATATACCCAACTGATCAAAGATGCAAAGCAGCAGAACCAGCAACAATAGGGAGACCTCAGCATCCCTAGGCCTGAACGGGGAAGGGGCGGGAGGGATCACCCAAGTCCAGAGAGACAGAGCTGGGCTTTCGCGGACCTGGTGGCGCCTTGGACATCAGCAGGCAGGGAAGCCCAGCTGGTGCTGGGCACTGAGCAGGACAGAGACAGCTGACACGCTCACGGGGTTGGCCAATGGCAAGTATTCAGCACATGCATAGTATATATTTCAGGTTCTAAATCCTGGCAGATGTAATTGTAATTGAAATATACAATCCTGAAATTACTTAAAACTGGCAATAAAGTAAAATTTCCCCAAAGTCTCTTGATGAAAATGGAGTTATGTTCCTCAAGGAGAAAAAATTAACCTCAGGCCAATGAAATCAGCCGTAAGTATACAAAACATAGGATATCATTTGATAAAAATGATTCACCCAAACAAATCTGGGAATGAAAATGCTGAAAATACAAGCTGACGAAGCAGTGATCCTATGTCAGATCACAACTGGAGCCCCGAGCCTCAGGCTCACGTCCCCCACACTGACCTGTCCGCATAGACCATTAAAATACCATCTCCTCTGACATCTTTGTGAAGACAGGTCCTCGTGCTATATTATCTGACATTTACACTCTAAAACCATGATGAAATCATCTACAGTCTTAGGGAAACTGTATGCGTTGTCCAGAATGCTTAGCGTCTCACAGGATAGTTTTTCCCTTTTGCATCACTTCCCATTACTCTGCCTTCTTATCTTTGTGAACTTCAAGAGGGCCACCTAGACTGTCCATATCCTAGTGGTTTCTCACTGATGAAATCAGCAAGTGGAGTTTATTCAACTCTTCATTCCCCAACCTACCCTTCCAGTTGGTTCCCACATTCTAACAATGCAAGAGTTTCTCTTTCTACATTCAGAAAAGGGCAGAGTTCTGTGTTCTTCCCTGTGTCACCACACACACCACACACATTACACACACACCACAGACACATACACACACATGCACACACACGCACACACACACAGATACACACACACCCTCTCAGGTTCCCTTCACTGTCCAAGGTAATCCTTCAACGTTCAGTTCCAATGTCATCTCTGTGCCAACTCCTCAGTAATCTTGCCCCGTCCCGTCCCGTGCCCCCCAGAAACCACCCACCCTCCCTCCCCCAACATTACTAAACACCCTCTCTCCTCTGCTCACCTGGCACTTAGTCCCCAAACTTTAGAAGGCTCCTATCACCTGTGTTACAGTTACCTCTTTCGGTGATCATTTCCCCGTCAGACTGCCAGCTCTTGGAAGCAGAAATCATGCAGCTGACCTTTGTGTCCCCAGTAGCACAGGGAGAAGGCTCACAATTTAAGCTGAAAGACAGGAAACAGTCTGAACAGGTTTTCAAGGTAACTTTAAGGATTTGTAAGAATACAAGCAAACTTTACACCCCCCACCCTCCACTGGTAGGTCCACCTGGGCCAGGTGACAAGGGGATAGAGGGCGCACACCTAGCCTTCCCACTTGATCCAGAATCAGGTCAAGACCATCACAGCAATCCCTTTAAGACAAACACATGAACAGCATGTAATAAATTAAAACCTCCTTTTGCCACTTAATTCTTAGCCAAGTTCTGTCTATGAAGTTGCTTTAAAATAAGAGGTGGCTATTTATGAATATCTTCTGTTTATTAATAACCAACGAGCTGTGTTTACAAAATAGGTTGTGGCTAGAACACATTTACATAGTTATGAACAAAGCAAACTGCAGAGGTTAGCAGTGGAAGATCTGAGACTTTGTTTCCACGAGGACCCTCCCAGTGACGTCACGCTCATGGCAAAGTCATGACCGTACCCTGAGGTCTATTTAGCCGAGACTAAGCAACCAGCAGCAGCCCCATCGATGCCACAGCAAGCTCAGGGAAGGTGCTTACACACCAGGGAGGAGGATGATGTCACTTTGCTTTTAATAGACGCGATTCCAAACTCTGAATTTTCTTCTCAGTCAGTAAAGACAGACCCCAAGTGTAGGAAGAGAAGTTGCTGACTATCAGAGCTCCCTTCAAGCCTGCCCCTGCCTGAGTCATGTTTACTATGCACATTAGATGTTCCCCAGCGGACAGCAAGTTCCTAGTATTCATTGCCCTTTGTTCTCTAACACTGCTGGGTAACTATGAAATTCACTAGTTTTTCTGCCTGAAGGTGGGACACTCCTCCTCCATCTGCAATTATAGGGACACAAATCACAACTACCTATCAGTGAGGATGGACTTCCTCTGATTTCGGCTTAGGTCTAAATTCTGTCCATGTTACAAGCTCTGTTGTTTTTATCTAAATTGAGGGAAAATTCATATAACATAAAATTAACTGTTTTGAAGTGTACAATTCAGTGGCATTTAGCACAGTCACAAAGTTATACAACCACCACTGCATCTAGCGTCAAACATTTTCATCAGCTCCCTCCCCCCCAAAAAACCCACATGCTCGGCAGAGGTCACACCCCATTCCTCCCTCCAAGCTGACTGCTGACATTCCTCCCGCCAAGCCCCTGCTGACCACCAACTGCCTTTCCTTCTCTATGGATACAAAATGTGTGCATTTGAGTAATAGTTCTAATAACTAAGTTACCTTCTGCCAAAACACTATTTGAAGAGTTTTATGTGCATTAATTCAATTAATCTTCACAAAAACCCAATGAGGTAGGCATGAATATGTCCATAAGAATGGCTTATTAGTCTCTAAATGTTACTCCTTCAACTGTAAAATGAACAAACTAGCAACATGGTGGGAACAGTTTGCTAAGCACATTTGTGTGAGAGGCATGGTTCTAGGCCAGGAATGACAAACAGAATTCATCTCCAACCAAAGCAGGGGTCTGACTTCCTGTAGAAGAGGGGAGACGGATTCTCAAGACGGCTCACAGAAACAGAGTGTGGTCATCGACTCATAATGTCTGCCATGGACAGAGCAACGGATGACGTGCCCTAAAGAACAGGGATTTGCCTTCCCTCCTAGGCAAGTGAGAGAAAAACAGAATAGAAAAAGGGACAAGTGAAACGCAGACTCTGCCTCAGTCCAGAACAGGAGGGAAGCATCACCCACATGAGTGTAGTGAGGCAGGGAAGGCAATTTGCAGAGTGTTAAGAGCAGAGATATTGGAATTCAAAACAAAGAACATGGAATGTGTTGAAACCTCAATTCTGCAACTCATAGCTAATGTCTTGCAAAGTTATTTAACCTTTCTTGTTTTCATTTCCTCTTTTGTAAAATGGGTAATAAATCTAACTCACAAAGTTCTGCTGGGAATGGCATGAGATAACGTCAGGGAAATACTAAGCATGGTATCTGATATATAATAAGACCTTAATCAATGACAAGAAAATTACAAAATATATAATATATTACATATTAAATATAATATATTATATTATATATTGTAATACCAATATACTTTATATATATAATATATTGAGTTTGCCAAAAAGTGTATACACAACGACTTGTATTCATCTTTTGTTATCAGTATATATTAGAATTATAATAGTTTTTCCTTTCTTAAAATGTGAATACATTTTTATGTCACCCTCTGTATATAAAGAGGATAGAATGTACATGTACACATATACATACACACATATATACACATACATATATATTCTCTCCTCCTTTAGGACATAGAATGGACAGCAAGGAAGAATCAAGTCTCCTTGTAAGAGAGAGAAGAGGGCAGTAAGGCCTTCACAGAACAGGAGGCCCTTAACATGACACTTGAAAGAACAGACCCATGTGTCTGCCTCACTCTGCTGTTCTGAGGATTTGGTGACACCATTTTTCTAAAGCATTTACCACAATGCCTGCAGTCCACACACGTGCCCTGAACATAAATGTTTTTGTTAGTTGTTCATTATTCAGTTGTGACCCTCTGAATCAGTCAGGGCTCTTGATGGTAAACAACAGAAACTGCCTCAGGCTAACCTAAGCAGAAGAGAAATGTCTTGGACGGGTCTCAGAGAGCTCACAGAATCCACAGGAAGCAGGCTCAGAGCAGGGTGGGAACCAGAGAGGCTGGGCAGCTGAGGACACAGCCAGGGTCAGCTCCTAGGAGCAGAGGCCCTGGACACTAGCACTGCTGCCATCACCGGAAGTAAGTCTCGGTGTCCCTGGGAGGTTATACCACTTCCTCAGGAGGGAACACCCTCGGTGAGAGGACCTAGGGTCTGATGCTAGGTCAGTGGTTCACATCTCCGCTGTCAGCGGTCATCGGCAGAAGGAATCTGGCGTCTTCAGCTTCCACAAGGAAGCAGATCTCTTTCTCCTACTAAGGATCACACAGCTGGGCTGATTTTAGAAGTAGAAAGGCAATTTGGATGTAGGGTATCGAAACAAAGTTTCAGTGGTACCTTCAAGAACACTGTTTTGACATCTCACAGAACATTGTATGTAGAAAATCATCCTAAATCCCAGAAATCAATCTTGCAAATTTAACATACTTAAAAGTCAAGACTTTCAGGTCATCTTTTGGTGTTTCATGCCAAATACCTGCTAGATGGTAGGCAGTCAAGAAAAAACAGTGAAATAAATACAGAGTCAATAACTCAATGTGTGATTAGTATAATCAGGATCATTTCTTCAAATATTTAAAATTGGTCTAAAATATTGATTTATCCCTTTGAACTCATATGCAGGCCAATTTGAAATATGGGAAGATGAGTTTTGCTCTCTTTACCCTCATTAACAAATTTGAGAGATATTTTTATCTGATATGGGTAGAGCGACTGGAAAATAGTTAGAGGGGAATGTGGGCTGATGAGTAGATCACAAAAGCTGGTTGTTCAAAGTTACTTGATGATGGATTAGCAAGAGATAATTCTGATGCTCCTAAAACATCTGCTCTGAGATTTCCAGGATCTGCACAGATCTTTAGACAGAAAGCTGGAGCCAGAGACGAGAAAAATTACTTCAATAGAAACACTGGCCTCTTACCACCATCACTACACACACCCACTCTCTCCCATACCAGATAAAACCCTCCCTCCACATCTTCCCCTGCAGGGACGGCCCTGCTTCTCCCCAACCCTCTCCTCCCAGTTATTTCTCAGCCCCCCGCAGTCTGCCTTCTAGGCCTGCCACTCCACTGAAGTGTCACTTGTCAAAGTCACCGACAGCTCCCTCATGGCTAAACCCAACAGACACGTTTGCATCCTTTTCTTACTTGGCCTTAGAGCAGATGTGGTTGGTATCTTTCTCTTGGAAATGCCGTCTTGACTAAACTTCCATAACTCAATAGTCTCGTGGTTTCCTCCTGTGTATATTCAATTGAAATACATAGTCTTGGATTTGACAAAGGCACAGAGAACACTACACTCCCTGACTGAACTCACAATCTTTCTCTGCACTTTTCATCCGACGTCCTCCTTCAAAATGAATGCCTCCCACATACATGGGTGTCAAAGCTCAAGAATCTAGCACCATCTTTGAATTTCCCTCTCCCCCAGGACCCAAACTGTCAGCCCACCTCCAACCAACCATTTGGTGCTGACTAGTACACTGCCTGAGTAGCATTCAAATACCAGGGGTGACAAAAAAATGTATAGAAGTGGACACTTTAGCTAACGGTGCTCAAGCTATCGTTCGCCATAATCAGAAGTGTCTGGACGCTGATGGTAACCACTTTGAGTGCCTTTTGTAATTGCAGGAGTCAAATGTGACTTGTATTCATCTTTTGTTATCGGTATATCTTGAGTATTACAATTTTAATAGTTTTTTCCTGTCTTATCATGTGTATTCATTTTTTTGTCACCCCCATATTTCTACTTTTCTGCATCCTTTCTAAAATTGCCTGAGTCCAAGTAACCAACTAAATACCTGGATTATCTTAAAGACCACATGCCTCTGAGCCTCAATTTCCTGGTTTGTCACATGAGACAGTTGGAATGAACACCAAGTTTCTTCTTCCCTATATTCTGTGATTGTAAGAATTTAACCCCAAGGAGGGGCTCAGAGCAGAACCAATCCTATTGCTTTGGGCGATCGTCTCACTGTCCCCATTGAGTCGCACACTGGGGTGGCCGAGGTTGTGCTTCGTATCCTCCCATAGCACTGCTCTTACTGACATTCTTGGGGTCTTCAAGACAACTTATAATCAGGCCCTTTTTTCTTAAATAGGGCCTGATGCCCCATTTGAGCTATAGAAAGTATTTTACAGCTCAAATTCTAACGTTGGCAACTAATGTACCTACCTTGTTTAAGTTGTCTGAAAATTGCTATTCTTAAAAACGGCCCATGTAGAAGAAACAGTCCCATGCAAAGAACTAGTCCATCTTTGTTGAGTATACATATACAAAAACCTGAATAACAAGAAAAGATTGTTGGAGATTGAGAGAGGCGGCAGTGATGAAATAATCTGGTTCATTTTGTGCAGTAGGAAGATGAAAATAACTGTCATAAAACAAGAGTAAAGTCAGGGCTTTATATGAAAGAAAACTAAACAAACAAAAACATAAGCAAACAAAAAAGTTAAGAGACACAATAAATTACATTCCACTAACGAGTTCAATAGGCAGCCATCTTAATGGGAGAGAAGGTAGACTGTAAGTGAGAAACGGGGCCACTTAAACAGGCAAGAGACAAAAACATAAGGGGACCCTTCCTGCCCTGCAGATTCTTTTGATTCTGAAGTGTGTTCACCCAGCTGAGTAAAGACCTGGTGAGGATATCATATGTCCTCTAAAAGGGGCATCCATCGACTGGAGAAAGATGTGCTGTTTCTGTCCAAAGCTCATTAGCAGATTGAAAGTGTGACACTGCATTACTCAGATTAAGGATTACTTTCTAATTCCAGGGGCAGAACTCTCCTCAGAATGAGTAGGACTTCACACAGAAACACAGACTCACATGGCACGGCTAAGACACAAATAGCTTTTAAGGCTGCTTTCCATCTTCCCAAGACCCAGTGGGAAAGAAAGAGGAGGGTCTCTAGCAAAGAGGGGAGTTAAGGGTTAGAGTTGTCCAGCTCCCCAAGCCAGGTACCTTTCCCACTAATAGGGGAGAAGTGTGATGCCATCTTATTGGCAGAGGAAACCTTGGAAAACTGAGTCCTCCCAGTCTCTTTAGAGAAAACACAGTACTTCCAACCTCCCACTCCAGCGGGAAATAGCAATATCTCAGACTAGATGAGGAACCCGCTACCTCAGACCCTCCCAGGGAGACAGCATTTGGGCTCCTACCATTTATTGGGATAACTGGTTTCAGACCTTTGGGAAATGCCTAGACATTCCAGGGCTAAGCTTCTCAGGCTAAAGTCACCTGCCAGTCCCTTTAAAATGTGTAACGAAAATCAATCTACACTTTTATATTTTAAATGTATTGTTGGGGCTTCATTTCAAACTGCAATATTGTAAAATTGCTTCGGGTAGCTATACATCCAAGGCTGTGGCTTTCAAATTCTTTTGACAGAGAATCACAAACAGATATAAAATAATTTTTATCATAAACCAGTATACACACACATGCACAAAACTAATATAAAAGTTTTATGGAAGATTACAGACCCTTGTATACAATACACTCTAATATTATCTATTCCATTTTACCTCATTGTCTTATGTGTTTGTAGCAATCATCACAATTATTTCGTAATTCACTAATGGGTCAGAATTTGAGTTTGAGAAACATTTTTTTAAAAGTATATGTTCCTCCACAAAAGACCCTGAGTAGCTAAAGCCATCCTAAGAAAAAAGAACAATGCTGGAGGTATCACACTCCCTGAATTCAGCTTGTACTACAGGGCAACAGTAACAAAAACAGTATGGTATTGGCAGAGAAACAGACACAGAGACCAATAGAATAGAATTGAGAACCCAGAGATAAACCCACATAAATATATGCATACAATTTTCAACGAAGAAGACAAAAAAATACAACGGAGAAAAGACAGCCTCTCAATAAATGCTGCTGGGAGAATTGGAAAGCCAAGTGCAAAAGAATGAAACTAGACTGCTGTCTGTCACCATGTACCAAAATTAACTCTAGTGAATATTTTTTGAAATGTAAGCTTCACACAAAGCTTCACAAAAAAAAAAAAAAAAACTCTCTGACTTGTGAGAGTTACTTATAAAATTAATCAGTATTATATCAACAGAACTTTCTTGTATGGAAAATAAATATGTCTCTTATTTTCAAAATTTCTGTAAAACTACATGAAAATATGTTAACATCTGGAGAAAATTTCTTTGGAAACAACTTATAACATGGTATAAATGAATAAAATAAGTACCCTTTGTTGAGCACTGTCATTCAGGGTGACAGGTGGGGTCTCTTCTCAGGTCTCTAGTCCAGCTCTCCGCATAAGAACACAGGATATGGTGAGGCCAAAAAGGAAAACCAATGGAGCCATAGATAAGGGTGTCATACTACCATATTCTTGCTGGTGGCTGGGTTTGAGACACAGGAAGCAGGAGCCACACTATCCGCAACCTGCCGTCCACTTGTCTCTGCCAACCAACCTCACTTGCTAGCTGCAATCCACTGTACTAACTGCAATCCTTCTTGCTAGCTCAGCCATCATCTTCTTGCTAGCCCCCATTAGCAGCTAACATAGTCACAGCAGTTATATTAGTGGCCAATGGCTCACTGATTACAGCTGACAGCCAACTAGCCCCAGCTGATGGCCATCCAATCACATGATGGCCATTTACTATCTGAGCCAGCACCTTTCCACGTGAGGCCGAGAGCCTGGAAACTGCACTCCTGGCTCTGTCCCCACAAGTACTCATAAAGTTAGGCCTTACCCTTATATCACTAATTAGTACTTTAAACAACATTTTGAGGCTGATACTGTCATTATTTGGATATTCCCAATGAAGAAACTGAGTCACAGACAGATTTGTAATTTGCCCACAGCCATTCACCCTGCAGGAAAAGGAATTGGGTGGAATCCATATTGCTCTGACTCAGAACTCTATGCCTGAGACACTAAGCTATAATATATCCAAACATATGGCTGTGCTCTAAAGATGAGACACACCTTAGTGCAAAAGGACTAGAGTGGGAATTTGAGTCTTGCATTTTCCCTCAGTCCCTGCTAATAACTAGCTGGGGATCCTTAGGTAAGTCACTTCACCACACAGAAACTAAGTTTCTTTTCTGTATATGATTATGAAGTTGAAACATAGGCTGTCTAAATTCCTACCTGATTATTAACATTAAGTTCTATGCATTCGTATAGTTCTGCTTCCTAGACCATGCAAGCTTGAAGTTAAAATGTAGGTATCGATATCAGTCACCACAGTTTTTGTGTTTTTTTCCTGGTTCTACCTCCGATGTTGGGAACATTGTTTTTCAAAACTCTCTTTCAGAACTTAAAGAGGTACCACGATCGAGTTCTGAATTACAGCCTCTCACCTGACATGACATAGTTGCTGTTTCCTTTCTTTCCTTCCCTGACATTTTGTGATGATTTCAACTGGTGAGAGCATTGTCCAAGACCTCTGCCCAATCTCTATCCTCCATAACTGGTTATTAAAGAATGTCTGTCAAAATTGCTAAGTCCACCAATGCCAGCCCCTTTAACATTGACCCAAAGAAAGTGTAATGCAGCAGGTTTTGCTTGTAGGTTTCTGGTTTTGCTTTATATTTGTAGCTCCTTCTCTTTGAATCTTAGTCAAATGTACATCACGGAACCAGAAGACAATCTGAATGACAAAATTGTCTTGCTCTCTAATACAAGCCAATTGTCCACAGATTTGTATTTTACACACCCTCTGCTCCCATAGTATAAATTTTTATCCCAAATATTCTGATCATTTCTGCAAATGTTTTTAAAACAAGCTTATGCTACAGATTATCCAAATATAATTGGACATACCAGTAACCAAATTCTAGGTGACCTCAGTTTGACTATCAAGTTAAAAAAAACACACAAAAAACTTGACTCTGTGCTGTTTAGGCAGTAACCGACCATGAGCCACTACTTCTCCTTGATTGTTATTTTATATGGCTTAGTAATTCAGAATTGGGCTAAACCAGACCGGTATGTATTTACTGGTGTGATACACACCAGTAAAGAAATGAACAAAATGATGCATATATTGTCAGTGCAGTATAACAAAGAATATGTACCTGGGAATTAGTCAGATTTTGGCTACGATCTAGGTGTTAACAGTACTAGCTCAGTGGCTTTAACTTACTTGAGCCTCAAGAGTCTCATCTATAAAATGGGGACAATTTTATATGAGTGAGTTGTTGTGAATTCCAAAATATATAAAATATGTAAACTGTAGAAATACAATAAAATCTGATTATTATACACAATTTTAAGGAGTGTGTATAATACCAGGGGTGCCAAAAAATGTACACAAGTGGACACTTTGGTCAACGTTGCTCAAGCAGTAGTTCGTCATATTCAGAAGTGTCTGGACACTGATGGTAACCACTTTGAGCACCTCTTGTAATTGCAGAAGTCAACGTGACTTGTATTCACCTTTTGTTATTTGTATATATTGAGTATTACAATTTTAATACAGCTTTCCTTTCTTAAAATGTGCATACTTTTTTGACACCGTCTGTATTTGAGTGGATACAAGAAAAATAGGAGCGATCATATGGTTTGGTAAGTAAAGTGCATTGGCCTCTCTATATTACTGTGATATATATCTTTTCTCTTAAGGCGATTTCATAAACTAACAGATAATTTACATCATTTGACTGTTGCATGGAGATTAAAAAAGTTTTATTTATATAAAAATCAACACAAATCTATATACAAAATGCATTTTAAGTCATAATGCTTCTTTTTACATTCTTGGTAAAACTGAAGTGCATACACAGCATAATAATTTGCTAGCATAGATCCCATAAGAACAAAAGACAACATCAGGGCAGTTAGTCATACAATGGTGGTGATACTGTATCTCTAGAGAGTATCACCTGTTCCACAAGCTATCAGGCAGTTCGGGAAAGTAGCAGTAAAATTCAGCTTGGGATTGTTATATCCCTATGTGCCACCCCAGCGAAACATTGTTGTTTGAAAGTTTCGTCCAAAGGGAGTGAAAATGTAAGAAACAAGGACATTTTTGAGTCCTGAGAAATATAAAAAATGATGCATTGGAAGACTGTCCTGGAAGATCATTCTTAAAATATAACTGTAGCATTCCTGAAAACAGCTCCAGTTATGAGAAGAAAATACGGAAAGTGTTAAATGTCTGAGTTCAATGTTTCATAAACCAAGGCATCCGTGTCTGCAGGCTCTTGTCATTTTTATCTTCTTGCCCCGTGGTTCAGCTATGCCTTATATAGTCTATACCCCAGGGAGCTGTTGGATATAACTTTTAAAATAAGACCAAGATCCTTTTCAGTTAACTTTCACAAAGATAATCATTTTATGATTTATCAAATGTGGTTGCTATAATGATTTCCCAAATGTACTAAAATAGAGTATATATGCAATTAACCATTAGGAGGTGACATTTTGCAGAATCTTATGAATGCTCTGATCCAAATTGATTTTTTACCTAAACATTCATAGAAGATTTATTTGAAAAGGTAGTTTGTAGTCTTGAACCATATAAGGAGAGCATAAACAAAGCCATTGTTTCTGCTTTTTGTGTATAAACCTTGGTGTTTTAAATTCTATGTCTGTACATACAGTACATAGTTAACTGTCTTTGGAAAATTTGGTATGAATCACAGGCAAATATAGTTATTAAGTTTGAAAAAAGATATAGGATGAAATATAGGAAGAAGTAAAAAATATCTCTGTTAACAGTAAAGCCACTCACAATTTGATGATCAATGACTAAAGAATAATACATTCATCGATATCTCATTTATTAAAATAGAATTATTTCCTTATAAAAGACCATTGGACACAAATATGAACAGATATACAAACTTTTTGTGACAATCTTAATTTTGTCTTCTATAACTTGGCCTCTATAATATCCTAAAATTTCCAATATTTAGCAAATAAAATAGTTTAGCCAGGATCAGTAATATTTCATATAAAATTTACATAAGGCAAAAATACCTCTTATAAAATCATGTTAATAATTTTAAAATTGTAAAAACAAAGCACAAAAAAATTTGGGGTCTATTTTTTACCCTAAATCTCATAAAAATGAATGAATAAGATATTGAGTAAATTCACATACTTATGAACCTACGGTTTCTACAGGTATTAAAACATATTCTCTAAGTTCTAATGCAATCCAAATATTCTAGGAATTTAAGTGCTTGATCAAGCTACTCAATTAAAATGTGTAAATTCTAAGTTATGTTTTTTTTGGGGGACTTATTAGATTAAAAAGGAAAACCTGCTGAATGATAGGAATTTTAATTCTCCCCTAAGTACGTCACCAATCATGCCATGATGAGCAAGATCATGGAATTACATGGAAAATGCTTGTCTAAAACTTTCCCCATTTTAAAATCATGTAAAGGAACTTAGGAAAACATAAAAGTGTATGTCATTATCAGAGCAGTATTTTGGCTCAGCTTTATTTCAAGAAATGAACTTGTTAGTAGTGAGAAGATTATTTTAGTTTGAACCATTCAATTATTTTAATAAAAATTATAAAATATATAATTTACAAAATTTTATAAAATTGACCCAATTTGCTTTTCTATAGAAAATAAAGTGCACAGGAAGAACCTGAGAGGAAACTATACATGAGCCCGTTTAAGATCCACATAGACAGATAATCAATTTACTTACATCTCATTTTTATAAATAAAAAAAATAGATGTTTTTCCCCTTAAACCAATAGTTGCAATAAAATTCAAAAGGAGAAGACTCTAATTTCTCCCAAATACGTAATGCATTTGAAAATGGATATGGTGATTTATTTAATATGGAACAAAAACAAAAAAACACTCTAATTATGGTATTAATAATTGAGTTTCTAAAGTATACTGTTTTGTTTTTAAAGAGGAATTAATTTGATTTGCATAAATAAGAATTTAAAAGTGGTCATGATATATATGAGGAGAACGTTGTTAAAGCATTATTTTATAAAAGAAACAACTTGCTGTGTTTTATCTGCCCTGGTCACAAGAATCTGAGCAGAATTAATCAGCTTTATTCTATCCCAAATTGATACTCCATGATACAAGGAGGAAGAGTTCTTTGAATTCAGTTTTGGAAAGATCCGGAAAGAAATGTCAACTTGCTATTGAGTTAACTACATAAGTTTCATTTAACATTAACTAACATCTCATGGGAATATAAATATACTCCGTTATAAGGTGAAATTCTGATATAAACTACGATCCCCACAGATCTCCCCCTCTGACTTAGAGGAGTTAAGGGTCAGACTCCCTTTGTATCAGGCTTTGTAGGTCATCTTCTATACCCCACATCATTTTTGGCTCTAATTGGTCTATTGTAAGGTGATCTACTATTATTTTAAATAATGTATATGTTATTTTCTATCTCCAAGTTTGGAGTTATTTATACTTCTGTCTCCATCTTGGAATTATTTAAACTTTTAGATTTTTTTGTATTGTTTTGCATGTCATTTTTCCATGTCACGAGGCAAAAGCTACTTCTGTACAAACGATTGCTACTGCTTCCTCTTCCTCTTTAACCTAAAAGTAGAACTTCCTGTTTACAAGGTATTAACACTTTTCTTGTATCTTTTTAAATTGAGTGTTCTATGAGTGCTTGTAGGCCCTGCAAGTTGTGAATTAACATGAAATGGGGAGTAGCCTTGGGCACTTGAGAATAAAGGTACCATACAAGGAAGGACCACTTTCTGGAATACTGGATAAACAACCTTGGCCACAACATGAAATAAGAAGGATAAAACGAGAAGATTTAGTGATAGAGTAAAAGACAGTGAAACAGAGAAAACAAAGTAGTAATCACTGTGTACTGACTTAGGTGTTAGGTACTTCCCAAGTCTTTTGAACAAATTAATTTAATTTCCGTGTCAAAGTTATGAAGATAGAAGAGAGGTTAAACTAGATATCAAATGTCACATCTGTGGTAAAACCAGTACACACACACACACACACACACACACACACACACACTCAGATGCTTTCATTGATTTTGGACTATGCAAAGGAGAAGTTAAAATAACAACTCAGTGTTGCACAACATTCACACTGGGAAAGAATAGCATCCCACTGAATTGCATTGATTTTCCTTCCTCTTCCTCCTACTCCTCCTCCTCCTTCTCTTTTCTCCTCCTTCTCCTACTTTTTCTTTTTCTTTCTAATAAATGTCATTTATCTGCTTTTCTCCCTAGAATGTGATCTTTTTAGAGGCTGGGATCTCTCTTTTTTCGTCTTTTCTATCTCTTCCTTCCATTGGATAGTGTGCATAGAGAAGCCATTCAATAAATTATTGCTGAATGAGCGTAAGTATAACTGACCCAATGACTTTTTTATTGATTGATATGCCCACCGTTATGATATCCCGACTATGTTCCAGATATTGTGCTAGGCATCCCAGTAGATATTCCAATGACAGAAATAGTTCAATTCATGTCTTCTATCTATTTTATAAATGGGAACTGACACTGCCAAAGCTTAATGAACTTGTCCATGATCACTTACTGCAGTAAGTAGATTAAAAGCAGTTTGAACTGAGCTCTCTCTACATCTAAAGGGTGCTCATGTACTAGTGTGACATTTCTCCTTATAAATGATCTTCTTTGATCTCCCTGTACAGGAAATATGATGAAGTCACCGGCCTCTATCACAAAATATTGTTTGACTTGCCAAACATATCATAACAGAGACATAAGTTAGAATAAAGTAAATTGTATGAGTGATTGATAGACTTCCACAGTGATAAAATAACTAAAGACTTAGAAATATGCTGGTGTCAATTCAAGGGGCTGTCACGTGTGGGAAAATACATTTTGTTTATTTAAAATCTACCTCATTCCAAAGAATATTTTAGAATGATTCCAAACACCTAGATAGAATATCAGTATTAAAAAAAAAAAGTATAAACAGTAAGAAAACATGAAGAGAAAATTTGATAGAATCAAAAAAATATGAGTATACAAAATGTATACCATTAAGAATGCATTAGTCAGAGTTTAGTCAGCAAAGCAGAGCATGTTATACGAATTAGACCATATATAAAATTGGGAAGACCTGTGAAAATTAGAGTCTGGAAGAGGGACTCTGAGAATCGGAGGAGTTGTCAAATCTCGTATCAGTTCATTTAAAGCACTCGTGTGAGTTAACAATTTGCTGTGTGGGTGTCCTTCAACCAAGACCACCAGGAACATATCAGTTGAGCATGTTGGGTTTATTGCTTATTGAACACTGTGGAGACATCTTAGTAAGAGCGTGTTAGAGAAGACTTACTGTGAAATTTAAGTTTGTGTGAGGTGACTTGGGGGTAGGTTTATGAAAACAGGCCTTTACTCTGGAAACAAGGGTAATTCAATGATTTTGTATCTTAATAATTTTATCCAGAAGGAGGGAAGACTAGTCCAATGCTAAAACTATAATTGGCAAAGAAGCAGCAATCACTCACGTTAGCCAAGATTAGGGATGCGTGGTCATTTTCGTGGTTAGGACAGTGTTCTTGTTTTGTAGTGGTACTGTTTTTCTTCACAAAGTGACCTTATCTGATGTTGATGTTGGTGACATTACTTATGTTGAACAGGATACCAAGATCTCACAGTGAGTACCAGGCCAACTCCCAGAAGTAAAAGACTCTTTTTCTCTTTCTCCATAGCTTACGGAGAATTCCCAAGTATGACCATAAAGGGGAAGTTCAGGAAAAGGTTTAATGGAAGCTGTTGCCCCTGTTGAACTACTGTCTCTGTTATTCTGGTGACAAACATCTAGCAATGGGCCTAGACCACCTATTGGACATGAAGTGGAGGACAGCAATGGAAACTGGATCTGGCCAGGCACCTCTGCCCTGAGCTGGGAACTGCCGTTATTCCATTTTACAGAAGAAGGAACTGAGTTACAGAGATCTTAGGTCACTTGCCCATGATCACAAGACTACTAACTAGAGGTACCAAATTCAAATAGAAGCATTCTAACTTTAAAATCCATAATCTTAACTATTTGTTTCTGCTGCATCTCAAAACACACAATAAATACATGAAGACAAGTCAAAATCACTGGTGTCTGAGAAAATTCCAATCAATGCTAAATTGAAAACAATTCGATCCTAATCTATCAATAGTTGGGAAGACCAATGTTGCAGGAAAAGCATTAGGAAGGAGGGCCTTCAGGTACACTGCAGATTTGACAATGAACTGCAGTAAATTTTGAAAGGTCATTGTCAGTATCTTTCAGAGCAGTTTATATGGCACAACGATTCTGTCTCTAGAAATGTATCCTGTGGAAATAAATGCATCAGTGTGTAGAAAGAAAAAAAAGTAGTAAAATAGATATGTAAAAACCAATAACGGCATCATTGATAATGACATAAAAGGAGAAACAATATCTATGCACATTAATAGAAGAATGAACAAGCAAATTACAGCATATACATTCTATCAACTATTACAAAGCTGTGTAAATACTTAGATCTATTTTTCTATGAATCTAAAGATATTCACAGTGAATTCATAACTTTAAAAATAACTAAATGTTCATAGCGCAATCCAATTTTTAAACCAAAAAAAGGGAACGTTTTTACAAGCATATTGATATCGGCATAAGAAAATTATGGAAGGATTCATGCCATACTGTTAACTTTGTTAACTGCAGGATAAAAATTGGGGAAAGTAGGGAGCACATCGAAACAAGTATAATTAATTTGTGTGCATCTTTCTTTAAATTTTGGATTTTTAAAATTTATTATTTTGAGCACATATAACTTTTGTAATGAAAAAAAAATAAGTATAGAATGTTTCTTAGGAGGCTAAAGGAATTTGATATTCCTTAAGAACACATAAAATAATTTTTATTCAAGTAGAAATTGATAAATTGAAAACATGGTTTTGATTAAAATCCTTCACATTAATATAACTGTTTTTGTGATAAAATTAAAATGTTTTTTTAAATTAAAATTTATTAGGGTGACAATGATTAGTAAAATTACATAGGTTTCAAGTGTACAATTCCGCAGTACATCATCTATATATCACATTGTGTGTTCACCACCTAGAGTCAGTTCTCCTTCCATTATTTGACCTTGTTTACCCTCATTTACCACTTTTCCCTCCTTACCCTCTGGTAACCATTATAATATTGTCTGTGTCTGTAAGTTTTTGTTTCTTTATTTGTATGTCTTGTTCATTTGTTGCTTTCTGTTTTACATCCCACATATTATATGGTTCTCAACTTTTTCTGGGAGAAAATATTTGCAAACAATGCATCTGATTAGGGGCTAATATCAAAATATATAAGGAACTCATACAATTCAACAACAAAAAACAGCAACAACAAAAAAAACCCAAGAATCTAATTAAAAAATGGGCAGAGGACTTGAATAGACATTTCTCCAAAGAGGACATACAGACGGCCAATAGACGTATGAAAAAATGCTCAACATCACTAATCATCAGAGAAATGCAAATAAAAACCACAAAAAGATATCACCTCACACCAGTTAGAATGCCTATCATCAACAAGACAAACAGTAACAGCTGTTGGAGAAGCTGTGGAAAAAAAGGAACCCTCATACTCTTGGTGCAGCTGCTATGGAAGGCAGTGTGGAGATTTATCAAAAAATTAAGAATAGAATTACCTTATGAGTGAGCAATCCCTCTCCTGGATATATACCCCGAAAATATGAAAACATTTATCCGTAAAGATATATGTGCATTGATGTTTGTTGCAGCTTTATTTATGGTGGCCAAGACATGAAGCAACCAAAATGCCCTTCCATAGATGATTGGCTAAAGAAGATGTGGTATATATACACATTGGAATACTATTCTGACATAGGAAAAGATGAAATAGTGAAATTTGTGACAAAATGGGTGGAGCTTGAGATTATTAAGCTAAGTGAAACAAGTCACACAGAAAAATTTGAAATTTAAATCTTATAAAACATTCTGAAAGAAGCTGATACTGTGAAATTTCACTCCATGGAAAACAACTTATATAAGATGTCTTCAGTCATTATGAAGATAAAATTATCTCTATAAAAATATAGCAGTATAAAAGAAATTTTAGTGGTCATCTGCTCATAGTCTGTATCTCTATGGAGACAGATATTTTGCTTTCTCGTTTCATTTCTATTTCAGCAACTACAAATTCTATGTTGGCCCATCAGACTCTAGAGAAGGACAGGTGATTTAAAAGTAGCTGTAGTCTAAATATGCTTAAGTGAATCAGAAATTTCTTATAAGTATCCATTAACAAAGTCTGGGGAACTCCTTGTTTTTAAGCAATATTTATATTTCTTGACATAGTTTTATTATGAAGACTAACATATAAGAAGTTGAGTTGGCTAATTATGTGTTCTTCAGGAAAAAAATGAGAGAGACAGAGAGAGTGAGAGGGAGAGCGAGAGAGAGATTGAGAGAGAGACACCCCTATGGAAGAACCATTATGCAAAATTGATTTTTCAAACCTTTTTAATTCCATCATCTGAACTTGTGTTTGAGGCACTAGTATTCACTTTATACAATATGTGTGTGCGTGTATGTGTGTCTAGGACTCAAATATAACCTCCGTTCTACTTAAATAAAATGTATCTGATTATTTGATGTATTTGGTTAAAGTGATAATGGATTTAAGTAAATTGAATACGATAAGGTGATAATGGGCCAAGATGAAATCTCCTTTTAATAATCTTATAATTATCTACATACTAATATTAAGCAATACAGAGTATTGAAAAGATCCAAGTATAATTCAAATACATTGGCAATTTAAGTACATTATCATCTCATTCATGCATAATCTCACTCTCATTTGCCCTCTATAACCCCATTCTGAAAAGATAATTAATCTCTTAGGTTATAATATCTCATAAACACATTTTATTTAAAAAAAATATCTATAAAACCACTTGTCAAAAATGAAGTGTTTACAATTTGATCGAAGTAACCAATTTAACAAATAATGCATGAAGTATTATTTTTCTTTTAAAGGTTAGAAGAGGTTCAAAATAGTTAAATAGTTATACACAGAGGATGCCAAAAAAAACGTATACACATTTTAAGAAAAGAAAAAACTGTATTAAAATTGTAATACAATGAATGATGCTAGCATTCATTTGATTAACGCCATCTTTTGAGTGAATGTCATACATGGTCAAACAATTAAGTCCGTGAACTGGTTGCGAAGAGGTTGCTGGCATTGTTTATCAGAGTGAATTTGTACCAACTGGACAGTTAACCAAGTTTACTGTTTGGAAGTGCTGAAAAGGCTGCATGAAAAA